>NC_133617.1:646806595-647531595 GCF_048593235.1 Sminthopsis crassicaudata
GTCAAAAGGCAGTTTAATTTCACAGTGAGAAAAGCAGCTTGCAAGACAAGGACACCTATGGCCAGATCCTTGCTCCCACAGGTATGACCAAGGCGCTACAGGAGATCTCAATACTTATACTAATAGGGGCACCTAAGTGGTGCAGTGGATAGAGCACCAGCCCTGAAGTCAGGAGGACCTGAGTTCAAATTTATCCTCAAGACACTTAACACTTCCCAGCTTTGTAACCCTGGGCAAGTCACTTAACCCCATTTGTCTCAGAAAAAAAAAATAATCATACTTATACTAATGGCTACACAATGAGCTGTAGCCCAGACAAGGAGCGGTAATAGCAACAATAAGACAAATTTGATTCAAAGCAGGGCTTCATGACCGGAACATGGGTGCTTGTCCAGTGCTTGACCAAGCTCAGAGAACACCTGGTACAGGTCAAAGCAATACAATTATTATGTGATTTTGCCAGAGGGGTGAGCACAAAGTATTACTGCTATTCCAAGCCCAGGGCACAGTTTGCTTACTGGGCCTTAGCTCTGGAAAATGAGTATCTCCTAATATCTTGACATTACACATTCCTCAATGGGGGGGTCCCCTTTAGTCTTCAAATAATGGCTATCTCAAAAAAGCTGCTCTAAATATTCTTATACATATACAAGCCCTTCTTTTTTCTTCCATCTCTTTTAGGTATAGGCCTTGTAGTGATATAATTGGGTCTAAACATGTGCACAGTTTGATAACTTTTGGGATATAGTTCCAAATTCCTTTCCAGCACACCTCCACCAACAATGTATTAGTATGCCTGTTTTCCCACAGTCTGTCAGTCATTTTGCTCTTTCATCATCTTTGCTGATCCAATAAATATAAGGCATTTCTTTAATTATTAGTGACTTAGAACATTTTTATATAATTGCTGATAGCTTAGATTTCTTCTTTTGAAGACATTCTGTTCACGTCCTTTGACCACTAGGAACTCAGGTAACTTTCTTTTTCTTTTTCTTTTTGGTTGGTTTTCCAATTTTTAAACATTTATTTAAAGATTTGAGTTTCAAATTCTATTCTTTCCTCCTTCCTCGTCCTCTGTGAGATTATAATATGTGCAAATAGGTAAAACATTTCTATATCACTCATTTTATATAAAAAACTCAAATAGAAAGAAAAAACGAAAGAAGGAAAGTGAAAAATAGCATACTTCAGTCTATATTCAATCAATACCAGCAATTAAATGACCAGGGTCGTGCAGCTAGTACGTATCTGAGAACAAATTTGAACTCAGGTCTTCCTAATTTAAGATTCAGTGCTCTATTCTCTTGGCCACCTAGCTGCTATTTAAATAATTTGTGTAATAAAAATTATGTAAGCTTTCTATAGGAGCAAGTAGAGGAAGTTAAAGCATCATAATAGATAGAATCTTAAACTTGGGGTCAAGAAGACCTGGGAAAGAGACTTAAAATTAAGGGAAAAAAAATCACTCCTCCCAATCAGCAATATTTAGGAGGCAAAATATAAAAAATTCTATTTCCTTATCCCTTTCTCTAAGAATACAGAGTAGCCTGCGCGGCCCTTTGTCTTGCTAATTTTTTGTCAAGAATTAAATTCTCTCTGAAACTATCCCCACTGAAATACTCTTTTCTGATCTATGTATTGTCTTCTCCATTAAAATGGAAGGAAATTCATTGTTTCTGGTTCTTTTCTCTAAGTTTAAACAACAACAAAAAAGGAGAATTTAATTTCTCTTCCACATGTTAGCATTTCAAAAACCCAAAGAAAACCATCATGTCCTCTGAATGTGGTGACCTTTCTAGCAGTTTCCTTGTACAAGTATGGCAGAGTCTCTATCTCCCCTAAGTTGAGGGCCAGTTTCATGTTACAGCCCATGGATTAAAAATACAGCTGATTGAGCTCTGGAATTTACAGGCTAAGAGGAGAATAAGACAGCCACACAGAAAACTATAGTCAATCAATAAGCATGTATTAAAAACTTACTCTGTGCAATATATTTTGCTTTGAAGCCAAGGACTGACTTTACTTTTGTATTTGTATCCCCTAGGACACTATATGTGACCTTTTTTTGAAGATTTTTAATAATTATATTGTGTTTCCTGTTGTCTTAGTTTTTTTTTTACTTAATTACATGGAAATAACATGTAAAGGGAGTTTTCAATATTCGTTTTTGTAAGATTTTGAGTTTCAAATTTTTTTCTCCCTCCCTAACTGCCCTCCTCCTCAAGACTGCAAGCAATATGATCTAGGTTATACATATACAATCATTTTAAACATATTTTCATATTAGTTATGTTGTGAAAGAAAAATCAGAACAAAGGGGGGGAAATGCAAGAAAAAAAAAACAACAACAAAAAGTGAAAATAGTATGCATTCAGTCTTCACAGTGCTTTTCATCAAAGATGGCATTTTCTATCCCAAATCTATTGGAATTGTCAATGTTCTTGTTTTGCTCATTTAATTTAGCATCAGTTCAGGTAAATCTTCCCAGGCTTTTCTGAAATTAGCCTACTTATCATTTCTTGTGGGACAATAATATTCCATTGCATTTATATACCTATTTAGTCATTCCTAATTGATGGACATCCTCCCAATTTCCAATTCCTTGCCACCATAATAAAAGCTGTTACAAACATTTTTGCAGATGTGGGTTCTTTTCCTTTTTTATTATCTCTTTGAGATTGTATTTGCTTTTAAATAAATGCTTTTTCATTATTGATTTATAGTCAATGAAAACAGCTCATTGGAGTTAATTGCATTATGAAGTTACATAATAGGAATCAAGGGCACATAAGACTAGAAAAGAAGGTTGCTCCATCATGTGACAAGATGAGGATGAACAATGTGCACACCTAGGTTATGAATAATTTATGGAAGACATGAATAAAAGGCACATGATGAGAAAGGATGAGTTGGTTGTGTTCTGCAACATTGGAGAGAATACCAACACTGATAAGGTCATGGGTTCATTGAAGTAAAAAATTATGAATTTGTAGACTTCAGAGACACAGCAAGACATAGATGGGGCAGAAAATCAGGAGAGTAAAATCAAAAGAATGATATATACAATGACGACATCTAAGTAGTTAACTTAAAACAGTAAAAAATTCATGTTTCATATACAGTACAGAAGGTTAAAAAATGAAAAAGATAATATATAATAATTTAACATATAATTTTGGTATGGGGGTTTTGATCCAGATCTATGATATAGATTTAACAATAAATACTAGAATTTATAGATACATTTATAGTCATTTATAATATTAATTTTTGTTTCATTTTTATGTTCATATTCTTTCTAAATTGAATTCAACAGGTATACTTATTGTGTCCATGTGTGTAATAGAATGACTGAATTTTTAAGTTAGAAAGGACTACTAAAGCCATCTATTTTACTCATACTTGAAAAAGGTTCCCTATTATAACATTCCCAATAAGTTTTTATTCAGCCTTTGTCTGAAGACCTCCAGTGAGAGGATACATACTTCTTCCCAAGGTTGCTGATTCTACTTTCAAAAGGAATATCTTCCTGACATCAAGCCAATATTTACTTCCTTATATGTTCCATCCATTATTTTTAGTTCCTCCCTTGAATACAAACAGAAAAAGTTTTATTCGTCTTCCACAGTGTTTCAAGTACTTGAAAGTGGTCATTTTATCCCACGAGCATGGTGGTCTCTCCATGCTGGTGTCTTAGAATTGCTTTTCCTGTTTCATGTTGCTGGACCAGGCACAAAAAAACCTCATCACTGATGAGTATCAATCAAGATCCATTGGATCTCAGGAAAAGAATTTCAGGGAGCAAGCCAGCTCTCAGTTAAAGCAGATCAGAGAAAAGGGAAAATGATAAAGATATACAAAAATTTGTATACAGCTTTTTGTGTGTGATTTCAAAGAATTGGAAATGAAGGGATATCCATCAATTTGGGAATGCCTAAAAACATCACGGTATATTATTGTGATAGAATATAATTGTGTTAAAAGAAATGACAAGCAGAATGTTTTCAGAAAAACATGGGTAGATATATATATATGAATTGATGCAAAGTGAAGTGAACAGAAGCAGGAGAAAATTGCACTTAGTAACAATAGTATCATAAGGATGATCAGCTGTGAACGACTTAAATCCAAGACAGTTCAAAGAACCCATGAAGAAAAATGCTATGCACTTTCGGAGAGAGAACTGATGAACTCTAAATGCAGATTAAAGTATACAAGTTTTTTTTTTTACTTTTTATTGTTATTTTTCTTTTTTTGCAAATTGACTCATATAGAAATCTGTTTTTACGACTTCATATGTATAAATGATATCATCTTGTGTCCTTTCCCATGAGGTGGGAAGAGGTGGAAGGAAGGGAGAAAATTTGGAACTCAAAAAAATTTTTAAACGAATGTTAAAAAATATATTTAATATTTTTAAAAAGCATTTATTGGATTGAATTGATTGAATTTATGATAATCCAAACCTTCCTGCTGGGCAAAGAGGAAAACGGCAAAGAGATATATTAAAAGAGAAAGTAAAAGTCTCTGCAACATTCCAATAAAACTTTTTAGATTTTAGTGTTTACTTAAGGAAGCTGAACTGACATAGATAAGGAAATATAAATAATAAATGCTTGTTGACTAATTAATTGCCAATTAACTGCTATCAGGGAGACTCAAACAGTGGTTTAAAGGTAAATTCATCTCTTCCTATTACACACACACACACACACACACACACACACACACACACACACACACACAGAGGAATCAGGAGCAAACATTGAAAAATGATAATTTTCAAGACAAATTTCCACAGGGAGCCACGTAAAACTATTTCACTAAGACTTGAAATGACTTGTAAAGGATGTAAGATATTGATCACCCTGTCATATTCATACTGGAAAAGCATCTGGTCTTCTGGCTTAATATAAGACAATTTTCTTCCTACTCAGATATAACTGCTGTGAGTTCCTAAGCAAGGCACTTAACTTGCCTGCCTCAGATTCCTTACCTGTCAAAGGAGATAATAATAGCAGCTACCTCTCAGGATTGTCGTGAGTATAAAATGTAAAATGCTTCACAAACATTAAAAGCCACTTAAAAATTCTAGCTGTTATTATTACTGTTGGTATGAATAGCAGTTGCAGCAGCAGCAGTAATAGTGTAGGAGCAGTCGTCATCATCAATATAGTAGTAAATATTGTTGTTCTTCAATTATTTGTGACCCTATTTGAGGTTTTCCTGGCAAAGATACAGGAGTGATTTGCTTTTTCCAGCTCATTTTACAGATGAGGAAACTGAGGCAAACAAGGTTAAGTGACTTGCCCAAGATCATACAGCTAGTAAATATCTGAGACCAGCTTTGAACTCAGAAAGAAAGAGGAGGAAGAGGAACAGGAGGAGGAGTAATAAAAGGAAGAAGAGTAACAAGAGGAGGAGGAGGAGTAACAAATGGAGGAAGAGGAGTAACAAAAGGAGGCAGAGGAGGAACAAGAAGAAGGGGAGGAGCAACAAGAGGGGGAGGAAGAGGAACAGGAGGAGGAGTAATAGAAGGAGGAGGAGTAATATGAAGAAGAGTAGGAGGAGAAAAAGGAAGAAGAGGAAGAGGAACAGGAAGAGGAGGAAAAGTTACCGGAGGAGGAGAAATAACAAGAGGATCAGGAAGAGGAACAGGAGGAGGAATAATAGAAAAGGAGGAGTAACAAGAGGAGGAGAAGGAGGAGGAAAATGAATTTTAGTAGCAGGACTAGCAATATTAAAGGAGTAGAAACAGACAAAGCATCTCAGGGATACATTTTCAGATAAAAAAAACTGAGACTGAGCCTAGTATGGGGTCAGTTCTTATTAGCAATGATTTCCTGAGCAGAACCAGGAGATCACTATACACTTCAACAGCAATACTATATGAGAACATATTCTGATGGAATTGGATATCTTCAACATAGAGAAGAGCTAATCCAATTCCAACTGATCAATGATGGACAGAAACAACTACACCCAGAGAAGGAACACTGGGAAATGAGTGTAAACTGTTAGCACTACTGTCTTTCTACCCAGGTTACTTTTACGCTCTGAATCCAATTCTTACCGTGCAACAAGAAATTCGGTTTTACACACATATATTGTATCTAGGATAATGTAACACATTTAACATGTATGGGATTTCCTGTCATCTAGGGGAGGAAGTAGAGGGAAGGAGGGGAAAATTTGGAAAAGTGAATACAAGGGATAATGTTGTTTTTAAAAATTACCCATGCATATGTACTATCAAAAAAATATATAATTATAAAATTAATTTTAAAAAGCAATGATTTCCATCCAAATCTGGCTAACTGAGGCTAACTTCTCAATTCTCCCCATTACCCATACATAGATAATAACCAGCAATTCTGCTGCAAAGGAATTTAAAACCCAAAGGGACCTTAAAGATCATCTGGTACAAATACCTCATTTTACAGATGTGAAAACGCAGGCCCCAAAAGAATTAAGTGGCTTGCTCAAAAACATACAGCCAGCAAGTGACGGAGCCTGGGTTTGAACATAGGTCCTCCAATTCCAATTCCAACATTTTATTTTTTCTATGTTGTCCCAGGTAACAAACAGAAGAAATATGGTTTTACAAGGCAACACAGATGGGCCATAGGTGAAAGATGCTTAGCACTGGATCCCCTTAGTTCCAATGATCTTTGCAAGAATCTCAATATCAAGCTGTCGATGATCATTTTTCTGAGGGTGATGAATGCCATAAGGAAAGTCATCACTACAATCAATCTTTACTCTGCCTTGATGAGAAGTGTCAACTGCCAAGAATCATTTTTAGGTGAGTGATTCTCGCTACTTCTCTCCCATTTTTCGGATTTTCTGTGACCCTGCATTTTGGCAACTCCTCCCTTTGCTGTATGCTCCTAAATAGGGGGTGTGGAGGTGTGATTACTACTTGCCTATCACTCTGACTTCTGTACTGGGTCCAGAGGAAATGTCAGTAATAAGGAACTGACATCTAAGGAGAAGTTTAAAGGGATGTGTGTGTGCTGTGGCTTCTTACAGGAGATAAAGAAAACCTAGGGGAATAATAAAAGAGTCAAGTAGACAAGCATTTACTAAGTGCCTGCTATTTACTGGGCACCGTAGTAAATACTGGAGAAAAAATAAAAGGGAAGGGAAAAAAAAGCCCCTATTCTCAAGCAGCTCACAATATGAAGTAAATATAAAGTAGAAGACAATATGTAAACAACACTATATAAATAAGACATATGTGTATGTGTGTAATATATAAATATATGTAACATAATATATATTACACACATATGTATATATACATCTAAAGACAAATAGAGAGAATTGAAGATAATCACAGAGGGAAGGCACTAGCATTAAGGGGATTGGCAAAAGGCTTCTTGTACAAGATAGGATTGATTTTATCTGGAAACTGAAGGAAGCAAAGGATGTCAGGAGAGAGAGAGATGAGGAAGGAGGGAATTCCAGGTTTGGAGACAGCCAGTGAAAATTCTCAGAATTGGAAGTAGACTACCATGCGTGAAGAACAGCAAGGATATCTCTGAATAACCGGGTACCTTGAAGGGAGGAAGGTCTAAGAAGATTGGAGAGGTAAGGAAGGACTGGGTTTTGGAGAGCTTTAAATGTCAGACAATTTCTTTTTTTTTTTTTTCTAAAAAGATATTATTTTTATTTTTTTATTATAGCTTTTTATTTACAAGATATATGCATGGGTAATTTTACAACATTTATAATTGCAAAACCTTTTGGTCCAACTTTTCCCCTCCTTCCCCCACCTTCCCCCAGATGGCAGGTTGACCAATACATGTTAAATATGTTAAAGTGTAAGTTAAATACAATATATGTATATATGTCCAAACATTTGTTTTGATATAAAAAAAAATCGGACCTTGAAATAGTGTACAATTAGCCTGTGAAGGAAATCCAAAATGCAGGTGGACAAAAGTAGAGGGATTGGGAATTCTATGTAGTGGTTCATAGTCATCTCCCAGAGTTCTTTCCCTGGGTGTAACTGATTCAATTCATTACTGCTCTATTGAAACTGATTTGGTTCATCTCATTGTTGAAGATGGCCACATCCATCAGAATCGATCATCATACAGTATTGTTGTTGAAGTACATAATGATCTCCTGGTCCATTCATTTCACTCAGCATCAGGTCATGTAAGTCTCTCCAAGCTTCTCTGTATTCATCCTGCTGGTCATTTCTTACAGAGCAATAATATTCCATAACCTTCATATATCATATTTTATTCAGCCATTTTCCAATTGATGGGCATCCACTTAGTTTCCAGTAGCAATGTCAGACAATTTCATATGTGATCCTGCAGGCAATGGGGGACCACTGTGATGGGGGCAAAAGACCATGTCCCTGGAAGCAGAATCTGAGTGAGTGAGCCCCAGTGAGGAATCAGCTGGCTCTGTGGAGTTAGGTTGTTCAGACGGAGCTGTTCTGTAATCTGGAGGTTAAGCTATGCACATCAACTCCCGAGGCTTTCTCGTATAAAGAGCTGGCCACAACCCCCAGTTGGTTTATTGACCCACACCATTAGTATAATTAAGCACACCTTGCTCTGGGTTCTTTCCTACAAAAAAGTCCCACCTCTTGCCTTGTTAATTGTGAGTTCATTAGGAATAGCCTGAGCTATACATATATCTATATCTATATCTATATCTATATCTAGATATCTATAGATAGATAGATAGATAGATAGATAGATAGATAGATAGATAGATAGATAGATAGATAGATAGATAGATAAGCTTTGCTCCTTAACGTGGAGATGGTTTGAGTCTGGGAATCCATTCTGGACGACTTGTTGGACCTCATCAACTGGGAATTATTGTAAAGGGATGTGATGAAAGGGTCAGACTTGAACTTTAGGGATGAATATGTCAACTAAGTATTGAGGAGAGACTTAGCATAGAAACAATTAAATTACAAGGGTATTGAAACAGTGCAGAAGCAGAATGATAAAGGCCTATATCATAGAGTTTGGGGACTAGACAAAGAGATTTAAAAATCATATCCATAGAGATGATAATTGAATCCATGGGAACTGAAGAGATCATCAAACAAAATAGAATATAAAGAGAGGGGGAAAGGGCTCAGGATACAAAGCCTCGGGAGATATCCACAGTTTGTGGATAAGTGGATATGACTTAGAGGCAGATCCAACAAAAGCAACTAAATTGTCTAAGTAAGTCTAACTAAGTAAGACTTGTCAGTGGGAGGAGAAGGACCAGGAAAAAGTAGTATCAGAAAAAACTAGAAAGAATAGAGTATCAGAAAGGGTGATTAATGATGTCATTGACTGCAGGGGGTTCAAAAAGGATGAGAATCATTTTTAGTGGTTATTAGTTTTTGGATTTATTTAATGGTTATTAGATTTGATCATTTAGAAGTCATTAATAACTTTGGTTAGAACAGGTCAGGTCAGAAGCCAAAATATAGAAAAGAAAGAAAATAAACGGTAGCACCAATTGTAGAATTATAGTTGTTACGTTGAGTTCTGGGAGCCATGTTTTGGGAATAATATTCACAATGTGGAAAGTGTTCAAAGGAATGCTGAAAGGTCTTGTGCTAGATGAAGATTAATTAAAGGAGCTATTGTTTAAACTGGAGAAGACTTAGGGGAGGGATACAGATTAGCATCATATAGTGTTTGAAGGGCCATCTTGTGGAAGAGCCATTTGACTTACTCTCCCCATTCTCAGAACTAGAAATAACAAGTAGGAGGAATAGAAAGATAGATTCTAGTTTGAGATTCCAAACAACTTCCAAACAATTAGAACTACTTAAAAATAGAATGAGCGGGCCTTCTTAAGTGGATACTGGGTTATCTTCCATTTCAAATGGGACTGATGATACTTATAAGCTGCCCCACCCCCTACTGACCGCTGCAGACAGAAAGTTATTTTCAATGAGTCATATAAGTAGAATGAAGTGACTTTCTGTTAATAGGGGAAGACCCAAATAAATACAAAACTGACTCATCTCAGCCAAAGGAGAGAGCGCAGAATGTCTTACTTTTCTATTTGTATCCCCAGAAGTTGTTTTGCAGACAGCAAGCACTTCATAAGTGCTTTTTTCATTCACTCAAAAGGAAACATTGAACTTCAGAGATGGTATCAAATTTGGAATCTAAAACCCAAACCCCTAAAAAAGCAGGAACTGAGAAGCAGGCAGAGACCTTAGCAAAAATAAACATGACTAAGAACACACAGTCTCGCATAAAACAGAATTAATTAGTAAGCAAACCTGGAATGTACTCCTTCAAATTCAAGTACTCCTTGAAATCTCTCCCCAGCCCATGGAGATGCATGGAACCCAGAGGCAAGTTCACTGCTTTTTTTTAACCTATTCATAGGCAATTGAGCCAAAAGCTCAGATCCTTTCTAAGACTCGAAACTTATTTTTCACCTGAAAGTTTTTCCTTTACACTCCAACGTCTCTATCAACAACCCTGAAGTCTCAAATGACTCTTCCTCTTAAAACAATAAGACATGAACAAAAAGATATTAAAGAGATAAACATTGCAAATTAAAAGGTTGAAAATTACTATTTGTAAATGACCATTATAAACCAAAGGAAAAATTTAAAACCTTGAAAATTAAAAAATTAAATCTCAGAATAGCAGATAAATTCATAGAAATCATTCACATTCCTACATAGCAATATAAATACCGAGAAGTGTGGTTCCATTTATGATCATGATAAAAAAAATTGGGGGTTATTAATCTGCCATGGCAATGCAAAAAAAAAATTTTAAATCACAAAATTTTGTTGAAAGAATTAAGGAAACTGGGCAACTTGGCAGAAATCATTAAGAATACTGAACAGCATAAAATGTTTTTAATAGTTTTTACATAATAACAATTTATATAATAATTACATTCATTAGTTTTACTAATAAAAGTCCCAATGAGTTGAATTATATAAAAGGAGAGCAAAATTTATAGGGAAAGAGAAGTAGGTATTCTGAATTAAAAAAAAAAAAGTTAAAACAGAGTGAACTTTTCATGATATACTTTAATATTTAATATGGAATAACTATTTTAAAAGCTAGCATTCTCACGATAGCATGTCAAAAAATTCAAAATTGCCAATGATGCAAAAGACACATGGGGAGTGTAAATAAGCTACTAACTAAATCCCTTGACTGAAGCTGCCTTGATCTCCATTCCCAAACCAATGAATTGGCTGGGGCAAAACAGGCTCATTTCCAGTTTCTGGATTATTTTGTGAATCTCCCAAACTTTCTGCTCCAGAGATCCCTAAACTTTTTTTAAGGACTTGCTTGTCATGCAAAACAATTTACCTTATGAAACTGTGAGATGCCCCCAACCCTTCGCACCTGCAGCCTGGCTCTTTCCTCTGCCTGATTCCTCTCACCTGCAGCTAGATCAGTCCCTGTGCCTTAGTGTCCTTTTCCATATATATACCAGCACTTGGGTGGTACCCTGCATTGCAATTCACTAGCCCTGATTAAAGACCTCCATTTTTTGTTGTTTTGACTATTTTTCCATTAAAATTCGGACGGATACTGGCATAATAATAGCAGCTAGTACTGATTATAGTTCCTTAAGATTTGCAAAATTTTTAGAGATACTATCTCCTTTATTCTCACTACAACCCTGGGAGGTAGGTATTATTATTATCCCCATTCTAAAGATGAGGAAATGGAGACTGAGAGAAAGTAAATGGCTTTCCCAGATAAAAAGGAGCATTTGAACTCAGGAATTCCCAACTCTAGGTTAGACACCCTCTCCGCTGGGCTATCACCTTCTCCTAATGATAAGGCTGGTGATAATAATGTTGTTGTCAGTGTTTCCATCTCTTTGTGACCTGTAGTCCATGCTGTCTGCCAGGTTCTCTTGATGAGATTATTAGAGTAGTTCACCATTTTCTTCTCCAGTGGATTAAGGCAAACAGAAGTCAAACGATTTGCACAAAGTCTCACAGTTAGTGAGTTACTGAGGTTGGATTCGATGTCAGATATTCCTGACTCCAAGCCCAGAGATGTTTCCACTAAATCAAATAACTGCCTCCAATTTATCCAGCAGATAACGTTAATAGACATCACCAAAGAGAGATATGGCTGGCAAAGGAACTAGGCCAACAAGAATGAGGGAAATTGACTCAATTATTTAAAACAATCTAAATAAAAATAACCTTGAAATAAATAAAAACTTTTAATGGAGCATGGGGATAGAGAAGTGCTGAACCCCCCAATATATCGGGGTTCCTGGATTCTCCCCATACAGTCCACCAAATGTTGGGGTTGAACCCCAAAATTTTATTATAGTTTGGGGTCAGTGTCCTGAAGTGTCCCAAAAGAACTTGTTGGCTTAGACCAGCTCCACATTAAGAGGCAAAGATTTTTATTCAGATGCTGGATACCTGCTAAATTCCAAAAGGCAGTTAGCCATTAACAAGGAGAAAGACAATTAATAAAGGGGAAGACTCTATAAAACAAAGCTCTTAGAGAATTTGCTGCCTTAAGGCAGAATCCACAATTCCATAAGGCAGACTAAATTTCTAAAAAGAAGGTTAGCAAAGAAGTAGGGTACCAGTAGGTTCTTTTATAGAAGAAAAATAACCTGGGAAGTTGACATCATAACTTGGCCTTTCATTGTATACAATAACAATAGGGTCAATGCAAGAAACTGAACAAAGAATTCCTCGAGGGTCTATTCTGTAAAAGTCCACTTAAGCCCACAGAAGGCCTTAAGGACCAAGGTAATCCCCTTAGTGCTCCAGGAGTAATTTAGACAATAAAATTCAGGCCCTTTCCTTTAACTGCCCCTTCCTATGGCTCACACAGCTTCCAAACACATGGAGTCTTTTTGTTGGGGTCTTATTCACCCCTTCATTTTGATCAATGCAAAAATGAGACATGCTTCCCATTTCCTGACAGAGATAACGGACCTGAAGTACAGAATGAGACATAATTTTTTTGACATGGCAAATGTGTGGGTGTGTTTTGCTTAACCAGACTTATTTATTTCATGGAAGAATTTAGGAAAAATTATTGGGAGGGGAGATATATATAAAAAGTTGATAATACTGACGTCAAAGAAAAAGAGGGTCTTGAAACTTTTTTAAAATTCACTGAAGAGAGAATGGAGACCCAGATAAGATGGTTTTGAAACTGACATGTTGAATTTATCATGTTTTATTGCTTACAACTTGTCTTTTTTTTTTTTTTGGTGATTTCTGGTTTCATATAAAATTCCTCTTTTCTGTTCTTCATATTACATATATATACACACATATGTATATATATGTTATATATACATATATGTTTATATTTATTAGTATTTGTCAAATTCATAATAACAAAAAATAAAAATTATCAAAGGGCCATGGGAGAAAATGAGGGCTAGCAGACACTATGAAACATTAAGAGAACCAAAGAGAGATCTCCAGAATCTTCATCTCCATTTAGAAGGCACGGACAAGAACTGAGCAGCATGAGAAGGCATGTCCACTTCTGAGGCTACAGATCCACTGAAATATTGAATAAAATCTTGCTTTTTTGTTCTTCATGGTATACCATTCTTTGCTTCTCATGTTAAGCAACTATCTCTGTTAATGAAGAAAGTATCAGAGCCCACTTGGTTATTTAATCATGATTCCATTTGGGATTGTGTTAGCAAAGATACTGAATGGTTTGCCACTTCCTTTTCCAGCTTATTTTATCTATGAGGGAAACCAACAGTCTAAATAAACACAATTTTGAAAGAATTCAAAGCTCTTGATAGTGCATAAGCATACAAAAGTGCTGAACCCCAAAATAAATAGGGGTTCCAGAGCTCTCCCCATACATCCACCAAAATGTTGGAGATTTGAACAGCAGACAGGATTGAGTGACTTGCCTAGGTTACATAGCTCATAAGTGTCTGGGGCCAGATTTGCACTCAGGAAGGTGAGTCCTCCTAGTCAGGTGCAAATCTGGCCCCAGACCAGTTCCTGGTCAACTCTAGCCACTAGACCACCTGGAGACCCCGAAACAAAGGGTATACCTTGGTAAGAAGGAGAAGAGGTCAGGTCACTCAAAATAATGCAACTACAACCATTTAACTATGGAGAAACAAGAACTCATACAACTTCACTTAAAGGGACTGCCACAAATGAAAGAGTAAACTGTCATTTTTAAAGTTTTGATATCTGAGCTGAAGAAGTTGTAAATTCTGATACCTCCCTGTGTAGACTGATAGAATGGTGTGCCCATCGATGAACTAACAAATGAAAACATATTTATTTCAGGATATATGGAGTATGTTGGAGTATGTTTGTTGTCTGACTTTGAATAGAACTTGGATATAGAAACAATCAGCCCATTTTTCTTTGTAGTGGGCAGCTGGACCAGAGTGATTTTTGTGGAGTGGAACCATGACTTCTTTGTCTTCATCCATCATCTGAGCCCTTGATGAAGAGCAAGCTCACAAGAGAACCTTAGCCCTATTAGCACTATGACTGGTGATGGATCCAGGAAGAGTTGTCTATTCTGTGCACCTTAATGAATTAGGAAAAATAGCTTCTGGGTTTGTTTTTTTCAAGGCATCCTTTCAAAGAAATTTCAAGAAAAAAAACCCTCTGTTTAGGAAAACAGCCAAGGCCTGCTGTCCCTTGGACTGCCTGATAGAGGAAAGAGAATTTCTCTTTCTTCTGGGGAGCTCTGGCAGCTACAGATACATGTGCTTCCTTGGATAAGCCTGGGCTACGGTACCTCTGTTACTGTCGCTTTTCCTTTGCGTCTCTTTCCCTCAGTTCTGGTAACCGAAGAGCAATTCTGAGAGATGGACATTTCTGGCTCTGGCAATAACCACAGAAGTCTGAGAGGTCCACAGTTCCTGAGGACTTAATGACAGGAGCAGATAAGTCTTGGAACCAGAGCGCTTCTTTTTTTCATTTTAAAATTTATTTTATTTGAGAAAACAAAGTAAGAAAAAAACAAAACAAAAAGGAATACAAAACAAAATAGAACTTTGTCATGTACCCAGCAGAACATCAGAGAGCATTCAAAATATATATCAATAAATAACTAGATCAAGAAAGTATATTTAATAATCGAAGAAATTATATTCATGAGTATCCATTTTTTTTATTATTTCTTTGTAAATTGTTCTTTGGTTCTCTGTTAAGGCACCTTTTTTACTTTATTTCCCCCCTTTCATCCCCCTTCCCAACTTCCAAGTAAGCTATAGTTAAGAAAAGATATATTCACTACATAGAATTCCCAATTTCTCTAAAATTATCCACCTGCATTTTGGATTTCCTTCACATTATTTCAAAGTCTGATTCTTTTTTGTACAGCAAAATAACTTATAGACATGTGTACATATATTGTATTTAATTTATACTTTAACATATTGAACATGTATTGGTCAACTTGCCATCTGCGGGAGGGAGGAGGGGAAAAATTAGAACAAAAGATTTGGCAATTGTCAATGTGGTAAAATTACCCATGCATATATCTAGTAAATAAAAACTATTAAAATAAAAAAAGATATATTTATGTAGACATAAGTAAACATATACATATATACACACACCCCATATACACATATCTTTCCTATCCCTGCTGACTATTTCATTCTGCTCCATAACTTGCCTTATTATTAATTAACCCTCTCCACCCAAGGATCTCTCCCTTGTCTTCTTCCCTCACCCTTTGCTTCCCCATCTGCCCATCCAGCCCATCTTATTTCTTTATAGATTTTGGAGGGTTCTATACCCTTCATAATGTATATGTAATGTTGCCTATTGAAATCATTCCCAATGGGAGTAGGTTTTCAGAACTCTTCCCCTCTGTCTATTTTTCTTCTGTACCTCAGTTATATTACATGACTACTATTTTTACCTTAACTCTGCCAGTCTTTCTTTTGAGCCATCCTATTGTTGATGTGAATCTTAAAAATATAGCATATATTTCCTGAGTTAAAAAAAAAAATGTGTTTATGTTTAAACAGTTTGTCCATGCTGAGTTTCTTAAAACTGATCTTTTGATGTTAGCTCTTATATGTTAAATTTTCTGTTATATTTGGGTTTGATTGATAAAAAGTCCTGAAAATCTGCAAGTTCATTGAAGGTCCATTTTTTCTTATTCAAAATTGTAGATGATTTTGCTAGATTTGATATTTTGGCCAAAAAGGTAGTTCTTTTGCTTGTCTGTATATATGATCCCAGGATCTGAAGTCCTTTAATGTAGCTGCTAAGTCTTGTACAATTCTAAATGTAGTTCCAGCATATTTGATTTTTTTTTCTTGTTTCTTGCAAAATTTTCTCTTTGATCTGGGGTTTTTGAAATTAGGCAATAATATTCCTGTGTGTTTTCCCCAAAGGATCTCTTTGAGGTAGTGATCCATGGAGATTTTTTTTCTATTTCTACTTCCCCCTCATTTTCTATCACTTCAAAATAATTTTCTTGGATTATTTCCTGCATTATCTCTTTTTGATCACAACTTTCTAGCAGTCCAATTATTATTATATTTTCTCTTGATCTATCTCCAAATCTGTAATTTTTCTTATGATGTTTCACGTTGCATTCTATTTTCTCATTCTTTATAATCTGTTTTATTATTTCTTGGCTTCTCATACCTTCACTGGCTTTCTCTTGCCCAATTCTAATTTTCAAAAAATTATTTTCCTCTTTGAGACTCTGTAGCTCCTTTTCTAGTTGGTTGACTTTTTTTTTTCATAATTTTCTTGTTTTTCTTGAATAGCTTTTTGGTTGTTTTTTTGTTTGTTTCGTTTTGTTTTTTGTTTTTTTTGTTTGTTTTTTTAGTTTTTCCTCAATATCTCTCATTTTATTTTTAAATTCTTTTTGAGTTTTATAAGTTCTCTCTGCGCAGAGAATCATTTCATGTTACTCTTTGGGATAGAAGCTTTTTTTACTTTAGTGTCCTCCTCTGACCAGTCTTCCCTGTTCCCATAATATGTTTTAATGGTTGGATTCTTTCTTCTTTAATAGTTCATTTTTTAAAAAATAAGAGGTATTAGTGTAAACACCTCTAATCGTGGAGTGGGGATGGTGCCTCAAGCTTCCCTTCAGCTCTCCCCTCTGAGCAGGAACCCCAAACCAAGATTTCCATCTTCCTGCAAGCGCCCCCAGCTAGCAGCATCCCTGCCCTGCTGCTTCTGCACTCACGGGTGCTGATTCCTTCTCCCTGAGGACCAAGTCTCAGCAGCACAGCTGGACCTGAGTTCCCAATCATCTGAGGTTCCCTCAGTCTTCCCATTGTCAACTCCCAACTCCCAAAGCCTTCCCAACTCCCAAGACTTCTTGATTTTTCACCAGTCTATATTCGTCCTAAAGTAGATTTGTTCTATTTGTGGGGGAAATTGGGGAATTTATGACCTACTTCTCCATCTTCCCAGAATCCTTTCCCCAACTATATGCTTCTTGATAAATATGATGACTACTATCAGGAATTATTAGCCCTCTGCCCACACTGAGCCCTCTTTGTCCACAAATTCTGAACTTTGAGCTGTTGCTTAATAGCACAGAGTAAAAAGAAAATTAATTCTGTTCAGTCCTACAGGTCTCTCAATAGTCACTCTGATTTCTTAGATGAGGAAATTTTTTCTTTTATAAAAGAAATGATGGGTTGACTAATTTTTTATTTTTAAAAAAATTGTTTCTTTTAGTCCTATGGGATGGATGGCACAATAAACCAGATAAAACAAGAAAAAGAGACTGAATCTCCTTTTTAGCGTCAAGCTCCCTCAAGATTGGGTCAAGTCAGAGGAACTGAGAGCTAGAATTCCTTTGAAATTGAGAAACATTGCAACACCTATGGGTAATATCTCATTAAACATTCATATCATTTATTGTTTTATATTGAATCCTCTATATTCTGCTATGTCCATGAAAATATTCTTTTTTCCTTGTTTTATATTTAAATTTAAAATAAATAATTTTCTTTTTTAATTTTCACATCTTTGATTGTAAATAATTTGGTTTTCTATTTAAATCAGTAAAAAAGATATCAAAACACATAAAGTATATTTTTCTTTTGTTTCCTTTTAAAAATGAATCAATGTCCTTGTGCAGCAAGATAACTGTATAAATATGTATGCATATATTGGATATAACATATATTTTAACATATTTAACATGTATTAGACTACTTGCCATCTAGGGGAGGAGTTGGGAGGAAGAAGGAAATAATTTGGAACAGAAGGCTTTGCAAGGGTCAATGATGAAAAATTATTCATGCAAATGTTTTGTAAATAAAAAACTTTTAAAAAACCAACAATGAGATGATTCAGGCCAGTTCTTGTGATGAAGATAGCCATTTGCCTCCATAAAGAGGACTGGGGGAACTGAGTATCAATCACAATATAGTATTTTCACTCCATTTATTATTTGCTTGGATTTTGTTTTCTTTCTCATTTAATTTTTCTTTTTGATTTGATTTTTCTTGTGCAGCAAGATAATTGTATAAATATATATGCATATATTGGATTTAACATATATTCTTACAATATTTAACATATATTACAATTATTTGCCATCTAGGGGAGGGGGTGGAGGGAAGAAAGGGAAAATTACATGAGCTGATGCTGAGTGAAATGAGCAGGACCAGGAGATCATTATACACTTCAACAACAATACTGTATGATGACCAATTCTGATGGACATCTTCAACAATGAGATGAACCAAATCAATTCCAATAGAACAGTAATGAATTGAACCAGCTACACCTAGCGGAAGAACTCTGGGAGATGACTATGAACCACTACATAGAATTCCCAATACCCCTATTTTTGTCCACCTGCATTTTTGATCTCCTTCACAGGTTAATTATACACTATTTCAAAGTCCGATTCTTTATGTACAGCAAAATAACTGTATGGACATGTATACATATATTGTAATTAACTTATACTTAACATGTTTAACATGTATTGGTCAACCTGCCATCTGGGGAAGGGGATGGAGGTAAGGAGGGGAAAAATTGAAACAAAAGGTTTTGCAATTGTCAATGATGAAAAATTACTCATGAATATATCTTGTAAATAAAAACCTATAATAAAAATATATAATTTTTATTACAAAAAAAAAGAGAGGGAAAATTAGAAGACAAGGTTTTGCAAGGGCTAATTTTGAAAAATTATCCATGAATATGTTTTGAAAATTAAAAAGCTTTAATAAAAAAAACTAATCAGTGAATATTAACAATGTTTATCTAGCAGTGAAACATAATTTTCTAAACAATCATTTTAAAATTATAACTAAAAATATATTCTTCAAACTCTGGGGGTCCTAAATCTAGAGATCTATTTTGAACTTATGTCAATTATTTTCCTAATATTGTATGTACTTCAGAGATTTTGCAAAATGCTTTACTTACAACTCAGTGATA
This sequence comes from Sminthopsis crassicaudata, assembly GCF_048593235.1. Lineage (NCBI taxonomy): Eukaryota > Metazoa > Chordata > Mammalia > Dasyuromorphia > Dasyuridae > Sminthopsis > Sminthopsis crassicaudata. The sequence goes on from NC_133617.1 coordinate 646,825,977, forward strand.
TAGGAAATAAGATTGTATTATCCTGTTTTATAACAAAACTGGAGCTCAAAGAGCTAAAAGGATACATGACTAATAAATGTGCTAAAGCTAGCTCTTAACTGATTCTTAAGAGCCACTTGTTAAATTTTCAGTATGAACATTTATACCTCATTATAAGTGAGGATTTGACTTATTGTTTTGTCGATTAGAATTTTTAAAATGTTGATTTAGATTAAACTTAAAAGGAAATCCTGTGTATATTTTTTCCAGAGAGCCAGTTGTTAAATATTTACCAGAATACCTCTGCCCACAGCTCAGTAGACCAAAGTATACCTACTGAAAACCATTAAATAAAATATTATAAAAAAGAAAAGAAAAACATCAATAAAATAGAATCTACCAAAGAGATACATAATATGTGGACATGGTTAGTGTTAGATATTAAATAGTAAGGTAAGAAAGCATTACTTAATTAATAATTTTAAAATAAATTAAGAATCAAATTAATTAAAATAAATTATAGGATTGAAGAATACTATTTTCACTTTTCTACATTTGTTTCTTTGCTTCTTTCTTATGCTTTTCCCCTTTTGTTCTGATTCTTCTTTCACAACATGACTAATATGGAAATATATTGAACATGATTGTACATTTATAACCCATTGATGAGGTTCAAGAAGTCAAGAAAATGGGGAGTCCAGTCGTCTGGAAAGAATTCACAGCCTCAGGCCATCTCCAAGTCAAGGGACAAAAAGTTTTATTCTAATGCCATAAGGCAAGCCAAATTCCCAGCTGAACTCGCCATCTACTAGGAGGAAGAAGGGAGCCCTTTGAGAAAGGACCCAAAACAAGGAGTGCTTGTCTCAGGAAGCAATAATCTCAGGGGCTGACAGCTATAGCTTGGCCTCCTGGTTGTATACAGTAACTGTGGAGTCCAGATTATCCTGTCAAGGAAAACATAATGGTAAACATTGGAGGGGATATGGGAAAACTGGGACACTAATGCATTGTTGGTAGAGTTGTGAGCTGATCCAACCATTCTGGAGAACAATTGGAACTATGCCCAAAGAGATACAAAACTGTGCATCCCTCTGATCCAGCAGGGTCTCTGATGGGCCTGCATCCCAAAGAGATCTTAAAGGAGGGAAAGGGACCCACATCTGCAAAAATGTTTGTGGCATCATTCTTGTAGTGGCAAGAAACTGGAAACTGAGTGGATGCCCCTCAGTGGGAGAATGGCTGAATAAATGATGGTCTATGAATGTTATAGAATATTATTGTTCTATAAGAAATGAGGAGTAGGATGATTTCAGAAAAGCCTGAAAAGACTTACATGAACTGATGTTGAATGAAGTGAGCAGATCTGGGGAGAACAGACATAGTAAAGTTGTGCCACAGTTCCCTTTTATTGTCCTGACTCAGTTTCCCTAATTGTCCTGCCTCTGTTTCCCTGAATTGTTGTGCCTCAATTTCTAATTGTTCTGTTCAATCCTGCAACATCACCCCTCCCTCCTAATCATCATGATCCAGATAAGGAGAAAGACCTTCTCTCTTAGACATCATGACCTCAGACCTTCCCTACTTATCAGAATGCAATCCAAGGCAGTGATGGGATGAGTAAGACCCCAGCAAAGGGCCATGTCTGTGCTGGCAAGCAGTGTCCAGGTGGGCCATAGAGAGGGGCACTGACAGGATAATCTCTATCTTATTTTTCCAAATACATGTAAAAATAGTTTTCAACATTCATTCCTGTAAGATTTTGTGTTCTAATTTTTTTCTCCCTCTCTTCCCTTCCCCTCCCCAAGACAGCAAACAATCTGACATAGGTTAAACAGGTACAATCCTTCTAAACATATGTCTATGCCTGAAACCAATATATAAAAGTATAAAAATGTTCATTTTAATGATTCACCTCTTTAAGAAGAAAGCTCTTTTATAGGATGCATGTGAGGACTGACTTTTTCATTGCATTTCATTCTCTTGTATACTTGATAAGATGGACAATAGATAAGCAAAATACTCAGTATTTAATGTTTGTCATTTAATTTTTTTTCTTTTTTGGTTTTGTTTTTGAAGGTGCATTCATTTTACATTTGCAAATTTATTATTGCTTTTAAATAAAGACTTGGAAAGAAACATATTTCTATATTTGTCATGTTGTATGAGAAAAATCAGAACAAAAGGGGGAAAAACCCTTTGGCAGTTGTGTGGAAGGTAGCTTGGAGTGGGGAGAGACCAAAAGCAGGAGGCAGAAACAACAAGATTTGACAACTGATTGAAAATGTGATATAAAAGACGATGAGAAGTTAATGGTAACATGAGGTTACAAACCTGGGAGATGAGAAGAATAATGGTATCCTTGATGGAAAAAAAAAAAAAAAAAAAAAAGGAAGTCAGTGGAGGGGAGAGATTGAAGAGAAAAGATAAAGGACATTTTGAGTTCAAGATGTCTCTGGGATATCTATTTTGAAATATATAATAGTGATTCAGAACTGAAACTAAGAGAAAGGCAGAGGCTGGGTTAATGGCTCTGTGAGTCATCTGCATAGAGATGATAATTGAACACATGAGCTGATGAGATCACTGAGAAAGAAAAGAGACAAGAGAAATGGGAGCAGGACCAGTTTTTGATACCTCTTTTTAGGGGGGGTGATGAACCAGCAAAAGGGTCAAAGAAGTGGTCAGGACAGTTAGGAAAACCAAGAGAAAACAGAAGCCCAGAGAAAAGGGAGTATCCAGGAGGAGAAGGCTTCTGGCCAACAGTGACAAATAATGGATAGAAATAAAAAGTGACGACCCAAGAAAGAGAATTCGGTTTGTTATTAAGAGATCACTATGGAGTTTGGAGGAGAAGTTTCGGTGGAGTAATGAGGTCTGAAGTCAGACAGGAAAATGATTGAGTGGGTGAGAGAAGAGGAAACAAACTTGTCAGAATTTAAAAGGGCCTTGGCTGTCACCTCCACCAACCCTCTGGGAACGAATGGAAGAGCCAGCCCAGCTTGCACAATTCAGTCATTGCTCTACCAAATCTGACTTTTGGAGACCACAAGGTAACGGAGTGAGGTAGCATTACAATAAGGGAAGTGCTCTATCAGTGTAAGATTTGTGTTTGAATTCTGCCCAGCTTCTTATCAGCTTTAGGATTTTAAATACCTAATTTCACCTCCCAGAGTCTCAATTTTCCCATCTGCAAAATGGGATCAGTTCTTAAAAGTCCTATCTCAGAGTTGTGAGATTATTGCTTCAGAGTAAACCAAGTGGAGATAAATTTAGCATCCTATTATTTACCTAATATACAAGTCAAGAAAGGCCATTTTTCTCCCCAAGGGTATGTAGTCTACCGCTCATTGAAATCCACAGATGTGTTTATTAAATATTCACATTAACCACCCTGGGTCATTCTTAGGTCCTAAAAAAATAAGGAAACGCCAAATATTATGCATATTATGTATAAAGTCATGAGCTTATCCTACCTCTGATTTTTACCTTTTTTTTTAAATTTCAAAACTAGGGATAATGTCTTTTTATTAATACTCTACATAGTGACAATCTCTAAATTAAGAAATAGAAAATGTCACACGTACCATTTGTTGTTGCAAGATTTCCACACTTGCTGGTGGGTGTACTTGGAATGGTTGTGAAACAAATATTGCTTTGAGTAAACCCCTCTGGAGGAAAGAATACAATTATTTCTAAGTAAGAGTGGGAGTTTGGCAGCTGACACAATTTTAGATCTATCCAACGGTCAAAGAGTGGCTTACTTCAAGCAACTGAGAGGTGGGATATTTCCCCTGGACTGAAAAAAAAAATTGTTCCAGATCCAGGAAAAATAGTAATCCATCAATAATCAAGTGCTGATTGAGGACCTAGGCTGTGTGAATCACCGCGCAAGGTATTATGGGACATACAGAGAAGTCCTTACCTTCAAAGAGCTTTTAATTAAGTCATAGTAAGAGAAAAAGGAAAATGGACTTATGACTGCTTCTTTGATGTGTGCTTTTGTTGTGGATGGAGAGATAATATTTAGAAAAAACGTAGAATAAAATCAGAACAAACCAGGATGTGGGAGAGCCCCCCTTTTTTTTCTTTAAAAGATTGGGTCTTCCTCTTTTGCCCAGGCTGGTAGTACAGGAGACACACACAAGCCTGATGTCACTATTGATCACCATGGGAGCTTCAACCTGCTACATTTCCAACTTGGACTAGTTTACCTCTCCTGAGGAAGCCTGGTCCTTTCAACACATCCACCCCTTCCCCGCTCCTGGAAGCTCACCAGATTGGTACAGAACTTAGTGCAGATACCTGATTGGCTTAGCTTACTGAATTCCCAAACTCAAGAGTTCCAATCAGCCCCAGCCTCCCTTAGAACCTGGAATTGAAAGCATGTGATACTCTACCTAGCTAAGAGGGATCTCTTTATTCACAAAATCATAAAATTTCAAAGTTGGCAAGCATCTCAATAGTCATCTAATTATATCTATGTTTCAAAAAAATCTTCAACTATGCCATATTCAACAAGTGATCATCCACTTTTATTTAATTTTTAATTTGTAGAATAAAGCATTTTCATAACTATAATTTTTAAAAAGATGATTCCATATGAAACTGCAAAGCGATTATGTACCACTTGCTATCCATTAAGTATATATAATAAAGCTATTATATAATCTTTTAAAGTTTCTTCTTCCTATCCCATAGAAATACTGAGGAGGGAAAAGGGACCTGTATGTGCCAAAATGTTTGTGGCAGCCCTTTTCATAGTGGCTAGAAACTGGAAAATGAATGGATGTCCATCAATTGGAGAATGGTTGGGTAAATTATGGTATATGAAGGTTATGGAATATTACTGCTCTGTAAGAAATGACCAGCAGGATGATTTCAGAGAGGCCTGGAGAGACTTACATCAACTGATACTGAGTGAAATGAGCAGAACCAGAAGATCACTGTACACTGCAACAACAATACTGTATGAGGATGTATTCTGATGGAAGTGGAAATCTTCAACATAAAGAAGATCCAACTCACTTCCAGGTGATCAATGATGGACAGAAACAACTACACCCAGAGAAGGAACACTGGGAAGTGAATGTAAATTGTAAATATCTACCCAAGTTACTTATACCTTCGGAAGTTAATACTTAATGTGCAACAAGAAAATGGTATTTGCACACATATATTGTATCTAGGTTATATTGTAACACATGTAAAATGTATGGGATTACCTGCCATCGGGGGGAGGGAGTAGAGGGAGGGAGGGGATCATTTGGAACAATGAATACAAGGGATAATGTTATAAAAAAATTACTCATGCATATATACTGTCAAAAAAATTATAAATAAAATTAAAAAAAAAAGTTTCTTCTTCCCTTTCTCTCCTAACTTTAGAGATAGTTACTATTAGACATAAATATATAGATATGTCATCTATTTTTGCTTAAAGCCTTCCGGTGAGGGAAGACTACTATTTTGGGATTGTTCTAATTATTAAAGTTTTCCCTTGTTTCAAGCCTAAATATTGCTATTCCTACTCAATGGTCCTGGTTCTCTCTTCTGGGGCCAAGTAAAATAAACTTAATTCAACCTCCATGTGACTGCCTTCCAAATACTTGTCCCCTGAACTTTCTCTTTTCCAACACAAGGAAAAGTTTCTATAAACATTTTAGAACATATGGGTTCTTTTATTTTTTCTTTAATCATCTTTGGAAACAGACCAAATAGTGATATTGTGGAGCAAAGCTATAGGTAATTTAGTAGTGGTTTGGTCATAATTCCTGATAGCTCTCCAAAATGGTTGGATCATTACAATTCCCCAAACAATGGATTAGTGTCCCAATTTTTCCACATCCTCACCAATGTTTGTTATTTCACCCTTCAATTATTTTAAGCAATCTGAGAGGTTTAAAATGATAGTTCAAGGTTGTTTTAATCTGCATTTCTCTAATCAACAATGATTTAGAGCATTTTTTTCTGACTATAAATTGTTTTGATTTGAACCTCAAGGGAAGAGGAAGGGGACAAGGTGTACTAAAGTGCTTACTTACTTTGTGTTAGGCACATCCCAAAGAGTTTTACAAATATTATTTCATTTGATCCTCGTAGGAGGTTGATATTATCGTTACCTAGTATCACCTACCTACCTCTAAGGCAACTTAATCATCTTAATTTCTATCAACTAATCCTCATATGACATGGAATAGAGATCCGAGACATTTTAAATTCTTGAACCTATGGATGATTATCAACTTATCAAGGCCCTTTCTAAAATGTGGTGCCCAAAGTATTCAAAGTAAGTTTTATTCCCATCCTTTTGTTATCTGCAAATTTGATAAAGATGGTATCTACCCCGACATCACAGGTAGATGGCAAACAGTTTGAGAACAAACACAAATCTTTGAGACATTCCCCAAAACAGCTCCTGTCAAGTTTATATCCAATCATTAATTGGTCCAGCCGTTCAACTAGATCCAAATTCATTTAACTATCATATCATCTGTATTTCTTCATCTTTCCGCCAACTTTTACATGGAAATTTCACCAAATACTTTGCTAAAATCTAAACAAACTGTACCTACAACATTCTGATGAAGTATCATTTTAGTAACCATGTCAAAAAAAAAAAAAAAAGTAAATGAGGTTCCTCTGGCATGACTTGTTCTTAATGAGGTCAGGCTGACTCTTTTAAAAATTCCTTTCTAGATGTTCACTATTTTTAACATTCACCCTTGCAAAACCTTGCGTTCTAATTTTTTTTTCCTTCCCTTCCACCCCTCTCCCCCAGACAGCAAGTAATCCAATATATGTTAAACATGTCTAATTCTTCTAAATGTATTTCCACAATTATCATGTTGCACAAGAAAAATCAGATCAAAAAGGGAAAAAAAATGAGAAAGAAAACAAAATGCAAGCATACAACAGAGGTTGAAACACTATGTTGTGACCCATATTCAGTCTCCATAATCCTCCTTGGATACTGGTCCTCAGTATCTCTCCCTCCCAAGTCTATTGGAATTGGCCTGAATCACCTCATTGTTAAAAAGAATCACAATCATCAGAGTTGATCATTACATAATTTTATTGCTGTGTGCAATGTTCTCTTGGTTCTGCTCACTTCACTTAGCATTAGTTCATGTAAGTCTCACCAGGTTTTTCGGAAATTATCCTGCTGGTCGTTTCTTATAGAACAATAATATTCCATAATATTCACTATTAACACATTCTAGAATTCTGCCAGGAATCAAAGTCAAATCTATAATTTGAAGAATGTTATTGTCCATTTTTTTAAAAATCAGGAAATTTGCCTTTCTGTATTTTCCATGAATTTCCAAAAGCCTGACAATGTTCCAGCAATCACAGGTGCCAGTTTTTTGAGGACTCCAAAATGCAGTTGTTCTAATTTGAGTGCTTTTATTTCATCAAGGGTAACTCAATGTTCTCACCTATCTTGAGTAAATGCTCCTTGCTGGCCATTTTTGTTCTGTCATTTCCAGTGCAAAGATCATTCATTCTCCTTGGCAAAGACAATAGAATCAAAATAATACTTGAGTTTATTTTGCTCTACAATCATTATCTCATCCACTCAAGAAAAAGTGCTGTTTTTTTTTTTTTTATGTAATGCTCTCTTTTCTTCCAATATAGCTTAAAAAACAAACACAACTCTGTTGTACTTAGCTACCCTGGGCACCCTCAGCTCGGGCTGAGCCCTAGCATTACCAATATTTTTATAGGATTATGCTACTCCCTTCTATTTTCTGAACATTTCTTTTTTTCTAATTCTGTTTGTTTTCATGCCATACTGTGATAGGTTTTCTAACAGCTTTTAATTATTCTATATGTCTTGGTAACTCTCTAAGCCAGTGAGAATGGTACCTCCAGGGACAAGTCTAGTGTTTGTATGTTTCCTGAGGACAATGGCCCTGTGGGGAGTTCTGCTAGTCTTATCTAAATGTAATCAAGTGATTAGGGACCCGCAGGGCTGGTAGGTGGAAGAAAGTGCAAAGGCTGCTGATGAATGGCACAGGTAATGTTTACCTTGAAAGTTGCTTCCACTGTGGAGAAAAGACAGAAGGAAGCCAAGTGGTGGATTCCACTAAAATTTCTCCAAGGATATTAAAGACAATAAAGGACACAGGAGGCTGGTGGTTTCCTAAGTGATACCTGAGTGATAGGAAACTTGGTAATGACAAAATGTAAGTCAATTGATGACAGTTTGTAAAGTGAAAAGATTGGTAGAGACTAAAAAGGGCAGTGTTTGGTTTCCTTGTGTGATCATGTGATAAGGAAATAGGGTATCAAGATGATCTCAGAAAATATGACATTTTACATTTTTAAACTTTTTTTTCATTTTCCTTTGATAATATATATGTATATTAATTTTTTGTATTTACTTATTGAAACATGGAAAATGGTGTAATAGAGTAAAATAAATTCATTGACTCATATAATGAACTTGTCTCATATATGTATTGGGTTCCTCACTCTGGAAAGTCACTTAACCTCTTGGTACTCTAAGAGATTCTTCAAGACTACAAGTTGAAGGGAAGGTGTCCACATGGATTAGTAGTGGGAGTTTTCTCATCTAGATGTTTCCTATGACAATGACATCATAGGTCTTATAAAAATCATAGTCTTTACACCTTAAAAAACAAATTTTATAATTTTCCCATCTTTTAAAAACTTTTACTTCTGATCACTGCCTTCCTCAATATATTCTCCCTTTTATCAGTCCCTCCTCCCCCTTCTATTATCCCCATCATCCCTTTTTTCTTCATTAGAGAGTACAATACATTTCAATATCCAACTAAGTACATATGTTATTCCCTCTTTGAACCAATTTTAATGAAAGTAGGGTTTAAGCTTTGCCCCCCTCTTCCCCTGAATTATAATATCTCTTTCATTCATCTTTTATATGGGATAATTTATCCCATTCAATTTTTTTACTTTTATTTTAATTTATTTTAATTTAATTTTTAATTTTATTTACTTTTTATTTTATTTTATATCCCTTTATTTTGTTTTGTTGGGGGCATCATTCCAACAAAGTCACCTCATATCCAAACCCTCTGTCTACATATATCCCTTCTAATTGCTCTTAAGGAAATATAGTTCTTAAGAATTATAAAGAACTAGCCATGTAGAAATATAAAGTTTAACCTTATTGTATTTCTTTTTTTTTTTTAATGTTTTTTTTTTTCTTTTGTGAGGCAATTAGGATTAAGCGACTTACCCAGAGTCACATGTAGGAAGTGTTAAGTCTGAGGTTGAATTTGAGTCTTCACTGAATCCAGGGCCATTTTTCTTCCATTTGGAGGTCAAATTTTTTTATTCAGCTCTAGTCTTTTAATTAGGAATTCTTCAAAGCCCTTTTGTTAAACACCTATTTTTTCCCTGAAAGATTATATTCAGTTTTGCTTGGTAGGCGATTCTTGTTGTAAGCCAAAATCCTAGTATATCTATCGTATTCCAAGTCCTCCAGTTCTTTAATATAGAAGCTGCCAAATATTATGTAATCCTGACTGTTTCTCCATGATATTTGAATTGTTGGTTTTTTTTAATGTCTGTTTGCAGTACTATCTCTTTGATCTGGGAGCTCTGGCATTTGGCTATGAGCTTCCTGAGAATTTTCATTTGGAGGATCTCTTTCAGGTGGTGACTGGTAGAATTCTTGCAATTTCTATTTTGCCTCTCCTATCAGTCCTCCAAATCATTGACAGTTATCATGTGCCCTTCTGCAACTCCTCTAGACTGAACACATTTCTTTCAATTGACATAAATATGATGGCTCTTACCATGCCAGTTGCCATTCTTTATTTCCACCTTCCCCCCCACCAGAGACTGGGGCTAAGTGACTTGCCCAGGGTCACACAGCTAGGACATGTTAAGTGTCTGAGATTAGATTTGAACTCAGGTCCTCCTGAATTCAGGGCTGGTGCTCTATCCACTGCGCCCCCTAGCTGCCCCAGTTGCCATTCTTTAGCATATACATACTCTTTTAAAATACCATGCCCTGAACTGGACATGCTATTTCAGATATGATTTAACCAGGACACAGTACATAAATGCAAGTTTCCTCCTTATCCTTTTTAAATAATAGTTTTTTAAAATTTTCAAAATACATGCAAAGATGGTTTTTAACATTCACCTTTGTAAAATCTTGTGCTCCGAATTTTTCTTCCTCACTTCCCCTCACCCCCTTTCCCTGAACAGAAAGTAATCTGAATCTAAGTCAAACACGTGCAGTTCTTCTAAACATATTTCCACATAGATCATGCTGCACATATTTTTTCCTTATTCTTAGACTTGCTCAATGGCCTTTTTTGCAACCTTCTACATTGTCCAAAATAAACTGTTAGAGATCATGGGATCTTGATGATTAAAGGTCATCTCTGACACAGATGTTTGAAAAAACACAGAACCTCAACCTGTTCTTTCACTTCCATCCAAACTCCTACTTGCTTTCCATTTTAGGAAAGGTATGTATAGGCTAAAGAAGGGCAATTGGCATGGTAAGAGCCATCATATTTATGTTTTTGTATGAATCCCTGTAAAAAGGATTCATGAAATTAAAACAAAGAAAGATATACGTGCAGAATGTAACCATGGTGGGGTGAACAGCACTTTGACACTGGGCACGGATATCCAAGAGCGAGCTCTTTGGAAGAGAAGGCTTCTCCATGGCAACCACCATCCTTTCCTTTACCCTCAAGGTCCTTCATCTAAAAGGTCACCATCCTCCCAGTCAGGGGAAGATAAGATTGCTCCTTCTCCAACATATCCCCTGAGTTCTTGTCACCCATCACTATCACCATCCTGTACCCTCTTACATGAAAAAAAAAAATCCCTTCATGCAAAGCCACTGGAGTGATAACAAAAGAACCACCGGTCCAGGGGTTTTCTCAGATCAAATGTTATAATAGAACAGCTCTTGTGAAAGCTATTCAGGACAGAAATGTCTTAAGAAAGGTAAGAAAATAAATGGCAATTCCTTTTTGCCCTTGAATGATGCTTCAGGATCCTGTCTCCCCACCCCCACTGCACTTATCTCCTCTCTCTAAATCATTTCTGTACCAGCCGAGGTGGATGGAGACTGCACTTGCTCTGTTTATAGCCACTCCCCTGGTTACCATGGTATCAGCATCTCTCCTGTTTGGTAGTGTTCTCCCCTGCCTGGGGCTGAAGAGCTGAAGAACCAATTCCCAGAAAGATCTTGGTGAGAACATTAACACTGGCAACTAGTGGGAATCAGGGTACAGGGATCGCTGAGCTCACACGTGACAGAGGTAGAGAGAAGGGGCTTAGCAGCGAGAGCACTAGCATGCATTTCTGACCCAGCTTTACCTTTTATCCACACAGGAGAGGAATTACCCAGAGCCCTGAGAACTCCCTGGAATGGACAAGTGGCCACTCCACAGAAGCGTCCCCTCCTTTCCAAAGGCATGCCAGTTAGCTGTTATCTTTCATTTACTTAGCAGGGCTAATTCTACAAGGTAGGGAGTGAGAGAGGGAGTGTAAGTATCATTATTCCCATTTTACAGAAGAGGCAAATAAGTCTCAAAAATCAAATCTAGTTAATAAACATTTATTAAGTAACTACAGTTGGGCAGTGTTCTAAGTGCTGGGGAGCAGGGGGGGAAAGAAAGGCAAAAAATAATCCCTGTTCTCAAGGAGACAATGTGCCAAAAAACAAATGTACAAAATAAAAAGACATGCATGGGATAAACTGGAGATAATCTCAGAGGAGGAGGTACTGACATTAAAAAGGGATGGAGGGGGGCAGTGGGCAGAGCACCAGCCCTGAGTTCAAGTCTGCTCTCAGACACTTAACGCTTCCTAGCTGAGTGACCCTGGGCAAGTCACTTAACCCCAATTGCCTCAGGGAAAAAAAAAAAGGACGGAGAAAAACCTATTGGAGAAAAAGGTAATGTGATTTGCTCAGGATTGTCCAGGTAGTGAATGGTAGACTCTGGATAATAATAATAATAATAATAGCCAAAAATTATTTAGTGCCTATTATGCACTGACTTGGCAATTATCTCATCTGGTTCTCATAACCACCCTGAGAGGTAGGTGCTATTGTTATACCCATTTTACAGATGAGGAAACTGAGGCAGGAGTTAAATGATCTACCCAAGATCACATACCTATTAAGTGTCTGAATTTAGATTTGAATTCAGGTTTTCTTGACTCCAGGCAATCACTGTACCCCCACCCTAAGTCCTGTGCTCGTAAAAGCAGCCTATGATGCTCAAGCCTCTGAATGTCCCCTTTCCATTTCTCCTGCTTTCTTATTTATTTTTTCCTGTGCTCTTCTTATCTGTTTCTTCTTTCTCCCTGGTCTGTTCTCTAGATCTTACTTAAATCCTTACCATTCATACAGAGATTTGGAGAGATTTGCTGAGCCCTATCTTAGAGTATACTCGGTAAATCAGGAGGTAGAATTTCAGAACAGGGGCAGGAAAACCTAAATCTGAAGACCAATTCAGACCCTAGCAAGTCTCCCATTTGGTCATCTACAAAATGATGATCTATAAAATAATAATAAGACCTACCTCCCAGGATTGTTGTGAGGAATAAATGAGATGACCTGTGTTAATCCCTTTGCAAACCTTAAAATGCTAGATAAAAGTTAATTATCATTTTCCTTCTCCTCTTTCTTATTTTGGACTTTACTGGTCTTCTAATATTTAATATCTTCACCTGCTTCTTCTAATGAGAATAGTCCCCAGCCTTCTCTGGTCAAGCATTTGTTTGATGCTTTTTATGTCATTTCTCACTTTTTATTCAATTCAATAAGCATTTCTTAAGTGTGTTCCATGGGTCAAGCAGTGTACTAAGTGTTAAAGAAACAGAGACAAAAATGAAATCTTACTTGTCCTGAGGGAGCTTATATTCTTCCAAGGGAGAACAAACAATCTGAACGTAGATGAATATACACAAAATATAGAAAGTAAAAACAAAGTAATTTGGGTGCTGACATTGAGGAGAGAGGGAGAAGCCAGGAAAAGCTTAATGTAAGTGGTGACTCTGAAAGTGAGCTTTGAAGGAAATTCAAAATTCTGAAAGGCAGAGACAGGAACACAATACATTCCAGGCCAACTAAAAAGTCATGAGGTAGAATATCACATATGGGCAGGTCTTTAAGATCTAAGAGGACCCCTTCTTCCAGGACTTTGTTTTTAATAGGATTTGATTCCCAAATATGCAAAAGAAACATGGTGAAATTCAGAATTACACTGATTGATATATAATGCACAAGCAGGATCACAAGTTGAATGAAGCAAGGAACATCTCCACTGAATTAGTGGTCATTGAGAGGGTCACCTTCTTGTGTTGGACAAGAGAGAATACAAAAATAAATTGTAGGACTTTCCATGCAGTTGAGTCACCTCTGTAAAACTAGGCTTGGTCACTCTAACCAGGAAAAACAAGGGTGGAAGGCCTCCAGTTAGCTTCCTAGGATAAAACAAGTGAATTTAGTCTGCATCTCACAGCTTTGGAGCCTAATACACAGAACTTATAATCACCATTCTGTGGAGTCATAATCAAATTGATTTGATACTGATTAGAATAAAGTAGGGGCCCAAATGAACCATTTCTCACAATAATATACTCAGAATGATTCCTTTGTAAAAATTTCCAATAAAAAATTTTTCATTTTGATGTTATTGACTGATTACAGGAAAAGCAAGCATTTTTCTTTTAATCTAGGGAGCTGAAATTGATAAATTTATCTCTTTAAACCTGAGATAGCACTGATTCTATTTAGGGCAAACATGGGGGAAATGATTTTTTTTTCCAGTTAAAACAAGCAAATAAAATAGCACCCTAAATTGTTGTCCTAGTCATACCAACCAGTTCTTTGCAGATATTTGTAGGTCATTCAAGTAATCAGATGGATAAATCCACGGTTAAAATAAGTCCATGGCCAATATAATGAGATTGTGGTAATAAAATCCAGAGTAAGAATCAATGTAGTTTTTAGTCTCTTCGATGACAAATTATAAAAACTTTTTAGCAGTTGACTCTTATGATGATCAAAAGAAAGAAAATCAAATGAATTTAATGCATGGGGTCTTTATAGCCTCAGAGGAGCTGAATTTAAATCTCATCTCTGGTGTTTACTAAATGTATGACCTTCCTCTAGTCTTTCTGGACTCAGTTTCCTTTTCTGTAAACTGAGGATATGTGAATACTTTATGACCCCTGTAAACTGAGGGTATGTAAACAGTCTTTGTGACTTCTGAGATCCTTTTTTAGCTCTAGAGATATCACAATTTTTCTAGCTATCAGAAAGCATATTTTCTCTGGCTTTTGAGACCTATGTTCCAGAGTACAGTAAGGAAAATGCTTTGAAAATCTTAAAATATTGCAGTACTGAGAGTTGTTATGATTCATAATATATCATTGCAGTCTTTCTCTCATTATTTTACATTTTTTAAAATGATATGTCAATTAGACAATCATTAGGCACATCATCATCATAATAAAGTGTAATTGCTTCTCAATAAAAATAATAATAGAGGAAGACTGAAGGTTTGTACTACCCTGTGAGATAAGTATTGTGGAAGTCATTATTTTCATTTTATATATGTAGAAACTGAAGGTTAGTGGGATTAAGTCATGACTCATAATCATACAACTAATAAGTATCCTAGGCAAGATTCAAATTCATGTCCATCCTGACTCCATGACCAGTGCTTTTCCATTCTATGGATATCCCCTAAATATTCAAATAAAAACGACTTTCACATTCCAGATCCCAGAATCACTCCCTTAATTAGTAAATGGCTAATTTGCACAAAGATCAGATGGGTTTCACATTGGACAAGTTTTGCCAGTTCATTTGGTAACTCTGGTAGGAGGGTTTGTTATCTCTGTCCAGACTCCAAGAATCTGTTGGGAACTACCTACACAGCAAGGCAGGAGTTCACACTGTTCTTTGTATTATTAGGAATTTATAACAGAACCAGGGTAGACAAGCATTAACAAGGCTTTCATGTTAATTTACCTTTCTCTCTCAGATCCCAGCAACCACACTGAGCACAAGCAGTTTCTAGCTGATCTTTCCTTTTCAGTAAACACACAGCCAAGGAACATGACTTTTCTGACTTGCTTCCTGGAATGGCCTTGGCTTGGGCCACATTCATTAGCCATTTTTTTACCTTCTCTCTCTCTCTCTCTGTCTTGTTTTTGTGGTAATCTTTAAAGGAAGGAGTACATTTCAGATATACTGAATCTAGGTGATTAAATCTTGCCCCAAAGTCAAGAGAAAAATAATTATTATATAAGAAATTCCTAGGCACAGGTAATAAAATTATTCACTTATGAACTCCACGAGGAAAGAAATTTAGGATTGCTCTGCTTTTTGTATCTTCTGGATATCTGGATATTCTCTGGGATTATGCTTCTTAGAGTATGAGATTACAAACCATTATAATTTGTCACAATTGAGTAATGGGAACAGATTAAGTAGAAGCTACCAGTATAAAAATAATAATGTTAATTCACAATTACATAGAACTTTACACATTAAAAAGCACTTTAAAACATTGCTTCATTTGATCCTTACAACACCTTTAGGAGGTAGTAGTTACAGAATTATTATTCACACTTTGCAGGTGAGGAAAACTGAGGTCTAAACGAGTGACTGGCATAAGGTGCCATAGATAGTAAGGGGCAGAAGTGTATAATTTCATGCAAATCTCTCCAAGTATCAATTGATGCATAAAATTTGAAGCTTCAAATACAAATATTCTAGTTTCAAATCTTGAACGTGAAATAGATACCTTTTATATTATACCCTGTAAATTAATCTAGAAGATGGCAGCTGAGGGCAAGATATATTTGTGTAAAACCTGCTCACAAATATTTCAATCATTTCTGAACTAAAAATGAAATTGAGAATTTTCTGTAAATCCTAGAGTCAGCTCTTAATTGACTAGGAGCATAAACCAAGGTGACCTTCAACTATCTTTTTCTGTCCACACCTCTTTTGGTTACTTCTGTATACATCCAGGTAAATGCCTTCCCATGATGTCTCAATAAGAACAGAAACTACCCCTCCCCCAGGGAGCCTTTAATGACTCTTTACTGGTGTAACACAAGTTGTGGAAGATCCTGACCAAGCCGGAGAGTGTGCACTCTGATGTATAATTTTGAGTCTATCCTGCCAGTGGGATCAGAAAGGCTCATCATCAGGTACTTGGTCATTACAGGATGGCCAATTTTCGGCCAATCTTTGCTACTCTCTTCCAGCAATTTTTTCTTCCCAATTTCTCATAATCCTTTAATTATACTCAACCCATCATGTATCATAGGTACTTACATACACACCTTTCCTCCTGTAAATTTTAAACTCCTTAAAAGGAGGATGGTCTCATTGAAATAGTGGCCATGAGCCTGCAATGAGACCACCCTCTACTGCAAAGCAATGAGAGACTATTGTTCTTAGAGGTGTTCAGCAACTGAAAAATATAACAGGTGCACAATTTTTGATTCCCCAAGACAAATGGAATGCCAAGAGGAGAGAAAAATACAACTCAGAAGTGTTCAGAAAATCATTGCAATTTCCTCATGCAAATTATTTTAACTTCATCATTCAATATCTCAACTAAGATAAAAATAATGTTAAAATTGAATGATTTCCCTACTTTAAGTAATTCAATACATGTGTTGCATAAGGAGCGTTGGATTTTTAATTTTAAAATGTATATTTTAAATTTGACTCCATCACTTGCTATTTTTAGTTGATCTTGGGTAAGTCAGTTTCCTCAGCAGTAAAATTTGGGGATCAGTCTATATAATCGGTAAGCTTTCTGAAAGCTCTAATGGTCAATGAATCTGTAGTTACTTCACAACTTCAAAGTTCCATGAATATCCCTTGAACCAGTTACTCCCACAGCTCTTTAGGCACTGTTCCCCACAATAATCAGGTACCAAGGAAGAAGGTACCAGCTGCCCCAAATACAATCTTTCCAAACCTTTGTATGTTCACAGTGATGATGCTAAAGAAAGGAAACTCATAAGAGAGGCAAATATAAATTAATAACCTTGTTACAAATCCAGCTGAGTCCAGGGCCTACCTGAGAAGTATTACCTTCTGTCACCATAATATCAAGGAATAAAAGGGCTGTCTTCCAACCCTCACTGAAATTATCTCCTGTCATATCTAAAAGCTGGAAAGTTTTTTTTTCCTACCATATGTGACATTCCACATTATTGAGTCTTTTGGCTCAGTAGACAATTAGAAGACTCTCAGCAGTTAAGTCATAAATGGCTAGAAACCAAACCACAAAGTTT
This sequence comes from Sminthopsis crassicaudata, assembly GCF_048593235.1. Taxonomy (NCBI): domain Eukaryota; kingdom Metazoa; phylum Chordata; class Mammalia; order Dasyuromorphia; family Dasyuridae; genus Sminthopsis; species Sminthopsis crassicaudata. Next base: position 646,843,251 of record NC_133617.1, read on the forward strand.
CCTAATGTTTTGAGAGAATGGTGGCTATTGGTGCTTCATTATAAGGAATGGCCCTCTAAGGGGAGCATGATGGGTAGATAGTGAAAAATATAGGTAATATAAAGAGAAAAGACATCAATAAAAAATTTATTTTACACACACACACACACACACACACACACACACAAGCATTGCATGGTCTCAAATCCAGGTCAGGAATTTGCAATGCTCAGATCAAGAACAGATGTTGCTTTGGGAGCACTGAAACTTGCAGATTCCCTAAGATTCCAGAATAACACAACAAGAAATAACCCAAGAAGTAACAGAATGATCCAAAAAGACAAAACCTTGGCCCAAAACATTCTCCCCAGAAGTGCCCAGAACCTGACACTAACATAAAGTCCAAAATCAAAATAGGAGGAAGAAAAATTCCCCCACAAAGAGCTGTTATGGTGATAAGATATATTATATCCTAGTAATATGGTGATAGGAAAACTCAAGAAACAAACTCAATGACTCCAAAACATCTATGACCAAAGCAAAATGTAATTTTGGCATAAACTCAACCAGAATTCTTAGAAGACGTAAAGCAAGAGGGTTTTTTTAATCACTTTATTTTTTTCTATTTTATGAAAGCTTTTTATTTTCAAAACACATGCATAGATACTTTTCAGCATTCACTTTTTCAAAAACCTTGTGTTCCAAATTTTCCTTCCCTTTCCCCCCACTCCCTCCCTAGGTGGCAAGTAATCCAATATATGCTAAACATATGCAATTCTTCTATACATATTTCTACAATTACCATGTTGCTCAAGAAAAATCAGATCCAAACGGAAAAAAAAATTTAGAAAAAAAATTAAATGCTAGCAAACCACAACCAAAAGAGTGGAAATGAAGTCATACTCACTTCCCACAGTCTTCTCTGTATGTAATGGCTCTCCTCATCACAAGATCATTGGAACTGGACTGAATCATCTCATTTTTGAAGAGAGTCACGTCCATCAGAATTGATCATCATATAGTCTTGTTGATACTGTGTATAATGATCTCTTGGTTCTGCTCATTTCACTTAGCATCAGTTCATGTAAGTTCTCCAAGCTTCTCTAAAATCATCCTGCTGATTATTTCTTATAGAACAATAATATTCCATAACATTCACATATCATAATTTATTCAGCCATTCTCCAACTGATGGACATCCATTCAGTTTCTAGTTTCTTGCCAGTAAGAAAAGGGCTGCCAAAGAAAAAGCATTTGATAAAATGAAAAAACCATTCCTGTTAAACACACTAGGGAGTATGGGGGAAATGGACTTTTCCTTAAAATAGGCAATAGCATCATTTAAAACCATCAGTAAGCATCATATATAATGGGGGATAAACTGGGGTGAAACAAGGCTGCCCACTATCACCATTACTATTCAATATTGTATTAGAAATTCTAGCTTTGGCAATAAGAGATGACAAAGAGATTAGAGGAATTAGAGCAGGTAAGGAGGAAACCAAACTATCACTCTTTGAAGATAATATGATAGTATACTTAGAGAACTGCAGAGAATCAACTAAAAAGCTATTAGAAATAGCAAAGTTGCAAGATACAAAATAAATCCACATAAATCCTCAGCATTTTTATACATCACTAACAAAATCTAACAGCAAGAGATACAAAGAGAAATTCCTTCAAAATAATTGTCGATAGCATAAAATATTTGGGACAACAAGCAAACAAATACAAAGGAGCTCCTACAGGATAAAGATCTTTTCTTTAGAACTTAAGATCTTTTTCATTTTCTTTAGGCAAATCACTTTGGTGATTTGAGGATCATTTGAGGATAAATTAGAGTAGGAATGAGATGAGATCAGGCTATTGCAATAGTTCAGACAAGAGGTGATGAGGGCCTGCACTCTAGAGGCAAAGTCAGAAGAAAGAAGTGGATGGACACAAAAGATACTATAGACCCTGGCAAAAAGTTGGATAATGGTAAGGGAGGAGTGGTGGTAGTGGTAACTGATAATGAGGAATCCAGGATAACACCTAGGTTGTGATCCTGAGGAACAGAGAGAATGCTATTGCTCTCTATAGTTATAGGAAGGATAGAATGAAGGGAGATTTTAGAGGGAAAGATAATGAGTTCTGTTTTGGACATGTTGAGTTTAAGGTGTCTCCTAGACATGCAATCTGAGATGCCAAAGCTATGGTCACTCTCACATTCCAGAGTCGTAAAACTCCAGATGGCTTATCTCAAATGCTTGAGTATCTCCTGGGCCCAGATTTTCTGTCTCCTGCTTGACCATCTTCTTGACCTGTCAGAATTTAAAAGTTATGGTCCTTCCTGGAATTTCCACTCCCCCAGTGCTCTGTCCCCCTTGCCTTTGTTTCCCTGATCACTGGAGCCCTATAAAAGTCTCTGGAATTACTTGCTCATTGCTGGATATATTGTACAATTCAGCCAGATGGCTATGGTTAATATGGCTTTGCTAGTCCAAATTCTCCACTATTAAAATATTAAAAACCCTAATGCTCCAAAAACTTAGAGGAGAGTCAAGGAGGAGTAAGAGGTCAGCCTTGTTGATCTAGAAGAATGAGGATTAAGAAAAGGACAATAGATTTGACAACTATAATATCACTGGTAACTTTGAAAAGAACAGTTTCAGTGTAGTGATAAAATTAGAAGCCAAATTAACAGGATAACAGGAAAATATTCAAGAGAGAGAGAGAGATTAAAAACAAGGGATGAATCTGATGGGGTACCAGGGAAACAGAGATAACTGTCACTATATTTAAGGAGCTCATATTCCCAAAGGGAAGACAACATCTCAGTTACTAGGTATAGAAGAGGGTTGGAACCTATTCTCAGAAGAAAGGCCCTAGAAAAAAAGTCTTCCTATGAGAAGTGACTTCCAAGTTGAGTCTCATAGGAAGCCAGGAGGGAGAGTGGAGGAAAGAGAGCATTCCTGAAATGGGGGCTGCCATGGAGTGTCAAGGAAAAGCAAATAAGCTCAATGTTATTTATTGGAGGGTAAAGAATAGGAAAGCTGGAAGGGTAAGAAGGAGTACCCTGAAAACCAGGATCCCATTACTATAGTGCTTCTTCACCAGAAGCCCAGGAACTTCCCTTTCCTCCTCTAGTGCTCTAAGTAGGTCTCTTTATGACTTCCACTTACACACAATTGCAGGTGGGGTTGGAAGAGCTGGAGGTTAAATCCTGCCATTGACATTTATCACTGGAGTGACTTCAAAAAAGTCACAAGCTTCTAGGTTGTAGTTTCCTCATCTGTAAAATGAGGAGATGGGAACTGATGGCATCTGAGACCCACCCTATCACTGGATCTATGTATGACAAGGACCAGCAGGATGATTCTCTTCTGCTTTGCCATCCCAACTCCTCCCTCACCATAGAGGTAAATAACATTTAGTCACAAGGACTCATCTAGAGAAGAGTCAATGTGGTTTCATGGCTACCATGCTAATCTTAAGAAGATCTGGATTCAAATCCTATCTCTGACACTTACTAATTCTGTAACCAGTAGTGAGTCACAACCTTATTATTTTTGTTACTTGATACTAATACTAATAATAATACTAAAATAGTAGATGAGTTACCAGGATTGGGACATTGTGATCTTGTTTTAATTATTAATTTGGTTTGGTCCTTATCCAAGATAAATTCAACCAATTGCATATTTCATTTTAAAAATGCATATGAGTCAACAATGTAGTGCTGGGGAAAAAAAAAACACAACGTGATTCTGGAACATATTAGAACAAAAACATTATCCAGGGACATATTAGAAAAAAATATGCCATTGTAGAGCTAGGGAGGCATCCTTTATTGGATGAACTTTTCAGAGGTTTCTTAGGTTTTATATATAGCACAGGCTGAGTGTACATTAGAAAAGAAAATGGAAGTATGGAAGGAGAGTTCAGAAAAGTTAAAAAGATCATGAAATAAAATATAGTTCACATCAAAAAATTTTATGGAATTTGATACCATAGAAATTGATTTTTGCTTAGGTTTATTTTTTATTTTATGCTTTAGTTTTCTCTAATTGTATAAGCTTATGTTTTGCACCCAAATTTCCCAAATCTAATGTTATTTTTCTTCCTCTCCACTCCCATTTCTAAAGATCTACAGCATGAATCAGATGAGTAATGTAAGATTTATTTTCAGGATCTGTTTCTTAAAGTATATATAAGGACCTAATTTGTACTGTTTATTTTCTGTGGACTTGACTGTGGTGTCTATAGGGGGGAAAGGGGGAAATATTTACTCCACTCTTGGAGAAACCAAGTGGAAATCTTGGACATTACAAGCTGGAGGAAAGTCACTTTGTCTGTCCATTAAGACAGTGACAAAATGAAGGGAATTCATGTGTCTTAGCTAAGTCTATTGGTACAACTCCCTTCTTCCCTAAGGAAGATTTGAGGAAAATATAAATAAGGGCTGCATAGAATGACGTATAGACCTAATTCAATTTATCCACATTAATAGTTAATATTTACATAAATTTTTATATAATGACATCAACATAATATTTACAAAGCTTCTGTCATCCAGCTGAAGACAGTACTTTGTAAAGCTCAAAGCACTAGAGGGATTTTTTGTTGTAATGTCAAAATTTTAGATTCTCAAGTCTACTTCTCCTCATCCAGTGTTACAATTTATCTGTTTGAAGCTATTGAAATTTCAAAGAAATAACTACCAGGGGACACTTGGGAGTAAAAGAGGCAAATGATTTTTTCTTCAGAGTAGTGGATCAAGAAGAAGGGCACGTAGTCAGTATAGGGAAGAGGTCAAAGAAATTTACTGTTTGTGACTCACCTTGAAATAATAACTTAGTAGGGGACAGACTAATTGCAGACTCTGGAACATGATAAACTTTAAAAATGCTGATTTGTATTTGCATTTCTCTAGTTAATGATGTTTTAGAGCTTTTCCTCATAAGACTACAAATTGTTTTGATTTCTTTATTGGAAAATTTCCTGTTGAACAGAAGCAAGAGAACACTGTAAACAGTAATAGTAATATTGCTTTAGAATGACTGAGCAAATAAATCATTTTGACTATTATAAATATCCAAATTAACTATAAAAGACATGAAGAAAGATGTTATCTGAATGATAAATGGAAGTATAATGTTTAACTTTTATCATACTGCTTATTTTCTTGGGGAGGGTGGAGGTAAGAAAAGGAGGAAGAAAAATTTGGAACACAAAGTCTTACAAAAATGAATATTGAAAACTATCTTTACATGTATTTTGAAAAATAAAATATTATTGAGAAAATTTTTTTAAATTTTAAATAAAAGTATTATTGAATAACTTATATATATATACATATACATATTATGCATGTATAATGGTAGCCATCTCAAAGGAAGTGGGAGGGGAAGGAAAAAAGTGGGGGGAGAAGAAAATGAGCAAAAAATTTACATTTTAACTTTATTGTATATTTTAAAGGACTAGTAAATTGTACATAATAAATTTGTAGTTTCACATGCAATTTTTTATTATATTATGTAATGAAAATACTTGTTTGAATCCATAAACTTAAAAATAAATGAATGAATGAATGAATAGAAAAAAATCACGCTTGTTGGATGACCTATGTAACTCATTTAGAGTTTTCTAGCAAAAGAGTTGAATAAGTGCTGCTCTTCCTCTGAGGATAACATATGACAGCTCCAATAAATGGTGGCAGAAGCAAGCTAGCTGACAAGCAATGGCCAGAAACCTTGAAGGTAAAGTGGAAAAGCAGCAATAAGAGTTGCTAGCTCTTGGCCACATCATAGGATATGCTAGAAGTAGAAAGAAAATTTAATTAGACTTAGCCAGCTATCTCAAAACAAAGCTATCAGTTTTCTAGAAAGTTTTCTTCTCCCAATAATGTAGGCGTCTACAGCTGATTGCATTCATATATTGGGGGAGAAGAGGCAACTTTGAGAAAATGCTGTTACTTTGCTATTCTGTCTTAATTAAATGCATTGCTATTTGATTTATGATGCCTTCGTGCTTTTTTGGAAAAGAATACACTGAATGAAGCTTGAGCTTCTCACAAACCTTCAATCATCCAGTTGAGAACAGTACTTTGTAAAGCTGAAAGCACTGGAGGGATTTTTTGTTGTAATGTCAAAGTTTTAGATTATCAAGTCTACTCCTCCTTGGTAGTACTCAAAAGTGCTCATTCCTCATTACTCAAAATTTCTCATACTAAATACAGGTTAGCAATGAATTCCTGAGTCAAGAAGGATTTCATGAGATCCCAGAGTATAGTATAAATGATATACTTATTATGTAATGGAATGTATAAGATATTATTGGATAAAATATCTATATATACACACATATATATATATATACACACACAGAGATATTTGGTTATGAAGACTAGATATTTGGTTATGGAGACTAGAAGTTATATTATTGGGTTAACTCCAGGAAAAGCCTTTACAATAGTCATGGACCCATACTCTGACTTTTTGCTTTTTCAGTTGAAGTTACTATTTATCAAGGATTAGTTTCTCTTTACTCAGTCAGCCAGCACCAAAAATAAGATAAATTCTGATCATGATTGCAGTTCTTCCTTGCTGCCCATCACCTTTTCAGATATCTTGGTCTCTCTGATCACTCTTCTCCTCCACAGGTTTCTGGGACATCACTGTCTCCTAATTCTTGCTGACCTCTCTTTCTCTGTCTTTTTTACTGGTTCCCATAGGTATCCACCAGGAAATGCTTGAGCCCTCTTCTCTTCTCCTTCAATATTTCTCTTGGTGATCTCATAGCTCCCATGGATGTAATTGCCATCCTTATCCTGACAATTCTCAAATTTAACTATCCTGCCCCAGCCTGTCTTCCAGTCTCACATCTCCAACTATCTTACAGACATCTCAAACCGGATGTTCAGTAGATATCTTAAATTCAACATATGCAAAGTAGAACTCATTCTCTTTCCCTCTAAATCCTCCCTCTACCTACCTTCCCTATTAAGAATAAAGGGCAACATCAAAGTCCTAGTTCCTCAGGCTAACAAGCTAAGAGTCATGATGGACTCCCCATCATCTCTCACCCCTCCTTTCCAATCTTGTCAGGGCCTGTTGATTTCATCTTTGCAACATCTCTCCAATATGTTCCCTTTTCTCCTCTGACACACTGTTCTCACTCTAGTATCCGCTTTTATGACTTTACACCTAGATTCTTGTAACAGCTTACTGGTATATCTGCCTGCCTTAAGTCTTTGCATTTCAATCCATCCTCCATCAAGTCATCAAAGTTATTTTCTAATACCCCCTATTCAATAAACTCCAGTGGCTTCCTATTGCCTCTAGCATCAAAAACAAAATTGTCTTTTTAAAATATCCTTCATAAGTGGAAATCTTCAACATAAAGAAGAGCCAACTCACTTCCAGTTGATCAATGATGGACAGAGGTAGCTACACCCAGAGAAGAAACACTGGGAAGTGAATGTAAATTGTTAGCACTAATATCTGTCTGCCCAGGTTACATGTACCTTCGGAATCTAATGCTTATTGTGCAACAAGAAAATGGTATTTACACACATGTATTGTATCTAGGTTATATTGTAACACATGTAAAATGTATGGGATTGCCTGTCATCGGGGGGAGGGAGTAGAAGGAGGGGGGATGATTTGGAAAAATGAATACAAGGGATAATATTATAAAAAAAATATATAATAAAAACATTTTTAAAAATTAAGCTAACTGTAACACTATTTTATTACCTACTGGAAATTACATTTTAATTATTACATTAATGGCAATAAGAGTAGAGTATCTGGAACATTGCAATTGTTTAATGAATGAATATTTGCTATTGAAAAAATATCCTTCATAACTGATACTGAGTGAAATGAGCAGAACCAGGAGATCATTAAACACGGCAACAAGAAGACTATACGATGATCAATTCTGATGGACGTGAATATCTTCAACATAGAAAAGATCTAATTCACTTCCAGTTGATCAATGATGGACAGAAATAACTACACCCAGAGAAGGAACACTGGGAAATGAGTGTAAACTGTTTGCACTATTGTCTTTCTACCCAGGTTACTTATACCTTCGGAATCCAATTCTTACTGTGCAACAAGAAAACTGGATTTACACACATATATTGTATCTAGGTTATATTGTAACACATGTAAAATGTATGGGATTGCCTGTCATCTAGGGAAGGGAGTAGAGGGAGGGAGGGGAAATTTTGGAAAAATGAATACAAGGGATAATGTTATAAAAAAAATTACTCATGCATATGTACTGTCAAAAAAATTATAATTATAAAATAAATAAATAAATAAAATATCCTTCATAACCCAGCCCCCTTCCTAATCTTCTTATATCCTACTCCCCAATTCATACTCTTCAGTTCAGTCATACTGGTTTCCTAGTTATTCCACAAATAAAACACCCAATCTCTTTATTTTAGGCATTCATTCTCTCTGGTTTTCCCCCATGCCCAAAACATTCTCCCTTCCCAACTCCAACTACTGACTTCTCTGAGTTTTTTAAGACCCAACTAAAATCTCATCTTGTACAAGAAGACTCCCCTAGCTCCTCTTAATTCCCATATCTTCCCTCTGTTAATTATTTCCTCTTTATCATGTATGTAGCTTGCTTTGTATATATTTGTTTGTTGTCTCCCTCATTATTTTGGATATTCCTTAAGAAAAGGGACTGTCTTTTGTCTCTTTTTATATCCCTAGGGCTTACCACTATGTCCCTGACACATAGTAGGTGCTTAACAAATGTTTACTGATTGATTGATAAGATCTGTACTTTTTCCTGTCCAATCTTCCTTTGGGGCATAGAATTTTCTTTTCTCAAGAGGGTCCTAAGTCACTTAGCATACAGAATGAGTATCTTAATTCTGTCCTGGACACATATTTATTGTTTATATAATAAATCCACTATATTTCCAGTAATCTGGAGTCTGAACTATAAAGTCACACATGACTGTAATTCAATAATTGAAGTGACCATATCCATTAGCTAAAGAGACTACTTAATGATATCCACTAATGATATCCACTTTGGGATGTCCTTCCATTAAACCTTACTATATTCTATAATTATCTCTCCTACTTATTATTATTAGTCACTTATTGCATTTCTTAATCTGAACTCAAGCATCGATTGGGATGCTCAGGGACAATAAGTAATTTCGTTCATCATTTTCTCTTGTGATCTAATTTTTCCCAAAAAAAAGTTTCTGAGGGTAATGGGGAATGTAAGTTGAGAGATAGGGATTGAATATCAAACTCTTGTTGAGCTTTTTTGATCAAAGTCTGTCTTCAGAATACAAGACACGTGTAACTGAAACAAACACTCAGTTACTCAATCTGCTCCTATCTCAACCTTCAGCCCATAATGGTCTTTTACAAAGTACCTGAAGTACCCATTGGCTCCTGCTTTAACTAAGCAAGTTCACCTGTCTATGATGAGAGAAAAAAAAAAAACTATCCTGTAGAGTTCATGCAACCGTATCTCATAAATGAAAAGAACCACAAAATAGTCTTGTAATCTTAGAGCTGGGACCATCTAGAAACCATTGAGTAAAACCCCTGAATTTTAAAGAAAAGGGAGGGATAGTTGAAACTGCAGTAATTAAATGCCATTGATTAACACTCAAGAGGAAATTGATTTTATAAGGAATTCCATGATGTAATGGAGAGTTGTTTGATTGATTTTCCAAAGTACAGAATTTAACAGAGGAAAAATAACAAGGATATCCTGAAAGTGGACTCAGGGCACTCTGGAGCAGAACAATAGCCCAGGGGAACAACCGTAGCAAAGGAGTAGCTCCACTAACTGATTGTGTCCAACCACACCCTTTCGTACTATCTCCAGCATTTGAAGGTATCTGTGATCTTCTCAATATGGGCATTCCCTTCAAAAATATAGCTTAAAATCATCCATGATTATCCATCTTGTATAGTTCTTGTCCATATCTTTCCATAAATTCATCACCAGGAGTCTAACCAATATGCTGAATGGGTTCTTCCTTGAGTTTTCTTAATGTTGTGTGTGAAACAGCGAAACAGTATGGGAGAAGGGCTGTTCAAATTCTACTAATTGTCCTCCTTAGCCTAGTTGGTTTTCCAGGTAAAAATGCCTCAATTGCTTCCGCCCAAATTCATTTCCAGTAAATAAACCCAGACTAGCAAAAGCTGCAGTAAAACAAAGTCCCACCAGCACAAAATGTCAATAGACTTTTGTTGTACCCACAGGGAAAAGCCCTAAAGGGGAAAAGACAATACAGGATAACTATATCAGGGTATATAATTAGTAGGAACTGAGAGCAAGGTGTCTGCCATACAGCATCTATTCCTGATACTCTTCAAGGTCCAAACAATTTTGATCATAGAGACCTGTCCCCTTTCTTTGTAGCAATTGCATCTGCATGTGTTTCTCTCTCCTAGATCTATGTGGCTTCTCACATTGGTAAAACAAGACAAACACATAAAAACAAAATTCAATCAACATTTATTAAGAGACTTTTACATAAGGCAACAATCTGAAGTAGATATAGCAGTTGCATAATATTTGCTCTGTAGTCCTGGACATTTAACCTCTGAAATCTCTTAAAATAATTTAAGTTCTGAAACAGATTACTGTTCAACATTGTAAATACAGAAGAGTTATCGATCAATAATCTGTATTTGTGAGAAAGTTCCTTAATTTAAATTCCCTACAGCAATGAAATTGCAGATCCCATACAAAAAAGCAAAAATGCCTGTGTTAGGTGCTAGGAATACCAAAATGAAAAAATTGCATAGTCCTTTTATTGTAATCCCTTACAATCTAAACTAAAAAATAATAATACAAGATAACCCAAGATAAAACTGTAAGTCTAGTACGAAAGTCGCAAGTTACTTCTTAATACCTAATTCACTGAAGAATTTTCTTTCTAATTCATCAATGAAAATTTAAGTTGGCTGAAGTAAATAACAAAGTATCATTATGTTCTGAAACTAAGAAATTAATAAATAAATCAATAAAACGATTGAAATGCAAAAAAAGAAAGTAAGGAGCACTAGAATTTCAGAAGAGGAAGAAAACAGTTTGGTAGAAATTGTTTGGGAACTATTGCCTTTCATGGATAAATAAAACTTGAAAGGTCAGAGCCTAAAAGAGTATAGGGCAGAGAACTAGAAATACTGAAGAACTAGCATGGATTTAGAGTTGGAAGAGACTGTTTGTGGTCACCTTTGAACATAGCCCTCATTTTTTAAGTAAGGAAACTAGGTCCCGAGGAAATTAAATGTTATAATGAATTCTCTAAGGTTATACACAAGTCTTCTCCCTGTACAATGTACATCTCCAGTGTTTTGAGGCCAAAGGGGGGAAAAAAGAGTTTCACAAAGAAGGAGGTGGTTCACAGTGAACAATACTAAGGACAGGTCAGGAAAAATGTAAACTAAAAAAAAAAAAATTCATTGGAATTTGGACTTGGAGATTAAGAGACTGTTGGTAACCTTTAACAATTCAGTGGCAGGATATTGGTGAGAAGTTTGATTGCATAAGATTAGTGAATAAATGAGTGGTGATAAAGTAGAGATAACAAACAGCTGGGAATTTTTTTTTTTTTTTTTTAATTTGGAAGTGCATACTGTCTATCTACCCAGGTTACTTATACCTTCGGAATCCAATTCTTAATGTGCAACAAGAAATTGGATTTACACACATATATTGTATCTAGGTTATACTGTAACACATGTAAAATGTATGGGATTGCCTGTCATCTAGGGGAGGGAGGGGAAAATTTGGAAAAATGAATACAAGGGATAATGTTATAAAAAAAATTACTCCTGCATATGTACTGTCAAAAAAATGTATAATTATAAAATTAATTTTAAAAAAAGAAAAAAAGAAATTTGGAAGTGCAAAGGAAAAAAATAGAAAGGTAGCTTGGGGAAGAAGCAGGGTCAACTTCAAGGTAAAGTTTGTTGTTCATGATCCCATTTGGGGTTTTCTTAGTAGAGATACTGGAGTGGTTTGCCTTTTCCTTCTCTAGCTCTTTTTACTGATGAGGAAGCTGAAATAAAATAACTTGCCCAAGATTACACAACTAGTAATTGTCTAAGGTCTAATCTGAACTCCAGATGAGTCTTTCTTATTTCCCTCTCCTTTGCACCACCAGGAGATAAGAAATACAAGTTAAGATCAAGATATGAATGAGATGATTCAGGCTGATTCCAAAGCACTTGTGATAGAGAGAGCCATCTGCATTCAGAGAAAAGGACCATGGGGACCGAATGTGGATCACAACTTAGTGAAGAAGGGACCCCAAAACTCTAAAACTCCTTGAAGGAGAAAATTTCCTTCAACTCTGCCTCAGTGAGGAACCCCGCCCAAGGGAAACAAGACAAACAAGTTTCATTCTATTATCTAGGTGGGGTTGGTTCAGTCCTAAGCAAAATAATTTCAACCCTATTCAATTAAGGAAAGTCATTCAATTTTATTTTACATTACAGCTCAAACTGAAACCCAGTGAGTAGATGAGCCAACTTGGGATTCCACCCACTAGCTCCCTTCAGCTTGGAGCCAAAGATCCTATTATAAAAGAGCCAATCTAAAATCCTCTCTTTGTAGAGGTTCTAAACATGCCATGCTATGCCAAGGAAGCCTCTGCCCACTGGATACTAGTCTTTTCCAGTGCCACCCTCTCTTTACCCTCACCTATTTCCCTAATGAGACTTTATGCCTTTCTGTCAGGATTTCTAACCTTACTTCCCAATCCCTATAATAAACCTCTTTTATCAATCTAAGTTTTCAGATTTGTAAATTCCTTTAGAGAGAACTTCTGCGCTGCCAGAAGAGAGTCCCCCAAACTCCCTACCCTTGCACCGAATCCCAAGGGGGGTACAGGGGAGCCAAACCTCTCCATTTGGTTCCCTGAACCTCGAACCTGCCACTAGACCTTAACATTTAATTCCCTTACCACTAAAACCCTAATCTCATTTTAGTTCCCTAAATCTAGACCTTATCATTTGGTTCCCTATAAAAGGGAACCCCAAAACCTAAACCTCATCATATTTTTGGTTCCCATACCAGGAGCCCTAAAAACTAGACTTCACCTCATCAATAGTATTTCCATCTTTTTTTGTTGTTATTATTATTTGCTTGTTTTTTTTTTTTCCTTTCTCATTTTCACCCCCCTTTTATCTGATTTTTCTTATGCAGCATGTTTAGAAGAATTGCACATGTTTGACCTATATTGGATTACTTGCTGTCGATGGGAGAGAGGAGAAGGGAAAAAATGGAACACAAGATTTTGCAAGGGCAAATGTTGAAAACTATTTTTGCATGTATTTTGAAAAATAAAAAGCTATTAGTATAAAAAAAGATCAAGAGATAAATATGAAAAGGTGGGAAGAACTATCTATTTATTAAATAAAAATGCACAGGAATATTGGAGTTGAAGTTCCTTGAGCTCAGGGACTACTTTATTTTTCTCCTTGTATCTCTAGTGCACAATACTTGACACATGTTGGGTGTTTTATAAATTTTTACTGAATTGGATTGAAACTAAGGCCCCCAAAAGAGAAATAATTTGTCCAAGATCTCACACATAACAGATGACAGAGCCAGAATTCAAATATAGGCCCTCTGCCTCCAAACCTAATTTTTATTTCATAGGTTGCCATTATACACACACACACACACACACACACACACACACACACACACACACAAAAAAAAAAAAAAAAAAAACTCCACAAAGTACTAATATGATACCTCATGATGATCTAGAGAAGACCCTGGGTTCTCAAAGATTATGGGAGCAGAGAATAAGCTTTGGTATGTGTTACTATATTGAAAATGATTCCTGTATGATTCTGATTTTAGATTGAGCTCATCACAACAGGATCACCACCTGGCTTCTTTGCATCATGATCTAAAAAGGATGCATTTACTATTTCTGCCTTTTTCATTTGATTGTGAAGTGTTTTTTATCCTAATACATGGTCAGTTTTTGTGTAGGTACCATATACTGCTGATAAAAAGATATATTCCTTTCTATCCCAATTCAATTTTCCCCAAAGGTCTATCATACTTAACTTTCTAAAATTCTATTCACCTTCTTGACTTATTTCTTGTTTATTTTGTGGTTAGATTTATCTAGTTCTGATAAAGGGAGATTGATATCCCCCATTAACATAGTTTTGCTGTCTATTTCTTCTTGCAACTCACTTAACTTCTCCTCTAAGAATATGGATGTTGTGATACTCTGTGCATATATGTTTAATATTATTCATCCTTTATTTTCAGAGATGACATCATGAGGTGATATCCTGACTCGACTATGAATTGACTTTAAGTGAAATAGAGTTGTGCAAAGTCTTCAGTCTTACTCTCTCTTCCAGTCATCCAAGTCCAGAGGCAAGATGAAAGTCAAGATAATTGGCAATGGCCTAGGAAGCAACAGATGACCTTGGGGTCTTCAATGCTTGACCGAGCTCTAAGTGCTCCACAGTGCCTGCTTTAGTCACTTACATGGCTGTTGGAATATATTGTTCTTCTCTGTCCATTCTCCTGAGGAAAAGTTTCCCATACATGATTAGGACAGACATCTCCCTAATTAATTCACCCTCATTACCAGGGTTACTTTCAAACTAGTTAAAACTAATTGAACAAATAAGCACTAGTGTAAGGTGCCTGTGAGGTCCTTTTCAACTCTCAGACTCATGAGACTCACAGAATCTGAATAACTTTTCAGATACTTTCCAAGTTCTAATTCCTATGATCTTCAGCACCTGAGGATCCCAATCTGGGATATAACTCTCTCTTATAAGTTTTATTCCAGATAAGGTACAAAACTTATTTTCTCAGTCCCTTTATTTAAGAGAACCAATTCAAATAGAGTGCTCTGAGCAATTACTAAATTAAAATAACAGGATACTTGCAGTGGTATGTAATGAATTCCATTTAAAATGGCTACCTATGTGCAAGGTCTTGGGATAGAAAAACCAAAAAAAAAAAAAAGAAAAGAAAAGAAAAACAGTCCCTACTCTCAAAATGTTTACTTTATATTTGAGGGACACCATAAGAACACAAATAAGAAATACAAAATAGTTTTTTTTTTAATTTTCCCCAAATTTTATTTTTAGGTACAAATTCTCTCTTCCTTCCCCTTCTTTTCCTTCTTTTCTTTGTCCTCACTAACAAAGCAAGAAAAACAAAACCCATTACAAACTTGTATAGTCAAGCAAAATAAATTTACAAATGGGCCATGTCCATCCTCCTTCTTCGCCTTCATCTCAGTCTGTACTCTGAGTCTATCGCTTGCCTACCTGGAGGTGAGTGATGTAGTTTCATCTGGAGTGCTCTGGAATTCTGATTGATCGTTGTACTGAGATGAATTCCTGGGCTGTTTGCCTTGCACACAGTAATTTCCAGAAGAAAACAGCACTAATTACTGGGGAAGAAGTGGGGGGGGAGAGCAGATCAGGAAAAGCTTCAGGAGGACGCAGAGCCCCTGAGTTGGGCCTCAGAAGCCAAGGATTCTGAGAGGGAGAAGTGAGGAGGAAGGATCATTGTGGGGACGGAGGAAACTTGTGCAAAGGCATCAAGACAGGCTATGGAATACAGAAACGGGAGACAGCTAGTAGCTATTTTGGCTGGAATGGAGAGTGTCTAAAGGGAAGGAAGAGCTCCTCTGAAAAGAATGGAAGCCTTATAACTGCCGACAGTAATGATGACTCACAACTCTATGGCAATTCTGGGTTTACAAAGCACTTCCTAGTAATCTTATGAAGTGGATAATTTGGGATGGGGGGAGCTGGAGCTATGACTTCATCCAGCTGAGGGAGATCATGCAAGTATCATTATCTCCATTTTACAGATGAGGAATTTGAAGTGATTTGCCCAAAACTGGAAGCTAAGAACTCAATATATGACCTTTTTCTATCTATTTTGTTGGCAGGGATTGTCCCA
Organism: Sminthopsis crassicaudata; assembly: GCF_048593235.1. Classification (NCBI taxonomy): domain Eukaryota; kingdom Metazoa; phylum Chordata; class Mammalia; order Dasyuromorphia; family Dasyuridae; genus Sminthopsis; species Sminthopsis crassicaudata. The sequence continues at coordinate 646,859,184 of NC_133617.1, forward strand.
GTATAAAGACACATAGGGTTAGTATGTAAAAAAGCCAAGCAACTACTGTGCATTTAATCCTAAAATAGCCAATTAAGGAAAGGAACTAGTAACTGAGGAGACACACAGGATGGCTGAAGATCTCCATGGTAACCTGAGAGAAGCAGGAAGGTGTAACTGTGTGTGTGTGTGTGTGTGTGTGTGTGTGTGTGTGTGTGTGTGTGTGTTGTCTGTCTCTATCTGTCTCTCTGTGTGTCTGTCTCTCTCTGTCTCTGTCTCTCTCTTTGTCTCTCTCTATCTCTCTCTTTGTCTCTGTCTCTGTCTCTCTCTGTCTCTCTCTCTCTGTCTCTCTCTGTCTTTCTTTCTCTGGCTCTCTCTCTTTCACTTCTTCTCTCTCTTTGTCTCTCTGTCTCTCTGTCTCTCTGTCTCTGTCTCTATCTTTATCTCTCTCTCTCTCTCTCTCTCTCTCTCTCTCTCTCTCTCTCTCTCTCTCTCTCTCTCTCTCTCTCTCTCTGCTATTCTCTCTCCCCGTCTTGAGAGGGCAGGACTTTCAGCTATCCCTTGTCCCTTTTATCCACGAGCAGCCTGCCCCAGACCCGGGTGAGTTGGAAGCAGGTATAATTCAGAAGTTGCACACCTCTGTGACTTGTTCCTGGGAGCTTTGGGGATTTGCTTTACATCAAAGGAACTAAACAAAAGTGATTCCCTTATGTATGCTCTAATTGGTGCTTCATGCTTTTAGAGCAAGTTTAATTTGGAGCCTCTTGTGGGACCAGCTGTCCTCTGGCTTTCTCAGGAGAGCAAAGGTTCACCGATGTATTGTGACTTTACTTCGGCCTCTCCCGGAGGGCTTAGAAATGGTTGAGCAATTTCATTTTGGAAAATTCTGAAACAAAACATTGTGTGGTTTGGCTTTTCCTGTAGGCTCCCGAGCCTAGGTCTGAAGTAGGTCCAGGATTCATCCATCCATCCATCTAACAAATATTGATTTGGGCACCTCTTGGGTATAGGCTATACTTTGCTAGGCAGTGGGTCTGAGGGGGAGGACAGAGTAAAACCCAGTATGTGAGGACAAGACAAACCCAAAGAACTACAAATAACTCTGTTACACAACATTACATGATACATGTGCTAGAGAAGTTGTGAAACCAAGTGGTGGGTGAGGTTTTAGGGGGAAAGTCATTATTACTGAGGTGGGATGAAAGAAACTGGAACAGGTTTCATGAAGGAGAAAACTTTCAAGCTGGGCTTTTATAAATGATAGAAACTGAGCCGTCCAAGACTAAGATAACAAAATGAGCAAAGGCAAGAGCCTTGTAGATTATACATGTCTGCAAGAGTCGATCTCTATGTAGCTTACAGAAAAGCAAGAAGAGTTGTCTAGACTGTTTTGTCCCTCACCTTCTTCAAGGAATAAGTTTGAGACCAGGAGCCAGCCACTCTCCAAAACAGGGGTTCCTGGGCTAGAATTATATCTTATCTGGTCCCTCAAATATCATGTGTCCAGGGAAAATAATTATTTGCTTCAGTTGTGCTCCTAATCACTACGCGATAAGGAATTTCTCAAGCTATATATCCAAGACTTGAGTCCCTTTTCGCCAAAGGCCAGTTCCACAGTGAGTTCATGTGGTAAATAATAAACCCATTCAGCCAGACTGAAAGCAAACAGAAATCAGAAAAATTATCATAGGAAAATATATACAAACATTACACAAAATGAATGAGTTTTCCCTCCCCGGAAAGATAACTTAGCTCAGCTAAGAAAGAGTCTCTGCTTTTACCCAAGGGAATATTTTCTCTTGTGTAGTAAACGGGTAGGGACATGATAGAGGTTGCTAGCTTTCCTGCATATTGGCTTCTTCCCAGAGTCTTTCCCTCCCTTAGGGGACCTAAATAAGAAATAAGAAATGGGAACCAGTCACTTCCCTGCTGAAGCTGGAAACCAAAAAACAGTGTCTTCTTAAATTGTATTTTAAAGCAGTAATCAACTAGTAATCAGATTGGTATTGGCCAAGAAATAGTGGTGGATCTGTAGAGTAAATCAGTTATATAAGATTCGCAATAAGTGACCATAGTAATTAAGTATTTGATAAACCCAAAGACTCAAACTTTGGAGACAAGTGCTCACTACTTAACAAAAACCATTACTGGGAAAATTTGGGAAAAAACGTATGGCAGAAAGGAAGTACAAACCTACATCTTACACTGTTTATCAAGATAAGGTCAAAATGGGTCCATGATTTAGACATAGAAGATGTGCCATAAACAGATTAGGAGAGCAAATAATTTACCTGTCATATGTATGGAAAAGAGAAGAAATTATGACCAAACAAGACATAGAGAACATTACAAAATATAAAATGGATAATTTTGATTGTACTAAATTTAAAAAGTTTTGCACAAATAAAACCAATGCAACCAAAGTTAGAAGGAAAGAAGAAAGCTGGGAGATAATTTTTATAACCAAGAACTCAAATGAGAACAGAGTCAAATACATAAGAATACAAACCATTCCTCAATTCACAAATGATCAAAGCATATGAACAGGCAGTTTTCAGACTATCTATAGACATCAAAAATGATCTAAATCACTATTGATTAGAAAAACATAAAACAACTTTGAGATATTACCTCATAGATATCAGATTGGTTAATATGGCATAAAAAATGTTGGGTATTGAAGGGGGGATATGGGAAAATTGGGACTTATGCACTATTATTAGTGGAATTGTGAACTGATCCAACCATTCTGGAGAGCAATTTGAAACTATAACCAGTGGACTATAAAACTTTGCATACCCTTGATGCAGCAATAGTATTACTAGATTTGTAACTTTTAAAGATTTTTAAAATGGCAGTGGGTAAAAACTTGTACAAAGGTATTTTGTGCTGGCAAAGAATTGGAAATTAACAAGATGCTTATCAATGACTAAACAAGTTATGACATATAATTGTACAAATGATGAGCAGAATGATTTCAGAAAAACCTTGGAAGGATATAAGTAAACAGAAGCAAGAGAACATTGTACATAGTAAAAGCAATATTGTACAATAACTATTCTCAGAAATGCAATAATCCAAGATAATCCCAAAGAATTCATGATAAAAATGCTATTCACCTCCAGCGAAAGAATTGATGGAGCCTCAATGCAGATCAAAGCATAAATATTTTGTTAATGTTTTGGTGTTTTTTCCTGGTATGTGTCTTATTTCACAAGACAAATATGAAAATAACATGAAAAATCGTGATTGAATATGTATAGTCTATATTAAATTGGGTTACCATCCCAGGGAAGGATAAGGAGAAGGAGAAGAGAGAAAGAATTTGAAATTCAAAATTTCAAAAAATGAAGTTAAATTGTACAGAATAACAGCAAGAGTAGGCGATGATCAACTCTGATATACTTAGCTCTTTTCAGCAATACAGGAGAACCAAGACTATTCCAATAGACTTGGGACAGAAAATGTCATCCACATCCAGAAAGAGAACTACGGATACTGAGTGTAGATTGAAGCATGCTATTTTCACCTTTCTTTTGGTTTACTTTTTTTTTTTCTCATGGTTTTTCCCTTTTGTTCTACTTTTTCTTTCACAATATGGAAATATGTTAAAAATTATTGTACATGTATAATATATATCAGATTGCTTGCTGTCTTGGCAAGGGAAGAAGAAAAAGAAAAAATTGGAACTCAAAATCTTACAAAAATAAATGTTGAAAACTATTTTTACATGTAATTGGAAAAATAAAATATTACTTAAAAAAAGATCACATACATATACATACACGCGCACATGAGAAAATATTAGCAATATTTTACAGCAGAGATTTCTTCTAATTAACATAATTATAATTTGAGATGCATTCAGTTTATTTGTCTTAATCAAACAAGAGGGCCAAAATCAGATGCAGTCCTCTCTAGTAATTGAGTATTTGAGTGTGTGTTTGGGGGATGAGGGATATAGGATATAATGGGGGAGCATATCAGGAAATAACTGTGATATAAATACAAAACGTTAATTTTAAAAATCAAAGTAAAATTAAATTTTAAAATGCCAAGCAAAAACAACAACAACAACAAAAAATAGAATCTCACTTCTAACTCTTATCAACTATCTCTCTTGCAGTGTGAAACAATGAATTATCAGCCTTCAGTAATGAGAAGAATCTTACACCAATGATTCAAATGGACTTTGGGCAAGGGAAGCCACATGCTTCTTACCCCTCCCTCTCCCAGAATCTGGTTATCTGTGAATTGTGGTTTGATCCAACATAGCCTCCAGGTTGCTCTCTGGACTTAGGCTCCCACAGAGTATTTTTTCCCTCTGGCTCTATTAATTATCTCTAATTATTAATAGTAGTCTGGATACAACACAATAAGAGAAAAGAAGTAGGAGATAACACAGCCTTTAGGGATGGGTCATCCAAGGGCTGTTTTTGATCTTCTGGTGTAACTCCAGATTGATACATAATCTTTCTGATATAAACTTTTAGTCTTCATGACTCTTGAACTTTCCCAGGTTTAGGGCCAGGGTAAATGAAGGCTATGTACACAGGGGTGTACCAAAAACAACAATATGATATAGAAGAAAGATCATTAGATTAGCATCTTTGCTCTAAAGTTCCATTACAAATAAATTGCATAACCTTTGGAAAGGTATTTAATTTCTCATGTCTCCGTTTTCTCATCTGTTTGTAGCGTCCAAAGCTATCTTCACAAAGGAGGATGTAATGAAAATATCATCATTATGATCATTTTTTGACATGAGGAAAATTGAGGCTTAGCAAAGTCATGTAATCCATTTTCCTTTGGTCACACAGGTAATATAATATATAACATAATCAATATAATATAAGATAAATTAGCTATAATTTACTTTTAAATACTATTTCATATGCTTTCTTATTTGATCCTGACAACAACTTCTGGGAGAGAAATACCCTAGAAATTAGCATTATCATTTTAGAAGCTGGGAAACAGAAACTGGAGAGAGGTTAACTGATTTACCATTGCTCACCTAACTCAGATGTATGGGAAGTTGGGTTTGGATTCAAGTTTTCCTCAAATCCAAATTTATCACTCCCATCTTATTATGGAACCTAGATCAAATCAATCAATCAATTAGTATTTAATTAGTATTAAAAATACAGCAATATTTGTCATATCTATTGAAGATGAATTATATAAGGATCAAATGAAATATGGCATGAAAATTAAGTAACTGCAATTATAGCTTTGGTCAGAAATTTAGAAGACTACATGCTTCTGTCATAAGAGTAAGGAATACTGAAGGGAGATGCTATCTCACAACTCTAGTGGCCTGAGCTTACAAGGCATGCCAATGGAAATGTAGCAAAATAGCATTATCTGTAGTTGTGCCATTTGTTAACCAAAGAACACACTATAAGAGAATTCAGTGAGAATGATCCTAACACGAGGTTCTATGAATATTCTTCATAAATGCCTAAGTATTAATGTGCAACAAGAAAATGGTATTTACACACATATAATGTATCTAGGTTATATTGTAACACATGTAAAATGTATGAGATTGCCTGTCATCGGGGGGAGGGAGTAAAGGGAGGGGGGGATAATTTGGAAAAATGAATACAAGGGATAATATTATTTTTAAAATTACTCATGCATATATACTGTGGAAAAAAATTCTAAATAAAAATAAAAATAAATAAATAAATAAATAAATAAATAAATAAATAAATAGATGAATGAATAAATAAATGCCTAAGTATCAAGAACTAATCAATTTCTCTACCCTTAAGGTTCCTTTCTTTCCCACAAATCCAGGAATTATTCTTTTTTTTGTTGTTGTTCCAGTTATTTTTAGTCTCTATTACCAGAGAGCCTCACTTGAAAGTTATATAATTCATAATTTAATTCTAACTTTTAAAGAAAGAAAACAATAAACAAAGCTGCTTTTTCAATCAGATCTTTTTTCTTTTTTTAATTATAGCTTTTGATTTTCAAAATACATGCAAAATTTTCATTCTTTCTGTTGTTTTGCTTGCATTTTTTCTTTCTCAGTTTTTTTCCTTCTTGGTTCAACTTTTATTTTTCTTTTTTTTAATTATTGCTTTTAATTTACAAGATATATTCATGGTTAATTTTTCAGTATTGGCAATTACAAAATCTTTTGTTCCAACTTTTCCCCTTCCTTCCCCCCATCTTTTCCCCCAGATGGCAGGTTGACCAATGCATGTTAAATATGTTAAAGTACAAATTAAATACTATATATATATATATATATATATATATATATATATATATATATATATATATATATATGTCCAAACAGTTATTTTGCTGCACAAAAAGAATCGGACTTTGAAATATGTACAATTAGGCTGTGAAGGAAATAAAAAATGCAGGCAGACAAAAATAGAGGGATTGGGAATTCAATGTAGTGGTTCATAGTCACCTCCCAGAGTTCTTTCGCTGGATGTAGCTGGTTCAGTTACTGCTCTATTGGTGGCTATGTCCATCAGAATTGATCATCATATAGTATTGTTGTTGCCAAGAGATAATGATCTCCTGGTCCTGCTCATTTCACTCAGCATCAGTGTATGTAAATCTCTCCGGCCTTTCTGAAATCATCCTGTTGGTTATTTGTTACAGAACAATAATATTCCATAACATTCATATATCACAATTTATTCAGCCATTCTCCAATGGATGGGCATTCACTCAGTTTCCAGTCTCTGGCCATTACAAACAGGGCTGCCACAAACATTCTTTTTTTTTTTTTTTCCCCCTGAGGCTGGGGTTAAGTGACTTGCCCAGGGTCACACAGCTAGGAAGTGTTAAGTGTCTGAGACCACATTTGAACTCGGGTCCTCCTGAATTCAGGGCTGGTGCTCTATCCACTGCGCCACCTAGCTGCCCCCTGCCACAAACATTCTTGCACATGTAGGTCCCTTTCCTTCTTTTAAGGTCTCTTTGGATATAAGCCCAGTAGTAACACTGTTGGATGAAAAGGGTATGCACAGTTTGATAACTTTTTGAGCATAGTTCCAAATTGCTCTCCAGAATGACTGGATGTATTCACAATTCCACCAACAATGTATCAGTGTCCCTGTTTTCCCACATCCCCTCCAACATTGCGCATTATCTTTCCCTGTCATTCTAGCCAATCTGACAGGTATATAGTGGTATCTCAGAGTTGTCTTAATTTGCATTTCTCTGATTAATAATGACTTGGAGCATCTTTTCATATGGCTAGAAATAATTTCAATTTCTTCGTCTGAGAATTGTCTGTTCATATCCTTTATCCATTTATCAATTGGAGAATGGCTTGATTTCTTATAAATTAGAGTCAATTCTCTATATATTTTGGAAATGAGACCTTTATCAGAACCTTTGACTGTAAAAATGTTTTCCCAGTTTATTGCTTCCCTTCTAATCCTATCTGCATTAGTTTTGTTTGTACAAAAACTTTTCAATTTGATATAATCAAAATTTTCTATTTTGTGATCAATAATAATCTCTAGTTCTTCTTTGGTCTTAAATTCCTTCCTTTTCCACAGGTCTGAGAGGTAAATTATCCTATGTTCCTCTAATTTATTTATAATCTCATTATTTATGCCTAGGTCACGAACCCATTTTGACCTGATCTTGGTGCATGGTGTTAAGTGTAGGTCAATGCCTATTTTCTGCCATACTAATTTCCAATTTTCCCAGCAATTTTTGTCAAACAGTGAGTTCTTATCCCAAAAGCTGGAGTCTTTGGGTTTGTCAAACACTAGATTATTAAAGTTATTGACTGTTTTGTCTTCTGAACCTAACTTATTCCACTGATCAACTAGTGTATTTCTTAGCCAATACCAAATAGTTTTGGTAACCACGCTTTATAATATAATTTTAGATCTGGTACAGTTAGGCCACCTTCATTTGATTTTTTTCATTAATTCCCTTGAAATTCTTGACCTTTTGTTTTTCCATATGAACTTTGTTGTTATTTTTCCTAAGTCATTAAAATACTTTTTTGGGAATCTGATTGGTATAAGCACCAAATAAATAAACTAGTTTAGGCAGTATTGTCATCTTTATTATATTTGCTCGCCCTATCCAAGAGCATTTAATATTTTTCCAATTGCTTAGATCTGACTTTTATTTGTGAAAATGTCTTGTAGTTTTGCTCATATAGATTCTGATTTTCTCTTGGCAGATAGATTCCTAAATATTTTATACTATCAGTAATTACTTTAAATGGAATTTCTCTTTGTAACTCTGTTGGATTTTGTTAGTAATGTATAAGAATGCTGATGACTTATGTGGGTTTATTTTGTATTCTGCAACTTTGCTAAAACTATGGATTGTTTCTAATAGCTTTTTAGTAGAATTTCTGGGATTCTCTATGTATACCATCATATCATCAGCAGAGTGATAATTTGGTTTCCTCATTACCTACTCTAATTCCTTTAATCTCTTTCTCAACTCTTATTGCCAAAGCTAGCATTTCTAATACAATATTGAATAGTAATGGTGATAGTGGGCAACCTTGTTTCACTCCTGATCTTATTGGGAATGGTTCCTGTTTATCCCCATTGCATATGATGCTTAGTAGGTTTTAAATAGGTGCTACTAATTATTTTAAAGAAAAGTCTATTTATTCCTGTGCTTTCAAGTGTTTTTAATAGGAATGGATGTTGGATTTTATCAAATCATAAAGGAGGGAACACATTCCAAAAATGAGAAAAACAAACAAACAAACAAACAAAAAGCAAGCAAACAACAAAAAAGGTTTTCACTTTTTTTCACAACTATGTTGTGATTCACATTCAGTTCCCATAGCCCTCTCTCTGGGTGCAGATGTCTCTCTCCATTACAAGTTTATTGGAATTGGCCTGAATCACCTCATTGTTGAAAAGAACCAAAATGATCAGAACTGATCATCACATAATCTTGCTATTGCCATGTACAATGATCTCCTGATTCTGGTCACTTCACTTAGCACTTCATTTAGTTCCTAAAAGTCTCTCCAGGCCTGTCTGAAATCATCCTGCTGATCATTTTTATAGAACAATAATATTCCATAATATTCATATACCATAACTTATTCAGCCATTTCCCAACTGATGGGCTTCTACTCAATTTCCAGTTCCTAGTCACTACAAAAGAGCTACTACAAACATTTTTTGCACATGTGGGTCCTTTTCCCTCCTTTATGATTTCTGGGTCAAAGGGTATGCACAGTATGATAGCCCTTTGGGCATAGTTCTAAATTGCTCTATAGAATGGTTATATCAGTTCACAACTCCACAAACAATGGACTAGTGTCCCAGTTTTCCCACATTCCCTCTAACATTCATCATTAACTTTTTCCTGTTATCTTAGCCAATCCAAGAAGTATGTAGTGGTACCTTAGAATTGTTTTAATTTGCATTTTTCTGATTAATAGTGACTTAGAACATTTTTTCATATGACTAGAAATGTTTTCAATCTTTTCATCTGAAAATTGTCTGTCCATATACTTTGACCATTTATCAATTGGAAAATGATTTGTATTCTTATAAATTTGAGTCAGTTCTCTATATATTTTAGAAATGAGGCCTTTATCAGAACCCTTGAATATAAAAAAAAAATTCCCAGTCTGAATTGGTTTTGTTTTTATAAAAACTTTTTAACTTAATATAATCAAAATTCTCCATTTTGGATTCCATAATTTACTCTAGTTCTTCTTTGGCCACAAATTCCTTCCTTCTCCACAGATCTGAAAGGTAGACTATCCTTTTTTCTACGAATTTGCTTATATTATCATTTTTTATATCTAAATCATGAACCCTTTTTATCCTTATCTTGGTATAGGGTGTTAGGTGTGGGTCAATGCCTAGTTTCTGCCATACTATTTTCCAGTTTTCCCAATAATTTTTGTCACATAGTGAGTTCCTATCTCAGAAACTGGGGTCTTTGAATTTATTAAACACTATATTAGTATAGTCATCAACTATTGTATCTTGTGAACTTAGCCTATTCTACTGATCAACTATTCTGTTTCTTAGCCAGTACCAAATGGTTTTGATGACTGCTGCTTTATAATATAGTTTTAGATCTGGTACAGTTAGGCCACTTTTATTTGTATTTTTTCATTAATTTCATTGAAATTCTTGACCTTTTGTTCTTCCAAATCAATTTTGTTATTATTTTTTCAAGCTTTGTAAAGTAGTTTCTTGGCAGTTTGATTGGTATAGCACTGAATAAGTAGATTAATTTAGATAGTGTTGTCATTTTTATTATATTAGCTCAGCCTACCCATGAGCACTTGATATTCTTCCTGTTGTTTAGATCTGATTGAATTTGTGTGAGAAGTGTTTTGCAAATTTCTTCATATAGTTCCTAACTTTGTCTTCACAGGTAGACACCCAAATATTTTATATTATCCACAGTTATTTTAAGTGGAATTTCTCTTTGATCTCTTGCTGCTGGATTTTGTTGGTAATACATAGAAATACTGATGTCAATAACCAGACCTTTTAAAAAGAGAGTCTTTGGGCACAAGTAGTAGGTGATAAGTGGATACAGCACCAGCCCTGAAGTCAGGAGGTCCTGAGTTCAAATCTGGCCTCAGATACTTAATATTTCCTAGCTATGTGACTTTGGGTAAGTCACTTAACCCCAATTGCCTCAGCAAAAAAAAAAATTTTAAGAGTTTTTTTTTTAATAATTTGTCTTATTTATTGTGAGTTAGCTCAGGATAGGTCTTATTGGAAGTCTGCTGTATGAATATGAATACCATCTCTCCTCACCTATTGTATTGCTTGAAGTTTGTTTCCTTTGGGGAAAACAAACTGAATTTTTAATTGTTTTTATATTATTTATTGTATTTATATTATTATTTATTTTTATCACTTTCCAAGTCATATCAAGGTAATGTTGTAGAATGTTGTAGAAAAGAAAAATGTGGAATTTGGAGTCAAAAGACTTACTTGCTCTGCCACTTACTCTCTGTGTTGACCTCAGTCAAATCATTTTCCTTCTCTGGGTCTCAGTTTCTTCATTCATAAAATGAGGAGACAGGACTTAGATGAATTCTAAATCTATAGATCCTACTTTAATTTTCCAAAGATCCACTGGATTACCAATGCCATTTTCTTTATTTAATGCAAATTATAATCCCTCAAGACATTACTAAAAATTTTTCATGATTTGCTGTAACTGAAAATCTTATCCCTAGTGGGCAACTTTCTGGTAATGAACCTCTGCAAACTTAGCTAGGCCTTGGACAAGAGATACGAATAGCTTATCACCAAATCTATTCTCAAACCTTTCCAGTATGATAGGCTTTGTGAGAACTAATGTTTTGCAGGTGTAGACTTTGAAAACTCAAAGTTACCTGCCCAATCAGTCAACTAGAATTTATTAAGCACCTAAAATATGCTAGACAGTTAGGTTACATAGTGATTGGAGTGTCAGGCTTGGAATCAGAAAGACTCCTCTTCTTGAGTTCAAATCTGACCTCAGATACTTACTAGCTATGTGAACCTGAACAAGTCACTTAATCCTGTTTGCCTCATCTGTAAAATGAGCTAGAGAAAGAAATGGCAAACCACTTCAGTATCTTTGCCAAGAAGACCCTAGATAGATGGGTGTCATGATGAGTTGCAAATGGCTGAACAATAACTGAACCACAAATGTACCAGGTATTATGTTAAGTGTTGGGGGACAGAGGGTGCAAAAAAAAAAACTCTTGCTCTCATGGAGTCCATCACCTGAGGGCTCAGAAGAAGGCTGTGGTAGAGATGATCTAGGTGTGGAGACTATTTCCCTCCTCTCATCCCAATTATAATTATACAAAACCTGACTATGTTATGAAAGGTTCCTAGATATGTTCCTAAATCCAATCCACTTCTAACTCTCTCTCAGGACTCCTGTTTCCAGCTCTGAATCCCTTATCTGATGACTACCGCAAGCCACAAAATATCAGCTGACAGTGTTTTGTCTACATACAATCTTCTTCTGATTTTTAACCCATCCTTTTACATGATCATCCTCCCAGGTGTGTAGCATTTGTTTTGACAGGGCATTTCACTTTCCCAGACCTCAGTTTCCTCATCAGTACAATGGGGATTTATACTGATTACAGGATTCCTCTGAGACCTTCTGGCTCTAAATTCCATGATCACATGTTCCCTCCAGGGCACATTCTACTCTTTACCTTCGTCAGGCACTGATGGCTGCAGCTGAGGGATAGGTTCTCAGGAGAACCCTCAACATAATGCTGAGAAAATGCATTTTCCCTAAACTCAGGGCTAAGACTAAGCAAAGTAGACAGAGAAGGGTAGGGGAAAGAGAGCAGAGTAATGGAAGGCATTCTGATTTTGTACATTTTTGGGTAAAATATTTTATTTTTACATATTTTCACATATTTTAGTGCTAACAGTAGAATGTAGCAGAAAAAGCATTGATCTTGGTGTCAGAGAACTTAGCTACTAATCCTCATTTTGTTAGACCTTGGACAAGTGATCCAAGGTCTAACACTTCACAACCTATGTTTCTGCAAGATCCACAGCCCATTTCTTCAGATCAGAATAAATGCCCATGCTGTTAACTTCCTACAGGACTCCATCAAGTCTACAACACAAGTCACATCCAGGTCACCAAGCAACTGGGCAAGATTGGCAATGAAGTCAGGCTACCAATGTGCTGGTCAGGGTCCAGCCACCCTGGGCCATCTGTGGGCAAAGAAGGATGACCATCAGAAAACAGAAACTCCTTCTGCAGAGTGAGCTGAGGTGACTCCCTTGTGAGCAGAGGCAGGAAATACTTTCAAGGATCTCCTTAAACTTATTCAAACAATGCAACTCAGCTGGTGGATGGCGGAGACAAGGGCAGCTGAAACAGCTGCCAGAGTGGAGCTGCCCTTTCTGAGGAGAGATGTTAGATTGCCCTGGGATCCTAAGAAATGATGCAGCAAACTGTTTTGAGCTACAATTGCTCATCAGAAAACAGTTCAGGAGGATTCGGAGTGAAATGCCCACATTATATGATTGAATAGGTTAGGATGGCAAACCATCACCAACTAACTTTTTAAATTAATTTTTTGCTGAGACAATTGGGGTTAAGTGACTTGCCCAGGGTCATACAGCTAGGAAGTGTTAGGTGTCTGAGGCCACATTTGAATTCAGGTCCTCCTGACTTCAGGGCTGGTGCTCTATCCACTGCACCAACTAGCTGTCCCTCTAACATTTTTTAAGACCAAAAAACAACAATTCACTATTGTAAGCAACGCTATCTTGTCAGTAAACAGTAAAGAAAGACTGGATTATCTGTTTCATAGCAAGGAAGAAAGAAGAAAAAAAAGGAGAAATAAAAAGAAAGGAAGGAAGGAGAAGGAGGAAGAGAAATGAGAACTTAGTAATTCAATTAAATGTATATTAAGTTAATATTCATGGACATTATGCTTGGCACCTGGAATAAACAAGTATCATAAAACCATTCTACTATAATGAATGCCCTGGGTCACTTTGTATGGCATTCCCATTTCTCCACTTTCCATAATAGATTATAAAGAATTGAATAAACTCTCAATTTAGTATCAAAAGACCAAAACCAAATAACAAATTTTTATTGCTCTATGAGAACAAGTAATTTGAGAACCTAGAAAACTGGGAAGCTGGCAGTGCCCTGGATAGTAATAGGAAAGTTTGGAAGAAGAAAGAAAAGATACAATTCAGCTTTGAACATATTGAGTTTGAGATGCCCAGCAGAAATAAAGTTTGAGATGTCTAAAAGGTCATTGGCAGTGTGGAAATAGAGTTCAGAAGAGAAATTAGGGCTAGCTATATAGATCTGGAAATCATCTGCATAGAAATGTTCATTAAATTCCTGGGAACTGATCAGACCACCAGGTGAATCTGGGAAGAGTGTTTTATGTCACTTCCTGACATCAGGGACAAAGCTGTATCACAGTTACATGCATGCATAAACAGACAGGTGTGGTAGGAGCTTAAGCAATCAGTTCCAAAAGCTTGCTTACATTACATTTTACATATTATGCATACTGCTGCATATTTTGACATGAGGTGACTATATGTATGGGGAAAGTATTTGAATTTTTTTGGTTGTTGTTTTCTATCCTTCATTCTCAGGACCATGACATCAAGGAGGTGATGCTATGACAAGCAAGTGATTGGATTTAAGTGTGGGAGGTCTGTGCCAGGTCTCACTGTCTCCTCAGGGCCATTTGGATCCAGTGGCAAGGTGTAGATCCAGGATGACCCTGGATGCCATGGGAGACCTGGGCCTTTTTAAGTTAAGGTCTTCAGCAGGTCTCGGTTTGCCTGACATAACCCTCAATCAGTACTAAGGCTAGGTAAGATGTATTGGACTACCTACCATTTAGGGGAAGGGCTGGGGGTAAGGAGGGGAAAAGTTGGAACAGAAGGTTTTGCAACTGTCAATGCTGAAAAATTACCTATGAATATACCTTGTAAATTAAAACCTAAAATAATAATAATAATTTTAAAAAAAGGCTAGGTAAGAAGTGAGGCCAAAAATGGCCTCTATGTAGTAAAAAAAAAAAAAAAAAAAAAAAAAAAAAAAAATTAATTTGGGAGGGAGTTTCAGGATTTTTGGCCAAACCAGTAACCATTGGTATTTATATTCTCTCTGAGCCAACCAGGAGCCAAACCATGGCTAAGTGGGGCTTGACCTGGTACCTATTATTGGTCATTCAACCAGAGCCAGATTTTGGTTTTTTAAGGCATGATTCTAGCCCATAAATTCCAAGATATCTTGGGAGGTTTCAGGGATCAATGTTTACATTCTTTGGACAGGGCACTAGACTGCACTAAGATTTTGGGGATACTCTGTATTATAGCAATTCAAAGGAAGACAAGATCGAGGTATCCTGGAATGAGGACAGAAAGCTTAAGGAAACAGGACATGAACCAGGATATTAAACATGGGCAGAGCTTTAATAGACAAGGAAAGCATCGGGGGAAGAATGAACAAATGGATGAATGTCATTGTTTATCTTTTGTGCTTGAAAAAGACATCATGATGTTGAGGTTAGTGTATAGTGTGTCCACTTGTGGCTGATTAGACCAGTATAAGTTGGAAGGCTCTACCACGGGACAATCTGCATGACTGTTTGGGAGGGAAATGTCTCTAAATGTTTGCATCTCGTGTTTCTTTTGAGATGTCACAAGTCTACTTTGCTCCTAGAACACAGGACCTTCTTGGATGGGAGCACGCCATACCAGATGATCCTTTACCAGTGGAGCCCCACGTCTCACAATCTATCGATAAAGCTCTTTAGAGAGACCTTGAAAGTATCACTTCTGCTGAGCTCTGTGAGAACATCTGTCTTGGGTGAGTTTTAAGCAAACATATGTTGGGCCTTAGAACAATGTCAGCAGCCCATTGCAGGGGTACTCTCAGCAGTAGAGTTTGAATGTCTGGCAGTTCAGCACAACTGTCAGTGTCTAGTACCTAATCTTACCAGGTGGTCCTAAGAGTCTTCCTAAGACAATTCAGATGGAAGCAGTTAAATTTTCTGGCATGGCCTTGGTGGACTGCCCAGCATATGACCCTGAAGTCTGCTCAACTGTTCTATAGGCCTTCGGTTTATGAGATAGTCATACCATCTCTTTCCCACACATACTTTTGGAATTTCCCAAATATTAACCAACCTCATCATCTATGTGGACAGCACTGGAGTATCCAATCAAAGTAAGTGAATTCATGCACAGCACTGAAAATTTCATTTGATATAACTGATGGTCCCACATAGGGATAGTTTAGTGCTCCCTGGGGGAGAACCTGTGTTTTCTTGGTGTTAATTATCAGGCCAACATTAGCATGAGGCAGAGAATTGTTCTATACTTTATTGTATTTTAACATCAGAGATTGCATTGAGTGCACAACTATTAGCAAACAAAACCCCACCAACTCCCCTCCCACTTTAGTCTTAGCTTGTATAGCCTTTTCAAGTTAAATAATGTACCTTCAGTAGTTAACTGATCTTAATGCTGTTTTAATTCTTGTTGAAGGCATCTGAAAACATTCCTGAAAATAGTATGTTAAATAATAAATAAATATTATTATTAAATAAATGAATGAATGAATGAAATAATAAATAAGTAAACAAAAAAATAAATAATAGTATGTTTAAAAAACATAGGATCAAGTATTCCACCCTAAAAGTGCAAATATTCTGGCCCAGATGAGTAATGTGGTGCTGTACATTAAATCTCTGAAAGCTGCCCACTTTTTTTCTGCTTCATTATCAAAAGTGTGTTGGCTCAGTTTTCCCTTCAAGTCAGTAACACACTGTTCACCTAGGTAGAAGCCTTCTAATTTATTGATGTTGAGTCTTCAGACAGTCCCATTCTTCGGGGCCATTATTTTTATTGAATGTGAATGTTTAATTTACAGAGGATTTCTATCATTTTTCCAGCACTCTGCACCAGACATGCCCTTTGTCAGTCTCACGTCCTGTCTGTCTCTTCTCCTTACAATGTCACAGCCTATTAAGTGCCAATGTTTGCTGCAAGGGCGCAGCCATGAAGTTTTATTGAGTTTAGGTAAATGGAAGATAGTGATGGTAATGAGGTCATGAAACATACAAGTCTTTAATAGTAAATGGCCATTGCTGTTGTTGTTCCCAACTTCATTCTTCCTAAGGACTTCATCATGTCTGATAGTCTGTTCCTTCTCTGGTACTAGAGCCACCCAGAATTATAAACTTGTTCTTTTTTGGCACATTGATGATGGAGGTCTCCAGGTCTTCATACAATTTTTCTTTGCGTTCATCATAGTAGGAGCATATAAGATGATGATGATGGAGTGACACTTCCCTGAAAATAGCAATGTCATTGTCATAAAATTATAAAATAACAAAACAATAAAATACTAAAATAGAAAAATGACATGGATTTAATTTAAATAAGGCAGAGGTGGGTGAAGTTGTTAATTCCACTTTCTTTTCCAAAGTCACTGAATTCCAGCGTCAAGATAAAAGTCAAGATAACGAGTGATGGCTCTAAAAGCAATGAAGGACCTTGGTATTTTTGGGGTGACTGAGCCCTACGTGCTCCACAGCACCTACTTCCACTGCCTTCACGGCCTGTTGAAACAAAATGTTGACATCCATTCCATCCTGAAGCCTTTCCATGCTTGGGCTAGAGACCTTCCCAATTTGCCAATGAGTTTGAGGTCCATTGGTTACCCTCAGCCTTGTTTTGCCTGTCTGTAGAGAATGTTTTATCAAGGTGTGGCTAGTGTAGTTGGAGCAATAAGTGAGAGCAGATGACAGGTGGAAACCAAAGGCAGTAGAGCCACCCTGAGAAGGGCTCCGTATCCCTCACAGCAAAGGTGCTAGTCCTCCCTGAACATCCCATAGATGGATGAGTGAATGAATAAGTGTTCTTTAACTGGTTTGCCATCTGCCAGACACTGCTAAGTACTAGAGGTACACAAAGAGAAAAGCAGTCTCTCTCCCAAGGTTTGTAGATTATCATAGGGACATTGCAGAAAGGGGAGTGGTACCAGAGAAGGGCGTTCTGGCTTGATTTATTACTGGAATGGGGAGTGGAGCAATAAGTGAATAGACCAACACACCCTAGTCAATCCTCTATGGAAAGGAGAACAGCAGCAGCATCCCCTTTTCAATGGCGATGGAAGTATTGGTTTAATCAACCAGAATTAGAAAAAGGAACAAGAAGGGCTCAGGATGGTTGTAAAGCTGTGAACAAAAATGCAGAGGAGAGGTTCCTTGAAGTAGAGGAACTAATTAGAATAAGCACTGAGGAGCATTCAAGCATTTCAAAAGGAAACATAAAACATGCATCTTGCATTGTATAAGCAGAAAAAAAGGAAAGGCAAAGTTTGGGTTAATGATTGGACGCGGAGGAGAACTGAGAGTATGTGCTCAGCCAAAGAAGAGGGAGAGGGAAAAACCTACAGGAGATCTGTTAGCACCCTTGTATTATTAGGGCAGAGATATCCTGAAGTACCATCATAGCCCATGAAAGAGGTCCACCTAGGCAATCTTACCCTGCCATAGGTAACTGAATTTAGATTCAAATATCAAAATCTACCCGGCATGTACAACTGCTCAGATACTCTCCTGTACGGATCTAGCCCAAAACCTCAAGGTAAATGTAGACACATATGCTCATGACTTACTGCTCTCTCTGAAGGAATAGTCACCAACAAGACACCTACAAGAACACCAGGAAAGAAAGGAAAGGAAAACCTAGCCCCCTCAGCAGAGGTACCACAGACTTCTCAGAGCCTCTCTTATTCTCTTTCAAAGATACACACTAGTAATTATATGGGAGCTAGGCAGGTCTGACCAGCCTACTGTAGCACTGAAGCCAGTGCCAGTTTGGACCAGACACCCAGTCCTGTTCTACTGGACATGAGTGACACTCCTGATGCTCCTCTCTGATATGCAATCCCAACAGAGCTCCTCTTGCTTATTGCCCGAAGATATAAAGAGAATATAAAGAGTCCTTAACCTTTTTATGCATAGACTCTTTTGGTGGTCTGGGGAAGCCTAAAGCTCCCTTGTCAGAATAATGATGTTGGGTTTTTTTAATTCATAAACAAAGCAAATGCTAAATTTTACTTAAAGGCTAATAAAAATAAAGGGATAATTACCCCCCATCCATTCACGTTCATGAACCTCCTAAAATCTATCTAAATATCCCAGATTAAGAACCCCTGCACAAGAAGCTAGTGAGGAACAGATACTATTGAAATCTACACTCTAGGCTCTATGTATTAAGCACTAGTACAAAACTGAAACAAGCCTGATCCTCAAAGAGTTTATGGTCTTAAGGAAAACAATATGAAAATAGATAAGAAAATGCTAAATATATAGAGTACATCAAAGCACTTTTGTTCTAGCATCTCTAAAAAAGGTCTTTAACAGCCTAACCTGTCTCTACTTTTCTTCCTTTTAGAACAGAATTTTGTAGTGGTAGTAGTAGTAGTAGTAGTAGTAGCAGCAGCAGCAGCAGTAGCGGCAATAGCAGCAGTAAGAGAAGGAGGAAGAAGAGGAGTAGAAGTAATAGGAGTAATTGTAGTAGAAATAGTAGCAGTAATAGTAATAGTAGTAGTGATAATAGTAGCAGAAGTATAGTAATAGCAATAGTGGCAGTAGAAGTAGTAGGAGTAAGAGTGAAAGTAGTAATAATAATAGTAGTAGTAATAGAAGTAGTAGAAGTAGAACTAATAGCAGTAACACTAGAAGTAGTAGCAGTAGTAGTAACAGTAGTAGTAATAATAATAGTAACAGAAATATAGTAGTAGTAACAGTAATAGTAGCAGTAGTAGTAACAGTAGTAGTAATGATAATAGTAGCAGAAGTATAGTACTAGTAACAGTAGTAGTAGTACTAGCAGCAATAACAGCAGTAGTAGTAGTAGTAGTAGTAGTAGTAGTAGTAGTAGTGTAGCACCAGCAGTAGTAACATTAGTAGTGAATGAATCTTAGCTGCTGCCCTAGCTGATTCTACAAAAGGATCTTTCGTCTTTTCCTATGCATACTTAGCTTGCCCCAACCCCAAAGTCTTGTTCACTAGGGCAAAATGACTTTTCCCATGTAAATCCTATCTGAGATATAACAAATAAGGGATTTTTCCCACTCCCATCTTATTGGAGGTTGTCCAAACGGACCTGAGATTGCCCAATTTCTCTTCCTTGTCTAATTCTCCTGTTCTTTCTCATTCTTTCTTTTCAACATCATCTCTCACCTCTCTTTGTTGGGATGTCTGTCACCTTTAAGGAGAAGGCCTGAAGGTGCATCATCTCTTACCCCTAGTAAATGCCCCCCCAAAAACCCTTGCTTAATTTGGAGATGTTTTGAGCCTGAATTCTTTCAGAAATGACACCATAACACATACCCTGATACTTTAAAATTTTTTGCATAACTCATTTCTGATCCCCGATTTGGGGCACAGTCTTCAACTCTGACTCGAACTCAAGGTAAACTGACTCCTTTATTGCTGGCAGCCCTAGTATCTGGCAAAATAGACTGCTGGAAGTTTTTTCTAGACCTAGCACCCAATAAGTTTTCTTTGGTTAATGATACTCCTGTTTGAGAGCCATACCACCCATTTTACCATTATGCCATTTTGGTTGACACTGGGCATATTCTTTCTCATGAAAAAGCAATAAACTCCTTTTTTCCTCTCCTAAAACAAGTTTCTGACTAATTAATTGAAGGGGGGGCAGTGACCCTTACCACCTGCTGATCCTCTGATTCTCACAAGCTTTGAAGTCCCGGAGGGTTCAGAACTCCTTCCTTCTTTATTACCATGGCTGAACCCTGGGTAAGATGGGACCTTCAAATTTCCCACTTCTATCTCAGACTACTGGTTATTCAGTGGAGCCCATCTACCACTCCCTAGCTTACCCCTCTCACTTACCTTACTTCCATACCTCTTCCCAGTATTGATAATTGGGGCTCCACTCTACACACAGACCAGATCCCCACTAACCCTACCCCTCTTCTCCTCAGGCACTTTACATAATTGAATATAATTGTTCCATATCTGATAATTCAAAAGTGGTTCTATAATGCCAAAGGTGAGGTTTTTATGTGTGATAATTGGAAATGCAATTGGTGTCATCTGAAGTTCATTGTTCATGCTATGGTTGTATTTCTAAATTGTATTTCTAAATTTAAATTATGAAATTTGAGAGACCGTAGCTAACCAGAAATGCTATTAGACAAAATTTCTCTCTAATTTGGATGTTTTTAGACATGAATTAGGCTTTTAAAAGAATGTGAAAATAAACATTTTTTGGATATTTGAAGAATCTTAAATATTAATGAAGTATATTTAGCACTCTGAATCCCAGAATATGAGTCATTTTAATTTATAAGTGAAGGATTAGAGATTATTAACAGTTTTAGTTATCTCTTTTTATTGAATGTAACCGTTTTATACAGATTTTTAGATATGAAAAACTTATAATGCTAATGTTGACATAAATGATTTTCTGTGCAAGGTAATGTGGAAGTATATTAATTAAATTAGGGTTGATAATCAATGGTGTCTCCAAATTTGAATGAAGAGACTCAGTAAATATTGGATGAATTATTGGGGAAAAAAACAAGTAATGGGTTCTTTATGAGATTATAGATTTGGCTTGCCATCCAGCAAGAATATCCTTAATGTTACTAGCGTATGAGCTAAACAACTAACAGAAGGTAGAAAATGTGTTTAAAATCTATTGTTATTTTATCAGCCTCGATAACTATTTTATAATTGCAATTTAGGAACTGGGTATTTCTACTTTTCTTTGTAAGTTATGAGGAAGTTATAGCTAAGACAATTTGGCTACCACTTATGAGTTTTAAAGTAATTTTCACGATATTAAAATCTAATTGGTTCTGCTTATTCAGAACAGTTCACCACTATGAGAGTGTGCAGCAAGGTTAGTCTATTCCTCCTAAGCCCCTTCACAAGGTTTGGGGGGGGTTGTCAAAGAATATATCCCATAGTAAAGGTAAGAATAGATGAGGTAGATAGGCAAGAACAACAGGCTCAGTCCCTTCTCTGAAGCTCTGTAGATTTTCCTTCATTTGTAACTTGCAATGTTTCTTGAAATCATTGATGTGAGCAAGGTCATCAATTCTGGGAAAAGAACTTGTTTGGGTTATCTAGTTCCCAAACAAGAAATGAGTTTACTGAGAATCTACAAATTTGTTTATTATATAGAACTATTTCAATTGTTGTCTTTGTATGTAGTACCTGTACGTGGGCTTTGAATTAAAAGTTTGACTTATCACAACAAATAAAATTTGTTCTTCAATAGATTTCACTGACAGTGTGATTGGTCAATTAGTCAACAAGTCTAAATGGCTTATGCTAATGGCCTGCACTAGATAAATAAATTATTCAAATAATATATAATATAATAATAAAATAAAATATTTGCAAATAAACACAATTCTCCTAATAGTTTTCATCAAATAGTGAATATTTATCTCAGTAGCTAGGATCTTTATGTTTATTGAATATTAGACTATTAGATTAATTTGCTTTTCTATGTGTACCTAATCCATACCACTGATCAATGTATTTTTTAACCAGTACCAAATTGTTTTGAGAAGTATTGATTTTTAATTTAATTTGAAATCTAAAACTTCTAGGCCCTCAATTCTGATTTTTTTTCAATATTGCCCTTTAGGTTCTTGGTATTTTTTTGTCTCCATTTGAATTTCATTATCATAGTTCTATAAAGTGATCCTTTGGAATTTTGATTGCTATAGTATTAACTAAGTAAATTAGTTTAGATACTATTGTCATTTTTATTACTATGGCCCAATCTACACATGAACAATTAATATTACTCCAGTTCTGCCTTTATCTGTGTGAGGAGTGTTTTGTAATTGTGTTCATGTAGTTTGGGGTGTGTCCTGACAGACTCCCAAGTATTTTATACTTTCAATAATTATTTCAAATGGAATTTCTCCTATTGAGTTTTACTGGAATTATATATAAAATGCTAAAGATTTGTATGGATCTGTTCTATATCCTGCAAATTTATTGACATTATTAGTTAAATTTTTAGTTCACTCTTTAGAGTTCTTTAAGTAATCATCAAGTCATCTGCCAAAAAAAAAAAAAAGTGATTATTTTGTTTCTTCTTTCCTTATAATTCCTTCTCTAATTTCTTTGTTTTGTCTTACTGCTACATCTAGGTTTTCTGTTGTTGTTTGCCTTTGTTCTCAAAGAAGACCATGAGATCAGGGAGGTGATACCATAACATGTAAGTGAATTGGATTTAAGTGAGGGAGGGTTGTGCAGGGTCATCTGCCTCACTTTCCCCTCCAGAACCACCTGGGTCCAGTGGCTGTATAGGTATAGATATATAGATACCTATATAGATAGAGAACAGGACATCTGGAGATGGCCTTTTTAAGCTAAGGTCTTCAATAGGTCTCAATTTGACTGAAGCTGCATTTATTCAGTGATTAAGGCTAGGTAGCAATTGAGGCAAAGGATCTAGTGCTATGTTAAATAGAAATATTCTTGTTTCACTCTGATTTTATGGGAAAGGTTTCAAATTTATCTCTGTTTCATCTAATGCTAATTTTTGGCTTTAGATATGTACTATTTATCATTTTAAGAAAAGTCAATTTATTCCTGTGTTTTTTAGCTTTTTTTTTTTCATTTATTGATAACAATTATATCAATCTCTAGTAAGAGGTTGGCTGACCACAAAAAATCCCTGAGATTTATAATTTTTTTTCTTTACACATTAGAAGGAAAAAAAGAACCTTAAGGAGAGATCATCCCTCAGATAGGAAGACAAAATAGAGGTTTCCAATTAAGGGTTACATTGGGAATTCTGTCTAGGAGAAAGAGAAAGGGAAAATAGCAGTTCCACAACAGAAGCAAGATTGAAGCAAAATTTACTCATTACTAACATTTTATCAATCACTTCTTATGTCTAGATAATCAACAAAACAATGAAACCCTCATTTGTACTATTTCCAATTTCCTGAAAATTTAATATTCTATTATTGTTCTATAAGAAACAATCAGCAGGATGATTTCAGAAAGCCCTGGAGAGACCTACATGACTTGATGCTAAATAAAGAACCAAATAATAGAACCAAGAGAACATTGTGCACAGCAACAACAAGATTATATGATGATCAGTTCTGATGAATGTGGCTCTTTTCAACAGTGAGGTGTTGGAGATAGCCATCTGCATCCAAAGAGAGGACTATGGGCACCAAATGTGGATAACAACATAGTATTTTTCACCTTTTTTGTTGTTGTTTGCTTGCTTTTTGTTTTCTTTCTCATTTTTTGCTTTTTGATCTGATTTTCCTTGTGCAGCATGATTAATTGTGGAAATATGTATAGAAGAATTGCACATGTTTAACATATATTGGATTGCTTGTTGTCTAGAGGAGGGGATGGGGAAAGGAGAACAGAAAAAAAAATTTGGAACACAAGGTGTTGCAAGGATAAATATTGAAGACTATCTGTGCATGTATTTTAAAAATAAAAAGTTAAAAATAAAGAAAATTTAACATTCTGCTCTAGAGAGCCCATATGAAGTAGCCCTGGCATACTCTGGAAGTATGACAACTAAAATGCCAGTATAATCCCAAACTAGATCTGTCATGTCCCCTCCTGATATAGACACCTGAAAGGGAATAGGCTTGCCTAAGTGATCCTCAGTCACCCTAAACTGTTTAGAAGTGCAGGACTCCAGAAATCTCTATTTGGTTTTTTACCATTTAACATTTTTATAACTACCTGGATAGAGTCAGGGATAATATACTTATTAGATTTGCAAATGACCACAAAGTTGGAAGGCATAGCTAATATATTATATGAGTCAGGATTCAAAAGATCCAACAGTGTGGAATGTTAAGACTAATCTAATAAAATGAAACTTAACAAACATCAGTGTAAAGTCTTATATTTGGGCACTTGAAAAGTCAATTGTGGTTTCAGAAACAAATAAAGCAGCGTACTTGACCACAAAGAAGCAAGGCTACTGCCAGAGTAAACTGTTGTAAACATTGTCAGATGCTATCACTATACCATGTTTGTATTTAATTTTTTTTCTTTGTCATAAAGAAGGCTTCAATCTGGAGCAGTAAAATAATTTTTTCTCCTAGACATGACTATGATATAAAAATGAAAGACATAAATAAAATATTTAAGAAAGTAAAATTTGAAAATTTCTTTAACTTGGATTACAAAAGAAAATAAACCAGGTGGGGATAGAGAATAAAAACATATTAAGCTTACACCAAAGGGAAACATTCCTATAACACCCTCAGAGAAGATTGGAATGGGAAGGTAGGAGGTATGAGACCCAGGTATACAAAAAAGTTCCAAAGAGTAAAGACTTGCTGACCCTAAGGTTTATTTTTTTAATTGTAATACATCCATCCAGATAAGGAGTTCTGCATCTTCCATGGCATAGTGTATAGAACATTGGCCCTGGAGTCCAAAAACCCTAAGTTCAGATGTGATCTCAGATACGAGCTGGGCGAATCATTTAACCCTATCTGCTTCAGTTTCCTCATCTGTAAAATGAGTTGGAGAAGAAAATGGCAAATCACTGCAGTTATCTATTTCAAGAAAACTCCAAATGGGGTCACAATGAGTAAGCTACAGCTGAACAGAAATGTCCCCAGTAGAAGACAATGTGCTCCATCTGCTGGAGAGTTATTGATCTACAGCAAGAGCAGAATTATTGAAAGGCTTCTTTAGGGACAATCTTTCAGGAGTTCCAAAAGATAGTGAGCAAGGCTTGTTAAGAATGACTACCACTTATATGAATGTTATGGAATATTATTGTTCTGTAAGAAATAAACAGCAGGATGAATACAGAGAGGCTTGGAGAGACTTACATGAACTGATGCTGAGTGAAATGAGCAGAACCAGGAGATCATTGTACACTTCAACAACAATACTGTATGAGGATGTATTCTGATGGAAGTGGATATTTTTGACAAAGAGAAGATGTAATTCAGTTCCAACTGATCAATGATGGACAGAATCAGCTACACCCAGAGAAGGAACACTGGGAAATGAGTGTAAACTGTTTGTACTTTTGTTTTTTTCCCCAGGTTATTTTTACTTTCTGAATCCAATTCTTCTTGAGCAACAAGAGAACTGTATGGATCTGCACACATATATTGTATCTAGGATATACTTTAACATGTTTATCATGTATGAGAACTGTCTGCCATCTAGGGAAGGATGTGGAGAGAGGGAAGGGAAAAGTTGGAACAGAAGGAAATGTAAGAGACAATGTTATAAAAAATTACCCATGCATATGTTCTGTCCATAAAAAGTTATAATTTTTAAAAAAGAATGATTACCACTTTCTGGGATCTGAGAGAAGGTGCAGGAAAGGGTGATCAGAAAAATACAAGAAGGAATTTTTGTGTTCTCCCTTGCTGGAACCCCCAGTCTCAAGGTCATAGATACTGTATAGGTCTGTGAAGGAAGGTTACACATAAAAAGCAAGATTTGACTTTTTAGGGGGTGCTGCCATTGCCAGGGCTCCTGTGCTTATATGATTGTTAGTGATGAGGGGCCAGCAGTTGCTGAAAGCAGAAAGGTAGGTCCTCTTTCCCCAATGATTTCTCTCTTCAGGGATGACTGCTGTGGATGACTGGATGTGGATGATTAAACTTGAAAAAGGTCCATTGGTTTGGAGACACTACTATTTCCAAAACTTCTCATCTCAAGAGTCCTGAGCTGTCTCAATCACCATCTGAAGGGACATGGTAATCATGGTGATGGTGATGGTGGTAGGCACATGTCATTATGTGATCTTTGTGCAAACTTTAGGGGGCAGCTAGATGGTGCAGTGAATAGAGTACCAACCCTGAAGTCAGAAGTCAAACCGGGCTTCAGACACTTAACTCTGTGTGACACTGAGCAATTCACTTAATCCCCAACCTCCTCCCAAAAAAAGAAAGAGAGAAAGAATCTTTAGTCCAGGAATTATAAATAGGTTTTTTCAGAATAATACCATGATAGTGAAAGGACTCAAAATTACTGCATACACTGGAAGATTCTAAAGAGATTCTAATAAGAAGAAAACGAAATTAGAATGATGTGAATAGGAAACTCAGCTCTCAGTTTAGAAATAATGGATCACTCCTACATTGTATCCCCTGTGTGTATTGCTCTGCAGTCTATGAAATGGTGGAAAAGCTTCAGTAGATGACCAGGTAAAGACATCACTTTTAAGTTGTCTATTACTTCTGTACATATGTAAGTGCCCTATTTAGATGTCCCATTTCAAGCAGCCAATCATAATAAGGTCTCTGATTATAAGAAAAAAAAAAAAGAACTATATCATACAATGAGTGCAATTTTGGACTGACCCCTGAGAATATTTCAGCTATTTTAACCAAAGCTAGTCCAAGGTCTTTACCTTCTACCTTGATCTCTCTTGGTACTTTACAGGCCTAGTGGTTTGAACCATAGGAGAATTAGAATGAAAAGTATAAGAAATAAATCCAGAAGCTTGAAGTACCTTGAGTATTAACTCTAGTTCCTGACTTTCTGAAGAGGATCCACATTTTTTATTATTCTAATATTATTTGTTATTAAAACTTTATGTTTTAAAGTAATTAACTGGGTTTTTATTATTTATACTTATGTTCGCATTTTAAATATGAAAAATACTTGAACCTGCTAGAAAATGGCAAATTTAGGAGTACAATAAACAAGAATCATTTGAAGAGCCTAGGTATCTGGGTCCTAGAGAAGAGTCATTAAGTCCATAAATATTTGTTAAGAATCTATTACGTTGCAAGCATTGAGAATAACCCTGCCCCCAGAAAAGTAAAAGAAAGTCCCTATTTTCAAAGAGTTTACACTCTAATGGAAATAGGCAACAAAGAAAAAGAAGCTGAAAGGGGGACTGGTCAACAAAAGAGGCTACATGATTGCTGACTAACTAGAGGCAATGGTTAAAATTTAAAGAAAATTTGAGAAAAAAATCTTACTTAAGTGTATTACCATGGCTGGAGTTGACCCTTGATTCTCCAAGCATATGGAAGTAAAGAACAATCATTTCCAAGTTTTACTTACTACCAAGAAAAGCTTTTAAGTGTAATGCCAATGCCAGACTGTTTAACTATGCAAAAAACAGAATAAGTATAGAAGGCTCATCACTATCAGAATAGCCACTAAGTGGTGAATTCTTTAGTCAAGATAATTCATGAAACGGATAAAAATAAAATGGTATTTGCTCCCATTTGGAATCCTATTCCAAATGGGAGGGGGGAAGAAATAGTAGAAAAGCATGTAGAAGGTATCCAGAATCACATTTTTTAGACCATCTACAAAGTTTGATTGAACTGTTGGAATTCAAAATGAAAGCGACAAGATTTTGTGATATGATGAAAAGAGGGCTAGATTTAGAATGCAATTCCTATTTATCTTTTGTAGGATCTGATTCAGAGTTTCCCCAGATAACTATAGACCCATTTAGGAAAATTCTATGGCAAGGGGGGCCAATCTACTCTGGAAAACCAGTAAGCCTATAATAGCTACACAGTTTATCATAGTCATCTTCTCTTACTTTCTCATCTCAAGTTAACTCCAAATTATTATTTTTTCTGTGCAGAAAATTATGAAAGCTGCATGCAGTAATGTAGTGCAGAAGTAGCCTGAGTTTTAGGCCTAGCTTGTATAAACTAGTCTTATTTCTGAACTTCAGTTTACTCATTTGTAAAATTAGGTTGGACTTAGCGATTTTTAACATTCCTTCTAGCTTTAATCAGCTATAGATGGTAGGGATATAATTATGGATGAAGACAGATTAAAAGAAGATTTTCTTATCTTGAAATTTGGTCTACACTAGAAAATCATGTAACCTGAAGACCTATAACTGTTTTTCTTTTTCCAATGCATTATTGATATGCCATGATAGGTGGTCAAGTTCAAGCTGGACCTCCCAAGCTCTCAGGCATGGTATTACTAGAGGTTCAGAAAGAATTGTTAGACTATAAAAGACTTGGAATAAGTATTCTTGAAATGAACCACAGACCATCTGACTTCACTTCATTGTAGATCTAACAGAGAATCTTGTGTGATTATTGCCAAATATTCCCAACAACTACAAAGTTATTTTAAAAAATTATTTTTGAGTGTAATCTGGCCAGTGGAGTACTGTGTCCTTAAATTTGACTGTTCTAAAAGAAGGAAACTATACTAGCTATATAAGCAGAGGAGTTTGGCCAGCAAAAACAGCTGAAGAAACCAGTTGAAAAGAGAATTACGTAAAAATTCACAATCCAAGAAATGGAATTTCAAGCTAGATATATTTCCTATATATTGCTACACAAATGAGACAGTCCATGGTTCAGAGTTTAATTTTTGTACCTAACATTAAGGGAACAGAATTTGTGACATCCTAAAACTTCTCATTTAAGTCACTAGATGTTTCTAAATTTGGGATGAGTTTTGAAGACACTCAAAAAATATGCTAGCTCTGCTGAAGTCTTTGGGATTTGAATTAAAAAACTGTCCAGATGTATTAGACTACAAAATTCCAAGTTGGGATAGTTCCTTATACAATCCTTCTCCATATTCCAGTATCACCATCATATAGTCGGTACTAGAATGGATTTTTAAATGGAGGTGCTATAGCTATGGAAGAGCTTAGCACAATCAAATTTCAAATGATTTCATTCATAAACCCCAAGGATTTTCTTATGCCCATGGAGAAAGAAATAAAATAAGCATTCTTTCCCATTTTGGTAGTGCTAAGAGAAACAATAGTTTAGAAAAGAGGTTCTTGATAAAACTTGTCACCTTAACATGATCTTGAAAAGGCACAGATCTCTTACAAGGACTGGTGTTTCTCTGTTTGATGTAGTCGCAAGGGAAGATGTTAAAAAAAAAAAAAAAGCTATATTTATGAAAAGTGTGAATTCTTTGGTGCAAGTTCATATGCAGACTATCTGAAACATAGCCTGTCAAAATAATTGTGGCATAGATAGCTATAGGAACTTTAAAACAACAATATTAATAGCAAAATTTGTCCTGATGAACATGGAGACTATTAGCCATTTTAGCTCTGACAGGTACTATAAAATTTTAAAATGTGTGCATCTTAATAGTTTTTGAGATGCAGCTTAAGCCTGCTCTATTGTTGTTTTTTTTCCTTAGTGAATTGCAGAATATATATCTGACTATGTGCTTCATTCTGTTCATATTGGTTCTGAAAAATGTATACTTGTGGTACAAGGACCCAGATACTTCCCAGTATGGCAGGAATAATCTAGATTGGTAGTCTGAACATCTCTTACGGTCTACTTCCTCTTAGACCCAAGTTTGACCATTGGTTATAAGCTCAGAGACTCAAGGCAAAGGCTAAATTGTGGGTGTTCCACAACAAGACTATACGATGATTAATTCTGATGAACGTGGCTCTTTTCAACAATGAGATGATTGATACCAGTTCCAATGATCTTGTGATGAAGAAAGCCATCTATACCAGAGAGAAGACTGTGGGAACTGAATGTGGATCACAACATAAGATTTTCACTCTTTTTTTTGTTGTTCGCTTGCATTTTGTTTTCTTAGTCATTTACTTTCTTTTTTTTAATCTGATTTCTCTTGTGCAGCAAGAGAATGATGTAAAAATGTTTTTATATATTGGATTTAACATATATTTTAACATGTTCAACATATATTGAATTGCTTGCCATCTAGGGAAGGGGGTGAGGGGAAGGAGGAGAAAATCTGAAACACAAGGCTATACAGGGTCAATGTTGTCAAATTATCCATGCATATGTTTTTGAAAATAAAAAGCTTTATTTAAAAAATACAATCATAATAAGAAACTTAAAACAAGACTCAGGACTCAGTGGGATTTTTTTTTTTGTTCTGCTTCTCTTCTAAATAGGAGATATATGTCACCCAACATCTTTGTTAATTGTTGAGTTCAAACCAGAGCTTTAATTAAAATTCACTAAGCTTTTATTTACTTGACTGTTCATTTTTCTCCATTTGATGGATTAATATGGTGACTTCTAGAAGAGAATAAGAAAAAATCTTTTTCCTATTTTTTCCTCTCTTTTTAAATTAAAAATTTTGATATTTTCTATTTCCTATATCACCATGGAAGACTATATATTCCCTCTCCTTCTTGATAGCCATTCCATATGACAAATAATACCTTTTTTTTTACCAGGAGAAAAAATAACATAACTGATCGATATATTGTGAAAGTCTGAAAATAGGTGCAATGTGTGCTGTCTAGGGAACATAGTAAAAAGACAATATTTGAAAATTGTCCACTAGTTATAAAGTTAATATCACCTTCTGTAAGTTGGCTAAAATGACCAAAAAATGGCAATGAATACAGAGAAAAGTGAAAAGATCTATATGAACAGATGTGAAATGAAGTAAGCTGAGCCAAGAAAACAATATACTTAGAAACTACAAGTGAAATTAAATTACAATGACACACCAAAAAATTAAAAGTAAGTGTAACAAAATTATAAAGATATAGTAAGAGTGAAAAGAAGAAATGTGAGAAGAAATTCCCAACCTATCCCTTCCTAGAGATGGGAGATGATCCAGTCAATTTATATTTAGGGACTTAAGTTACATTCAAATCTTCTCTTTGGCCTTCTTGTTTTTACTCTTCATTCTATATCAGCTATTTTAACCATGCTTCTCTGTATTCATCACACATCATTTCTTGTATTATAAAAGTATTCCATTACATTCATATACCACAATCTGTTTAGTCTTTCAATAACTGATGGGCTTTTATTTTGTTTCCAATTCTTAGCTATCACAAAAAACAATGTTATAATATTTGGGTATATATAGGGATCTTTTGCTTATTGATATTGATAGCTTCCTTAGGATATATGCCTAATAATGAAATCTTTGATTCAAAGTATATAGACATTTTAATCATTTAATTTGCATAATTCCAAATTGCTTTTCAAAATAGTTATATTATTTCACAACTCCATCAACAATGTGCTATTGTGCCTATCTTCCCATACTCCTTTTAACTTTGACTTGCCACTTTTTGGTCATTTATGCCAATTTTATAGAGAGTGAGATGAAGCCTCAGAATTGTTTTGATGTGCATTTCTCCTATAATGAGTGATCTGGAGCATATTTTCATGTGATCATGGATAATTTGCAGTTCTATCTAGGGGAATGGCCAAAACACACCCACCCACCCACAAATAAATACATTTTTATGTCTTTGGGTCATTTTTCAGTTCTGCCCAATTTTGTAACATACATATATACATACACACATATTGGTTTTCCTATATCTTACATACCACACCCCTATCAGAGACATTTAATATAAAGTTCTTTCACATTCAACTACTTCCCTTTTTATCCTGGATACATTAATGTTTTCTATGCAGAAGCTTTTAAGTTTCAAGTAATCAGTTATCTATTTTATCTTTAATAATTGCCTCTACATCTCTTATTCATACAGTTAAGAATTACATGATCTGTTTCTCTTCTAAATATTTTTATAGTATGATCTTTTACATTAAAGTTATTTATCCATTTAAAATATGTCATAGAAAGTAGTCCAAGATTTTGGTCTAAGCCTAATTTCTGTCAGAGTTTCTCCAGTTTTCCCAGCATTTTTTTTTACCAAATAGGGAGTTTTTCTTGTAGGTAATTTATGTTTTATATTTTACTAAACACTGCATAATTGAATTGTATTATTTTTTAATCTTCTAATTCAGAATTCTATTATTTCTGAATCTATCTCTCTATTCTTTAATCAAAAGCAAATAATTTTGATGACTGCTGCTTCACAATATAATTTGAGGTCTGAAAGTGCTATTCCTCCTTTGTCCCTACATTTTCATCATTTCCTTGATAGTCTAGAACTTTTGTTTTTCCAAATGAACTTTTAAAATTATTTTATCATGGGAGCAGCTAGGTGGCACAGTGGATAGAGCACCAGCCTTGAATTCAGGAGGATCCGAGAGTTCAAATCTGATCTCAGACACTTAACACTTCCGAGCTATGTGACCCTGGGCAAGTCACTTAACCCCAGACTCAGGGAAAAGAAAAAGAAAAAAAGAGGGAGAAAATTATTTTATCATGCTTTGTAAAATAGCTTCTTGATAATTTGACTGATATAGCATTAAAAGTAATTTTGGTAATATTGTTATTTTTATTATATTGGCATGGCTTAGCCACAAGTACTTAAAATTCCTATAGCTACTTAGGCTATTTTTTAGTTCTTTAAGAAATACTTTGTAATTGAAGCTATACAAATCTTTTATGTGCTTTGGGAAATTGGTCCTCAGAGATGTTGAGCATTTTTTAGCTATTTAGAATGGAATTTCCTTTTCTATTATTATTTACTGTGTTTTGTTATTATATAGAAATGTTATTGATTTTTGAGGACTTATTTTGCAATCTGCAATTAGTAGCTTTGCTAATTCCCTGAGTTTTTATAAGTAAACTATATCATCAATGAAAAGATACTTTTATCTTCTCCTTCCCTATCTTTATTTCTTTAATCTATTTTTCTTGTTTTATTGCTATTGCAATAAATAAAATAGTGGAGAGAGTGGGCATCCTTTCTTCACTTCTGTATTAGAAAGGAATTTGACATACCGTGTTTCCCCGATAATAAGACCTATCCTGAAAATAAGACACCCACATACTCTTTAATATTCCGCTAAAATAAGCCCTCCCCCGAAAATAAGCCCTATCGAACTTACTATGAAAACGGTCATCATGGTGATCCCCTGCGCTATATGCTGCGTAGCGGTACCTTCAGTAAGCAGCGCCGCCCTCCCCTCCCGGGTGAAACGCACGTCGAGCTCCGAGCTGCATCCAATCAGAGCTGCAGCAGTGAGCGCGTCATCCTCTTCTTCCCTGGTGATTTGCTTGCTGGCGCTACTGAGAGCAGCGCCGCGGAGTAGAGCTGAGACAGGACCATCTAAAAACTCGGTAAGTTCAGTAAGCGATGGAGAATAAAATAAGCACTCAGGGGGCATGATGGAGGCTAAAAGGGGCATGATGGAGGATAAAAGGGGCATGATGGAGGCTAAAATGGGCATGATGGAGGATAAAAGGGGCATGATGGAGGATAAAATAAGCCCTCCCCTGAAAATAAGCCCTCTGGTGTTTTTTAGTCCCAAAAAAATAATAAGACAGTGTCTTATTATCGGGGAAACACGGTATTTATATTGCATGTGATGCTTTGGTTTACTTTGGTTTACTTAGATGCTTTTAATAATATTTTTTAAAGATTCATCTTGCCTCTGTCTTGTATGGTTTTTACTATAAAAGAGTTTTTTACTTTGTCAGAGGTTTTTTCTGCATCTACTGAGATGATCAAGTGGCTATAGATTGTTATGATTACTAGGTGCTAAATCGGTTGTCTAATTTAGCCTGGTGCTTGGCAATTCTCTGGCTCAGAGTTCACACCTTTGGTTCAAACCTTTAGAGGAGTTTGCACCTTTGAAGAAGCAAGTTCCTTAGTTGTGGGAGTTCCCACAAGCCCATTCTCTGGGAGGATAAAAGGAGGAGCATTGAGTGTGTAAAACGGCAGTCTTGAGGAAGGAGTCTGGATTGGGATAAGGATAAAAGCTGGAGGAGATTCAGAGCCAGGATTAAGGAAGAAGAGGATTCGAGATTCTACCTTCACTCTGGCTGGAGGCTCCTCAAGCCTCCCAAGAAACCTGCTCACAGAGAAAAGGATTAACAGAAAAGAAACCTCCTCCCAGAAAAGGATTACAACTGAGAGACCACAGGACATTACAATTTGGAGTCAGAGAATTGCCAAGCACCAGGCTAAATTAGACAACCGAGTTAGCACCTAGTAATACTCACAATAGATATTTTGGTTTTTAATGCAATTAATTAGATTGAAAGAAATAAAAAGAATAATTAGAACATATATATAGTTGTATGTTAACAAAACTAAGAACAGAAAAGAAATAGAAAAATACCCTCAAAAAATAATAAAACACCCAAAATATCAAAAGACCAGAATTCTTAAATAGTCTGCTCTCAGAAAAGGAAATAGATTTAGTCGTTGTCAAGATAATAGGAGATACCCTGTTTTCCAGAGCTAAGGCCCAGAAAGTAGGTTATGATCTGAGCTTGGTTTAAAACAATCCTTTGTACTTACTCTCTGGATGATTTCACCCTCAGGCAAAATAACATAATTATTGTATTTCTTTGACCAATATTAGGTTTTCTCAGAACTAGGATAAGCACCCAAGTTCTATCCTTGAAGCCCTGTTGTGAATCAAACTTTTCTCACTGTTGATGTTACCCCTCATTGTCAGGGTTGTATCTCACTGATATCTTCCTACACTGTCTTACCTCTCCCATTAGGGGCAGGGAATCAATACGTATAGCTAATCTGCCTCCTTGCTTACAGTTTCTTTTACTTTAAAATTAAACTTGTTTGATTCCTGATTCTCCTAGTCTGCTCTGTTTAGTTCCGGTCATTCAGGAATTAGAAGCTGGTTGCATCGGGCTGATGCAGTGATCCTCAAACTTTTTAAAAAGGGGTCCAGTTCATTGTCCCTCAGACTGGTGGAGGGCCAGACTATAGTAAAAACAAAAACTCACACTCTGTCTCCACCCCTCAGCCCATTTGCCATAACCCTGCAGGCCACATAACTGTCCTCAGCATCTGGTCCGCAGTAGTTTGAAAACCCCTGTGTGTAAAGGAACTATCAAAGAAAAAAAATTACTCCTGTACCCAATGGAATCACACGAGAATGCCATCAAACTTAAGGAACAGTTACTACTCCTATTTCACAAATTATTCTCAAAAATTGGGAAAGAAAGAACCCTACCAGAATACTTCTCTGAGATGAAGATAATCACAATACCTAATCTGAGGAAAGCTAAAACACAGAAATAAAACTATAGGTCTATATCATTAATGTGAATATTGATTCAAACAATTTTTAAAAATCCTTTTAAAGGATAAACCATAATGATTTATCCAAGAAATCATTCATTATGATCAAGTGGAAATTTATTCCAGATATGTAAAGATTGTTCAACATTAGGAAAACAATCAATCTAATTAATTGTTCAGTTTCATATTTTTCCTTCTGTTTATTTTTCTGTTAAAGATTTATCTAAAACTAAGGTAAGGATATTGAAGTCTCCTGTCACTATTGTATTACTATGTCTTTTTGAAATTCATATCTTTCCTTTATGAATTTGGATGCTAAGGCATTTGGAATGTATAAGTTTATCATTGATATTGGTTTGTTGCTTATGGTTCCTTTAAGCATAATATGGTTTCCTTATTTAGCCTTTTTAATTTTTTTAATGTTTATTTTTGCTCTAATAGTATGATGGCAATTTCCATCTTTTTGGATTCACTTGATACATAGTAAATTTTTCCCTATCCCCTCAGTTTTATTTTATGTATAATTTTAATTTGTTTTTAAAATGTATTTTATAATCAACAGAGGACTTTGTTTTATTATCAAAACCTTTAGACTTCGTTTTACTAGATTGTTTAATCTATTCACATTTAAATCTGTAAAAGTCAGGTTAATATTTTCCTCCATTATCTCTAAAATTGCTGGGTTGGGGTTATAATTTTCCCCTTCTTTTGCCATAAACACAGTATTATGTTCCTTCAGTTACTTTTTTTTCTCTTTTTTCATATGGCTTTCTTCCCATTTGCTCTCTTTCCCCACTCTCATTCTAATCCCCTCTTCTCATTTGTTATCCCTTTTATTTTTATTTTTTTATTTTTTTGGAGGCTGGGGTTAAGTGACTTGCCCAAGATCACACAGCTAGGAAGTGTTAAGTGTCTGAGACCAGATTTGAATTCGGGTCCTCCTGAATTCAGGACTGGTGCTCTATCCACTGCGCCCCCTAGCTGCCCCCCTGTTATCCCTTTTAAAAAAAAGGTTTTGATTAATTCCTGTCTTCTACTTTTTCTGATTATATATTTCTTCCCTCTCACCTTTTCCCTTTCAGTTAGAAAATTCTTCCTTCTTTTCCCCTTTATCCAGGTCATGACTGCTAACATGTCTGTCCCTCCTTGTTATCTTATGGTCCTCTTTTCTTCTTTCTCTAAACTACTTTGATTGATGATCTCATCAGCTCCTCTAGATTTAATTAGTACTTTTCTATGATGATGACTCTCAAATCTACCCTTCCTCCCAATCTTTCTGCTGACCTCTAATCTCCCATTGCCTTTCAGACTGAATTTCCAGCAGACATCTTAAATTCAACACGTTCAAAACAGAACTCATATTTCCCCTAAATCTCCCCCTTTGACATCCCTTCCCTAATACTGTTAAAAAAACAAAACAAAACAAAAAAAAAAAACACCACGCTAGGTGGCGCAGTGGGTAGAGCACCAGCCTTGAATTCAGGAGGACCCGAGTTCAAATTTGGTCTCAGACACTTAACACTTTCTAGCTGTGTGACCCTGGGCAAGTCACTTAACCCCAGCTTCAAAAAAAAAAAAAAAAAAAAAGTAACACCACGCTCTCAATCCCTTCGTCTCATAACCTAGGAGTCATCTTGGATTCTTCTCACTGCTCACATCCAATCTGTCGCCAAAGTCCGTCAATTTTGCTTTTGCAAACTCTCTTGAATATACCCCCTTTTCTCCTTTGACACCGCCACCTCTGGTGGTTCAGGCCCTTCTTACCTCAGGTTGGCCCTTAAATTTCTCAGTTCTGTGATCTATAATCCAGTCAGATACCAAAGTATATTTCCTAAAATATGGATCTACTCATGTCACCGTCTTATCCAATAACCTCCAATGGCTTCCCATTTGCCCCAAGAGCAAAAACATTATGTTAGGCATTTAAGGCCCTTAACAACCCTGCCTCGTCATTCCCCATCATTCCAGTCTTCTTACACCTTACTCCCTGAAACAGATTCTCTGGTACAGTAATACCGGCTTGCGTATTTCACCTGTGAGCAGTCTCTTATCCCATCTGCCTGAAATATCCTACCCTTTCTCCTCCAACTACAGACCTCTCTATCTTCCGTCCCAACTAAAATTCACCGTGTACAGGAAGCTTTTCCCAATTCCTTTTAATCCCAAGGCTTTCCATTTTTCAAGTACTTCCTGTTTGTTCTGTATATTTATCCCAGTATATATTTGTTTGTATGTTGTTTCCCCCATTAGAGTGCAAACTCTTGTGTTATGCCTTCTTTTTTTTTTTTTTTTTTTTTTTTTTTTGTAGCCTCGGTACTTAGCTCAGCACTTAGCACATCGTGCTTAATAAATCTCACTTGATTGATTTTGGGAGACTGATGCAGAAATGTGACCGGTTCCTATTATAGGGACATTTTGTTTTTTAAATCTAGACGGCATTACCAGAACAAGAGGTCTGTGGGTGGGGAAGCTGATCGAGACCAATAGTGAGAACCTGAGAGCCGAGGGCATTTCCTCTTGGGCGCAAAGCCACAGGAGAGAACCGCTCCCAGCCAGCAGCTCCTCCCAATGCAGAGAACAATGCAATCTAAGGACACGCTCCCAAGGTTTTCTCCTCTGCGGACTGACGGGGCGGGGCAGGGAGAGGTGGCCTCCTTGCTAATGAGAGGGCCTTTCTGGGAAATGTAGTGCTTCCTTCTCCTCCTCTCCCGGCTGAGCATTCGGTCTCGACCACAAGTCCCAACATGCACTGCGCTCCTGGCTCTTGTGGGAGTGGCGGGGAGGGGTTTGGAAACCCGGCTTTTGCGTGACTAGGAGCAGATGAGATCGGACATGGCTGCTGATCACTTAGGGGTCGCCGGCGGCTCCTCAGGCGATGGGGGCGGGTTCAGATTCCCGGAATACGAGATCCCAGAGCTGAACACCAAACCCTTCTTCGTAAAGGCTTTGGGGAATCTATGGAAGGAGAGGCTTCTTGGGGCCCGTGACTTCTCTCTGGAGCCTCCGGCTACCGGCAGCCTAGACGGGGCCGGAGCCGGCGAGGAAGATGCGGCCGTGGCCGAAGACTTGGGCTGCAGCCTAGAGACTGCGACCGAGCTGAGCCTCGTGTGTGGGTGAGTACTGGGGGCCCCTGGCCCTACTCGAGGAGGGTCGCCGCCTGTATCCCGGGCCAGACCCCATCCCCCACCCCCGCTTTGGGACTTTTCTCAGTGGCCTATACCTGAATTAGGCCATTTAGGACTGGTGGAGAGGTGGGGGAGGGGAGTAGGTAACCGCTGGTGGTTAGAAGGGGGTGGTCACTCCAAAGAAACCCGGACCACCTCTCAGACCCTTTGTTACTTAGTGCCACTCGTGAAAGACTGGCAAAAACTGATAAAGGAGACCCTCGGAGTATGGACAAAGCTGAGGAGAAGGGCTTGGCGCAGAGTAATGGAAAGGGCGTTGGAATCCAGTCAGCCTTTATTTAGTGCCTACTATGTGCCCGGCAGCTGTGCTCAGTGCTGGGCTTGCAGAAAGAGGTAGAGACGGTTCCTGCTCTCCAGGAGCTTTCAGTCTAAGAAGGGGTTATCCAAAGACCTGGCTTACATCCCTGTTTCTGGGCCATTTGTTTCACCTCTCTGGACCTTAGTTGCCCCTCTTTTAAAATGAGAAGGTTGTATTTAAGTTCTCTTGTGACCATGGTTCTGTCATCTGTATGAATCTCACCATCTGCGACATTATATCCCAGATACCAGTTTTGAGAGTTTCTTTGTGGTTGAAGTGCTGTTGGGTATCTTTTTTACTGATGCTATCTTTGGTCAGTTTCCCTGACTGGCCCCCAAGGAAAGAACTTTTCAGAGAAAGAAAAAAGACTTGTTGATTGCATTTTTCCACTAACCGGATCAGAAGGATACAAAGTTATATTCTCGGCCTCAAATCTCGGCCTCCTACTCATAGCAGCAGTGTGACCTTGGGCAAATCATTAACCTCAGTTTGTTCATCTGTAAGTGAGTGTGATAATAATAGTATCTACCTCCCCGGGTTGTTTGAGGACCAGATGAGATAATAATTCTGAAGTGCTTAGCAGTTTCTGGCATAGGGTGTTATATAGATGTTAGCTATTATCATTATTAGCTATTATTTCCTTTTTATTAGATATTATTTTCTTGATGAATATTTGTTCCATGAATAGAACATTAAACCCACCAATTATGTCTAGTGTTCATTTCAGAGTAATTGTACCAAAAATATTTCATTAAGTAAAATTTTCTTCTGTGATCAATATATTTTGCCTTACTTTCTAATTATTCAGAACATTCAAAAGGATGGTTATCTCACGAGTAAAAAATATCTAAATTGTGGCATTTCCTTCTTTAGCTTGGATAAGTTGAAGTATTGTGAAGAAGAGGATGATCCAGAAGTCATTCCTGAAGACACCAATCTAGTGACTTTGGGGTATGGTAGACTGATTTTAAAATTCACTTTTTCTTTGTAGTAAAGATATTTATTACACACAATATTGTAATACCTTTTTTTTTTTTTTTTTGCACAAACCATTTATGAAATATAATTTCTTTCAAAATATTTGTATGATGAGGCTATTACCATTTTGTTTATTTGTGCCAGACTATTTTTATTAATAATACAGATCCTACCATTCTTCTAGATTCCTGGACTAAAAAAAAAAAAGTCAACCTTAACATGGCCATTCCTTTGAGATCCATATCCAATCTGTCATCACTTCCTTTGGGGTCTTCTTTTTCATAATGTCTCTCATCTTTCTATTCATTACTACTGTTACCATCCTAATTCAGTCCTTATTATTGTGCCAAAGAAAAAGATATTTCTTGGTTTCTTTGAAAAATTCACTCAAAAAAAAAAAAAAAGATCTGTCAGAATGAAAAGAACTTTAGTTTTGAATTTTCATCAAGTTGACCAAATAGTTTTATGTCTCTGTTCTCCCCATGCTTATTCCATAGTTCTATCAGATTAATTTTTAACTTTACTTCCCGTCTCAGAAAACTTCCAGGGATTCCCATTACCTCAAGGATAAAATCCTGATATTCAATACCCTACATATTGTGACCCCAAGTTTCCTTTCCAGGTTAACTTCCCACTATTCCTCCCTATTTTAATTGATCTATACTTAGTTCTGTCAGAATGTCTTATATTGCTACCTCTTTGCTCATACCACACCTCTTGAAATGTTCTCCTCTCTTTCATTCAAACTACTCATTTTTAAGATCCTAATCACAGTGTTGATTTCCTTGATACTTTCCCAGCTCACTGTGACCTCTCCCTCACCAGAACTGTTCTTATACTTTGCACTTACACTGTCTTTTATCATCATTTAATCCCTAAGATTGCTAGCTTTTTGGGGAAGAAGATTCTGTTAAATTTCTTTGTGCCTTTTTTTTTTTACCCTACCTCCCACTAGTACCCTGTACTATTAGGTTCTTATTTGATTAATTAGTTAGATCTTTGGAAGTTCTAGGAAAAGAATTTGACCTGCTACACTAAAAGCTGGCAAGGAAATGAAAGCAAAATAAACTTGATAATAATTAAATTGTCACTAAAAGGTTATTTAATTCTTTGCTATTTACCCTCTTCCTATGGTAGAGTTTGTCCATATTAGACCTCCCTGCAGTTTCTTCCCTCCACTTCATTCTGTAGGTCTAGCTGGGTAAAATTATACTTTCAATAAATTATGATGAAGTAAGTTCGATAAAGAGGAAGTAGTGTCATATTTCTTTTTTCCAAACTGGGTCTTGAAAGACTTTGTTAATGTGATGAAAATGATGCATTTAAACAGAGGAACAATTAAAAGGTGAACAACTTTCAAGCTTTACACATTCCCCAGTGCCAAGGTTAATCTGTTGTTCCTCTTTACCCTCCCAAACATATCTACACAAACACACCTTAGAGAATTGAACTGAATAGTCTTCTGACTCCAAATCTAGAAGTTATTCTCCTAACCCTTAATTCTTTTAAGGGTAGGTGATTAATTTTACAGAGAAGACATTCTGACAGAATATATAACCTATGTAAATCCAGTACTGATGTGTAACTGCATCAGTTCTTAAGTTTCAGGGGCCAGGGACTGTACTGTGACTCAGTTCTCTAGTATCTTAGAAATGAAATCTTTTCCAGGGAAACTTGCTGTAAAGATTCCCACTCCTTACCCCTGCACTTGGTACTTTTTTTTTTTTTATTTTTTTTTTTTATTTTATTTTATAATTATAACATTTTTTGACAGTACATATGCATGGGTAATTTTTTACAACATTATCCCTTGCACTTACTTCTATTCAGATTTTTTCCCTTCCTCCCCCAAACCCCTCCCCCAGATGGCAAGCAGTCTTATATATGTTAAATATATTACAGTATAATTTAGATACAATATATGTGTGTAGAACCGAATTTTTTTTTTGTTGCACAGGAAGAATTGGATTCAGAAGGTAAAAATAACAGTTTACATTCATTTCCCATTGTTCCTTTTCTGGATGTAGCTGGTTCTTTCCATCATTAATCAATTGGAATTGGATTAGTTCTTCTCTATGTTGAAGAAATCCACTTCCATCAGCATACATCCTCGTACAGTATCATTGTTGAAGCGTATAATGATCTTCTGGTTCTGCTCGTTTCACTCAGCATCAGTTGATGTAAGTCTCTCCAAGCCTCTCTATATTTCTCCTGTTGGTCATTTCTTATAGAACAATAATATTCCATAACATTCATATACCATAGTTTACCCAACCATTCTCCAATTGATGGACATCCATTCATCTTCCAGCTTCTAGCCACTATGAAAAGGGCTGCCACAAACATTTTGGCACATACAGGACCCTTTCCCTTCTCTAGTAGTTCCTTGGGGTATAATCCCAGTAGTAGTATGGCTGGGTCAAAGGGTATGCACATTTTGATAACTTTTTGGGCATAATTCCAGATTGCTCTCCAGAATGGTTGGATTCTTTCACAACTCCACCAACAATGCATCAGTGTCCCAGTTTTCCCACAGCCCCTCCAACATTCATCGTTATTTGTTCCTGTCATCTTAGCCAATCTGACAGGTGTGTAATGATACCTCAGAGTTGTCTTAATTTGCATTTCTCTGATCAATAGTGATTTGGAACACTCTTTCATATGAGTGGAAATAGTTTTAATTTCATCATCTGAAAATTGTCTGTTCATATCCTTTGACCATTTATCAATTGGAGAATGGTTTGATTTCTTATAGATTAAAGTCAATTCTCTGTATATTTTGGAGATGAGGCCTTTATCAGAACCTTTAACTGTAAAAATTTTTTCCCAATTTGTTACTTCCCTTCTAATCTTGTTTGCATTAGTTTTGTTTGTGCAGAAACTTTTTAATTTGGTGTAATCAAAATGTTCTATTTTGTGATCAATAATGGTCTCTAGTTCTCCCTTGGACACAAACTCCTTCCTCCTCCACAAGTCTGAGAGGTAAACCATCCCCTGTTCCTCCAATTTATTTATGATTTCGTTCTTTATGCCTAAATCTTGGACCCATTTTGATCTAATCTTAGTATGTGGTGTTAAATGTGGGTCCATGCCTAGTTTCTGCCATACTAATTTCCAGTTTTCCCAGCAGTTTTTGTCAAATAATGAATTCTTATCCCAAAATTTGGGATCTTTGGGTTTGTCAAAGATTAGATTGCTATTTTTATTCACTATCTTGTCCTGTGAACCTAACCTATGCCACTGATCAACTAGTCTATTTCTTAGCCAATACCAAATGGTTTTGGTGACTGTTGCTTTATAATATAGCTTTAAATCAGGTACACTTAGACCACCTTCCTCTGACTTTTTTTTCATTAGTTCCCTTGCAATTCTCGACCTTTTATTCTTCCATATGAATTTTGTTGTTATTTTTTCTAGGTCATTAAAATAGTTTCTTGGGAGTCTGATTGGTATAGCACTAAATAAATAGATTAGTTTGGGGAGTATTGTCATCTTTATTATATTCGCTCGGCCTATCCAAGAACATTGAATGTCTTTCCAATTATTTAAATCTGACTTTATTTTTGTGGCAAGTGTTTTGTAATTTTGCTCATATAATTCCTGACTCTCCTTTGGTAGATATATTCCCAAATATTTGATACTATCGACTGTTATTTTGAATGGAATTTCTCTTTGTATCTCTTGCTGTTGGATTGTGTTGGTAATGTATAAAAATCCTGAGGATTTATGTGGATTTATTTTGTATCCTGCGACTTTGCTAAAATTCTGAATTATTTCTAATAGCTTTTTAGCAGAGTCTTTGGGGTTCTCTAAGTATACCATCATGTCATCTGCGAAAAGTGACAATTTGATTTCTTCATTTCCTACTCTAATTCCTTGGATCTCTTTCTCGGCTCTTATTGCCAAGGCTAGAGTTTCTAGTACTATATTGAATAGTAATGGTGATAGTGGGCAACCTTGTTTCACTCCTGATCTAACAGGGAAAGGTTCTAGTTTATCACCATTACATATGATGTTTACTGAAGGTTTTAAATATATGCTCCTTATTATTTTAAGGAATAGTCCATTTATTCCTATACTCTCAAGCGTTTTTAGTAGGAATGGATGTTGGATTTTATCAAATGCCT
This sequence comes from Sminthopsis crassicaudata, assembly GCF_048593235.1. NCBI lineage: Eukaryota > Metazoa > Chordata > Mammalia > Dasyuromorphia > Dasyuridae > Sminthopsis > Sminthopsis crassicaudata. The sequence continues at coordinate 646,903,126 of NC_133617.1, forward strand.
TTTCTGCATCTATTGAGATGATCATATGGTTTTTATTAATTTGATTATTAATATGGTCAATTATACTAATAGTTTTCCTAATATTAAACCAGCCCTGCATTCCTGGTATAAATCCCACTTGGTCATAGTGTATTATTCTGGGGATGATTTTCTGAAGTCTATTTGCTAATATCTTATTTAAGATTTTAGCATCAATATTCATTAAGGAAATTGGTCTATAGTTTTCTTTCTCAGTTTTCGATCTACCTGGTTTAAGTATCAGTACCATGTCTGTGTCATAGAAGGAATTTGGTAGGACTCCTTCAATCCCTATTTTTTCAAATAGTTTACATAGCATTGGAGTTAGTTGTTCTTTAAATGTTTGGTAGAATTCACCTGTAAATCCATCTGGTCCTGGGGACTTTTTCTTAGGAAGTTGGTTAATAGCTTGGTCTATTTCTTTTTCTGAGATGGGACTATTTAGACTACTTACTTCTTCCTCTGTTAATCTGGGCAAGCTATATTTTTGAAGGTATTCTTCCATTTCATTTAAGTTATCAAATTTATCGGCATAAAGTTGAGCAAAGTAGCTCCTAACTATTGTTCTAATTTCCTCTTCATTAGTGGTGAGTTCACCCTTTTCATTTTCAAGACTATCAATTTGCTTTTTCTCTTTCCTTTTTTTAATCAGGTTTACTAAGGGTTTGTCTATTTTGTTGGTTTTTTCATAAAACCAACTCTTAGTTTTATTAATTAATTCAATAGTTTTTTTACTTTCAATTTTATTAATCTCACCTTTTATTTTTTGAATTTCAAGTTTTGTGTTTGTCTGGGGGTTTTTAATTTGTTCCTTTTCTAGCAATTTTAGTTGTAAACCCAATTCGTTGGCCCTCTCTTTCTCTATTTTATGCAAGTAGGCCTGTAGAGATATAAAACTTCCCCTAATTACTGCTTTGGCTGTATCCCACACATTTTGGTATGATGTCTCATTATTGTCATTTTCTTGGGTGAAGTTATTAATTATGTCTATGATTTGCTGTTTTACCCAATCATTCTTTAGTATAAGATTATTTAGTTTCCAATTATTTTTTGGTCTATTTTCCCCTGGCTTTTTATTAAATGTTATTTTGATTGCATTATGGTCTGAAAAGGATGCATTTACTATTTCTGCCTTACTGCATTTGATTTTGAGGTTTTTATGCCCTAGTATATGATCAATTTTTGTATAGGTTCCATGAACTGCTGAGAAGAAAGTATATTCCTTTCTGTCTCCATTTAGCTTTCGCCAAAGATCTATCATATCAAACTTTTCTAGTATTCTATTTACCTCTTTGACTTCTTTCTTATTTATTTTGTGGTTTGATTTATCTAATTCTGATAGTGCAAGGTTGAGATCTCCCGCTATTATAGTTTTGCTATCTATTTCCTCTTGCAGCTCTCTTAATTTCTCTTTTAAGAATTTAGATGCTGCACCACTTGGTGCATACATGTTTAATATTGATACGGTTTCACTATTGATGCTTCCCTTTAGCAGGATATAATGCCCTTCCTTATCTCTTTTAATTAGATCAATTTTTGTTTTTGCTTGATCTGAGATGAGGATGGCTACTCCTGCTTTTTTGGTTTTGCCTGAAGCATAATAGATTCTGCTCCACCCTTTTACTTTTAGTTTGAATGTCTCATCCTGTTTCAGGTGTGTTTCCTGTAAACAACATATACTAGGACACTTGGTACTTTTTAGGTAATGTTATCTGAATTGGGAAAAAAAAAATTTAGATTTAGGTAATAAAAATTGTCCATTTTACCTCATATCTCAATAAGTCATGAACTCTCCCCCGTCCATAAATCTGGCAGGTAATTTACACTTTGCTCCGATTTTCTTTTGATGTTACCGTTTATGTCTAAATCATGTACCTATTTGTAGCTTGTCTTGGAATATTGTGTGAGACTTTGGTCTTTACCTAGTTTCTTAGGAGTTTTTGTCACTTAATGAGTTCTTGTGGCAATAAGTAGGATCTTGGGTTTATCAAAATGCTGGGTCTCTGAGTCGTTTGATTCTGTGAATTGTGTATCTAACATATTTCACCTATCAATCTTTGATTCTTATCCAGTGCCAAATTTAGTTTTATGGTATAGGTCAAGGGTTCTCAAACTGTGGCCTGCGGGCCAGATGTGGCCACTGAGGACGTTTACGCAGCCCGCCAGTTTATGGCAAATGGCTGAGGGGCAGAGACTATAGTTGGCCCTCCAACAGTCTGAGGGACTATTTCAAAAGTTTGAGAACCACTGGTATAGATTGAGGTTTGATACTGTTTATTATGAGATGCAGGCATACTCTCTTCATATCAAATCACCAAAATGATGGAGGAATGTTGGAGTTACAGGCCAGTGTTTCAAGTCATCTCCAAAGAAGATCCTCCAAATCAAGGAGCAAAGATGTTATTGTCCTGCTAAGAGCAGGCTAAATTTTTTGGGAAATTAGCAAGGAAAGGGGTTTTATTTTATTTATTTTCCCTCCCTCTACTCCCTCCCTTAGATGACAGGCAATCCCATTGTGTTATAGTATAACCTAGATACAATATACGTGTGTAAATCCAATTTTTTTGTTGCACGTTAAGTATTGGATTCCGAAGATATAAGTAACCTAGGTAGATAGACAGTAGTGCTAACAGTTTACATTCAATTCCCAGTGTTCCTTCTCTGGGTGTAGTTGTTTCTGTCCATCATTGATCCACTGGAAGTGAGTTGGATCTTCTTTATGTTGAAAATCTCCACTTCCATCAGAATATATCTTCATACAGTATTGTTGTTGAAGTGTATAGTGATCTTCTGGTTCTGCTCATTTTATTCACCATCAGTTTATGTAAGTCTCGCCAAACCTTTCTGTATTCATAATGCTGGTCATTTCTTACAGAGCAATAATATTCCATAACCTTCATATACCATAATTTATCCAACCATTCTCCAGTTGATGGACATCCATTCATCTTCCAGTTTCTAGCCACTATGAAAAGGGCTGCCACAAACATTTTGGCACATACAGGTCCCTTTCCGCTCTTTAGTATTTCTTTGGGATATAAGCCCAATAGTAGCACTGCTGGGTCAAAGGGTATGCACAGTTTGATAACTTTTTTGGCATAGTTCCAAATTGCTCTCCAGAATGGCTGGATTCTTTCACAACTCCACCAACAATGTATTAGTGTCCCAGTTTTCCCACATCCCCTCCAACAGTCATCCAACAGGTGTGTAGTGGTATCTCAGAGTTGTCTTAATTTGCATTTCTCTGATCAATAGTGATTTGGAACACTTTCATATGAGTGGATATAGTTTCAATTTCATCATCTGAGAATTGTCTGTTCATATCCTTTGACCATTTATCAATTGGAGAATGGTTTGATTTCTTATAAATTAGGGTCAGTTCTCTATATATTTTGGAAATGAGACCTTTGTCCGAACCTTTAACTGTAAAAATATTTTCCCAATTTGTTACTTCCCTTCTAATCTTGTTTGCATTAGTATTGTTTGTACAGAAACTTTTTAGTTTGGTGTAATCAAAATCTTCTATTTTGTGATCAATAATGATCTCTAGTTCTCCTCTGGTCATAAATTCCTTCCTCTTCCACAGGTCTGAGAGGTAGACTATTCTCTGTTCCTCTAATCTATTTATGATCTCATTCTTTATGCCTAAATCATGGACCCATTTTGATCTTATCTTGGTATATGGTGTTAAGTGTGGATCCATATCTAATTTCTGCCATAAGGAAAGGGGTTTTAGCAATTAACAGGGAGAAAGACTAGTTCCCTAGCAGAACCCAGAATTACCCAAAAGGAAAATGCCTTGAGGTGGGAGTATGCTGGCTAAATTCATTGAGAAGTTTGGCAAAGATTAACATCATAACTTGACTTTTTGATTGGATGTAGTAAAGGTGTGGTTTCTAGAGACCTCCATCTGGGATGGGACTATAATCAAAAGACCTCTGACAGTAGCTAGGCTTTCTCTGACAATGCCCACCTGGCTATTCATCAATGCTGCTAAGGTCCTCTTCCTCCCCATTTTTTTTTTTTTCATTAATTTCCTTGATACTTTGCTTTTCAGATAAATTTTGTTATTAATTTTTCTAGTTCTCTTAAATAATCCTAAGGTAGTTTAAATTGACATGGCAATGATGAGTAGTGTTTGTTTTTTAAAAATGTTTTCCCATTTAAGTGTTTAATCCAATCAGCTTATCATTGAGTATACAGGAAAGAATTAAGTAAAGTTTTCCAGTTTTCAATGAGATCAATAGATTCCCAAAATAGGTATTAAAGCATCTATTGTAGAATATCTTTGTTTTACACACAATTTTTAAATCATAGACAATTTAGATATTTAATAGAGAATTTTTTTAAACTTAAATTTAATTTTTCACAAATTCCAATAGACTTAGAAAGAGGGCCTTGGAGCATCGAGAAGAAACCATAACAGTAGATCGTATATGCAGACAAGAAACCTTCGCCTATGAGATGGTAAGATTCCTTTTTTTTCTCTCCCAGCTTCAGTGGTTGAGCATTTAGTGAAGCCTTCTTATGGAATATGCTTAACTCACAATTCCTAGGCAGTTTTTGTTTTTTGTTTTTTTTTTTAAGAATATATAACAGGCAGTATGAGGGAAAGGAGGAGAAAGAAGAGAAGCATATATAATCCTAGTACCTGATGCCCTTATGATACTCAGGCTTTGCTTTTGATTCTGCTCTTAGTGTTTTCTTTCCATTTCTTTGATTCTGTTCTGAATTCTGACTTTGTATCTGTAGCCCTACTACTGGTTCTTTTTCTATTTCTACCTGAATCTAACTTTGTGTTCCTGCCTCATCTCTCAGGCCACATCTCTCTTATAAGAAAACAAGAAACTTTTAGACAGATGAAAGATAAGATTTTGCAACATCATGGAAATTTATGGGGTCATCTATTTTCTCTTCTGTCTTAAACCTTTTATTTGTTAATATACTATAATTTTAATTGTATTGTATTTAATCATGATCAGTCATAAACTGTAAAGCAGCTTTCTACATCCTAGAAGCTTAATTGGACATTGTTCATTTTTTCCGTTGTTCTTCTCCATCAGGAATCACATGCCATAGGAAAGAAGCCATCAAATCCAGCAGACCTAGTTAATGAAGGAGAACTTATTTTAACTCTGAATATCTTCTATCCTGTTATATTTAGTAAGGTCAGTTCTGAAACCTAAAAAGTAACTCAATAATGGTAAAAAAAATTTACCATGATTGGTTTCCTACAATAACCAGTCAACAAACATGAAGCATCTACTATGTACTGGGTAAAATGAAATTATTATTGCTTTCAAGGAGCTTCCATTCCAAGGAGCTAACATATATGTATAAGCACATATAGGACAAAGATAAGGTAATTGGGGAGGGAGGATACTTTCATTTGAGGGCATCAGGAAAGGCTTCATGTAGATGGTGCTGCTTAAATTGAGTCTTAGTAGTATATTATTTTTCCAATTACAACTAAGAATAGTTTTCAATATTCATCTTAGTAAGATTTTTTTTTCTTTTTGGAGGGAGGCAATTGGGGTTAAGTGACTTGCCCTGTAATGCCGGAGAAACTGAGCAAGATAGAAATTAGAGAGTATTTAATAATTTATTAAATGGAGAGATTTACTGGGACCAAATGCATCCATGGCTTGGTCCCAGGGCTGAATGAGACTATCGTCTCCAAGAATCCAGCAAACAATCAGAATTCTCAATGACATATATACGTGGGGCTCAAACACAGTGGGTAGACCAAGGCAGGGGTGGAGTCAGGGTGCTGAGAGCAGAAACCGAACTCTGACAGGGTGGGGTGAGCCTCTGGAGAAGAGATGACATACTCAGGGGGAGGCACCCCAGACATGGGGAGAGGCATTTTGATAAGATGGTATCTGACATTCTGATAGCTTGGGATGGGGAAAGGTATTCTGATATTCTAAAACATAAGATCTTTTATACTTATCATGTGTTCTGATAAAGAGGGAGGGGAGGTTTTGCAAGACAGGAGCCTTGAGAAGCCAGGAAACTGAATCAATACTGGATCAGGATAATTATGGAAACTGAGAACTGTGGCATAATAGCCCAGGGTCACACAGCTAGTATTAAGTGTCTGAGACTGGATTTTTATTGAGGTTTGTCATCCTGACTTCAGGACTGGTGCTCTCTCTATCCTTGAATTGAGTCTTGAAGAAAAAAGGGAGCTACATTCTCAGAGTTGGGGGAAGGGCAGGGCAGCAGGACAAAGGCATAGGAATCAAATAGGGAGGGTCATGTGAGAGGTACAGAGATTTATGATAGAATGTGGAAGGGGGAGAAATGTATAATGAGATTGGAAAAATGAGATGAGACCAAGTATTTTAAAAGTTTTAAAAAAAACAGAAGGATTTGTATTTTATTCTAGGGGCAATAGGGAATTATTGGAGTTTATTAGAGTAGAATTGATATGATCAGCTCTGTTTTTGAGGAAAATAATTTGTTGTGAAGAGAGTAGATTTTAGTGGAAATAGAAATGAGGCAAGGAGACTAAGAAGCCAATGCAGTCAAGAGATATTCAGCACTTAAATTAAGGGAGTGGCTGTGTAAGAATCAAGAAAGGGTAGGTAGAAGAGATGTGGACATAAAAATGGCAAGATTTGGTAACTGATTTGTTGTGAAGGGGAAGCAAGGAATGAAAGATTATATGAAGGTTACAAACCTGAGAGACTGGAGATGCTGCCCTCTGCAGAAAGTTCAGGCAATATTTGAGGGGGAAAGATGAGTTTTGTTTTGGACATTTGTCTTTGAAATGTCTCTGAGAAATCTAGTTTCACATGTCCTATAGACAATTGGAAGAGCTTGAAATTCCTTTGTTTTTCTTTCCCATTCTATAGGATCTAGAAATAATAGTACCACATACTATTTAGAGTTTAAAATGCTGTCTTGGGATTTGAAAGTCCATATGAGCTCAAAGACTTAGAAGTCCTTATTGAATTGAATTGAAAGGTTGTGTTTGTTATTTTTTTCTGAGGCATTTGGGGTGAAGTGATTTGCCCAGAGTCACATAGCTAGAAAGTGTTAATTGTCTATGAGGCTAGAAGTCCTCTTGACTTCAGGGTTTGTGCTCTATCCACTGTACCAACTAGCTGCCCCGAATTGAAAGGTTTTGTATTTATAAGGAAGAATCTCCTTGTTGGGAAGCCAGCCTTATTTAAATTAGTATTCATATCTAATTTCTACACATAATTTTTTTTCTTCTTTTTTTTTTTTCAAGGTTCATGAATTTATTTTTTTTAATTTATTTAGAATTTTTTTTCACAGTATTATATGCATGAGTAATTTTTTTTATAATATTATCCCTTGTATTCATTTTTCCAAATTACATGTGTTACAATAAAACCTAGATACAATATATGTGTCTACACATAATTTTCACAAAATGTTAGAACTGGATTAGACTTCAAAGGTCATCCGGTCCTTTTATTTTAAAGATGAGGAAAATGAGACCCTCACACATGAAACAATGCCATCCATTTACTGCCTTAAGTAGCAGAACTAGGTTTTGGGCACATTTCTTCTGCTCTGAAGTGTACTTTTCCACTACAGTACATCTTTGTGTCTAGCAAAACAAAAGCTAAGTTACATTAATTGGAAATTTAACCTGGATCTATTTCTTGCAGAGAAGGCTTTTCTGTCACTAAGTAATAAATGTCCTAGTTTTAAAAATTCTTCTGGTTTAAAACAAGAGAGAGAATTATATGTATATACACATATACACACATAAAATGTATAAAAATGATTGTATTTTCCTCAATATTACATTAAATGATAATAACGATATCTGTTATACCTATCTCAGGGGGGTATTTGAAGGACAAAATTATGTAATAATTGCAAAAAGCATGTAAAAAATAGTAGTAAATGTAAAAAAGCATATAAAAATGGATGTAAAAAAGGCATCCATTTACAATGGATAGGCAATATTGAGATGAAAAATACTCAATACCCACATGAATTTTTTAAAATTTCATTTATATATTTTGGGGTTATTATTGTGAAATATTTGACTCACAACAATTCTGTGAGATAAATAGAAAATTAATAACTCTATTCTACAAAGAGAAAACAGAGGTTTAAAGAGGTTGTGTCTTATGTAAGGTAACTCATTTGTTTGTCAGCATTGCTTTTTAAGTTTTGGAAATGGGATTTGAACAGGGGTCTCTCCTTAATTTTAAGTCCAACATTGCTTCCAGAGTAACATGCCTTCAAAGATTTTCTCTTTTGATATGACTATTTGATTTGTAGCATAAAGAACGTAAACCCTATCAAACCCTACTGGTGTTGGGCAGTCAAAAACTCACAGAGCTCAGAGATTCATTTTGCTGTGCCAGTGACCTTCAAATTGGAGGAGAGTTCAGCAGTACACCTGACCAGGCACCTGAGCATACCAGCAAGGTAAGGTGATTTTTCACAAAAACTAGGCAATTGATATAAGAAGTACATATACAGTTGTGATTTATAATGTTAGACAAATCTTTCATCAAATGCCCTATGTGGACAGGCTTTAAGCCTGAGTGTTTCATGGAAAATGCAAATGTTAGGGAATACAAAAATTCATTCTACTCTTGAAAAGTGAGCAGAATTTTGAAACCATCAGTAAAATAAAAGAAATGAGTTTTGTTTGCTATTTCTTGCTTCTAGAAATGAAAGATTGTAAATGACACCTTTTTTGCCCTAGAGATATCGCACCAATTTATGGATCAGAAGACCAGTCTAACTCTGCCACTTACCCACATTATCCATGTGGTCTCTGGAAAATCACTTAAACTTTTGGATCTTCAATTTCCTCATCTCCAAATTGAAATATTAATACATATCATGTCTGGTTACCCAACTTTATCATATTTGGGAGTCATAGATCTAGAGAGAAGAGATCTGAGGCTATCATCAAGCCTCTTATTTAACAGATGAGGAACTTGAAAGGAAGAGAGTAAATAACTTACCTATGATCACAGAGAGTGAGCTTCAGAGCTGAAATTTGAACCTGGGTTCTCTGCTCTCTTTGCAATGCTACCCTTTCACTTCCATCTTGGTAATGTATATTTAAATACTTTGAAAAGCATGGACCATTCTATAAATGTGAGATATTTTTGTTACTATGAAGAACATAAGTTAAAACTGCAAAGGAATGACTTTTTAATCCTATAGTCTTCTCAGGATTGTCTTTTTTACTCTGCATTTCCAATCAGTTGGATTCTGTTTTAATTAGTTGCAGATTCTAATCAGTCTTTCTCCACAATCTTTATCATGAATATATTTCCCTTTCTGTTCCCATTGTTGCCTTTTTACTATTCATTCTCCTATTGAAGTAGCCTTATAATTGTTTTTCTAACTTCTGGTTTCTTCTCCGGTACATCTGTGAAGAAGATTGGCTCTATTCATCTGTCTTACACAGTTTATGATCTTACTCCCTTTCTATTACTACATGAATGTGCTTTGACCAAACTTGGAAGTAATAGGATCTTAGCGCTAAAGAGAATCAACACTTTACAGATGAGGAGACTGAAGCATAGAGAGCATTCTTACCTTTCATTGACAGCTTAGGGGACACCTCCATGAAGTGTGACCTGAGATTGTTCATAATATTTTGTATGTCTTCTGTGTACTTTTCATATAATTTAAAATCATTTATATTGCTGTTTTAATTACTTTGATAGATTATGAACTCTTATATATTCTTCTAGCCCACTGCTTTTAATGGTTAGCAAGTGCTCAATGTTTGAAAAAAAGACAATCAGATTTCATCAATTGGTATTTCTCTTTTCTCATTAATCCCTTCCCTATCAAATTAATTTTTAACTACATTATCAGTATTGTGTTAGCATCCTGTTTGTTTCAAATGATCTCAGGAAGTATTTTACAGCTAGTCAATTGGAACTGTTAGTATGTTACAGAAGGTACTCATTGATCATAATCGATATAGAAACTGCTCTACTGATAGCAAGTAGGTCCAGATGTATAACTTCATGACAAATATGCATTAGAGAGGACATAAGAAGGAACAATTTGTTGCTTATCATTAAAAATGGCAAAGTTCACTAGTGAGAAGATTATTCCTGTTTTATAAGTCTGATACATTATTATATTTTGCTTTGGACAGAAGTTGTAATTTGGGTAGGGAAAGTTTCTGCTAGACCAATTCAATATTAGGAAAATTTTCAGCATAATTGACCATATCGTTACTGATATGGTCAACAAAACTCATAAAGTCTTCACTAGATGCAGAAAAAGTTTTTTACAAATACAGCTTTCATTCCTATTAAAAACTGCATTTGAAAATTAAGGTCAACAAGGAGACAATGGTCTGAGCACGGTCAATTTCTTAGGCTTAGATCAATTGGTAGTAACCAATAAATTAGTTCAGTAGTCTGTCTCAATGACCAAAGATCCTGAGGTGAGGTTTATTATAGTTTGAGGAGTATAGAGTTTTGTAGGTAGGGAAGATCATGCTAATGATTACAAGATATTCAGCATCATGGTGGTAGGAACAACATAATTAGTTATTATAAAGAAGAAATTTATTGATTTATTTATGGGATCCATCTGCATACTGAGGTCATTGATGGTGGACCACAGAATTCCCGGCTCCTAGGAAAGAGATAAGACTTTCCTTAATTGTACAAAGACAGGCAAGAATGGATTGTGTGTATGTGTATTAAGATTAATAGTATATATTTTTTTCAATTACATGTAAAGATGGTTTTCAAAATTTGGGGTGTTTTTTTTTTCCCCCCCAAGAGGCAAAGGTTTCATTATATTGCTAAAAACAGGCTAAACTTAAAGGGTTTTTTGATTGATTGTTTTAGCAGGGAAAATAGTTTTAGCAATTAACAAGAGAAAAGACAAGAGAGCTTAGTTCTGTAGCTGAACTCACATTTAAGGAGGGGGAAGATGTCAATAAGGCATAGCATGGCCTTGGTGTTATAAGGCAGACTAAATTATGCTTAGCTAGCAGACAAACTCTAAAAATGATCTACAAATAATTTTTGTAAGATTTTGAGTTCCAAAGTTTTTCTCCTTCTTTCCCCCTCCCTAAGGCAGCAAGCAATCTGATATAGGTTATACATTACAATCCTTTTAAGCATATTTCCATATTAGTTATAACAAAAGAGGAAAACCACAGGAAAGAAAACACAAAAAAAGAGTGAAAATACATGCTTTGATCTGTATTAGTCTCCATAGTTTTTCCTCTTGGATCCATATGGTATTTTCCATTCCAAATCTATTGCAATTGATGGACAGTATATCTTGTGGAAATGTATCAGGTCAGCTTATAGGACATGAAAGATAGCAAAAAAGATGTCATGGAACTTTTCCAGGATCTGAAGCTATGGAAGAACAAATTTTCATTTAACTAACTTGGGAACCTGAGCTCATTCATATGACTAAGAAATATTCTTTGTTTTAGTCCACATGCAAAGTTAGAGAGCGGACCAGTTTCCAGATATCCGTCTGTATCCTTTAAGGATAGCAGATTTCTTGGAAACAGGAATAGAATAATGATTAGCAGAACTAAACATAAGCACAGAAAGAAATGTATGTGGCTTGAGAAATCACTTTTTAAAAATGGGCCAATAACACATAAAACAATCAATTATAGAATAGAATTAATTATAAACTGTGACAAAATTAATCTCTTCAATAGAAATGCAGATTTCCTCAAAATGATAAGTAATATCAATCTGAAACCATCAGTAAGCATTATCTATAATGGAGATAAGCTAGAAGCCTTCCCATTAAGAACAGAGGTCACACAAGGATGTCTATTTTTACAGCTTTTCAATGTTATACTTGAAATATAGCACTGACAAGAAAAAGAAATTGAAGTAATCGGATTAGGCAGTGAGGAAACAGCTATCATTCTTTGTAAGTGATAGGACAGTATCTAGAAAATCAGTTAAAAAAAAAACCTAGTTGAAACAATAACTGACAAAATTGTAGGATATAAAATAAAGCCATATAAATCATTAGCATTTCAATATGTTACCCACAAAGTCCATCAGCAAGAGATAGAAAATTTTCATTTAAAGTAACTGTAGACAATATAAAATTTTTCTCTAGTTTTTCCTTTTTGTTCATTTTTTTTTTCTTTCACAACATGACTTAATGTAGAAATATGTTTCTGTGATTGCACTTGTATGATTTATTCCTGATTGCTTGTTGTATTGAGAAAGGGAGAAAAATTTAATCCTCCTAGAGGAGGAGGTGGGGAAGGGAAGGGAAGAGTCAGAACAGAAATGAGTGCAAGGGATACTGATGTAAAAAATTACCCATGCATATGTTCTGTCAATAAAAAAGTTATAATAACAAAAAAATTGAATGTTGAAAAAATAGTATTTACACACACACACACACACACACACACACACACACACACACACACACACACACACACATTCTAATTGTTGAGTCTCATTGTTAATTGTAATTGTAGTGTATTACTCCAGAAATGCTTATGGTTTGTTGCATTCACACATTTTGTTTTTCTTCCAATTTTTTTCTCTAAATACTCTTGAGATGATAAGGCTAAGCTAAATCTCATGTTAAGGTCTAAATATCAAGACTTTTTCCTCTCTGTTTTTCATGAGGATACTATTCATAGTTGGCTACCATCCTCCTTTCTTCAGTGTTTTGTAAATGAAGTTATACTCTAACCTGACCTTGGTCTTGGTTTACTGTTCACTTCTCATATTTATGGTAACTATTGTTTACATAGACTAAAGTTCTTGGGGAAAAAATAGTGATTATCAGGATCATTTCTTTTTTAAACTTTATTTTTTTTCCTGCTTAGAGGAGTCAGTTTACATACTTCTTTGGAGAATAGATGATGATGAAAGTTTTACTCATATATAGCCAAATATTTTGCTTTTGGGTTTCTGTTTTTTAGAGAAGGAGAGAAAGGCATTGTGAGGGAGAAAAATATCCACTTGATAACTGAAAAAAATGTTTGCTATTCAGTTTCATTTTTAGTGATGTTTGGTCTTCAGCACATTTCGATTCTTTTTAATTGGGGGAGGGGGATTTATTGATAGTATTTAAGGTAAAGATTTCATATCCCAACTATATAAAATCTGTCAAATCCACAAGAATCCAAGTCATTCCCCAACTGATAAATGACCAAAGTGACCAAAATGATGACACGAATGTGCAATTTGCAGGTAAAGAAATTAAAAGTCTAAAGTGTGTATATATATATATATGTGTGTGTATATATATATATATATATATATATATATATATATATGTACCCATCAGATTGACCAGAATGAAAGGGAAAGTACAAATGTTTAAGGGGCTGTAGAAAAACTAGGACCACAGTGGGTAGACCTGTGAACTGACCAGCCATTCTGGAGAAGAATCTGGAACCATGCCCAAAGAACCACTAGAGTGCTTCTACTCTTTGATCCAGCCATATTACCATTAGGCCTGTTTCCAATGATACTTCAAGAAAGAGGGGGAAAAAATCTTATATATGTTCTTTGTGTGTATGGGTAAAAGAATGTTTAATGTAGTGCATTCTAGAATTTTAGAAAGCATCTTATAATTACAATGTTAGGATATAGTGATTTTTAACAGATCATTTTAACCAATGTTTGCAGTGACTCGGAATAGGAAAAAATCCAGATTTTTTCCCCCCATATTATTTATGGACATTGAATTGTGCATTCATTACTTTTTTTAAATACCTAAAAAGAAAATCTGTCCACAAATTGAGAAGCATAAGTGAGCTGCTGTGCAACCTCCATCTGATTACTACATAACTTGTACCTTTGAAATGGTAATAATTGGGGGGGGGGAGATAAGTGTTAGTATCTTAATGTGGACAACTTGTTCTAAGTTGCAAATTCCAGGTACCCAAGATATTTATCTCTAAAGATGTCTAAGTATATGCATAGTAGGCCATGTCAGGCAAGAATTGTGAAGTCATTTCATTTCTCATCTCACACTTTTCTTCTCCTCTTCCCTCAGATTCTCCCAATGTGTTTTTTTTTTCTTCTCAATAGCATTTTATTTTTTCAAATACATGTAAAGATAGTTTTCAGCATTCATTTGTGTAAGATTTTGTGTTCCACATTTTTTTTCTCCTTCCCTCCTCCCTCCTCAAGACAAGGAATATGATAGTTATACATATGCAATCCTCTAAAAAATTTCCAAAAAAAAATTAGATTAAAAGGGAGAAAACCATGAGAAAGAAAAAAGTAAACAAACAAAAAATGATGAAAATACTATGCTTCCATCTACATTCAGTCTCTATAGTTCTTTCTCTGAATGCAGATGGCATTTTCCATCCCAAGTCTATTGGAATTATCTTAGGTCACCACATTACAGAGAAAAGCTAAGTCCCTCACAGTTGATCGTCACATAATCTTGCTGTTACTTTGTATAGTGTTCTCCTGATTCTGCTCTCTTTACTCAGCATCAGTTCATGTATGTAAAGTCCTGGATTTTCTGAAATCAACCTATTACTTATTTTTAATCATAGCTGTTTATTTTTCAAAATACATGCAAAGATAATTTCCAACATTGACCCTTGCAAAACCTTGTGTTCACCTCTCCCTTCCCTAGACAGCAAGCAATCCACAATAGGGTAAACATGTGCAACTCTTTTAAACATTTTCTAAACATATTTCCATATCCATCATGCTGCACAAGAAAAATCAGATCAAAAAGAAAGAAAAAAACAAACAACAACAAAATGAAAATACTATGTCATGATTTACATGCAATCCCCATAGTCCTCCCTGACTAGAGGTGGCTCTCTCCATCATAAGTCCACTAGAATTGGGCTGAATCACCTCATTGTTGAAAAGCTGCTCATTTAATGGGATGAACTTTTCCATGAAATGTAAGTGGATAGCAGACTGGATTCAAAGTCAAAATCCTACAATATGTTGTTTACAAAAAAAACTGCTCATCACTTCTTATAGAAAAATGATATTCCATTACATTCATATTCAGTGATATGATGGGCATCCACTCCATTTCCAATTTGGACTCTTTTTAAAAAGAAAAAGTATTCATGATTCATAGGTATAAGGCTCCTAAGTAATTTATAAAGCTCCATTTTTTTATATTGAGTTCTATTTTTCAACCTTTATTTCAGTTTTCTTTATTTCCTGTGACTCTCTTTGCTCTGACAATAACAAATACACACCAACTTGATTTTAAAAAATCTTGTCGAGTTCTTTGTAGAATTTCTTTACTTTATCCTTTAGAACATTGTGGTTGGTGTGTAGGTCATATGAGTCTTTATAATCATATAAGGGGATTTATTGGGACGAGCTCCTAGGATTAAGTACAGATAGTTAAGAGTTGTTTTTCAGTTTATCTTTGTGTAGTAAAAGCCATATGTATTCAAGTATCAGGAGACCTGGATGTTGAGATTAGATGTACCACTAACTGGGATCTTGGGACAAGTCATTCATCACTTTCATCACTAAATTTCAGTTGAAATTATATTTATGAAAACATTTTTAAAATGTTAATGAGCATTGTACAAATGCAATAGAATATTACTCTTACAACTATGCTAAAGAGATAAACAGCAGCAAAAGATACCTGAGATTTCATGCTGGCTTTCACAGCAAAGAAAAGATTGTTAGCATGGAAAGGTTTAGGTTTTCCATTTAAGTATCTTACCATTAAAAGTGTGTGCATATAATATAAAAATGAAGACGAGATTTAGTATGCTGGTTTTAAAGGAAAGTTTTCTTTTCATGAAACTGTTTTAAATATAAGCATAAACATAAATTAAAATTACAATGTAACAGTTCTAAAATGACAGCATAGTAAATTAAACTGAAAATAGTAGAATCTTGCCTATATATTGAGTTCCTATAAAATCAGTTTTATGTAATTTAAAAACTATACTAGTGGCTAACATTATGGTAAAGTTTAATAATGGAAGTAGTAGTACATGATTTTTTTGTGTAATCATTAATGGCACTTTCTCCTCTCCCCCACCTTAATTCCCTTATGTCCTTTCTTATAGGATCTTTACAAGTCAGCCTTCTTTTATTTTGAAGGAACATTTTACAATGACAGGAGATACCCTGAATGCAGAGATTTGAGCAGGTAATTTTCATAAAATCTATTTTTTTCCTGTTCTAAAAATAGAAGCAGTATAAATAATAGCTTTGAATCTGTACAAGAATTATTTTGGTTACCTAAGATATTTAGGACTTGCTAACTTTTTGAAAATTCTGTAATCATAGTACTGAGCTAATCACAAGCATTTATCAAACCAAAAACAAGGTAGAATATACTTATTTGGGGACAGACATATTAATTTCTGCAAATATCTTAATTGAAAAACAAAAACTTAAAAAAAAAACCTTATTCATAATTTTATTTTGCAGCCTTGCAAACAAATCCAAAAATTTAGTTGCTATACCATTAAAACAGATCACCAAGCTGTACTTTGTCATAAGATAGTAAAATGAATTGGCTTGATTCTTTTGTATTTACTCTGGGCAAGAAACTGTAATTTTTAAAATTAAATTCTACAAATCTATTAATTGCCTATGGTGCAGAATATTGTCCTGGGTGTTTTGGGAAAAGATACCTTTGAATAAATTCTAACTAGAGTTTTATGGAGGATATAATCTGTACATATATTACATGATAAAGTACAAGTGAGCAGAGAAAGGTCATTAACAACTGGGGGGCAGGGGAAGGACAGATGGGGAAGAAATGAAGAGAGGGGGGAGAGGAACAGAGGTTTCCTAAAGCATGTTGTGATACTAAATTATAACTTGAGCAGACAGCAAGGTGGCACAGTAGATAAAATAAGAAAGAACCAAGATCAAATTTGTCCTCAAATTCTTATTCGCTGAATATGTCACTTAACTTCTCTCTGCCTTAGTTGCCATATATTTAGGGATAATGAAAACATGTAGATTCTAAAGTTGTAAGGATAAAATGAGATTTTTGCAAAGGACAAATCTTAAAGTGCTATATAAATGCTAGCTATCATTATTACTTTTTTGTAGATACTAATTGAAATTATATAAATAATGGATTGGTAATCTATTAACTAATTCAATCAGAATTCTACTTTGTTTCAAAATTATCTTCATACCAATTATAGGGAGTAAAAGAAAGACAGAAATATTGAAATCTCATCGTGTCTTAACTACAATGACTTCCATATAAAATTAACAATTCTTCAAGTTAACTGGGTGGTGTTGGTTGTAGTTCATTATAATTCCTCAGTCAGATATCTTCTGCCTATTTAAGTTTCATGGGCAGCATGGTTAATCATATATACTCATGCTTTTTTTCAGGACAATTATTGAGTGGTCAGAATCCCATGATCGAGGATATGGCAAGTTCCAGTCTGCTAAAATGGAAGATTTTACCTTCAATGACCTGTACATTAAATTAGGTTTTCCTTACTTGTATTGTCACCAGGGAGACTGTGAGCATGTTGTCATCATCACAGATATAAGGTATGTAGATATATTTTAACTTATCCTCTTCTTCCTTTCATTTCCTTTCTCTATTTTGAACATAATGGACATCAGAATAAGGGGAAAAAATTATTAATGCCATTACAGGCTACTCAAAACAAAACAAAACAAAAACCATTTTATTTCAATTCATGACCAGAGTTTTATAAGCACTTAGGATTTCCTCACTTTCTGGCTTCTGCTTCATTGGTAGTAAATCTCAATTCTCAGCACAAGTAGTTATTAGGGATGATTGTGCATTTTGTGGTTTTGCCTTTTTTTTTTTTTTTTTTTTCCCCTTTCATATTCAGATTATTAGTTAATATCTTTACCAGATAGTGAAAGAGAAAAAAAGGAAAACAAAATTTATAACATTTCTGGTAAAAATAAAATTTAATTGGAAGGATTATAGTCACTAAAGATGAGTCTTAGAAATTAGTTATATGTTTCATTTAGCTGTCAATCACCGATGGCACAAGTAAAGGAACTCTTTTTACTAATACTTGGAATTACAATGTCTATATTAGACAAGACCCTAGCTACCTACCTCCACTGTTGCTTCCTTGTTCCAATTTAGCACTATTTGAAATTGCTCTGAAAGCTGCAATCTTTTGCCTCAAAGCTCTTAAAACCTTTGGGTTTTTGGGTTTAAATGGTTTAGAAGCCTTTGGTTCTGTTATTTAGCTTCACTGAGTAAAATAGTTGATTGGTCTGGGAATTTGGTTATTATTAATCACCATATATATGTTTCTCAAAAATGTATGATTTGTAACCAATCAAGTTAAAATTGACTCTTAGAACTAAATCTCTTTAGAAGTTGGGTGCTACTTTTAATTGAAAGATGTTAAAATTGGAATTAAAATACTTTTGTAATAACCTATTTGGGTTTATGTATTTAAATTACTGTTGCAAATCTTTCTAAAATATATTATTTCATTTCCTGTGTTATAAGTAAGACATATTGAATTTAATTGTATCTTTATTTGACGTTTTGGGATTTTGCAGAGTTATCACTTTGAACATATGAGAAATATGCAAAAGACTTTCATATAGAAAGGGTTTTTTAAATTAATTTTATAATTATACATTTTTTTTGACAGTATATATGCATGAGTAATTTTTTCATAACATTATCCCTTGTATTTATTTTTCCAGATTTTCCCCTCCCTCCCCTAGATGACAGGCAATCTCATACATTTTACATGTGTTACAGTATAACCTAGATATAATATATGTGTGTAAATTCAATTTTCTTGTTGCACGTTAAGTATTGGATTCCGAAGGTATAAGTAACCTGGGTAGATAGACAGTAATACTAACAGTTTACATTCAATTCCCAGTGTTCCTTCTCTGGGTGTAGTTGTTTCTGTCCATCATTGATCAGTAGAAAGGGGTTTTGATACATCATTATAGTTCCATATTGCAGAAATAGGACCAAAGGATAGCAGTTGATATAATGAATATATTACTAGCATAATGGTTTTTAAAATTTTTTTAATGATCTCCCTCACTGAAGTTAAAGAGAACTTTCATTAGAAAGAATTAAGCAGAGACAGGATGGTATGTCTGGGATATTAGAGGAGATGCAGGAATTTGGATGAGATTCAATTCAATAATTCAGCAAACATATTAAGTGCTATGGGCCAGAATTCTGAACTTGAAACAAAGGATTCTTCCAAGGTACTAAATCAGTGGAATTGATAGAGACAATAGTTATCTAATTTAGCATGATTCAGTATGATTGATTTAATCCTACAGGGAGATGTTATGGGCCAGAACTTGAAACAAAGTACTAAGTGGAATTGAGGAGACAATGGTTAAATCTAGTTTAGCATTGATTTACAACGAATAATGGTTTCCTAGTGATATAGTGAGGAGCCTCAGCCAGGATTCAGTCTGGGAGAAGGAGGGAAGATCAGAGAAGTGGTGGCAGGCTGTCCTCCTTCACTTCTCCATTGAAACCCAGACCTGGAAGGTCTCCAGAAAAACTATCTGATCCTGAAGTGAAGGAGACAAGACTTTGAAGGAGACAATAAAGGATCTGGACTTTAACAACTGGCTGCATTTGAGGTGATTACTGAACTAAAACTAAGGCTGCCTCCAGAAGCCCCCCAAGAAATCTGCTCCCAGAGAATATTACAATTAAGCACTTGCTTAAACGCAAAATCAGTGATAAACATTGGGAGAGACAAACAAAACCCACAACTATTCTTTCTTTCAGGGGTGTTGAGAATGTTATTGAGAAAGTTGATTGCTAGAAGAATATTCAATAAGAATACAAGAAGTTTGAAGGAAGTCTAAAACAGCATCAGTATTAGGAGTTGTATTTAAGAGATTTGTGAAGGTAGAAACATTTGGTGAATGATTAGATATATAGGGTGAAAGAATAATGGATAAAAAACTGTTGTATACCTGGATGATTAGAAGGATGGTTTATCTAAACAACAAAATTAAATCTATTTGCTCTGAAAATTATTTCAAGATTTTTCTCATTTTTTACCAATTACTGTAAAAACATAATCATAATCTGCACTCGTTTTATACAAACTGAATTTTTTGCAAACATTGCACTATTGTAATAACTTTTATAATTACAAGGAAACTCTAATATGTTGATGCCAATTAATAGTAATTAATATACTAATAAATGAGAATGTGAAGAATGTTGTATAATACTTCTGTATCTTCTTAATGCCCTAATGTTTTTTTCCTTATGGCAAAAGACTTGTACATCATGATGACTGCTTGGATAAGACGCTTTATCCCCTACTCACCAAGAAGCACTGGTTATGGACCAGGAAATGTTTTGTTTGTAAAATGTACACAGCCAGGTATGTGATCCTAATTGTTTGATTCATGTTTCTCAGTTTTTAACATTAATGGTTTTACTGAGGACATTAGCATTCTGACCATAATTGGGGAAAATTGAATGCCCTTTATGCATGGAAAATAAATGAGTATTTAACATATTATGCTTTGGTTACTTGATTTACTTTTCCTCTTAATAACATAGTACAAATTCTGATTCGTTAACACAGCAGTGGGAAAGCTATTAGAATCAGATGAATGAGATTGTGAAAATCTTAAAGGGAAGCAAATTTCCATTTGAATCTTAGGAAGAGATAGATGTAAAATCAATAAAATAGAACTTATAGTTTTAGAATTAAAAGAAACCTTAGCTCATTGAAATAACCCCAGAATTTTTCAGAAAATGAAGCTGAGATCCAGAGTTTTAAGAATTACGCATTGTGGTATATATAGCAAGTTACTGCCATATTTGGCATTAGACCTCATGCTTGCTGGCTCCCATAAGTGCTAGTGGAGTTTTGAGAATTTTGATGGTCTTTGTGTGATTTTTATTTTTTGAGTTCCAATCTCTCTCCCTTCTGCTTCCTCTGTCTACTGAGAAGGCAAGTAATGTGATATCATTTATCAGTTATACATGTGAAATCATGCTAAACATATTTACATGCTACTCATATGTGTAAATCCTCCCCACCAAAAAAAAAAAAAAAAGCAAAGTGAGAAAAGCATATTTTGGTTTGCACTCAGTTTGTCAGTTCTCTTTCTGGAGGTGGATAACATATGGAACCAGCCTTCATTATTTACCATACACCAAAATATCACTGCGTCACAATCATACATGCTGCATCTTATTCACCCATTTCCCAGTTAATGAGCATTCTTCCTCATGAAGACACCCTGTTTTGCAGACACTTGAATGCAGAATGCTAGCTTGTTTTTAGAATGAATGTGATTTCTTAAGCAGTTAAACTTACAAAGATTACTCAAATGTTCATTATTTTTAAAAGCTGTTTGGTCTGTGAAATCAAGTGTATTAAAATTATAACTTCAGTTAATAGTCATGCTTTCAGTATTATACATAAAACTTAAATTCTAGGTTAGAAGTCATTTTCTAATTTTATGGGTTTTTCAGCTCATACATCCAGACTGACTTTTACAGCTTATTGTAGTACAAAAGGAACATTAAATCATTGGTATTTGGGTCCCATATTAGCAGATTACAGTTTCTACATATTATCGAATGCTTCTATTTTAGTTGGGGCATTTTTTTCCTCTTCAAACTATATCAATAAACTATGCATGATGGGATGCCATAGTCACTCATAAAATTTCCTCACAATGAATAAATGTGCCATGTAATAAATACATAAAATTTTTAACTGGGCTATTCTCAACTTTTATACTAAAAATTTTGATGGGATATATTTATCACAAATTTGATTGTATAAAACCTTCAATTGTGATTGAAATGAGTAGGATATAATTATTTGCCTAATGCCACTAATCAGTGTTAAAGAGCAATATGTTAACAGCAACAGTTATATGGTGTTTAAAAATATGAACAGGACTTTACAGTAAATATCTTATTTGATCCTCACAAAAATCCTGGAAGGTGGGTACCGTAGGGTACTGTAATTTTCTCCATTTTACTTATTTGTGGGTGAGGAAATGAAAGTTAATGTTTTGTATGTGGCAGGCGTTGAGTTGAGGTCTTAAGACTCACTTCTCTGTCCACCATATCATGGAGCTGCCTTAGCATAGTAGCAGAAAAACAAAAGATTTTGGTAGTGAAATGATGTGGTAGGGCTTATATCACCATTCTTTATTCCCTCTTATTACATATGAATGAAAGGAATGAAACTAATTTTTTTTTTCTTTTTTTAAACAGATGGGTAACCAACAATGACTGCTTTGCACCAGAAGACCCTTGTTTCTTCTGTGATGTTTGTTTCCGAATGCTCCATTATGATTCTGAAGGCAACAAACTGGGAGAGTTCCTTGCTTATCCTTATGTTGATCCTGGAACTTTCAATTGAAGACAAAACAGAAATACTGCAAAAGTAGTCTTGTTGAATGGTTGTTTGGAATGACTGCAATGCTCCTAAGAAACGTCACTTTTTGAATGCCTTAAGTGTCTTAGGCAAAAACATTAAAACTATAAAGGAAAGTTGGGTAATAACCCAATTTAGCTGTTAATTTTATTATTTGGGTATGGTATATTAAACTCATAGTAGTCTTGTTACGCTTACATTTCTTTTTTTTCTTTGAGCTAACCACATAGTGGTTCCAGGCAACCTGTATCTCTGCTGTAGTCATTCTTTTCAAGTTTCAAGTAATAAAAATTAAGCCCACTTAAGATTACTTCTTTGACCCAACCAACTGGAGCTCAAGTGAAGGTAAATATGTTTCAAGTGTATTAAAGACCTTTAGGGGCAAGAGGTGGTAGGGTTGAGAAAGGTGATGCAAATCCAATCTCATAAAATCTTTTAGTGTTTCAGTGATTTTTATCCTTGCTGTTCAACACTTGTTATATATTTGGAAGG
This sequence comes from Sminthopsis crassicaudata, assembly GCF_048593235.1. Lineage (NCBI taxonomy): Eukaryota > Metazoa > Chordata > Mammalia > Dasyuromorphia > Dasyuridae > Sminthopsis > Sminthopsis crassicaudata. The sequence goes on from NC_133617.1 coordinate 646,925,969, forward strand.
TAAATGGCAGAACTACTTTGAAATAATGTCAATCGACAATTTTTTTGTTTGATTTTTCGCTAAGACTTAAAATTTTTTGTTAACAATACACTTTTACTGATTCTGGGCCTCAGAAGGCTTAACAAATGCAAACCACATTTTATCAATTCTACTTTTATGTCCTTATGAGTAAATTACTGGTTTTGTGTGTAAGTTTCATCTACTCTTGGCTTTTTTTGTACTCCCCCTCACTAGATAGTAGGCAAGTGGACAAGGTCAGTCAGAATAGTATTTTAATTTTATTGTATGCAGAAATTTTAGCTTAAAGCAGCAGTATTTAATTTTTTTAAACTTATTTTCTGAAAACATATCACTATCACATTGTTTCACCTTTTTTGTTTTTGCATATGGAAATGTCTTGAGTTTTGAGAAATATGTGCAAATCTTCATTTTCTCTTGTCTAGGTTAACATTATAAAAATAATAAAACTACATTTTACATCTGGATATTTGGGAACAACTCTACTGCCTAACAGAAGCTCATCATACATGTGTAAAAGGTTGGTGATAATGTGAACTTTGCATAGGTTCATTATGTCTTACCCCAATTTCATCCTATTTTATCTTATTTGTAGTAATTATAAGGAAAAAAAGCAACTTATAATTATATTTCTGCTACTTGCTACCATTGTGTACAAAAGTTGGGTTATTTTAAGTTATTACCACTCAAAAAATATCCTCAAAAGAAAATGAACCTTGATAGAATATATTGTAAAGAAGTTGGAATTTTATAAAAAAAAAAAAAAAAAAAAATTCTACCAAGTTATTTGTTTTTTTTTTTATCTTTATATGTTAGGCAACAAAGGAAGTCAAATCTTTATTCAGTATTTGAAGTATAAACCTGTCAGTTTTCAAAATCTAGAACTATATTATACCTGTAATATGTACCAACATTATAATACCCATTAGGGCCTTAATCTTTTTGTAGTCAGTTGTCTATCATCCCTTTTTTACAGTTTCTGTAATCAGTCAGCTATTCTGTAGTGGAATTCTTTATCAGAAAAATTAGTTACATAATCTTGAGCAAATAACATACTAGTTCAGATTGACAAAATTCTTTAATCAAAATTGGTTAAGTTTACATTGACACTTTGGATTAATGCTACAATAAATTCTACAATAAATCTGATTTTTAAAAAATTAAATTAGGAGCAAACTGCTAATATTACTGGCATATATAGCAGTATTCCAACAAAGCAATATAATAGGTGATAATCTCATTTGTACCTTCTTTGCTTCTTGAAAAAATCTCCTAAATCTATACAAGTTAACCAGTTTATTCAGGCTCCAAATTCTGGAAACGGCTACAAAAAAAATTTGACATGCTTTCTAAAGTAATTGAGAAAACCTGAAATACATGAAGTCAACCTGTACAACCTAAAACATTGTATCTGTTAAGTACTGCTGTTGCTTAAACTAGTGAACTAATAATGTTTCATACTTTTACCAGTAATTTCTCCTCATTCACACTTGTACAATATGAAGTGCCTTTAAATTTCTTATTTTAGGGGGCATATTTACATATTAAAACTGAGTTAATATAGTCAAATTTTCTCTTTTCAAAATTGCTATTCATTAGGTAAATCTGGAACACCTCATATCAAAGTACTTATTAATTTTTTGTTCCATAAAGGTATACTCCCTGTCATTAAGTGCCTCTAGTCTTTCCACCTAATGGTAAGGTTAATTTACTGACAAGAATCCCATAGATTTGACTGTTCCCAGTAACCACCATTAACTTTCTAGATTGCCACTTTCTTACAGGGTAACTAATAACCCTATTTATCCAGCTTCATTCATATAAAGCTATGCCCAACTACTACAAAAAAAAGAAAACACACGTGATTTTGCCTGTTAAAAAACAAAGTTATTACTTCCCAAATTGCCATCTGGGTCACCCAACTGCATAAAAAAAAAATAATAAAATAAAGGCATCACAACTTAAGATTGTTTCAAAGCAGGAAAACCTGGCAAATGGAGTTTGCAAGATTAATACTAATTTCTATAAAAGGAAGTGAATGAGAATTCTTATACAGAAGTTACATTTTAGCTACTATAAAAATGCTTTAACTTCTACAAAAAACCACAAACAGTGAAAAGACAATCCAGTAAATACAAGATTTGTAAAAACTATGCACAAAAAAATACCACGGTATTTAGGAACATGGGAAGGGTTTTATAGAGGTGGCAGTTAAAAAAAGTAACTCTTGACCACCATTACTACACATTAACATACAATAATCAAAAAATATACTACAACTATAACTCTTAAAAAATAAAAGCAGTTTAACATTTCCTAAATGGATCTTCTTCTCCAAGACACACTTTTACTGTGTATATAGCGGTTAATACTGCACAAATACAATCAGCAAGAATGTTTACTTTTAAAATGAAGATACAAAGGGAATGTTTCCCCTTAAAACAAGTTTTTAAACATCAAAACCTATGCTTATAAAAATTATTTAAAACTTTCAGCAGTCAAATTTTTAAATGGAAAAAAAAAGTGACAATCTTCTTCCAAGTTAGTTTTCTACTGTTGAGTCCTTTGGAATTTTTTCAGGCTCCCTGTCTTCACTGGATGTTCTAAAAAGTAGGGGAGGAAAAAGGCAAAAATCAGTGCATACTTCTAACCACAACAAAAACACATTTTAGATGAACTACTAGTGACAAGAGCCATTAATTTATACCAGTATAATAATGACAGTGCCTGGCATTCAAGCTGGTTGTGACAATTCCTCAACTGTCCATTTCTGTATGCTCAGCTGAGGAAAAGGATCTAGCAATTTGGACAGAGAACCCATAGTCTGTGAATGATGTAGAGCTCACAAAGTGTATTCAATTGATCCCTTCAGCTTTAAGTTGTTGTTCTGGCTATTTATTATCTGGAGTTCCAAATTCAACAACAACAAAAAATATTAAGAATGTGAATATACAACCCAAGTTTGGAGATAAAACATAGTAAAACATTCTCACTTTTTCTTCATGCTGGCTTCATGTCTATCTTTACTCTCCTCATTGCTTTCTCCATTGTGTTGTGGCTGGTTGTCTTGAGCATCTGATCCACCATTCAATGTTTTTGAACCTTTTGAAATAAAATACCTTAAAAGTTACACAAGTTATTTTTAATAAATATTATCTAATAGCAATATTAAGTACATCTATTGCTTAATATTTTTGCTGCTTTCAAGATTTATACAGAACTAAAAATTTTTTTAAACAAAAAAATACCCCTACTTTTTTTGGCTGGCTCCAAAATCATGCAATTCTTAACTTTTTCTTCATGTATAGTTTCTTGCCCACCAAATTGCTTTCTGTGGGTATATTCTCCAAGTTAGAGCTTTAACATAGTCCAATATTTCAAAATGGATTAATTGTAAAAAGTGATAGTGAAGGGCTACTGTTATGGTTACTGTTATGGTTATTTGCTGCACAAATCTAAAAGAATTAGATTAACTCATTTTTAGACAAAACTCCATCCTATTATCCCAATTAAGAGTGAATAATTGTACTAGACAGTAGTAGGCTCAGTTTATTCACATCTTTCTAATTGGGAAGCAACTACCTTCTATCCCCCAACTCAAACTAAAGTAACTCAAGAGATTCTGGACCACAGATTGTAAGGAATCTTACCTGTTTGTTCCTTTTCTAGTTTTTTATTTGGACCTTTCTTTCCCTGTTCTTTAGTTTTGTTGGCTTCCTCATGTTGTCTTTGTTCAGCAAGTGATTTATTCAGCACTTGTGTAATAACAGAATCTCCTTCACCAACTAAAAACATGTTCTTAAATTTGTTGTATAGCATTGTAGACTTTTCCATAATAACCTGACTAACTTTAAAGCGCCTTATCTAGAAAAGACAAAGAAATGTTAGTAATCACATTAATCTATATAACATTCAAAATGTAACAATTAGCACTAAACTGGAAGGGAAAAGAAAAGATCAACTGCTTACTTTCTTTAATGTTGTAATCATCTCTGTGTGTTTCTGTGCCTGTTGCATGGTGACCTGAAGTGATGCAAGCTCATCAAGGGCCTCAATACATCTGTTTACATCCTTTTTAACAAAAAGAAAAGTTTTAGCATTAAGTTTACCCCAGAACATAGAAAATTTCAAAAGCTAAATGATTAAATTATTTTAAGCTAGCTTTCAAACAACAAAGACTCACAACAAACTAGCAGATACCATGCTTCCTGTATTTTATAATCAGCATAATAAACTTACAAGATTATCAATTTTGAGGGAGTTTTTAATTTCTGCATGTATCCTTTGAAGTCGAGAATCCATTGATGTTTCTATTAAATATTTAGAAAATAAAGTAAATGAACATTTCAGCTTTTATAAAACTATTTCAGAATTTTTTTTAAAAAGGTAACAGTTCTCATGGATGCTTTGATCTAAGAGCAAATTCTAATCTTCTGAAAACTTACAAATGACAAAACCTGTTTACCAATGGCATATAAAATGAGCAGTATCTACTTTTCACTAAGGATTTATTTCTGTAGTTTTAACTTTTTATGATGAGAACCTCTTTTAATAATAAATGTTTTAACTGTATATATAACAATTCACTCACAAGTCATTAATATGATTGTGTCCAACTTTGATAAGAGCCAGGGAAATTTAAGATTCACAATCCCCCAAGTGAACCTGATGTTTCAATTTACACAAAAATCTATTGAGAACACAAAGCAGAACAAGGTTTTTCAAAATTTTCAGGTAAAATATCAAGCAACTGTCTTAACCTTATATCTTCAAATAAAATCTACTAACCTCGTTTCTTCTCCACTTTCTTAACTTCTGGCTTCTTGCTTTCATCTTTATTCTGCCTATCAAATGTTAACAGAAATATTTTTACAACCTTGCAACTTTGCCAAAGGTTTTTGAAATGTTAATACTTCTTATTAATAAAAATTCCTTATATTTTCTTCTGTTTGGTGGTCAGATCTCTTAAAGGCAAACTTCAAAAGTTGTTTAGTTTTTCACCAAAAGTTTCTTTTCATAATATTCAATATTCTTGAAGTAACGAGTACTCAATTCCAGTTTATTTTGATCATATATAAAGGTCTGGGAGATTTAAAATTGTGGTGTAGAACAATTACATAGGGTCTGTTAAAACAGTAGTGCTCTATCAGGAATTATCAGACAGTTCCTAAATCTAAATGTGATTTTAGTCCTTAGTTAACTCAGTTTTAGGTGAAATACCATTAGGAATTTTTATATATTTCACTAAAAATCCAGTACCTTGATATTCAGTCCACATTACAAGCCAATTGAAATACACAAGAACAAAGAGATATCTAAAAACAGCTTTTAAAAATAATCTTTATTTTAAAATGTACTTGAACATTATCATTATACAAATCTATGGCTTTATCTCAGGATTAAAAAAAAAAAAAAAAACAACTAACATACTAAAAGATTCAACAGAAAAGAAAACATTCTGGGGTACTAGAGCTGATTATGCCAGTTCAATACCTAGGTTCTCCTTAATGTGTAGTGTTGTGTACCCTAACAAGATGGTGACAATTTTAATTCAACAAAATGGTAATAATGCCCATTAATCAAGTCCTCAACTCTTTTTTTTTAAATTTAGCAATCTGGAACAAAATTCTTCCATCGGGGGAATAATTTCAGTCATCTGAGTGTCTTAAGATCTTCATCTCCTGTGCTCCACTTGCATTCTCTTTGTAGAAACTGGATTAATGGTTTGAGCCCCCAATTTTTTTTTATTGTAGATTACAAGCTGTTTGGCTGGGAATACAATACAATAAACTTTATTTTGCATAATGCATTATTATTTCCTCCCCATCTGAAATTGAAATGCTTTACAGAAAAAGAGCTATTTACAAAGTTGTTTAAATAATGATTGGGAAAAAAAAAAAAACCAACACATGAGAATTAAGACATTGTATCCAGAGAACATTTAAAAAGCCATGATGATGACAGTGAGAAAAGTTTAGACTCAATTTGCCAAGTGGCACTAGGGGCAATTTTTATTAATCATTGAAAAAGTCTACAAATATTTTTAAAAACTGAAAAAAACAAAACAAAAAAAACTCCTGAAAATGATACACCGATATACTAGAAGAAATGAATGAATAGGTCCAAAAATTTTTAGTATTTATAAAATTAGTTAACTTGGGATCACTGTACTTTCAAAGACATAATTATTATATACAATAATTGCCAAAATATCTTTTCTACTTCCATTAACACAGCAGGATGTGAGGATATTTGAGGATTATAGCCTTTCAATTATGTCCTAATTAAATCTAGCTATAAATGAAGTTTTTATTGAGCTCCAAGATTTCCAATGATCTGACATTTCCCAAAAGGTAGTGAGGAGGTAATGAAAAGAAATAACCAAAGATGGTTTTTTATTGATTGTGCCCAACTTTGCCCTCTATCCTAGTATTAGACATGGATAAATACATGAATGGAGAATGAGAATAACAATCTTATTTCTAAGAGTTACATACCAACAAAAGTTAATAAGCATCTTATTGAATGCCATCTTCCTAACATTAGAAAGATGGACAAGATTATCTTGTTATTTTCAATACATAACAGGCACAGACAATGAAAAAAAGGTATGTGCAAGAGCTTACATGGCTGCCCTTGTTAAAACATTTTATCTCTAAACACAAGAGGAAAATGTATAGACTATTTAAAAAAAAAAAAAAAACCAAACCCAAAACTTACGATTCAGTTTCCATTTGTTCTTCTTGCTTGCGTTTTCTGTCTGCTGCTTCTTTCTCATGTTGACCTTTTATTATATTCCTTCGATGAGCAGCCTGAAAATTTCTTCCTCCTTTTCTCTTCTTTTTCATTTTGAAAATTAGAACAGAAGTACCTGTTATTTGTCTTCTTCATCTCAATCACCAAATAAACGTCACTGAACAAGCCAATAACTTATGTTAAGATGTATTTAGCTTCTGTACTCTTTTCACAAATCCCCCTCTACCCCCCTCTCTGTGTGATATGCCAAGCATTAAGATTCTTGAGAAGTATGAAAAATAATTACAGAGCTAGGAAAAAGTTATTCAAGGCAATCTTATGTCAATTCAAATATTCTATGATGAGCTATTTTGAATGACTTTGATCACCATATAATTAAAATTCACCCCCCCAAAATGATAATTTCATAATTCACAATAATATGCAAATAAATTTGAAAGACCATGTTCCTGGCAAAAGTGAAAGTTTCAAGATTTTGTCCAGATCATAAATATTATTTCTAAAGTGTTAAATTATCTAAAATAGTTCTGACCTATTTTTAGAAAAAAAAAAATTGCTTACTTAACACTGTAAAATACTTGATTCTGGGGAATTTTTTTTTTTTTTCAGTAAGCAATTTTTTTTTTTTGCCCCAGCCTATGTGGAAAAAGGCAAAAATAATTTAAAAATAATTTAATAATAATGCTTTCCTTCTCTACTCTAACAGCATTGAAAAATAGGAAGAAAATGACAATACCTAGCTATTTTTGAAAACTTGAAGTCATTCCACCCAAATGAATAACATTATTCATAGAACTGGCAGACATGATTATTAATCCATATTAATAGCCTTCTACTTGAGAAGAGAGAATTATCAAAAGATTAGAAACAGTTTTATAAAATAAAAGAAGTTTGTAAACTAGGCCAGTAAGCTTCATTAAGAATGAGCAAGAAGGTAAATTAGTGATTAAGTGCTGGACTTGGAATCATGGATTTGAATCAAATCTTAGACCTCAAAAGCTACAAAATAACTCCTAGTCAAAAAGCCTAACTTCTCTGGGTCTCATTTTTTTCATCTCAATGGAGCTAAAAAGCAAATACTGGAGTTTAATGGAAATGCAATTAAGTTACAACAAGCAGTTACTGGAAATGAAATTCAAGTAGTCCCCAAGCTCTCCCACCAAAATCCTATCATCCCACGCTCACTCCTTTCCCTAATAGGGCATCTTTATTTGCCTATAGCTTAATTAGTCTCCCCCAATTAATTTTCCATTCTACCAAAGAAAGAGTGAGCTATTTTTTTTCCCATGACTTTATGTCAATTTCTATTTGATTTAGTCCATTTTGTTAAAGGTGAGTTTCCCCCTCATTGGAGATCTTTAAACCAAATTTGGATTGCCAAAGTCAATGTTCCAAGTTTTTAATACTGTGGGGTTCTCATCTCAACCCCTTGTTGAGGAAAAAAATTTTTCTTTACTATTCCTCTCAGATGAATTTCCTTCCATAGGCTGGAATTAGACCAATCAGCAAACAACATAAAAAAAATTTTGGTGAAGTGTAAAATGTATTCTACCAATAAGCACAATTCAAATGGATAAAATTATTTTGAAATTCTATTCCACCAGCCTTTTGTCATTTGTCCTTAGTCGTCTTCTGTTACCCTTCCCACTTATAGAATGTAAACTCCTTGGGAGCAGGGACTACCCATATAATGAGGTAGAGATTCATGACTTACATCTTCAGAATAGGAAATAACATGCTGGAGTCCCAAGGGTGTGTATCACCTAAGCACCCATTCTTGCAAGAATTTAAACAAAAATTCTGTTTCAACTTATGTATGTTTTAAAGTAAGGATTTTAAATATACATAACAGAAATATCCTTTGGAGGGAAATTAATTTTGTGATGATCAAATCTATGACAGACTTGGCTTTTAAAGAGTTTTATTCAGGCCAATTGTGATGGAAAGAGCCATCCACACACATATCCACAGAGAAAACTACAGACATGAATGTGGGTCACAATATAGTATTTTCACCTTTTTTTGTGGTTGTTTGCCTTTTTTTTTTTTCTCTTCTCATGATAAATATGGAAATATGGAGAGGAATTATACAAGCTTAATCTATACTAGATTGTGTGCTCTCTAGAGTAAGGAGTGGGGAGAAGGATAAACGTTAAAAACTACCTTTGTATACATGCAATTAAAAAAAAAAAGTTAAGTCTAACCTTTTCACCTTCTTGATCATCACCCTCCTCTTCAGAATCAGACGTTGATACAAAGCCAGTTTTTGTTGTGGTTTTCCTCTTTGGCTCAACTTCCTTTTTCCCTTCTTTTTTGTCTGGCTCTTTCCTTGGCTTATCTTCTTCCTTCTGGACCTCTTCATCCTTTTTCAACTGTTTTTTTGGTTGTTTTTCATCCTGACCTTTTTTTTTATTTTTATCCTCTTCAGTAACACTAATATAAAGGTAGATGATACAAAATCAGTTAATAATCTTCAAGATTCCCAAACTTAAAGCTAAATTTCAATGATGGATGACTTTTACTAGTATTGTAAATTAGATATTTTACACAAAGTGAAAATATACTTTTGATTAAGAACCATAATAGGCTACAACACTCAAACAAAAAGAAGTATATTACCTGGAAAAAGTTTAACCACAGCAAAGCTAACTTGTTCTACAAATTCTAATAAAAATTTACCTAATAATAATGTAGATCCTATACTTAATTTCTGTCCATCTAAAGGACCAAACCATATTCTACATTCCAACCCAATTTATTACTTGAGGTAAAATGTGAAAGTTACTTTATTACTTTTAAGTTTAAGTAGTACTTGAAAAACTCATTTTATTCTCTTCTCCAATTTTTTTCTTCCCAAAGCACAAGAATGGTAACTTTGAATAGATGTTTAAGAGAACTGTGTTAGCTAATACAATGTCAAGGTAATAATCACTGTTACGAGAAACAAAAAACTCAAAACCAAGCAAATTTTTTTTTAAAATAGCATATCAATTTTCATGCCATACATTTTTTTTAAAGTGATTTAATAAAAATAAAGAGAACATATCTGAAAATATACATATACTTAGAAGGGAAAAGAAACCTAAATTCCCCCTTAAATAGCATGTTAATGCCATACAGCACACCAATAATTTTCAAAATAAACTCACTTGTCATTGTCTGAAGGACAAGGTGGTTTCACCATTTTGGGTCTCCCTCTTGGTTTTGGAACTTTCACTTCTGTAGCTAAGGTAAACATAAAAAAGCTAAGTTAGCTCATAATCCCAAGCTTTCCCTTTAGTTACAATACAACTGGGGAAAATCTAATACTGTATAGTTGGTTGTTATCTTTAGTCATTATGAAGTATATAATGAGAATGATTTTCTTATATCTCTTTCAATTTGTCTCAATTAAAAGAAGACTTAACTCGCTGCTTCTATATTAGGGTTTGTTTCTTGGGCACTGAAATGTAAGTAAATGTTTTAGAAAAGCAATGCTAGTAGCCTAAGTGACATGTACATAAAAATAAGTTTTATAAATAACCAACTGAAAAATAAAAGGACCTTTGTGAGTACAAAGTCTTTTGCTAATCTAGCAATAAATTGCTATTCATTTAGAATCTTCACATTTCTGATGAATATTCTTATTTCAAACACATTTATCTTTTATCAAGGCTTAGCTCAATGACAATGTCTACCTACTCCAACATTTAAAGATAGTGAAATGTTAATCTCAATATCTCCAATATATGTTTACATAAATTTAATAAATGTCACTCCTTTTCAGAGAATATTAGGAAAAAGTAGTTGAAAGTCAGGGCTCAAAACAACCTTTCTATGATAATTCATTTCTTCTACTTCATTTTACTAGATAGGTATTTCCTTTATGATCTCAAATACAATGGATCTAATACATACAATACAAATTAACAAGAACACTATTATCAAGTATTATTTTGAGTGGTTTGCTTTTTCAAATTACAATTATTTCATTTAGAGTAAAACTCACATTTCAAATTAGTCCCTCCTTAACATTCACCACCTCATTATTTTTACTAATTAGACTTTCCTTTTGGAATGCTTTAACTATAAGCTATATCATATAGACAAATACTAATAGTTATAATGTTAAGGAGAAATAATAAACAAGGCTTCCAAGCATTAATAAACCTACCTGATGGTCTTCCTCTTTTAGGACTCACTTTTGGAGAGACAGATGTTGCTGTTGTTGCTGCTGTCACCATTCCTACTTCCTCAGTTTCTACTTGCTTTTCTGCCTGAATCACACAAGATGAGCAACATTGAACCTTATTCTCCAAAAGTAGGCTCAAAAAGTTTAGTCTATATATTATATGACATAAGTCACTCTTTATGCTGCTTATAATTATTTAAATGAGACTTGCTTCTATAGGACTTTTGTCTATTTTTCCATACCTTACTGAGATCTACTATAGCAGGCTATTTAATGAAGTATTCACAGAAAAAGACAACTCTTTAATAGACCTTATTAATTTGATTCTGTGCATGAAAAAAAAAAAAAAACCACCAAAATATCTATTGACTAAGTCCCTTAATTAGTTATATGCAAGATAAAAATTTCCAAATCCTTCTAATCCAGAGATAGATTTTATGCTTTTTATTTGCATTGGAAACAAATGACACTTTAATTTTACTAACCTCTACTTGGAATTTATCAAAATTTACCAAAAGCTAAAAAACAGTCTGAAAAGAGATCTTATGGCACAAGAAAATCCTTACTTCTAGCCTTTTCCTTATAAGAACTTATATGGATTGTCTTTGATTATTGACTGATAGGAGCCTCCAATTCAAAGTGGGCAGACAAGAGTAGAGAAAATTTCACACTTGCTTTTAATTCAGTCCAGTCAACAAAGTTGTGATAAAGAAATGAAAATGAAATTTCTAACCAAACAATTATTGAAAACTTATTTTTAAAAATTAATTTAGTATTTTATTTTTCCCCATTACAATAAATTTTATAAAGAAAAAAATGTTAAAATTAATGTTCATATTTACCTGGAAATGATCCTAAATCACATTTAAAAACCAAAATTTTTAAATTTCCAGCTGCCTTTTCTAACTTCCCCTAAATATTAGGCTAGGAAGCCTTAAGTAGATTAACATTTTATATTTGGAACTTGTCATGTGAAATTGCTATAGATTTGTGGTTCTGAAAATTTTTTGTCCTAATAGGAGACAAAATTGGAGGTATTTGAGCCATCAGATTGTTGATTCAATCGTTTCATTTACCCTTTGCACCCTCCCACACCTGCAAATTCCTCCCCTACCTCCAAAAAAAAAAAAAAAAAAAAGGGGGGGGGGGAAATATTAAGCATTTCAAAGGTTAAGTACTTGTGTCTAATATGCTTTAAAAACCATGAGTTACTCTATTAACAAAGAATTTCTCAAGAAAGTAGATTTAAAGTCAGTTTTTCCCCCCAGAATTATTTACTTTATCTTTCAAAGTAATTTAGAATAACTTGTAGCCCTCTCAAGATAGCTAAACCATAACTTTCTTATGATAAAATTACTTCAAAATGATAACATTGTTCTACAGATATAAATACTATTAAATAAAATTACATAGCTTTTATGATGTCTGAACTAAAAATTTATAAAATGTCTACGTTGTGATATGGATTTTTGATGTGATTTCATTGTCATATAGAAACACAGCTGGGAAAACAATCTTAGCCAACTCTCTATCCACTGTCACAATGCCTCTATGGATTCCTTTTTAAACAAAAATAAAAAAAAGCTTTCCTACTTAGAATGCTTTAAAAATGAAACTGAAAAGTTTCAAAATAAAGATAAATCATAAGCTGTAGGCAAGCTGTCATAAAACTCCCACAAGTGTTTGATAGGACCATAATGTTCAGAACACATACATACATACACATAAAATTAATCCATGTGTATTAACTAATATAAACTGGACCCAAAATAGCCTCATTATAAAGGTACAAATAAAAATATTTTTCAGAATCAAAATTAACCAATATCTACTTGTTTCCTTCTTTTCAGTTGATTTCACTGATGATGTTGGAATAACTATCATTGAAAAAAAATCATACAGCATACTTTTTGAATGCTATTGCAGAAATAATCTAGTATTATTACATTGTAAGCTGCCCAAGAACAAGGAGGATTCTCTTAAAATTCCATTGAGTTCTTAAAATATGAAGAATGTAGGTGAGTACTTGAATATTTAATCAACAGATTACATCATTCATACATTAACCAAAAAAAAATCAAGTGCAAAATTTTACTTTTTGGTTTTGTTTCAGATTATGGTGAAAATTAGTCATTTTTTTTCTCATGACTTCAAACTACTACATAGCACTATGAAACTATACAGCATTAAAATATAAGTCTGACTATAACAAATGGCTTGATTAATCTCTAATAAAGCCATAAATTTTGAGAAATGATGATTGTAACCATATGGATCATAAAATTTTTCACATACATTATAGGGTTCACAGAAACAGATGTGATATAATTAGTTCTAAAATTATATAAAAGCCATTCAAATACCTCCAATTACTTTAAGTACAGCCAGCTGTCAAATATCCATGTACTAGGAGGCAGAAAACTTGGATAACTGAAATTCAAAGATGATCCCAAAATGTCATTTCAGGCAGTGTCTAAAATAAAACAACATTCTATATTCTAAGTGGATACCCTAAAACAGTATTGTTGAATGGACTGAAAACTGAAAACAAGTGATAAAACTGTTGAGTTTTATCTCCTTTCTCTACCCTGTCCAATGTGAAATGGAGGTGCAAAGAAATAGCCAAAAAATTGAGCAGGAGAAGTGAATCTGGACAATATGAAACTACACAATTGACCCCTGCAAAATCAAGTTTGAAGAAGGAATTAGAAACAATCCGAAACTGAAATTAAACAATATTCTTTCCCAATTTAAAAATCTATTTGATCCTTTGAGTCAGTAATATTACCTTTCTCTTTCTTCCTCTTCTAGCAGCCTTAGGAGTGGTTATATCCATTGTTTTAGTCACATCCTAAAGAACAAATAAAATTATCGGTGCAAGATATAGACCTTTCAAAAATGTATGTCTTTGGCTCTTCTCAAACAAAATTTGGGTTATATCCAGTGTGCTTGAAATAAACATTTATTAAGTGCCTAGAACTAAACTGTGGTAACAGGATGTGTGATAACCGGTTTTGTTTTTTTTAAATCTTACTGACATTAGACAAATCAAACCACAAAACAAATAAGAAATTAAAAAAGTAAAATAGAACATTAGAAAAACTGAATGGCGATAGAAAGGAATATACTTTCTTCTCAGCAGTTCATGGATCCTATACAAAAATTGACCATATATTAGGACATAAAGATCTCAAAATTAAATGTAGGAAGGAAGAAATAATAAATGCCTTCTTCTCAGATCACAATGCAATAAAAGCTACATTCAGTAAGAAGTTAGGGGTAGAGAAAAAAGTAATTGGAAACTGAATAATCTCATCTTAAAGAATGACTGGGTGAAACAGCAAATTATAGAAATAATTTCACCCAAGATAATGACAATGATGAGACATCATACCAAAATCTGTGGGATGCAGCTAAAGCGGTAATAAGGGGAAATTTTATATCTTTAGAGGCTTATTTGAAGAAAATAGAGAAAGAGAAGATTAACGAATTGGGCCTGCAACTTAAAAAGCTAGAAAAAGACCAAATTAGAAACCCCCCAACCAAAAATTAAACTTGAAATTTTTAATTTTCATCTAAAATGCGCTGAATTTCAACTGTTCCAAAAGGTATAGATCTTCTCTAAGATTACTTCAGATTGGATGATGCAGAATCATCCCCTGTAAATTGAGTCACAATCATAAGTGGCAATTCAACAAAGTCATCCTCCTCCTCCCTCTATTACCTGTGTGACTTAAAGTCATTTTAATCTCCCTATGCTATGAGGGAGAATACATAACTTTTTAACTCTAAATTTTAGTATATTTGGAAAGCTTAAATGACTTGAATAAATTATTTGTTAATATATCACGACATTATTTGATAAGATACCAAAATACTCTTTTCAAATATAATAGGTAAATATTTTGGTAATAGCATCTGTTTTTGTAACATTTTTTAAAAAATTTATTTTCCCCTTTTAAGCACTAAAGTTTTGCTTTTAAAATATTTTATGGGGCAGAACTTTCTCACACAGTATGAATGCTATAATACTCATCAATAAAATCATGTAATTTGTGCATTTTCACTTAATTTATCAAAATTTATCAAGTTCACATCTATTCTGTAAAATGTGAAAAAAGACAAAGTTCACATTAGTGTACATATGCTATAGTTAGTATTTAGACCAAGAACTATCATTTTTTTCTCATACCTTACAAATTATTCATTATGTGCAAGGTACTGTATTATAATGTCTCTGGAAATAAAAGATACACCACTATTTCAATTGCAAATACTTTTTGACTGGAGATTCAGAACAATTAAAACTATCCAAAAGTGGAACTCGTAGAGGATCTATTTGTTGAGCATGTGGTGGATTCTTTTTTCAGATGTTGGGCTAGTTGACTGCTGAGATCCTTTTCCAATGTTTAAAAGTATTTCCCTAAAACACTATTGACCCACTGCAAACTAATAAATAAATAAATAAATTTCTGCTTTACTGCTGCTTTCTTTCCTGCCTCAAAAAATTTAAACTTAGGAAAAAGTTTTGTCAGACATACTTCATTGCTGGTTTTTTCTTCATGATCAGTATCTTCTTTTGAAGTGCTAATTTCTTTTTCTTCAGTTTCAACATCAGAAGATGCATTTGGCTGTTTTGTAGATGCCTATAATACAGAGAAGAAATATTTTATTTTACAAAATTGAAACCTGCTTAGGTTTCATTCTCCAAGGTTTGACAATTTTAGTATGCATTCCAAGCTATTAATTTATACAGACATCTAGCTTTCGTTCTCTATTAGCATTTTCAAATCCAATAACTAAGTTGTTTCTTAAAACAATTCATGAATCTTTATGGTACAAGTGAATTAGAAATGAAGCACCTAACCTAATATTCTAAACTAGATAGAGGTTAATAGTTGTGTCAAATTGTCAAAAGATGCAAGAAAGAATAGATCATTTCATTAACAGCAAAAAGTATGCCAACTAAAGACCACCTAGTTTTGGAAACTTATTAAAACTACATATAATTAAATGGGGATAAATTTATGTGAAAAGCAACCTTCTTCAACCCACAATTGTAAACAGCTGGAAAAGGAAAACATTCTTCAGAATCCCAGGAATAAGTTGATCAGGAGGGGAATACAATGAGCCTTAACACTGGGTGATGGAGTTATAACTAAATTGAGTTATAACTAATTTAGGACTTTAAGAAAATAATGAACACTTAACATTAGGAAAAAATCTTTGATTAATTTTAAATCAAACAAGCCATATCAAAAATGAAAAGGATAGTGGAGTAGTCATATTAAATTCAAAAGTAAGGTCTTAAGTACCTGAACCAAATTAAATACAAAATAAGTCAAAGTGAAGGAAAAGTCTACATATATAAAACAGCAAAAAATAACCAAAATTTAAATTTAATATTAATAAATTGAGATATGCCTTTCCTCCAGAAAGGGAGAAAGATTCTAAAGCATTTCCCTCCAAAGGTCAAAAAAACAACAATGCAAGAATCATTTGTTATTCTTAAGTCAGGGCTCAGTCTTAAGACTGATTTTATCACTCACTCCTAGTTTCTAAGAAGTCCCCCAGGATGTATCAACTGTTCTAATAATAAAACTATTATTTTAAGTAACCATTACTTACCTGCTGACTAGAAAACTTCACTTTGGGGTTATTGTCTATTTCCCATAATCCTTCATTAAAGCCTTTTCTTTTGTTAGGTTTGCCATATTTATCTTTATTTTCTGAGTAAGGAAATATATCCTTTGGTCCCAAAAAAGCACTGTGAAAAATGAACAAAATAGACATTTACATTTTATGTAAATGACTTATTTTACTGGAAATGAGTAACAATGAGTTTGTGTATATTATATTTAACCCTACAAATTTTATTATACTCATTTCAAACTAGTTCTCCACTTTTTTTTTTGCTCACACTAATTTGAATTAGTGACATTTTCTACAATCCATGTACCTTTGTTTTATTATTTTTAAGCACATAAATCTTAGTTTCTTCCCTCACAACTTGTATGTGCAAACTATTCCCAGCTTTACAAAAATGAAACTTTTTTAATAGGTAACTATCTCCCGGGAAGATGGTTTCAAATGACTGAATGAAATTGTTTTACTACTTCACATTTTTAATTACCACAAACTTCATCACTTCTTTTAAAATATCAGATCTATACAGCAGAAACATTGGACTTAAAGTTACTAAATGAAACCTGCTACAATAGGAAACAGTTCTTTAGTGCCTGAAAATATTTCCATAAATAAGTCCATTAAAAAGGCTATTTCACTGACACTTAAGTAATCAAGAATTTTGTTTAAAAGGAACATATTCGTATTTCATCAGTGCAATCAAATTTAGATAGAACCCCACCAGATTTTGATATATTATGAAAACTAAATTAAGATATGATCCTGTGTGACCAAGACAATTGCAATAGACTTGGGATAGAAAATGTCATCTGCATCCACAGAGAGAACTATGTTTTTTTTGTTTGTTTGTTTGTTTTTTTTTAAAGGAAAATCGGCCAGGAAGATCTTTTGCTACATGATTTTTATGCAAAATGGACCTTCTCAATAGGAAGGGGAAGGAGGAAATAGAAGAATATCTGAAATTCCAAATTTTAAAAACCAACATAAAAAAATTGTTTTACATGTAAGGGGAGAAATAAAAATATTCAAAACAAACAAAAAAAATGGTAACATGATAGCAATAGATATGATAGGGCAGAAAGGGGGAAGGATTTGGTGTCAGCAATCTGGGATTAAATCCTAGTATTGCCACTCAATAATTTTATGTGACCTTGAGAAAATAATTTCTTTATGCCTCTTAATTCCTCATTTAAAAAATTATGGTATAAAGCAGATGGATAAAAACTATTAAAAAAAAAACACAGATGGGTTCTGAGGTTGAATTCTATTTTGTATCATATGCCTAAAATCAAAGGCTACTGTGCTCCAGGATTTTTGTTACATATTAATATGGCTAAATTTTTACATTTCAGGAAATTAGAAAAGACCTACATGAAGCAGAGTTTACAAGATATGTGATACCTAACTGTAATGTAGTTAGTTGTAAGTTGGCCCAATTAATCTGAAAAAAATTTGAAAACATGTACCCAATTCCACAAATTAGAAAACGACTGAACAAACTGTGACATACGAATCTAATACATTAGTGTATCCGGGGAGCAGAGCCACGGTAATAGAAGACAGGACAATGCCAGAGTTCTCCTTAGCTTCCCTCAAAAATCAATGCTAGATCTAGCCTCTTAATGGATTTTGGAGTGACAACCCTCAAATACTTGGGAGTGAAATAGTTTTCCAACCTTAAAGGTATCTTGAAAAGGTATTAAAGACCATAGGAATGGTCTTTATTACTTGGGCAGGGGAACACAGCACAGCCATGGTGTGGGTAATAGGGAGGCTCTTAGTCAAAGTACAGCAGCGCTGGACATTCTGTTCAGAGGGCCAGTGGCTCAGTAGGACAGCTGTAAGACTCCAACACAATCACTTATAGCGAGTTAACAGACAGCACTAGGTCAGGCCAACCCAGAACAGTGGAAAGTCTTGAGCAGCATCACTAGCCACTACACAGAAAGTCAATGGGAGACCCCTCTCCCTTCCCACCCAAAAAAGTTTGAGACAATCTTCATTGTGCCCTAGGAGCCCTCACCTACTATGTCAACAAGGAAGATCAGAACACAAAACCCAGAGAACGAGAACAGCAATAGCAAAATGCCTCCATGTAAAGGTAAGCAGAAATATTTAGTTGGTTTCATTGATCTAAGTTGATTTATTCATTTAGTTCATGTAATCAAACTCTTAAAATTCATTAGTGGAACAAAAATTTAACACATCTGAAATACCTGACTAAAAATCTTTTCTATGAATAAACTGAACATAATAGAAACTTTTAAAGAGATTTGTGATCAATTGAAGATGTTAAAAAATATGTTTAGCACATTGAATTACTTGCCATCCGGGGAAGGGGAGGGTGGAATTTCAAACACTAGGATTTGCAAGAGTAAATGTTAAAAAAATTATTCATGCATGTTTTGAAAAATGAAGCTTTAATAAAAAAAAATTTTAAATAAAAAAGATGTTAAGAATTGTCCTCTGAATATTTCTTCATAGTTCATAAAAAGACTAAATAATATTCAGAAACCATTATTTTCAAATATTAGTTTCTCATAACAATGCACTTCCCCTAAATCCATGAATACACTATATATCATCTACTTTATGTGGGTACATTCTGCCCCCCCCAAAAAGGTTTCTCATTTTTAATTCAAATTAACATAGCATAAATTCTCCAAACATAGGTTGAAAAATTTACATGCAGGATCCCTTAAATCCAGAGTTAGGAAAGAAATCTTACAGAGATTAATATACCCATTAACTTTTAATTCTTGAAATGTCTATTCATAAATTATCTTTTTATAACCTTCATAAATTATCTTTAATTTTCTATGTCTAAGATTCCAGAAAGTAAATTTTTATGACTAGTTTTATCAAAATAAGGGAAATTACACCTTTTTTTTTTGGGGGGGGACGCCGAGCAATGTGGCACTATTAAGAGGAAAGGTTACCAAAATAATTATACTCTTGGACCAATAATTCTGTTATTAGGAATAAACCTCAAAGCCTTGTTAAAAACCAAATAGGAGGTTAAAAAAAAAAAAAAAAAGCTGGATTCAAACTAAGTATCCAATAATATAACAAAGGAATGTTTAAAATAAATTCAATCAACAAGCATTTACTAAACATCTACCAGGTGAAAAACAAGAGTCTTGCTAAGTGCTAGAGATTGTAAACAATCCCTAATAGCAAAAAGCTTGCAATATATAATCAGTTTACATTTTAATCAAGTACATTATAGTAATAAATTACCACTATAGTATTAAGAAAACTGGATAAATCAGAATGAATTAATAAAAAGCAGAGGTTGAAAAAAAAGAAACACTCAAAAAAAATGGAAGAATGGTTGTGCTTGGTGTCTTGGGGAGGGGCAAGAGGAGGAGAGAGAGAAAACTATATAAGTATTTAGAAAAATAAGATTTAAAAAAAAATCCTGATGAGTTTTTTCAAGAGTTGTCTATACAATTATGATTCTTTATGAAATAAATTATCTCCATAAAGTATTATTAATATCTATTTTTTAATACAGCAAATTTGTTTACATGGAAATCAAAACAACAACAAAAACTACAGAAGAACAGAGTTCTTGGAAAATGAAACCAAGATTTATTTTGTTTCCCATTGATGAACTTGAAAGTTTTGTGACATTTAATCAAAATTCAAATTATTGCACTTGTAGTACAATTAGTGAATATGAATAAATATTAAACATCCCCAAATTTATTTGATACAATAGAATTATCTATGATTAAAATTCCTAGGGAAATTATATGAATTGTAAACAAAAGGTAAAATTAAAAAGACATTAACATCTGCCAAATAGGCCATAAAATAGGACCACAGGCAAATTCAATAATTAATTTTTAATAAAATAAGGCTTAATACTCCTCCTTCCTAAGGAGAATTCTTTTCTTTTGGTGTCAGTGTACTTGCCAAATATGCAAAGCAAATGATCTTTATCATCACTGCTAACTATTCAACTTCTTAAGAGCCCTCATTTATAGGCCCAGGTTAGTAGTATACAGTTGTAGTAATGGCATAAAAAAAACTCCTCACTGTGCCACTTCAGATACAATATCTATACCTGTAGAAACTACTAAGTATTACAGTTCTTTTTTAACTTAAAATTGAGTAGATGCCCATCAGTTGTGTAAAGGCTGAACAAGCTATGGTACATGAATGTAATGGAATACTGTTTTATAAGAAGTGATGAGCAGGCTAATTTCAGGAAAGCCTAGAAAAATTTACATGCACTGATGCTAAGTGAAGTGAGCAGAATCAAGAGCACCTGTATACTACAACAACATTATGTAATGATCAACTATGATGGATTTGGGTTCTTTTTAACAACTAGGTGATTCAAGACAATTCAAAGAGACTTGTGATGGAAAGAGCCATTCACATCCAGAAAGAACTATGGAAACAATGTGGATTAAATTATAGTATTTTCACCTTTTTGGGAAGTAGTAGTTATTTGCTTGGGTTTTTTTTCTTTTTTTTCCCCATTTGGATCTAATTTTTCTTGCAGAAGTCTGGTGACCAATGTGAAAATATGTTCAGAAGAATTGCACATATTTAACCAACATTGGATTCTGTCTATTGGAGGATGTTGGAGAAAAAATTGAAACACAAAGTTTTGTAAAGGTGAATGTTAAAAACTGACTTTGCATGTATTTGGTGTAGTTTAAAAATTAAAATTCCCTTTCCTAACAATTTCACTTAACTAAAATAACTTCAAAAGGGTTTTTCCCTGTTTTATTTTACTAGAATAGTTGCCCAAGAACCAGCTTCTTCTTCTGTAAGCTAGGAAAATCACTTCAATCCAGTGAATAGGGTAATTAATTTGTAATTATGCTGACTCTTCCTTGTGATTCAATTTACTTATGAGCAAGGCAGAAAACCAAACAGTTAAAAAGCAATCCTTATCCTCACCCCAAAATGATTCTTCCTTCAATAATGAGAAATAATGCCAAAATCAATGAACATCAGAATTAGAAAAATGTTAAAATAAAAAGGTTACTAGAGCATTAACTTTTCAAAGTCTATCCCAAATATTTGATATTTAATAGAATGATATAATAATGTAGTCTCAGTTAAAAAAGATCTAGGTCCATGTTCCATCTTTGTAATAAACTGGTTATGTAAACCTATGGAGCCCTTTAACCTCCTTGGTAGCCAGAACAAAAGACTATTTGTTACAGGACAATTCCAGATCTTCCATTTGTAAAGATAATTTCTACAGGAGGAATTCTTTATGCTGTAGAAATCACAGATCAAACTAAACCCAAAATAAAATTAAATAGAACTATTTGTTTATTTCTCACAACTAGATATTAATTTACAGATGACAGACCCTAAGTAAACTGTCTGAGCTGGTCCCAAAATTAGTCAGAATTAAAAGCCATCTGCCATCTTCCTTGACGTCACAATACTTTTTACACCATTGCACCCACTTCTAGAACTGAATTGTTACCTGAAAGATATGTTTTAGATAAACTAACAAGAGTACAGAACTGAAGGCAGAAAACTAAATTTTCAAAATTTTTCTTATATGATTGCACTATTACTGCTAAACCAATATAATGTTTGTTGCACACCTACTGTTAAAATCTTGATTCATTTTATAACATAATTTAAAGACCGATCTTTTGAGAATGTATCTCCATACAAAGACTATAGAGTAAAGGTTAACTGGCCACAACAGAGGAATAATGTCCCAAAAAGCATATATAGGGAGAGGTGTTACATTTTTATTCCTAAACTATGTTCAAGATGTATGACCTTCCCTACAAATTGCTTATTAATATTTCAAAAATATATGTGAATATCATAAGCCTTTTAACTTAAGTACAAAGCATGATTAATTGCTTTCTGGTTATAATTTCTGAATAAAGTACTAACAGCCTCATGAAAATATACAAAAGCAAAATTACTAGCTTTTGTTTTTCCCTCCCTCTACTTTTTGTCATATATATGAACATTGTAGAAATTTCAGCTAACTTCTCATTTTACTACCTTCCAGTCTCCAAAAATTATATATAATATGATATGGTTTTTCTATTTGTTGACTTCCAGACTCAAAGAATGAAGGTAGAAGATTAGTCAGTCCAACACCTAAAAAGCTATTCAAACAACCTCCAGGAAAACAGAGCACAAAACCAAAGTGAATAAATTTAAAGAGCTGAGAAAAATATGATTTGACCTGACCTACACAGAGCTTATTACTCTCATCTATTTAGTTACATCAAAATTTTTTTTTTGCTGAAAGTTTATTTTAGATGTGCTAAATACTAGCTCAAAATATCACTTTGTATATTTTAAGTGCCCTTTGTTGTAATTTTAATATTTTAACACTTAGCATTGTTAAAATCGTTAATTTAATTATTTTCTGTTGGTTCTTTCATTTGGAAAAAATGTTCTTTATCAAATGAGTATTACAAATCAGGCATAAAATAATACCAAAGTAATCCTGTTAATTCTAATATGCATAATTGTTTGGCACAAACAAAAGATAAAAAAAAAAACAAAACTGTATTTGCAAAAGGTTCACAAGATATTTGAACAAGAATATTAGTAGCTAGGAGTCTAAGTCCCAAGTGTAAAATAAGGAGGCAAAAGCCCAACAGCTATGCTATGGCAGCATAAACAATGGAGAAGGATAACTAGATGGCAGCTCTTAGAAAAGGGCAGCAAAAGCAAGTGATAGTTTAAGCAAAGGTCCAAGTAAAGCAGAAGCATTCTACTGCATGTTACAGATATTAAATACAAAGATCCTAGATAATCCCACCTGACAGCCATCAGGATAGTCACACAGACAGACATGCTGGGTAAAACAATGGAAGGCTGAAAGTTACCTTCTCTACTACTCACCTCCTACTTTTCATTAAGTACACAGAAAACTAAGCCTCGAGTTAAAAAAAATTCTCCCCCCTCCCTTACAAAATTTTAGAACTAGTTGGAAAAACAATCACATTATCACAAAACACATGCAGAGAAATTCTACTTCCCACTGGGATAAGGAAGTATTGTTACAAAACTAATGAATATCAGTCTCACCTGGTAGTACGGTATTTTTAAGCTATTAACCAACAGAATCATAATGAAAGTTTGAAAGAATGTCTTATACTGGATGTTTGAATATTTTCTCTTTGAATTAATCCTTTTTTAGTTGTTGATTTCATACATAATTAGCCTTGCTAAGTAAATTTTCAAATTTTAATCTAGAGAACTTACGTCTCATGAGTTCCAAAAAAGAAAATTGGCAGTTTATTTGTAGGTGGCTTTACAGCTCCATCAGGAACTTCATCTACCTAAAAGAAAAAAAAAAATTTTTTTTAAATTAAAATCTTTTATATCTTAATCTGTATGAACATGAAAACATAACTCAGAATAGTTCACCATCAATTAGAATAAAGACATACAAATAGATATTTCTTGCTACTATTTCTGAGAATAAAAATAAAAAGTCTCTTAAAAGTTTCATTAATATCAAAAATACTAAGAAGTCTTGTAAAGAGTTTATTATTAAATTCAAGATTGGTTTGTATTGACATTTTACCCTATATTAAAACATACACATCCAAATTTACTTATAATGTATAAAAGTTCTTTTAAAATTTCAGAACAAAAAAATGCAACTTTGGTGAACAAAGACATGTCTTGTGAAAAATTAGTGCAAAATATTAATGCCATGACTGTCGACCTATGAGAGCATACCATGATTTGGGTTTTTTGGGAATTTGGAAAATATGGATTCAAAAAACCCCAGTTCTGACCCAGCAACAAAATTATCTAACTGTAATTATCTAATAAATATAATTCAAAAATAATTTCTATCTGCCTATATAGACTTACAGTTTTAATTGTATATGGATGTCTGTTTTTAAAATTCACAATACTTCAACAATGGCACATAAGAGACAAAGTGGTATAGAAAATAAAAGAAATACTAAAAAATATTGTCTGAGTTTAGAGTTTTGCTCCAGACTACATATAGGCTATGGAATCTAAAGAAACCCTATCTCAGGGCCTCAGACAACTGGATGAGATTCTAAACTGCATGGGAGTTAGTTATAGCTCATATGGTAAGGACAGTATGCTCACTAATGATTCTTTATGCCTATTAAAACAGTTCTGGTTAAAACACACACACACACACACAAAAAAATGCATGATCTTTTAACAATCTCAGAAGGTTCCAGAAATTGTGTACATTTCATTCGAGAACATAAATACAACATGGTACAAATATGTACCATGCTGTGCATTTTGTGCAAACTTATGATGTACTAGAACAACTTTGATTAATACATATCATCTATGACACAATCTGAAAGAGTTGCAAAAGTAGCTAATATTTACATATGGCTTAAGGATTACAAAGCATTATATCCATTATGATTTGATTCTCAAGGACTCGAGTGTTATCCCCATTTTATAGATAAGGAAAATGAAGCAAATTGAGGATAAATAAAACTTGCTTGATTAGGATCTGGAAGCAGGATTTGAATTTAGATGGTTGTTGGTATTTGGGGTTTTGTTGTTGTTGTTGTTGAGGGGGGAGTTACTCGAAATTCAGTATTTTAACCACCGTACCACCTGTTAGAAAATCCAGTTTTCTATATCCAACACATAAAATAAAGTAGTTTCTGTCCAGGAGCTCAGAACTTAATTGGAAAGACAATCATGTTATCACAAAGCATGGGATAGGTAAAACAAAAAGTCCCATACAATTACCTGAAAGGCAGGAAGATCAGGGTTATAGTTTCTGCCATGCCAAAAGTTAATTCCTTATTAACTATTTAGATAATCTCCCCTGCCAATTAAGAATATTAAATTAAATGATCTCTAAATTCCTAGGGTGATGCAAGATTAAAAAGAAAAAGAATTAAATCAGAGACAATATCAGGCTGAAAAGGGTTTATAGAAGAAACAGGATCAAGAGTTGAGTAAGCCAGGTGGATTTGGAATCCAGAGGAACTGAGTTCGACTCCCACACCAAACCACTATTTATCTGACTGATCAAGTCACAACCTCCCAGCCCCAGTTTCTTCATCTATAAAAAATGGAGGGAAAATACCACCAATGGCACAGTTAGGAAATTGATTGAGATAACATCCATAAAGAACTTGGCAAACTTTAAAGTGCTACATATATGTGCTTCTATTGTTGAAAACCAGGTAAAAAAAGCAAGACACTAGATAAGAGAAATAAGTCGTACTCCACAACAAAGGGCTTACTCAATTATATATAAGAATTCAATTGTAAGGGACCCTTCTGCCAGTAAATAAGCATCCATTAAGCACTTACTATGTACTGATCACTGTGCTAAGCATGGAAGATACTAAGGAAGGCAAAAACACAGAACCTGGTCTCCAAGAGCTCATTCTGATGGAGAAGTCAACATATAAACAATTTTGTACACAGAAAATATACATAGTTATAAATGGGAGGTAATCTCAAGGGGGAAAAAAAACCCCACTAATACACATTCCAAGAAAGAAGAAAAAACTGTTAACAATGGACTCTATGTGGCCACATGTATCTTTCTATTGAAGAGCAGCAGTTATGCAATAGATACATAACCTTTGGCATCAAGCCTTTCTGACAGCTGTTGATCCTCAGGTAATTAAGGTTAAAACTATAGAAAACTTGCAGATCTGCCCTGGTATTTCTTCACTAGCAGTTACACTACCACCAATGATATCACAAGTTTGGACCCTTCCCCTCTTTAAAAAAAAAAAAAAAAAAAAAAAAGTGTATAGGATTGTCTGTGAACTAATTGTCAACAAGTTGCTAAAATAAAAATAGAAGAGTTACTCCCAGAACATTACAAAATGTGACAATTTTTTGAATGAACTTCCTTTTTGCCAACAAGTAGCAAAAAAAAGAGTTCTTTGCTTTAAAGTTATTTATACAAAGCCAAAATGGCTAATGAATAGCCTGACAGATTAACAATCTGGGATTGGGGAGGAATAAAACCTCTCCCAACTGTTCAGAAGACTAAATATTCACAACCAAAGGAAAATCTGTATTTTCCTACAAAGTTTTCACCCTATTCGGCGTCTTTGATACAATTACACTTCGGAAAAATCTCGTAAACTGATTATCAAAGTATTCGTGTTTTGGAAACAACGTTATCAAAGTATGCATAAATCAGCAGCCTCGAAATGGGCGAAAATTTTATTCTGTATGCTTACTCCTAAGGAGAAGAAAAAAAATAAGGGCAGTAAGATGAAAGGTGCACACAAATCGTTTCTACAAAAAAGCCAAAACCTTGCAAAAAACAAACCCCTCTGTCTAGTTACTTACACAAGCTAAAAGAAAACTAAAAGACTAAACGTCGCTAAAAAGAACTGGACTCCTAATTTTCTATAAATTCGATGGAGGCTCGTTCGCGGACAACAAAAAAAGCTGGCCGGGATGCGGGCGATGGGCGGGAGGCAGCAGCGATACCGCTACGCGGGAGCCTCGGCAGGCACTTACGCGGGCTGGCCAATGGGGGTAACCTTTCATCTTGGCGAAGATCAGGTCTCCCGGTTTGAAATCGCGAGTCATCTCGGGACCGCAGAGGCTGGGGGGCCCGAGCCCACGAACGAGAGGCTGCGAGGAGGCTCAGCGAGGGGGCGGAGGGAGCGTCGATAAAGGCTGCGAGGGGGGCCCGCAGCCTCCGGATGCGCCTGCGAAGGAAGGAAGGAGAGCTGTTACGGAGGCCCAGGCGCCGCGGGGGGCAGCCGGCACCACCCCTTCCCTCCACCCCTTCTCAAGAAGTGTGCGGCGGCGGCCTCTCCAACCCCCGGCCGTCGCCTCGAGGCCCGCCGATGCTGCCGGGCCCCAAGGATCCGCCCTCAGCTCCTGCCTCGTCTCCTCGGAGACGCTCTAAGCTGGAGAAGGAGCCGTGCCAGGCCCTAGGAGCGGCACGGAGGAAAAGAGTCAAAGCCAGCAGCGCCGAGGAGCCGCCTCCGACTCACCTCGAAGCTCGGCCCCCAGAGGCCGTCGCTAACCGCCTTGCCTAAGGCCGATCGCTCCCCCAAACTCCTTGCATCCGCGAATCAGGTAGCGGCAGGCAGGTGGGCCGGGTCCGCTGCCTCAGCTTACCTGTCCGGGCCTGGCGTCCGCAGCTGCGGTTACCGCCTTCTAAGCGCCGGTGTCCACGCGGGGGGAAGCTGCGCCACCAGATGCCGCAGCCCGCGCCTCCTCCCACAGCCCCCGAGACGCAACTGCCGCCGCGACTCCCGCGCGCTTCGCGCTCCGCGCCTGCGAGCGCCCGGACCGGACCAATTGCGCCGGGAAAGAAGGGGGGGGTGAAATGAGGAGGACACGAAAGGAATAGCGGACAGGGCGGGCTCTTGCCTCGGAGACAGAAGCTCCAGCGAGCTCGGGAAGATAGAAGACGGTGTTTGAGATCAGTTTTGCCAGGCTGCGCTAGCGGAGGAAGGAGGCACGAGGACTGCAAGAATGTTTCCCCTCCTGCTACTTTCGAATGGCTGAGTCCTCCACCGCCTCCTCTTCCCTCTTCCCCCGGGCTGCAGGCTTTCTACGTGCGAATGTGAGAGTGTGAGTGTGTTGTACGCGTGCGTGTGAAGATGTGTACTGTATCTAAAAGGCGGGGAGGGAATTTGCGATTGTTGTGGCTGGGGTTTGGGGGCGGGCATCCGGGCTTCTGGCCTCGCGGGCTGCGTTTTGGGGAGGGAGAATCTGGCGGGCTCTGGCCGCGCGTGCTCGCGGGTTTTTTCTGGGCGGGCCGGAGGCCTTGCAGCTGCGCTCGGATTAGCAGCATCCGCCCAGGGGATGCTTCTCGAGCCGGGAGTAGACGGGGAGGGGGCGGGGCAGCGAGCCGGGCTGAGCGAGATGAATGGAGCTTGGGATAGCATCTCCGAGTGAGATGGAAGCAGTTCCATGACTGTCCAGTCGCACTCTTCTGCACTGTCTGCCAGCAATGTGCAGAGCAGAGATTTTCCTTTAGGCACTCCAAAGTAATTAGATGACAGCTTAGGAAATTTAGATGGGGGAGGGAGGGCGACAGGGAGTAGAAGGAGCAAAGAGAGTTTTTCCAAACATTCACGTCAAGATTGGTTTTGTTAATGAAATGTTTAAAAAAAAAAAAAAAAAAAGAGGTTTCGTAAACGTCAGAAAATGTTACTCACCTCATTAAAAAAAAATTCGAACACCTCCTAATTCTTTATGGAATTCCCATTTTTATTTAAAGTATTTTGCTTTTTCCAGATACATACAAACGTATCTCTTAACATTCATCTTTGCAAAATTTTATGTTCCAAATTTTCTCCCTCTCCTCCCCAAGACATCAAGCAAACCGATACAGGTTAAACATGTGCAGTTCTTCTAAACATTTCCATATTCATCATCCTGCCCAAGAAAAAAATCAGATCAAAAGGGGGGAAGAGAAACACAAGAAAGGAAAAAAAAAAAAAAAAAACCAAGCAACAAGAAAAAGATAAAACTACTATGTATCTATCCACATTCAGTGTCCAAAGTCCTCTGTCTGCATATGGATGGCACTTTCCATCACAAATCTATTGGAATTGCCTTGAATCATCTCCTTGTTGTGTAGAGCCAAGTCCATCGTAGTTGATCATCACAAAATCTTCTTGTGTACAATGTTCTCTTGGTTCTGCTCACTTCACTCAGCATCAGTTCATGTAAATTTTCCCAAGCCTTTCCTTCTATAACTTATTCAATGAATCTTTAACCGATAGGCATCCACTCAATTTCCAATTCTTTATCACTACAAAAAGGGCTGCTAAAAACATTTTTGCACATGTGGGTTCTTTTTCCTTTTTTAATATCTCTTTGGGATACAGTCCCAATAGATTCACTGCTGAATCAAAGGACACGGGTAGTTTGATAGCTGTTTGGGCACAGTTCCACAGATTAGATTGTTTCACAACTCCACCAATAATGAATTAGTGTCCCAGTTTTCTCACATCCCCTCCAACATTCATCATCTTTTCCTGTCATTCCCTTATTGATTTTTAAAAGCAGGTTTGCACCTGTAAGATCTTTCGATGAGGGAAGAATTTATGATCAAACAAGAGATAAGCATTATGGAATGAAAAATAGATAAGTTTGAGTATATTACATTAAACTAAACCAATGCAACCAAGATTAGAAGGAAAACTAGAAAAATGGGTGGGGGGAATTTGACTGCAAGTGTTTCTGATAAAGACCTCATTTCACAAATATGTGGAGAACTGAGTCAATTTTATAAGAATAAGAGTAATTCTTCAAGTTGATAAATGGTTAAAAGATTTGAAAAGTTTTCAGAAGAACAAATCAAAGCTGTCATTAAAAAAAAAGATCTGAATCTCTATTGTTTAGATAAATGCAAATTAAAATAACTAAAGTACTTCTGGTGCTGTGTTTTGAGCTAGATTAGTGGCTATAAGAAAGTTGTTAAGAATCCCCTTTAAATTGGCTGCAGGTTTTAGGAGTGAAAGAATTCACTCATTCCCAAATTATTAGTTGCAAAATGAAAGTTTATTTTTAGATAGAAATCACTTTACCAAGAGACTGAATTCTATAGTGGCAGATCTATGGAAAATGGAGTTTTATACTGAGAATGTAGTTCTCAGTGGACAGAAAG
The DNA here is from genome assembly GCF_048593235.1 of Sminthopsis crassicaudata. NCBI lineage: Eukaryota > Metazoa > Chordata > Mammalia > Dasyuromorphia > Dasyuridae > Sminthopsis > Sminthopsis crassicaudata. Next base: position 646,956,151 of record NC_133617.1, read on the forward strand.
TTTTGGCAGCAAAGGGAGCTACCAAGGTCCATCTGCAAAGACTTTAGTTGATGGAAGACGGAACAGAGGAGGTCAGAACCAGTGGAGGCTAGTGGGTGGAGTCCCAAGTTGACTCATCTACAAGCTGGGTTTCAGCTTGAGCTGGTATTTGAATTGAATAGGGTTGGAATACTAAATAACAGAATGAAACTGTTTTGTCTTCTGTTGGATGGGGTTCCTCACTGAGTCAGAGTTGAAGGAGATTTTCTCCTTCAAGGAGTTTTAGAGTTTTGTGCCCCCTTCTTCACTACTTCATGATATTGGATTAGTTAACATGAAAAAAAAAAAATATGTTGAAGGGCATATGGGAAAGCTGGGACACTAATGGTGAAGTTGTCAATTGATGCAATTACACAAGAGAGCCCAAAGAGTTTTAACTGTATACACCCTTTGACCTAGCAATAACACTATAAGGTCTTAATCTCAAAGAGGTACTCAAAGAAAAAAGGACCTAATTGTATAAAAAAAAATTTATAGCAGTTTTTTGTAGTAGTAAGGAATTGGAATTGGGGGATGCCCATCAACTGAGGAACAGCTGAACAAGTTATGATGTATGATATAGTAATAAAATACTATTGCTCCCTAAGAAATGACAAATCAGGATCTTTTCGGAAAAACCTGGAAAGACTTATATGAACTGATGCAGAATGAAGTAAGAGAACATTGTACAGTGTAACAGCAAAATTATGTGATCAATTGTGATGATTTAGCTATTCTCAGCAGCATAATGATATGAGACAATTCTAAAGCACTAATAATGAAAAATGCTCTCCACTTCTGGAGAAAGAACTGATGGAGTGTGAATAAAGATAGAAAAATATTATTTTTCACTTTTGTATATATATGTATTTGGTCTTTGTTTTCTTTCACAACATGATTGATATGGAAATGTTTCACAAGATTGCATATATACAACCTATATAAAATTGTTTTCTCTCCGAGGGAGGGAGGGAGAGAATTTGGAACTCAACATTTAAAAAAAAACAACATTAAAAATTGTTTACATAGAACTGGGAAAAATTTTGTTTAAAAAAAAATGTTTGGAAGTGAATGCCTACCCTCAGAAAGCAATTAATCATTAATTGAAAAAGATCTCTCCACAAAAGTCTCTTAGGGGTTTACTGGGCCTACTTCCTCCAATTTATCTCCTTTTGTATCCCAATTATTTGTATATTTGCTATTCACCCATTTAATATTATAATTTAATATTATTTAATATTATAATTTAATATTATAAACTCTTTGAAAGCCTCTGGATGCATTCTTACCCCCAGTTCATATATTTTGCATATAGTAAACTCTTAATAGGTGTTTGTTGAATCTCAATTTTTGATTCTAATGAACCAGAGCTATATTTCACTAGATTTACCTCTGAAAGGAACATAAACAGATGTTCTAGTCCAAGGGTTCTAAATTCTTCTAGAGCATTTATATTCTGTGGGCATGAGTAGTACTCTCCAAATATTCATCTTATTCTATCTTGCTATAGAGCTGTTTCATCTCTTTTTCAAAACATAGACTTCTTGGATAATATCTCTTACTATTTCTGAACTCAGGTCCATGTTGGATATGTTACAGTTTATTAAAACCAAACAAACAAAACAAAACAAAACAAAAAAAACAATTTCCACTTGTCTTTACATTGCCTTTTGGATTACTTACAATTTTTTTTCCCTGGGGTTTCAATAGCCTAGAATTAAAAACCACAGTATTGCCAGGAGAATGTTTTTGTTTTAAAAAATAGGTTTTTATATCGAGGAACAGTTGAAAACGTTGGGATTGTTGAAAACATGGCACAATTTCCCAAATGCAATTCAGCCTTATTCTCTTCCTCCTGTTAATCTGGAGGAAGTATCTGCAGATGCTATTCTAGCTATATGTAATAGAGGAACTAACTACATCCAGCTGCTTGTCATAGAGTTAAGTATTCATCTACTTAGTCTTTCCTATATAGATTGTCAAATCTAATCTGTTCTACATAGTCACAGATCCCATTAAGGATAATATATGATATTCTGAGATCAGTAAAATATGTAACCAGCACCACTTAGAGAGTCTCACTCTTTCTTTTGAACTCTTTTCTTCATAAAAAGTGCCAACACTTTTGCTGAATATAGCCACCCTATATTAAATCTCACATAATGTTAATAATTGGAGGAACTCCCACTTAACCCTTTGAATTCCAAAGATTGCCTCTAAAGCTGAAATAGTTATCCCTGGGTAAGAATAAGAAAGAACAATGGGTCACTGAAGCATCCTTTTGAAAATTTGAAGAAAACAGAAGGAAAGAAGCAGAAGAGGCAGCCAAAGCTCATGCACATTCATGTAGGCAGGTTCCTTGAAACTTCCCTAATTGCCAGAGGAAACATGCCCATTATCATACAAAGTCCCAGATAAGATAGTTACGTGTCACGTGCTCCAGAAATAGGGAAGAATATTAAACTTCTTTCCCTTTGAAACTGAGATAGATGTCCCTTGCCTTGTCACAGTGGGAACATCCTTGTCTGGAATATTCTTCTTTAAAGTGTAATGTTCTCTGGGAGCAGGTTTCTTGGGGGGCTTTTGGAGGCAGCCTTAGTTTCAGTTCATAGTAATTACCCCAAATGCAGCCAGGTATTAAAGTCTCCTTCAAAATCATCTCCTTCCTTGGGCCAGGTTAGCTTTAATAGAGTCCTATCTCTCTCCTTGGTTCCAAGAGCTCCTGCCGTTTGTCCTTTGCCTCTGCCAGCTTGTGCCTCTAGCTTCCTCCGAATGAGCTTCTAGTGGGCTTGTCCCTTCTGGCCCTGAAACCTCCTCCTTATATGCTCCACACTGAGTATACACCCATCATTATATCACTAGGAAACCATTATTTGTTGTAGGATTAAATCACTGTCTCCTCAATTCTACTTAGTACCTTGTTTCAAGTTCTGACCCATACCATGTCCTTGTAGGATCAAATCAATCATACTGAACCATGCTAAATTAGATAATTATTGTCTCTATCAATTACACTGTCTTAATATCTTGTAAGAATCCTAACACTTCTCTGTCTCATTATTCCCCAAATTGGCAACTCCTTAACTGTGAATTTAAGCCAGAACACTGATTTACCAAAAGTGGCCAAAACCCAACAGATTACAGGAGCCTCCTGATTGTCCCCATTGCAGGATCATGCATCCAAAGTCAAGAAGAAACATGATATACTCGATCATCTTGTCTTACTGACAGAGCATAAGTAACAGACCACTACAAAGGTAATAGCAACCTATTTGCAAATTTATAAAAGAAGGAAAAGTAAATTAATTCTATAAAGCAAATGAAAAGAACTTCCAAATTAAGGTATTCTTTGATACTTGGGGACTTAAAAGTTAAAAGGAGAGTATAAAGAATTAGACCCTGTGAAGTACAGTTCCTAAAAGATGATAATAAAAATTAAGCCCTTGCCAAAATCATGAATACTTTAATAAGAGCGTTAGAAGGCAGTATAGATGATGATCATTCAGCATCATAAAAACACTCCCAAATTTCTCTAGTAATCTTTTATTCCATTATTTTCTATTCTTTAGTGGGTGCTAAAGTCTATTACCCCTGTCCTATTTGTTATGAGTTCTCTGTCTTCCATACTTTAGTTCTTTCTCAGGTTGCCCTTGCACTAGTTAGTCTCTTTCCTTCTCTTCATCTACCCTTTGTAAATCAGCCCAATTAGGTACCATAGAACTCCTTGCCTATCTTGTTACTGCTGATCACACTTACCAAACTTTGACCCTTGCCTCTGGTCTTATTTACATGCAATGTTAACCAGCTCAAGGAAATTGTACTGATACAGCTTTTGTATTGAGAACTCTCATTACAGTGAAGACAATATTTTATTCCTTCATCATCATTTTGCTGTTGAAATCTCCTAAGCTCCAAACACTGGCTCTCATCAAGCCTTCTACAGCACTCTCTAACCAACCATCTCAGCTAAAGACTTTTCATATTTCACTGAAAAAAACTAAACCCGTTTGATGGGAAGTCTTTATATTAGATCATTCACACATCTTTCTTCAGTATTTCCTTCTTCATTCCAGTTTTGGAAGAGGTGGTTTTTCTCCTGTGTAGACTTAATGAGATCCCCTCCCTAATTTTCCAGCAAATGACCCTCAATATCTCTTATCTAAAAATCTCTTCTAATCTACTGGTTGCAATCCTTCTACAAACATGCTCATGTCTGTCAATCCTAAAAAATAACAACACAAATACTCAATTGACTCTAATATCTTCATTAGCTATTCTGTGTTTCTCCTCCCTTTCCTGGTTAAACTCAATGTTTGTGCCTTTCATGTGGTGATTATCTCCAATTTATCCTATATATATCATGTTTGTCCATAATTGTTTCCATGTAGTCTCTTCTAATTAGATTGTGCTCACTGAGCACAGACACAGTTTTTTTTTTGTTTTTGTTTTTGTTTTTTTTGCTTTTCTTTCTATGCCTAGTGCTTAGCAACCAGTCTAGCAAATAGTAGTTAATTAATAAATGCATGCTAGTTGGCTGACAGTACCTCTGCTTCCTCTGCTCTTACTCTGCAGTCTGGTTTGAAACCTCATCATTTAGTTGAAACTATGTGGTCCAGAGTTACCCAGTGATCTTTTAATTGCTAAATTCAATGGTCCTTTTCAATTTCAGTCCTTCTTGACCTCTCTGAAGGCTCCCATGCTATTGAGCATCTCCTCTAGGACTTTCCTCTCTAGTTTCCTTTCTGAGCTACACTTCTAACTCCTAGCTAACTTTAACTGTCCCTAACTCTCCCACCCAGGAAGATGCTGGTGGCATTCTCATCCAGTAGCCTTGGCCATAGGTGCCCTTTCTCTCATTGGTGAGTTCTTTCGAGGGCCTCTATTTTGAGTATAGGCCCAGGCCAGCCAGGGTTCATTCCCCTCTCAGCTTTGCTTCTTGCTCTCCAGACTTCTACTTCTTGCCCCCTAGCAGATACTTTCTCCTTTTCCTTTTCAGTTTCTAATTAAGTGTAGTCTTTTCCCTTTAGAAAGTAGGTTCCTTGAGGGCAGGGACAATCTCTCCCTTTGCAAGTATTTATTTTCTCCCAGTGCTCAGAACAATTTCTGCCACTAAGTGCTTAAGGAATGTTGTCTTTGCTATTTCTTAATCCTTATCCTGGATTCTCAATTCATATCTTTCTTAAGACATGTCTATTAACCACTAGACTCTGTCCTGGGAATTATTCTGTTTTTCCTTTTTTGGTGATTTCATTACTTCCCATGGGCCTAATTATCCTCTCTGTGCAGATGATTCCTCAATATATATCCAGTCTTAGTCTTTCTCCTGAGCTACTAACTCTATCTCTAACTGCCCCATAGGGATCTCAAACTCAATACATCCAAAATAGAATACATTAACTTTTTCCCCAAACCTTTTCTCATTCTAAATCCCCCTACAATTGTAGAGGGCATCTCCCATCCTCCCAAGTTGGCCACCTTAATATCTCCTCACTTTGACTCACGCCACACATCCAATTTGTCACCAAATCTTATTCTACATCTCTCATATAATTTTCTCCACTTATTCAGCACAATGCCAGTTCAAACCTTCATAATCTTTTAACAGTATAATTAAAATAGCTGTTTGATTGCTTTCCCTGATATAGTTCTTCCCACTCTAATAAATGCTTCTCTCAGTTGCCAAGGTGATTTTTTTTCTCCAGAAACCTAGATCTGATCATATCATTTCTCTGTTCAATGAACTCCAGTGGTTCCTGTTACCTCCATCAATCATAAATATCCCCTGTTGGCTTTTAAAGCCCTTACAATCCTACCTTTCCAGTCTTCTTGCACTTTCTTCCCCTCATATATGATATACTTGGCACTTTGTTGTTTTTCTCATACACTCATTTTTGCACTCGTTTTTGCACTGGCTGTCACCAATTCCCTGAATTCTCTATTGCTTTGCCCCCAAACACACTGCCTTTTGATTTCCCTGACTTTGTTCAACACAGTTCAAGAGTCATTTTATTCTAAAGGACTTTACCAGTTCTTTCCACCTTCTTGCTGCTTTTGTTTCCCCTTTTTAACTAGTAATAGCTAACACTTATAGAGTGTTTATTATGTACCAGTCACTCTTCTAAGTACTTTCTAATTTTTATTTCATTTGATCCTCACAATAATCTGGGAAGTATATGCTATTATCCCCACTTCACAAATGAGAAAATTGAATCAAACATCGAACATTAAGTAACTTGACCAACATCACTTAGCTAGTAGATATTTGAGGCTAGATTTGAACTCTGATCTTCTTTACTCCAAGCCCAGCTCTCTATCCACCTTTGCTTTCATTTACTCTGTATATATATATATACATATATATATATTTTTTTTTCCTGTGAGTTCCTGAAATCCCCATTGATAATACTTTGGAAAATAACTTATTATTGACATTGTAATCATTTCTGAATTAGCTACATTTATATAGTCATATTCTCAAATGATGAGAGGAAAGGTTAAGTGAATGTTGTCCTTAGAAAAAAAAGAATGAATATGAGAAGACACTGTATGTAATTAAAAGCAGTTCTGAACAAATATATTTGAACAGAAAATTAATACAAAAAAATGAAAAGTGATCACAAAAATTAATGTAAAACACTTTACAAGATGAAAAAATTAAAATAGCATCAGCCAGTCAATATTATATTTCCTTACCAAAGGAAGCAGCACCAGAGCCAAGGGCAATGTCATCTTAAGAGTACGAGCGACAAAGGTTTACAAACACATCACAATGGATCTTTGCACTGCAGAATATTGAAAACTAACTGAGAAAATGAATTTGCAAAGAGTTTGATATGAAACCTATGACTTCAGATCACTATAAGAGCATTTATTATGATGTTGAAAGGAGGACACGTGACATGGTAAGTTACTATTATTTACCATCTTTTTTTCTTTAAAAATGTAGAATAAGTTTAATGTGTAACTTTTGAAGGTGTCCTGTTTATCTGTTCTTCTTGCTGGCCTTCTATTGTCTTCAAATTTTCCAAAAGGATGCTTCAATTTTTTTGCTACCTATCTCAAAAATCTCCTCAATATCCATTATCACATACCCACTGGAGGAAAAATGCAAATCTTTGTAACAAATAGGTAAAATAGGCAGACTTTCACAAATGATTCTTTATAATGACACATCTTCAAGTGACCAAGAAATGTCTAGAACAAAATATCCTGTATCTGTAAATTAATATATAAATGAATATAATATAAAGTGCCCTCTTAAAGTTTCAGGCATGTGTCTATTAAAATCATTCAATAGTCATATAACAACAGTGTTAGCTTTGTTCAAAATTCTTCTGATAACAGGCATAAATAACACCAATGGAATTACAGGTCCATAATTCTATGATACTTCATAAAGTACCCAGTTCAACCTTCATAAGTACCCAGTTCAACCTGCTAATTTTGAAGATGAAACTGGGGCTCAGGAAAGCCAAATGATTTGATTACCCTTAAAATATAAGGGGAATGCATCCAAATGTGGCTATGAATCCAGGTTCTCTGCATTCTTTCCTCTGTTCAATGCTACGTTCCAAGGTTTTTGCCACTGTTATTGAGAATGTTTTCCACAGGGTTCAAATTCAAAAGAAATGCCTTATTAATTTTAACATCATACAAATTGTCTGTTATCATCATGCAATAAATGATTTAGAAAGACTCAAGAATTCTATTTAATATTTGACCATGACTCCAGAGGACAAAGACCCAAAGAATTTGGAACAAAATAGATGTCCCGTAATTGGGGTATAGCTAAACAAACTTTGTAGCATGAATATAATAAAATAAAAGAAATTCTATATTATATGTACATATATATAAATAATATACATATCTAAATTCTATAAGAAATGAGATGATAAATACAGAGAAACAAGGACAGATTTATATAAACTGATGCATTGTAAATTAATCAGAGACAAGAAAATATACACAATGACTACAAGGATATGAAAAGAACAACAGTCTCAAAACAATAAAAAATAAATGTTGCAAAATTACATAGAACAAGAAATGTGTGCAAAGAAGAGAAGTAAGGAGATAATCTCTTCTCATACTTTTTGAAGAGGTAGAAGGTCCACAGGTGTGGCATACTGCTTATGTTTCTAGACTTTTCTGATGTATTCATCAGTTTTCCTGATTTTTCTTCTTTTTTTCTATACAAATATTACTTAATATAAGGGATAGCTTTTGGCAAATAAAAGAAAATTGCAACAAACTACATTAATAAAAATTTTATTTTAAAAAATGAATAACACTACCTACCTCCTGACCAAGAGGTGATGGACTAAATATATAGAATTTATGGACATGGCCAATATGGTAATTTGTTTTGTTTGCCTATTCATATTAACCAGAGTTTTATTTTTTTCTTTTTGGTTCAGTGGTAAAGAGTTGTGAGAGAAGAAAAATCAGATAATATGATAGTATAGATATCAAGCATCAGAATACTACAGTGTTTCTTCAGTTCAATTACTTGAAAGAAATAACCTAGCCACACACACAGGAAAACCTGAATGGATCACAAATGTATATTGCTTGGACACCAACATAGAAGTGAATGAAAAGCAATTAAGTTGCTCCATTTTATATGTAAAAAGTGCTACAGCTAGAAAATGAACTGGGTCTAGGCCCAGAATTTTGAAGATAGACATTTTTGGAATATTGTATAAACTTTTAATTAATACCAAGTTACTCTTTGTTGCACAAATCCATCTTTTTATTTTATTTTATTTTCAATACTCTTTTCATTTTTTTACATTTTTTATAATTATAACTTTTTATAGAGCTAGAAAAAATATCAAAATTCATCTGAAAGAACTTAGCTCTTCTCAACAAAGATGATTCAAGATAATTCCAATAGACTTGAGATGGAAAATACTATCCACATCCAAAGAGAGAATTATGAAGACTGTGTGTATTTTCACCTTTTTTTGTTTGTTTGCTTTTTCTTTCTTGTGGGTTTTCCCTTTTGGTTTGATTTTTCTTGCTCAATATGGCAAAATGGAAGTGTGTTTAGAAGGATTGCACATCCTAAATTGATCATCTTATAATCTTTCTATTATTGTGTACAATGTTCTCTTGGTTCTGCTTACTTCACTTAACTTTGGTTTTTATAAGTTTTTCTAGGCTTTTCTGAAATCAGCTTGCTCATCATTTCTTATAGAATCATAATATTCTTATAGAACCATTACATTCATAAACCATAATTTATTTAGTCATTCCCCAACTTATGGGCATCCATTCAATTTCTAGTTCCTTGCCATTACAAAGAACTGCTACAAACATTTTTGCACATATAGGCCTTTTTTCCTCTTTTATGATCTTTTTTGGGATATGGACCCAATAATGAGATTGCAGGCATTCTTTTCAAATTTTGGTCTATAATGGTTGGATCATTTCACAACTCTACCAACAATTCATTACTGTCCCAGTTTTCCCACATCCCTCCCAAAATTCATCATTATATTTTCTTGTCATCTTAGCTAACCTGAAAGGTGTGAAGTGACATCTCAGAGCTATCTTAATTTAATGCAATACTATTTGTGTCCATAGAAATCATTAGGAGTAGGTAACAAGTCATCTATCTTGACAAATCTTGGTTAATTCTGTCAGCCCTTAGGTTCCCCCATTACAATATAAACTCCTTGAGAATAGGAATTATTTCATTCTTTTTATTTGTATCCCATAGCATCAACAAAATTCTTGATACATAATAAATGCTTAAGAAATTTTTGTTGAAAAATAGATCTAATTATAACAGATAAACAGGGAAATTATATTATATTAAAAGGTACCATAGATAATGAAGTATTATCAAAAATTTTCAACAAGTTTTTCTGACAAAGGCCTAATTTCTTAAATACATGCTGAGTCCGGAATTGAATCAAATTTATAAACATAAATTCCCCATCTGATAAATGGTCAAGGTTTTGAGCAGACAGTTCTCAGAAGAGAAAATCAAAGCTATTGGAAGTTATATGAAAAAAAGTTTGGAATCATTATTGATTAGAAAAGTGCAAATTAAAATAATCCTGTGGTACTACCTCAAACTTTTCAGAAATGACAAATGTGCAAGAGGATGAGGTAAAAATTAGTATGCTAATGAACTAAAGGAGCAGTGAACTGATCTAGCCATTCTGGAGAATAATTTGGATCTATGCCCAAAGGGCTATAAAACTGTGCATACTCTTTAACTCTTTATTGCTACTAGATCTGTACCCCAAAGAGAACAAAGGAAAAGGAAAAGAACATGTAGGTATAAAAATATTTATAGCAGCTATTTTTATGGTGGCAAAAAATTGGAAATCAAGGGAATGCTTATCAATTGGGGAATGGCTGAACAAGTTGTGGCATATTATTGTTTTTTGTTTTTTTGTTTTATTATATATATATATTTTTTTATAATATTATCCCTTGTATTCATTTTTCCAAATTATCCCCTCCTCCCCCCCGATGACAGGCAATCCCATACATTTTACATGTGTTACAATATAACCTAGATACAATATATGTGTGTAAATACCATTTTCTTGTTGCACAATAAGCATTAGATTCCGAAGGTACAAGTAACCTGGGCAGACAGACATTAGTGCTAACAATTTACATTCACTTCCCAGTGTTCCTTCTCTGGGTGTAGCTACCTCTGTCCATCATTGATCAACTGGAAGTGAGTTGGATCTTCTTTATATTGAAGATTTCCACTTCCATCAGAATACATCCTCATACAGTATTGTTGTTGAAGTGTATAGTGATCTTCTGGTTCTGCTCATTTCACTCAGCATCAGTTGATGTAAGTCTCTCCAAGCCTCTCTGCACTCCTCCTGCTGGTCATTTCTTACAGAACAATAATATTCCATAACCTCCATATACCATAATTTACCCAACCATTCTCCAACTGATGGACATCCATTCATCTTCCAGTTTCTAGTTACAACAAAAAGAGCTGTGTGGCATATTATTGTGATAGAGTACTCTTATGCTGTGAGAAATGAATGGGATGGTTTCAGAAAAATATTGCAAAATTATATGATATGATGCAAAGTGAACTGAGAAGAACCAAAAGAGCATTGTATATATTAACAAGATTTTGTGATGATAAACCGTAATGAACTTGGCTCTTTTCAATAATGAGGTGATTCAAGGCAATTCCAATAGACACAGGAATAGATGGAAAGTGCAATCCACATCCAGAGAGAGAATAATAGAAACTGAATGAGAATCAAAGCATAATATTTTCACTTTCTGTTGTTTGTTGCTTGTTTTTTTTTTTCTTTCTCTTTTTTTCCCTTTATGGTCTGATTTTTCTTGGGCAGCATGATGAATATGGAAATATGTTTAGAAGAATTGCATGTTTAACATATCTGAATGCTTGCTGACTTAGGGAGGATGGAAGGGAAGAAAAAGTGAGAAAAATGTGGAACACAAGGTTTTGCAAAGATGAATGTTGAAAACTATCTTTGCATGTATTTGGAAAAATAAAAAGCTATTTAAAAAACTAAATAAATTAAAATGATAAAACAAAAATAATTATTGACACCTTACCCAGTAAGATAGCTGATCTTTCTTTGTTTTATCAGAACAAATAGGTAGCTACTTCAATACCTACCAGCAAGAAGTCTCTATCACTTATCATTTCTTCTTTCTCTGACCCTATTTATTAACAGTATCTGTGAATTCACATTTCCATTCTTTGTTAAAAAAAAAAAAAAGCAGTTGCTTTCTTTCCAGAGTATACTGTTTCCTCCTCTTTGTCAACTTCTGGGTCACATACCCAATATAATGGAAGACTAGAACTTCAATCCTCCCATACTCTTAAATATTTTTCCTTCATAAAATATCTCTGATTTGTTTCTTAGTTCCAAGTGTTCAGTAATTCCTTTTCATTCCTTTTTCCCCATGTGACTTTTTTTTTCTGACTTCTTACCCCCTACTGAAGGTATGCATTCATCTCTGCCTCTTCTCTTTTTCTTCTTCATTTTCACAATAGAAATCGTGTGTGTGTGTGTGTGTGTGTGTGTATGTATGTGTGTGTGTTTTAAGGGGAGAAAAATATTGTTTCTGATAACCAAGAAATTAGAAAAGTGTTCGTTGAACTTCTTTAACTTCTCTTGGAGAAAGGATACCAGCTTATATTTTAATATAGATAGCAATAATTTAGCTGTGGCAGAAATAATATTAAGAGACTCAATATAGATCATTAAAAATTCTCCCTGTTCATACTTTATTGGAAGTGAGCTCTTCTTAGGTCCCCTGGAAATTGTTATGGAAGCATGAAAGTGATCATTCTCCTTACTTGCAACTGAAATTGTTTATATCTTTGGGATCCTACTTTACAATGAGCTCCATGAAAGTGTTTTCTATTTGTATATTTAACATGTAGAATAATGCTTTGTACATACAGGCATTTAATAAATGCATTTATTTATTCATTCATTCACTGAGAGGATAATGACTTGCCTTAAATCATATAGCCAATATATGAAAATAACAAGACTTTCTGGCTTAATTCAAAACCTGCGTTTTCTTTTGCAACAGGGCTAATATGTTAATAAGTTTTGCATGACTGCACATGTATACATGCTTGCCTTCTCAAGGATTTAGGAGGGAAAGAATTTAGAACTCAAATTTTAAAAAAAAGTTTTAATTTTTTTTTTTGCATTTAAGTGAGAATAAAATAAAATAAGAGTGACTTAAAACAAACAAACAAAAAAAGGATGATCTTTGGACCCAGACCAGCAGAAGTACCCTCTAGATTCTGCCAGAGCCTAAGTTTTTAGGTTGTTGAGAACTAAGGATCATTTTGCATTTTTCTTTGTTTCATGGGTTGCTATGGACAAAGATTTCTCACTAAACATCCAGCCTTCTGGGAAAGAATTATTTTTCTACTTAACAAGACTGGTTCTATGAAAAATAGACATAGTCTGTTGCCAGGCCATATGCAAAACCTTTCAACATGTTATAACCTGCCCAAAGCTTCTGATTTATTGGTGTAGCATTTGAGAACCAAAAGTCACCTTCAGTCTAGTAGGTTATATATTAAAATTACAATAATACAGAAAAGTTTAGGATGGCTTACATAAAATGAAGATGTATAAATTCAGAGGTTTCTTCTATTTTAGAAATATATGATTAATACTTATTCATATAATAGAGAATTTGTGAACATGTTCAGGACACTTAATTGATGTATTCTCCACATGGAAGATAGAAGCTTATTTCTAGAAAGGTATGATGACATGTAATAGAAATGCCCTGCTCCTTAATTTGGAGCATGTGCAGATTTTCAATAATTGGTTCTGTTCTGCTAACCAAGAAATAGTCTATTTGTTGGTTGTATAACTGGAACTGAGGTGCATTTTAAAAGCAGGAACCATTCAAAGGGAGAGAGTTCCTCATTTCTGTTTTGCCTGTTGAAGTGATGAGGCTCTTAGGATCTCATATTACAATAAGGCATATGGCCTACAAGGGAATGATCTTGTTGATTTTGTCTCTGTTATGTCTGCCTACTCTTTTCTTACTTTTAGATAAAGAGACTAGATAGCCTGCTTGACTTAGCTTAGCAATAGAAAAAATGTGAAATCATTCATTTGGAAATGAACTTGGTGTGACAAATGCTAAAGTTTACAGAAACTATGTTAGTACCACTGCAAGAATCAAGCTTTCTATCTGTGACCCCTCATTCTAATTATGTAAACAGCTGATCTCCATGCTCATACAAGGCCTTGATAGCTTATATATAAAAAGATGTCAGATACAGAGTCTGTCACTTTTCTGAATGGGCTAAATCATTAAAATATAATTGAAATACCAAACCAGGAAAAAGCAAAACAGAAAAAGAAAACTACAGACTACTTTCCCTAATGCATTGATGCAGAAATTTTAAATGAAATACCAGCAAAGAGATTATAACAATATGTCACAAAGATCATCTACTATAACCACATGGTTTTTTATTTTAATATTAGGAAAGCAGGGCTAGTTCAATATTAGGACTGTGCCTATCACAAAACCATAAAAAATTGATTTCAACACATGCAGAAAAAACTTTTTACAAAATACAACATATTCCTTTTAAAAACATTAGAAAGCATTGGAATAAATGGAGCATTTCTTAAAATGATAAATAGCATTTATCTAAAACTACCTGCAAGCATTATCTGCAATAGAGATAAGCTAGAAGTCTGCTATTCAGATCAGGGGATGAAGTAAGGATGTCCAATGTCACTACTATTATTACTAACTATGGCAATAAGAAAAAAGAAGTTGAAGAAATTAGATAGGCAATGAAGAAGCAAAACTAACAATGTTTATAGATGATATGATGGTATACTTGGAGAATCCTAGAGCATCAACTAAAAAGTTTTTAAAATAGTTAACTATTTTAACAAAACTGCAGGATAAAATAAACCCACATAAATGAATTATTGACATTTCGGTATATTTACCAAGAGAGTCCAGCTGTAAGAGATAGAAAGAGACATTTCATTTAAAGTAACTGTAGACAGTATAAAATATTTGGGAGTCTACAAACCCCAGAACTCTATGAACACAATTACAAAACACTTTTCACACTACTAAAGTCAGATTTAAATAATTGGAAAAAATATCAATTGCTCATGGGTAAGCTGAGTCAATATAATAAAAATGACAATTCTAAATTAATTACTTATTCAGTGCCGTATCAATAGAAAAGTTATAGAACTAAAAAAAAATTAACAAAATTCATCTAAAATAACAAAAGGTCATGAATAAGGACTTTAATTAAAAAAAAAAAAGGTGAAAGAAAGGGTTTAGCCATACCAGATCTCAGATTATATTGTCAGTGATTACTAAATCATCAAAACAATCCAGTACCAGCTAAAAAATGGAGTAGCGAATTAATGAAATAGATTATGTATACAATACATAGTAATAAATGACTATAGTAATAGAGTTTTCATAAAAACAAATATCACTATTTTGGAGATAAAGAACTAATTTTTTACAAAAACTGCTAGAAAAACTGGTAAACAGTTTTAGATATAAATATATATAGACCAACATATACCAATATAAAGTCAAAATGGTTACCTAATTTAGACATAAAAAGTGATATCATAAGCAAATTAGTGTTGCATGGGATTGTTTACCTATCAGGTAAACAACAACAACAAAGGTGAAAATCCTATTCTTTGATCTACATTCAATCTCCATAGTTCTCTCTCTGGATGTGGATGACTCTTGCCATCTCTCAAGTCTATTGGAATTGCCTTGAATCACCTCATTGTTGAAAAGAGCCAGGTCTACCATAGTTAATCATCATATAATCTTATTGTTGCTGTATACAGTGTTCTCTAGATTCTGCTCACTTCACTCAACTTTAGTTCATATAAGTCTTTCCAGGCTTTTCTGAAATCATCCTGCTGATCGTTTCTTGCAAAATAATAATATTCCATAATATTCATATACCATAACTTATTCAACCATTCCCCAACTGAGGGGCATCCATTCAATTTGTAGTTCTTGGAACTACAAAAAAGGGCTCTACAAACATTTTTGCACATGAGTCCTTTTCCTAAAAATGAATGTTTTGGAAATTTTAAGGTGTGTCTATTCTTTTAAATGCCCCTTCTTACAAGATCATGAATAAAAATATTTTCCTAGTGTTGCAATGCTGGAGAAACTGAGGCAAGATAGTTTAATATTTTATTTGAGAGGGAGAAATTGTGCTGGGGGCATGTTCCCCCAGGACTGATGTCTCAAAGCATCCAGCAGCAAATGTGAATTTCTCATGATATATATATGGCTCTAAACTTGGGTAGATAGACAAAGATGGGGGTGGGGTGAAGGTGTAATCCAAACTCTGGTGAGTGGGAATCTACAAAAAGGGACCATCAATTCAGTTCTGACAGGTTGGGTGGAAGGACCATAAATTCTTACAAATTGGGAGTAAAGGAGATAGTCAAACTAGAACTAGGAAGTCTGGGACTTAGAAATACCAATTAGGTATCTGAGATAGGACATCTGAAGTTTTATCTTTTGGAATGCCAGATCTCCACAGCCCTAATTATCTTAGTCCTAATGAGCAGAAGGGGGAAGTGTTGCAACCAGGGGGATTTAGGCAGAACAATAAAAGGAATGGAGGCAGAACAGTTCAGGAAAGCTGAGGCAAAACAATTTAAGGAAACTGAGACAGAACAATAAAAGGAAACTGGCACACCAGTGTGATCAGTGACTCTGAAGAGGCCTTGGCAAAACACTTATCTCTTAGAACAAACAAAAATCTGTGAGTACTAGTAACTGCCCTGCTGAGGACCCAATTGACCAATCCCAATTGGGCAATGCTGATCTATCCTTGGAGCTTATAGATTAGATTTCTTTATTTCTCTTCTCTACTTTTTTATTTAATCATTAAAACACACACACACACACACACACACACACACACACACACACACACCCACAAACAAAACATACCTTAAACCCAAATCACTGTCTCTCACTGATTGGCCAACAATAGGTCCCAGCCCTAACTTCACTGGGTCATGTTCGGATTTTTATGGCTTTAAAAGGATATAAATATCAGTTTCTGTTATGTCTAGAAACTATAAAGTCTTTCACTCCCAAATTGATTTTTTTTTTTTGACTAGGTCAAAGAGGTAATTTTTGGCTTCAATTAGTCTTAAATACTAAATGGGCATTACCCAAGACAAACAGAGACCTGGGAAAGATCTTAGCCCTTGCATAAATCCAATTTATTTGCAAGTCAAGACATCACCTTCCTGATATCATTGATTCTCTTTGAGAATGAGGTCAGGGGCAGCTAGGTGACACAGTGGATAGAACACCAGCCCTGAATTTAGGAGGACCCGAGTTCAAATGTGACACTTAATACTTCCTAGCTGTGTGACCCTGGGCAAGTCACTTAACCCCAGTCTCAGAAAAAAAAAAAAAAAAAAGAGAAAAACCCCAGCCTCAGAAAAAAAGAGAGAGAGAATGAGGTCAAACCACAACAAACATCACTATTAGTGCTATACCCCAAAGAGATCAAAGAAAATGTTCAGAAATACTTTTAGCTGTTTTTTCTGTGATGGCAAAAAATTGGAAATGTAAGGGATGTTCATCCATTAGGGAATGACTGAAGAAGTTGTATTATTATTGTTTTGGAAAAAATCTTATGATACCACAGGTGATGTTTTGACTTGGGAGTGAATGGGATTTAAGTGAGGCAGAATTACGCAGTTATCAGCCTCACTCTCTCTTCCAGAGTTATCTAAGTCCAGTGCCAAAACAAAATTCAGAATAACTCATTGTCCATGTCTGATCCTGTCCTAAGTGATCCATAGCACCTACTTCAGTCACCTTCATAATCACTGGAACAAATTGTTTTCATCTGTCCAGTCTAAGGGGAAAGTTCATTTGCTTGGGGTAGACATTTCCCAATCTTACCACTGGGTGTAAGGCCTGTTGGTTACCCTCAATTTGGTTTAGCTTATCTGTAGAAATGGTTTTACTGGAGTGTAGACACTGTACATACTACAACTTTTTTTGGACCCACAGGTGAGAGTTGTGTGAATTAGATGGAAAGCAAAGGTGAATGAGCAGCTCTGAAAAGGGCTCATAAAACCCTCACACCAGAGATGTTAGTCCTTCCTGAATACCCCATACACCCAAAGTGGTGGTATATGATTCTGATGTAATGTTTTTGTGCTATAAGAAATGAAGAACAGAATACTTTCAGAAAAACTGTGAATGACAGGTTTTTTCCCCCCAAAGTGGAATACTAATATGGGGAAATTTTTCATTGTAGCTAAATATTCCACAATGTATAAAATTAGGACAGTATAAACCACTGAGGGATCTTATTATAACTTCATATGAATAGATACTAATAGGAAAAGAAAATATGATCATGCATATATATGCATATATATATATATAGTTTGCATTCATATTTATAAATATTTAAAAATAGCTATAGAAGTATCTGTGTTGGAGGGTTCTAAGTAATATCTAGCTGTAATATTTTTCTATGGTTTTATACAGTTCCTATAGTGGTAAATGTGCTATATTTGAAGTCAAAATGCAGAGGTTCAAATCCCAGGTTGGGCAAACCACACTTTTGTCCCTACTGCTCTTTATGAATTGAAAGATTTGAGTCTGACTGTAGTCTTAATTAGTACTAAATGTCAGATCCTTCAAAAAATAATCTCCCTTCCATATTCGAACAAGTAGAGATTCATTTAGGTTAGCAAGCTGGAGGCAGTATAATCTGGTAGAAAGCAGCCTAGATCTGGAATCATTAGATCTGAGTTCAAATTTGTGTTTAGTTTAGTTTAATTGCTACTTGTATAACCTATGGGTTTCTTTGTTGGTCTACGTTTCCTCTTCTGAAAAGTCAAAGGATTTGATGATCTCTAAAATTCACTTTAGTACTAAGTCCTATAATTCCCCTTTAGAATAATTGCTTCAGGTTCCATGGCTAGACATCTATATCCTGAATATATTAACGACAGAAGCTCCCAAACTCACCAGAGTAGTCATTGCAGAACTTTTTGTGGTAATATAGAACCAGAAAAAGTTTGAATTCATTGATTGGAGAATAGCTAAACAAATTAATGGTTCACAAATGTAATAGAATGTTATTGTACCACAAGAATTGTTGAAAATGAGAAGTGTAGATAAACATGGGAATGACATAAAAATTGTCCAAGAATTTATTGATAGGTACTGAGGCCAATTATACTTATCAACACATAGAAACCACTTAATTAATGACTGACTCATTAAACTGATGTAGATAAATTGTTCCATACCTTCAGTATAGACCCAAGGTCCTGAGCAGCCATTTTCAGCTTCCTTATATAGGTTTTAATTACACCAGCTAGATGAATATCATGTAATTTTATAGAGGGGAAGGTAAATATTTGCATATGAAAGAACAAATAACAGAAGAGGAAGATCTGCATAGATAAAATTATACATTAGTAAACACTATGGATAAAAGTAGGGAATCTGTAGACAGAAGAATTATATCTATCTAGTTACTTGACATGCTTATCCTAAGTAAATAGAAGTAATAAAGAGCTAAGTCAGTTTTTTTCTTATTACTAACCAATTAATCATTGGAGCTAAACTTTAATGTCAGCTAAATTCTTCAAGGTTCCATTAACAGTTACTATCTTAAGGAAATGGTAGTCATAAAGCTAATACAGGAAAAATCTTTTAGTCTTAAATGATCTAATACAAAATGAAATAAGCCAAAATAGGCAAATGACATATAGAATTATAAAAATATAAATGAAAAGAATAATAAAATGAAGCTGAAAACTATGACTAATTTTGTTCCAGAGAAAGATCAGAGAACGTATTCCTTAACTTTCATTAGAGAGGTTGAGAACTATAGTGTTAAATATTGCTTGCACATATTGTTAAGACTGCTGATGTGTGGTTTGGTTTCATTAAATTTTATTATTATTTTTAAATGTAGCAAGGGTTGAAATCCAGGGAACGTGTATGATTCTGGATTGCCAAAGTAACTTCTAGGGACATTTGTGGCTCCACATTGAAGGACTTGTAAACTGAATAATATTCCTTGAAAAGTTCAAATTGTAGTACAGATGGAAAGGAAGGGATCTTCTGACATTTGACCTCTGAATAGGTGTAGACTGAGAATCTGAACAGCTAGGAGAACAGAGGAAAAGACTAAGACAGAAATTTTAGATCTAGCTTCTGGAGCTGGAAGAAAACTTAAGAAATCACCAAGTAATCACCTCCTCCCCTTATTTTATTGGTAGGAAACTGTAGTCAGTGATTTTTTTCTAGGTCAAATAGGTAAATAGCCTAGAGGAATTTGAATTCAGGCCCTTAAGAACCTAACTAGATCTAAAATTCTTACCACTATAATACCCACAGGAAGAATTGTTTTGTTTGGTGGAGACAGCATTTAATTAATTAATTAATTTTGCTTTTTATTTTCAAAATATATGCATAGTTTTCAACATTCACCCTTGCAAAATTTTGCCTCCCAAATGTTTTCTCTTTCACTTTGACAGCAAATAATTGAATATATATTAAACATGTGCAATTCTTCTACACAAATTTCACAATTATGTTGCATAAGAAAAATCAGATCAAAAAGGAAAAAAAATGAGAAAGAGAAAAAAATCAAGTAAAAAAACTAACAATAAAAGTTGAAAATACTATGTTGTGATCCACATTCAATCCCTTCAGTCTTCTTTCTGGATGCATATGGTTCTTTCCATCACAAGTCAGGAACTGGCTTGAATCACCTCTTTGGTGAAAAGAGCCACATCCATCAGAATTGATCATCACATAATTTTCTTGTTTCTGTGTACAATGTTCTCTTTGTTCGATTCACTTCACTTAGCATCAGTTCTTGTAAGTCTCTCCAGGTCTCTCTGAAATCATCCTGCTAATCGATTGTTTCTTACTGAGCAATAATGTTCCATAACATTCATATACCATAACTTATTTAACCATTCTCCAACTGATGAGCATCCACTCAGTGTCTACTTCCTTGTGGTGGAGGATTTATTTTAAACCAATTGATTTTGAAATCATGTTTGGACTTTTAGAAAAATCTATAAGGCAGTTGGAATTTGGGAGAAATCTAGGTTAATGATGCAAAAGTTATAAGATATGGAAGTGAATGAAATATCTGATGGTTAGCATATTGAGAGACAAGAAAAGACAGCAAACAATTTAGTAAAGCTTTAAAGAAACAGGAGGAGGCCTGCAGAGGACGCAAAGATTCGTAAGAAATTTGAAGGAGGAAAGATCAAGCTATATCCAAAGCTTCAGAAATGTCATGGAAAAATAGAGAAATGAATCAACTAGATCAGGTGCTAGCTATAGAAAATTATCTGTGACCCTCAAGGGCTTATTCAGATTTGATGATGCTCCAAAGTAGAACTGAGAAAGTTGGGGTATAAGGCTATCAAAGAAGACAGAAGAAAAATTGGCAACCTTAACTGATAATATATATTTAGCATCATTTTGTTTCGATTTTTTTTTGTCCCAAATCTTTTTTTGGTCCCATTTTTAAAACATTTCCTCCCATAAGCTGCCCTCAGTTTTGTTTTTTTATAATTACTTTAATTTTTCTTTATAGTGTAAAATCCAGAATATATTTCTTGTGTTTTATCTTTAGTTCACATGGAAAAGTGGATATAAAACAGATAAGAGGAGAAAAAATGCTATACTTCATTCTTCTATGTTTTTTCTTTCTCCTTTAAGAAAGCATCATGCTGAATGCTTTTGTCTGAAATTACCCTGCAGGTGATTCAAAAGAAAACCGGGAGAGCCTGCAATCCAAGAACAGCTTTTAAGCCAGTAGGCTCATAATTAACTGAAAGACAAGTATTATCAACAGTCAACCTGTGCCTCTAATAATACAAACTTTTTATTTGGAACTTCAAAAGCACAGATAAAATTTCAACGTATGCACAAAATGACAAAAGCTCTTCTGAAAAAAAAAACTTATAGTGGTAATTATATTCAATTGCCTTTGAAATGGATGAACTTAATGATTTATTTAAAAAAACTTTTGGAATAAATTTAAAAAATTAGACTTTTGCTTATCATCATCCCTTACACATAACAGACTCAAGAAAAATATTTTCCCCCATACTCTGAGACCTCTTTTAAAATTTATTTTCTTTAGAATAAAATAGAACCTTCTTTGTTTAGTTTTTCAAATCTTTTACAACCTGATCCTAGACCTATTAGGCCATCTTCATTGGACATTAGTGTCCCTCTAGAACATTGCTGTCCATCAGATAACATCTCTGACTTTGAATTGATCATCCTTCTAGCCTCCCTTTCCCCTTTTGTTTCATTAAATCTTTTTCTTCCTTCTAAAAGCACTCCCTGCCATTTTCTACTTGGAATCTTTCCTGATTCCCAGAACCACTTATGTCCTTTTGTTCTAAATAATCTTGAATTTATCTTTATCTTTATTATTTTTATCTTTATATTTTATTCAGTAATAGTTGTCTTACCCTCCCCTTCTCCTCCCACTTAAAATATGAATTCTTTTATTAAAGCTGATTTCATTGTTTGTGTACAATTCTGGAGACCATATTCAGATTCTAATTCTTACTCTTACTAAGGTGGAGTAGGCACTTACGTGCCTCCAAGGGTTATTGTGAGGAAATGGTTTTTTTGTCTTACAACACTACAGAAATGGGAGCAGTCACTTTTTTCCCCCCTATCTTCATCTTTATGAAGCAACTTGAAGCAATTTTTTTTCCTCCTAAATGTATTATAATTGAATAGAATTTCAATTTTTTTCCATTTGATATTGAAAACTAATTATTTAAGCTCTTCCAGCCACTAAAATAATGTAGGTTTTGGTTTCTTCCACTTCATCTGCAATTCAATACTTTAAGGTCTGCAGGCATTCCTAAGGTGGGGAAGTCACCTGTGCTTGGTAGTTCAGTTGAATATAATCAACATAATAACAACACTTTGAATTTACCGTAGGGGGTGGAGATGGTTAAATTGCCCACCAACTTCCTGGCTATAGCTTATTGTTCTCCCTTGATTACCACTATCAACTTTCCCCAGCGAAGAACAAAAGAGGGTTGAATTTTCCTGTACCTCTTAGGCCTGGTGGAGACCTGTAGCACACCTTCCTACTTTGGAAAAACCTTTGTGGAAGGGCAGTATGTGGCTAATAGTTCTATTTCAAGAAACATCTTTTAGTTGGATCACTTATTTCCTCTGGGTAGTATTAAAGTTTATAAAGAAAAATAATCCTTCATAGTCTTCTCTATGTTCGAGACTGGGAAGCACACTAAAAGGCTGGGGAAAGGAAGCCAAAGGAGGGAGAAAAAATAGATTTAAGGTTTGGTGAAATAGGAAAAGGAATGGATGGATAGGAATGGAAGGGAAAGAATAGGAAAAACCACTGATACTTTCATTCTAGAAGCATTTATAAAGTCCTGTGGCTATCGCTATTAGGTACTAAGGGAAACACCAAGTTTAGATTAAAACCTGTCCTCCATTAGGAAATAGGACAGCAAAGATAGCTATATTTTGATGCACTCAGGTTCAAAACGAAGTGCAAATTAACTTCCAAGATGGAGGTGTACCTAACAAGGGGAAAAGGAAGATAATAGAATCACAAATCGAGAGATATATATACATATATACGGACACATGTATTTATACAAATCATATTACTTGCTGTCTGGAGAAGGGAAGGCAAGGGAAGGAAGGAGAAAAAAATTTGTAACTCAAAATCTTACCAAAATGGATGTTGAAAATTATCTTTACATGGAATTGGAAAAAATAGTTAAAAAAACAAAAACAAACTAGGGCTGGAAGGAATCTCGAAGGCTGAGTGGGGAAGTGGCATTCGAATTTGCCTTTCAGAGAGTGATTAAGAATTCAATATGTTCCCGCTGGAAGGAGAGCTTCGTAGCACCTGGTGAGCAGAGAGGCAGGAGGACCCCAGGGAAGCTTTGTCCCGCGTTCTTTCCCGCCAGGCCCCCATCTTTCCAGTCTAACTTACACCTTAATGCCCCACTCTCCAAACCCTGCGGACCGGGGACACTCCCGTTTCCAGCTCCCGGGCATTTTCTTTAGCTGCCCAGGAACGTTCTTTGTTTTTTGCCTTCTTTGGATTCTCAGCACTTCGGCAATGTCCGGCTCATGGGAGGCGATAAACAAACGCTCAGACTATTGCGATGGCGAGGAGCGCCAGTAAAACCGATAAAGTGAAAAAGGCGAAGCAGTCCTGGTTGAGGAGATGAGACTCGCTTGAATCAGCAGGCGTTAGGGAGCTGCGGACTTTAGAACTCATTAGTGACAGAACGATAATCGGGACGGGGGAGGGGGGGCTCGGTGTCGGGAATGAAATTTAAAACTTATGGAAAGATCTTAAAAGATTACGGAATAAAGTGGC
Organism: Sminthopsis crassicaudata; assembly: GCF_048593235.1. NCBI lineage: Eukaryota > Metazoa > Chordata > Mammalia > Dasyuromorphia > Dasyuridae > Sminthopsis > Sminthopsis crassicaudata. The sequence goes on from NC_133617.1 coordinate 646,980,119, forward strand.
GCAAAGTTTTCCACTCTACACTCAAAACTTTTAGGCTCTTCCTAGTCACTGTAGTGGGCACGTGGCCCAACCCGGGGACCCACTCCAAACAGGTGCGTGAAAGCAGAGGCCCCTCCCCAGGCGCAGGGCGCGCTCGGCGGGTGGGAAGCCGCGAGCCGCGGAGGAGGCCCGCCCAGCGCAGGCGCACGCCCCGCCTCCCACAGCTTTCCCTTTCTGTGCTGCCGGGGGCCATGCTTCCCCGCCCGGCCTTCCGCTCTTCCAATCAGAGTCTCGCATTCCGTGCGCACGTATCCTAGAGATGGGGAGGCCGGAGAGAGGGCGCGGGGGGAAGGGGCGGGGAGAGGCGGGGCTGAGGGTGGACGGGGTGGGAGCCCAGCCTCTCTCCCACCGACCGGAAGTGGCCGTTGTAAACTTGACCTCCCTGGGGGCCGGCCCCTTAGGCGACCCCCTTCTCCTTTCTCTTTTGATCCCGCGGTCCTAGAAGCCGCCGAATTCCGTCAGCCCCCAGCCCCTTTCGCTGCACCTCTCTCCGCACCCTCCAGCAAAGTATTTCTCCTGCGTCCTCCACCCATCCCTCTATGCCGCGGGCCAGCTGGGCTAGTTGGTTGGCTTTAATTTGGAGAATAAATCCCGCGAGACTCCAGCCTGAGGCCATCTGTGGGGGCGGCGGGGACTCTCTGAGGTAACCGGTGGAGAGGGGGAAGGGAGAGGTGCGTGATTGGGGGAGAGGGCGGCGAGAGTCGAGCTGTAGCCCTGATGAGGAGGAGGGGCCGTGATGGGGACGAGGAGGAGCATCCTTCGAGGGGCGCCTTGGATTTGGTGGAGTGGGGATGAGGTTTTCCCTATCAATTTTCTAAATGTTTTTTTATTTTTTTCGAAAATCGGCCTTAGGTTTCTCTTAAAGAAAATAAGAATGAATAAAGTCTCGGGACAGTGTCCTCACGTTGTTGAATTTCTGCAAGCAGAAATATTTCCTTCCTTCCTTTCTTCCTCCTTCCCTTTTCTTTTTCCCTCCCTTCTTTCCTCCCTTCCTCCTCTTCCTTTTCTTCCCCCCCCCCTTTCTTCCTCTCTCGTAGTCATCTCCTTTCAATGACAGAGTCTGAGCGAGGGTCCTCTCTTGCTGTTGCAGAATTGGCGGCTCCTTGGTTAACAGGTTTAGGAACACTACCCAGCATTGGCTGAGCTGAATGGGAGTGGCACTCCCGGTAAAAGTCGGGCGAAGTCGCTCTCAGAGTCTGCTATTTCATCACTCGTTCCCTGAGAGGTGGAAAAATGGCTTTGTGAACTTTGATTTGCCATACTATTTACTATTACTGTAGTGTTGAAGTGGTCTCGGACCGGGTCTAGTCTCGGTATTCTGTGATTTGCCCCAAGTCTTTCTTTAATCTCCAGCTCTGCATTTTCTCATTCGAAAAGAGGGAAAGAAGACTAGTGACACAGGAGTGTAGAGGTAGTAAGGTTCTAGAAGACTGAGAAGAGGAAGAGAAGGGAAATTATGTAGGGCTTTGAACACTAAATATCCTGAAGACAATGGGGAACCACTTGAATTTAGAGAAAGGAGGCTCCATGGTTGGACTTTTATTTTAGTAAAATCATTTGATCATGTATAGTCTGTATCTTACTGCTTGATATTATTTTACAGAGGTGGGAGGGAGAGAAAAATTTGAACTCAAAATCTTACAAAAATGAATGTTGAAAACGATATTTACATGGAGTTGGAAAAAGATACCATTAAGGAAAATCACTTCCATGACTGAATGAAGGATAGAATGAGTGGGGAGAGACTGGAGACAAACCGACTCACTATCAAGCTATTGCTGTAGTCCAGGCATGAGGTGATGAGGGCAATATCAGAGGAAAGAAGATGTTGTATTGAAGAGATGTTGGAAAAGTGAAATTGACAGACCTTGTTTAAAGATTGAGTATGCCGAGGTGAGAAGAGAGGGTGAGCAGTCAAGGATGACTCCTCAGAACTGAGAGAGTGATGGTGTCCTCCATTGTAATAGCAATGTTACATGATGGAGGAGGGTTTGGGGGGGAAGAGAATGAGGATAGTTTTGGACATGTTGACATTCATTTTCAGGTGTCTGAAAGATAGTTGAGGATGTGAGACTGGGGTGGTGGTGTCCGTAGAGTGGTTAGGTAGAGTTGAAAATTATTAGCATGGAGATAATAACTTATGTAGGGCTTTGAATGTGAAATAACCTGGAAACAATGGGGAATCACTTGAATTTAGAGAAAGAAGGCTACATGGTTGTGATGAGGTCTAGACTTTAGGGAACCAAAATGAGATTAGGGTTTCTGGTGGTCAGGGAGTTAAATGATAAGGTCTAGTGGCAAGTTTGGGGTTCAGGGAACCAATGGAGAGGTTTGGCTCCCCTGCACCCTCTTGGGATTCAGCATAAGGGTAGGGAGTTTTGGGGACGCCCTTCTGAGGGCACAGGGATTCTTTGTAAAGGAATTTACAAACCTGAAAACCTAGATTGATAAAAGAGGTTTATTATAGGAATTGGAAGTAAGGTTAGAGTCTAGTAGTGGTTCTCAAACTGTCCCTCAGACTGTGGGAGGGCCACACGATAGTGAAAACAAAAGCTCACACTCTGTCTCCACCCCTCAGCCCATTTGCCATAACCCTGCAGCCACATAAATGTCTTCATCCTCAGCGGGTGCATCTGGCCCACTAGAGAGAAGGGGAGAGATGATTAGCATTGTCAGAGACTGCAGAGAGCTCCAGAAAGATCATGTTTGAGAAAAAGGGCATTGGATTTGGTAATTAAATGCTCTTTGGTAACTTTAGAGAGAGCAGTATTAGTTGAATGATAAAGTCTAAAGCTGGATTTTAGAAGATAGAAACTGTTGTCTAGCCTGAAGAAATACAGGATGATAATTAGTGGGAGGAAATGGTCAGGGAAAGGTTTTTTGAGGATGAGGGATCTATGTGCATGTTTCAAGGCTATAGTGAAGATACCAATAGAGGGAGAGACATTGAAGGTGATTTGCTGAGGATACTAAAAAGGGACAATCTGTTGGAAATGAGATAAAAAGGCTTAATGGAAGTGCTTATATTTAATTTTAGAGTCATTTGGAATCTATTGGCACTATTTAAGAAGGGGATTGACATGATCAGATCTGCATTCAAGACAAATCATTATGACAGAGGTATGTAAGATGGATTTAAGTGGGAAGAGGAAGGGAAAAATATTAAATGAATATGTATGTATATGTTTATGTATATAGTGCTTGCTTATACCAAGCACTGTGCTAAGCATTTTTTACACATATTATCTCATTTGATTCTCACTGTAACCCTACAAGAAAGAAGCTGTAATTATCTCCATTTTATAGTGAAGGAAACTGAGGAAGAAAGAAGAGTTTAAGTGACTTTACCAGAGTCATGCTATTACCTACTTAAGTGTTTGAGGCCAAGAATCAATTTCATTTTTTGCCTAGTGAGGCAAAGAGATTAATTAGGAGGCACTACTACAAGTGAGGAGAGATAAGAGCCTGAACTGAGGACTGAGTGATGGTTGTATGAATAGGAGTTAGAAATGGAAAGATTTAGCAACTGATGGGCTGGAGGAGTAAGGGATGAGTGAGGAATTCAGGATAACACAAAGTTATAAACCTGAGAGAGACTAGAAAAATGGTGGTGCCTTCAGTAGGGAAAGGAGGAAGAAGAGAGTAGGTTTTTGGGGAAAGATGAGTTCTGCTTTGGATTTGTGAAACTTGAGATGTCTTCAGGACAATTAGTTTGAAATATCCAATAGATGGGACTGAACATTTGGAAGACACTTGTTTATATCTATATCTGTGTCTATATATCTCAGTTTGCATGTCTGTCTTCTCCCTCTGAAGAATGAAAAAAAGAATGAAGATAAACCTTAAAATTGTGTCCCATATGTTTTTTTTCCCCTTGGGGAAATCAATTAAAATATCTACTATCATAATGTTGTACATATCTGTACATCTGTGAATCATGTGCATGGAGATAATAAATCCATGAGATCTGATGAGAGGGTACCTAGAGTTAGACAGCAGGGCCTAGTGCAGAAATTTGAGAAATATCTCTAGTTGAGTGGGGAGGCTGTGGATGATGAGCCAGTAGAGAACTTCAGAAAGACTTAAGAGGAAAACAAGAAATTCCATCTGAAAAAAAGTTTAGAAGGGAGAGATGAGACAGTAGTATCGGGAGAGACAGGAAAGAAGAGAGAGTATCTTGCAGAAGAATGTGCTTAGCAGTAACAAATGCAGCAAGTAAGCAGAAAAAAATGAGGACTGAGACAGATTGGTCAGATTTGACAATTTTGAGGTGATTGGTAATTTTGATACCTCCATTTGAATGATGAGATCAGAAACCAGATGATACAGGTACTATACTCTTGTGTTACTTCAGTTCTTACATTATGTGATTTCATCAAATTTATTTTTAAGACTGGTGTTTGAGAACAGGGACAGATACTTATCACAAGTAGCTGCACACCTAGACTCTACTTCTGTATTCTAGCTCTTAATTTTCTCATCTGTCAAATGAAGGGATGAAGTGGTGACTTCTAAGGTCCTCTGCACTTTTAAATCTGTGATCTTGCAATTTTTAGTTAGGGTGATGGTAGCTAGATGGAATAATTTTGAGGCATATATATGATTGATCTATATAATCATGAGTTAATTCTCTTTGTGGTAAAATGTAATTAATGGTATTTTGATGTAGTGTCATAGAGAAGAGCTTATGGTGGTAGTAGTAGTAGTAGACATGTTAGAGAGACATTAGATTTATTCTTCTTGACTCCTGAGGATGAATTAGAAGCAATGACTAGAAGTTATGGAGGTACATATTTTGGTTTCATACAAGAAAATTTTTAGAGTCATTCCTAGGTAGATTAGGCTATTTTAGGAGGTAATTTGATTTCTTGTAAAGGGAAGTCTTCAAGCAGAGCCACTGATGACCAATTGTGAGTATATTTATTTTGGAGGGATTCTTGTTCAAGTAAGGCTCGAACTCAAAAGTACTAGATGATTTCTAAAATTTATTCCAATTCCTGAAACTCTGATGAACTTAATACAATTTAACACTGACAATAATTAGCTAAATTATGGTTTATCCAGAAATTATAAAATTAGTATTGTGGTTTTTGTTGTTTAGTCATTCACTTGTGTTTGACTCTTTGTGACCCCATTTGGGGTTTTCTTGGAAAAAATATTGGAATAGTTTAATTGACATGTCCAGAGTTACATAGCTAGTAAGTATCAGACTGGATTTGAACACAGATCCTCCTGACTCTACCACTGTGCCGGGCATAAAATGGTTATAAAGAGACAATTGTTTCCTGGTAGTAGTAGCTAAGCCACTCAGTACTACAACTACCCCTACGTTGTGTTTCTAATATCTTCACTAGAAATAGTGAAGATTTTTTTATTTTTTAAGCATTCTCCATTTTCACTGTCTTGATCTCACTCTTTCTATGCTCTTGACTTTTTTTTTTTTTTTTTTAACAATATGGAATCCTGTCACACTTTTTTTTTTATTAAAACATTTTTCCAACTAATCTTTCTCTTGGAAATATAACTATAACTTGTGAGGAATTGACACTAAAAGATCCTTATCTTTTGATAAAATTGATGATCCTCATTACTAACTGAAGAGGCAGATTCATCAGCTTTTATTATCTGACAAGTAGAGATTCTCTGGGTCTTGCCTTTTCTTTTATGTATAAGTCTTCTGATACATACAAATCTTATGAATTTGTTTTTCCTGTTAAGAACACAGTTGCTAGCTGTTAAATATGTTATGACACCTTAAATCTTTATGGGACCAGAACTTGGAGATTTTTTTAGGCCTTTGTCATAGTGGTTCTGGGAAGTAGAATCCCATGAAATAAGTACACAATTTTTTTTTTTTTTTTTTAGAATTTTTTTTTCCCACAGTATATATGCATGAGCAATTTTTTTTATAACATTATCCCTTTTATTCATTTTTTCCAAATTATCCTCCCCCTCTACTCCCTCTCCCCATGACAGGCAATCCCATACATTTTACATGTGTTACAATATAACCTAGATACAATATATGTGTGTAAATACCATTTTCTTGTTGTACATTAAGTATTAGATTCCGAAGGTATAAGTAACCTGGGTAGATAGACAGTAGTGCTAACAATTTACATTCACTTCCCAGTGTTCCTTCTCTGGGTATAGTTGTTTCTGTCTATCATTGATCACCTGGAAGTGAGTTGGATCTTCTTTATGTTGAAGATATCCACTTCCATCAGAATACATCTTCATACAGCATTGAAGTAAGTACACAATTTTTCTTGAGAAAGAGAACTTTAGTAGAACTCTGAACTCTTGAATTACGAATTTTAAGTTCAATAATGAATATATTAGTCTAGAATCTTTTGAACTATCAGGTACTTGGAATGGACTATTGCATAAACTAATAAAATAATGAATGTGTAAATCTATTAAAATGACTTGCAAATCATAAAAATAGAATAGAATTCTTTAAATATAAGACCTATGGACTATTCCTTTAAAAAGAGGATTATAATGGATTGATACTTCTAAGCCTAGTTGAGCTAATCTGGATGCTGCTTTGCAGATTTTCCAATTTCTAGCAGAGAGGAGGAAAGAAGTAGAGAGAAGGGCTGACCCTCTGATCCTTTCTAGGGAAAGGAAGACAAAGAGGAAGAACATACCATGCTGCCTCTTTTGCCCAAACTTGATAACAGAAGAGGGGGAAGAAATCCAAGAAGCCTGTTCTCTGATGGAAAGAGAGAAGGAAAAATAGGAGCCTAGAGATAATTTCTTTTGTTTTTCAGCCAGAAGAGGTCCAGATCCAAATTCCAGAAGCCCTGTTACTTCGTCCAACCAAATGAGGTCACATGCTTCTAATTTTATGCCTTCTTACTTGGATTTAAGGCTGTCTCAGTTCTTTCCCCACTGGTGAAGATGCTTCCTGTTACAAACTCTGCCAGTAGGAAGATTTAGTTTGGAACTAGAGTCTATACTCATTGCAAATCATGATTCCTTAGAGACTGCTTCAGAATCAAGAAAATTCTATTACATTCAATGGTGGAAAGTTGGTCCCTCAATTCTGTGACCCATTTGGGGACCACCATCTGAGTTGGCTAGAGTTAGATGAAGAATTGATTTCTTACACATTTCCCCTCACATGGCTAAAGAATATCCATTGTAAAGTGACATATTCTATAACATTGTCAAAGCATTAGAGGGAAACTTCAGATACATCTTATACATTCATTTATTTCCCAATTCCTTCCCTACTTCTACACCCAATATAAAGAGAAGAAAGCAAAATTCATTACAAAACAATAATCCAAAACAAACTGCTGCATTAACTGTGCCTCTTCCCCCTCCCCCCCAAAAAAAGAAAAAACAAAAAAGGAAGATGAGAAAACATGCTTTAATCAGTTTTTTATGGAGGTGGATATGTATATTTCCTAAGGAATCTTGGAATTGTAGTTGGTTATTGTGAGTCTTTCAAAGTACTTTCTTTACAATATTGCTGTTATTATATACACTGTTCTCCTGTTTCTGTTCACTTTACTTTGTATCAGTTCGTACAAGTCTTATTTTTTCTGAAACTATTCACTTCATCATTTTTTAATACTACAAAAGTATTCCATCAAATTCATACAATGTAACTTGTTCAGCCCTGTTTTTATTGATGAGCATTTCTTCAATTTCTAGTTCTTTGGTGCCACAAAAGTACATAATATATAAATGGATAAAATGTAGAACTATATTTGTATTATGTATTACATAAATAAATAAATATATTTATTGTACACATGATACCTTTTCCTCTTTCTTTGAATTTTTGGAGAGATACACCTATGAATGGGATTGCTGAGTCAGAGGGCATGCACAGTTGAATAGTTTTGGGGGTACAGTTCCAAATTGTTTTCCATAATAGTTGGTTTAATCCATAGCTTTATCAGCAATTCATTGCAGTACCAAATTTCCTACATCTCTTCCAGCATTTTCCATCTTTTTTATCAAGTTGTTTTAATTTGCATTTCTCTAATTATTTGTGATTTACAGAATTGTAAAATATGGTTACTGAGATAACTTAGATTTCTTTCTTTGAAAACTGTCCATGCGTGTCTTTTGACCATTTATCATTTAGAGGTTAATTTTATATTTTTAACTCAATTCTTTATATAGTTAAGAAATGAGACACCTGTTTCAGACAAACTTGTTGCAAATATATTTTCCCCCATTTTCTTGCTTCTCCCGATTTTAGCTGCATTATTTTTATCCAAAATTTTACATAATTAAAATTGTCTTTTTTACTCTTCTATGAACCTCCTTTTCTCTTATTTGACCATAAACTTTCCCTCTATTTAGGAGAACCACACATTATTGATATGTTTGTGATACCTTTTTATGCCCATTACATGAAAATACATGACTGGTTTTTTGTTGCTTTAAAAATATCTGTGATCTTATCTTGTGTTATGTTCTTTTCCCATTTAACAAGGACGTTTAATTATTTTGAAATTTTTTGATACATTTTTATTTTGAGATATATTTCAACAAAGCCTCTTGCAAAATATATTCCCTACATACTTGTTTTGATCACTTTTCTTTAAAAAAAATTGCTTGATTTTGAATTTGACTAACACTAACAAAACTGAATATTTACATGTACTGACTACAGAAGAGTATTATATATAAAGTAGTGAATTTTATTTCGTTATTTTATTTCTTTTTAAAATATGTTCTGAGTTCAACATGTTAATTCCAAAAGCTGACCTACTTTTCTGTTTTTTTAAACTATCTTCTGTTCTCTTCTATGCATTTCTAAATAAGCTTCATTGATACCTGTCTGCCTATCATCCTTATACTTTTATCTCTGATAATTATCACTTCCACCTTCCAATCCTTCTAAATACTTCCTCATTTATAATGAGTTTTCATAATACTACAAAACAGACCCACATATTTGTCATATCTGATAACACATATCTCTTTCTGTATCTCTAGTTCATGAGTTCTCTAATTAGAGTTGGAGTAAGTGCTTCATTCACTAGGAATCCTGGTTGGTTATTACATTGAGTAGAGAAGTCTTAAAACTTTCAATATTGTTTTTCTTTACAATGTTGTTATTGTCTAAATTTGCCCCATTTTACTCTACCTCAATTCTGTTTTTCCAGTTTTCTTTGAATCTAGTTTTTTAATTATTTTCTTTTCATATAATATTCTGTTATATTCATATATTATAATTTCTTCAACCACTCTCCAATTGATGAGTGTTGCCTTTAGTTTCTAGTTTTTTGCTATAATAAAAAGAGCTCCCATAAATGTTTTTATGCAGGGCAAGCTAGGTGGTGCAGTAGATAGAATACCAGCCCTGAGGTTAGGAGGACCTGAATTCAAATTTGGTCTCAGACACCTAACACTTCTAGCTGTGTGACTTTGGGCAAGTTACTTAATCCCAATTGTCTCAGCAAAAAAACAAAACAACAAAAACAACTAAAAAAATGTTTTTAGTCATATGGTTTCTTGTTCTCTTTCTCTGACCTCTTCAAGGTAAAAGCTTAATGTTGGTACCTTTGGGTCAAAAGATATATATATAAAGATATATAGAAACATTTTGGCCATAGTTCCAAAGTGCTTTCTAGAGAGACTGGACCAATTCACACCTCAGTTAACTATATGTGGAAGGCTTCTCATAGCCCTTATGAAATTGTTTTTGTTTTTGTTTTTGTTTTTTTTGGGAATATTTGCCAATCTGATGGAAATGAAATAGAATGTCAAAAGTTGTTGTAATTTGAGTTTTTATTATTTGTTGTGATTTGGAGCATTCTTTCATATAATTGTTGATAGCTTATAATTTTTTTTTTTTTTTTTTTTTTTTAAGAAATGCATATTCTGGGGCAGCTAAATGACTCAGTAGATTAAACACTGGTTCTGGAGGTCAGGAGAAATGTACATTCAATTCCTTTGACTATCTTTTGGGGAATAGCTCTTGTTCTTGTATATTTGCATCAATTTCCTACATGTCTTAGATATCAGTACTCTTTGTGGCAAAGACTTTTTTCCCCCTAGTTGTTTCCATTTTGATTTTCCTTCTCCAGTCATTAACCCCATTGATTTTGTTTGTGCAAAAAGTTTTTAATGATCTTCTACTCTAATTTATTTATTTAACTTTTTACATCTAGATCATAAATACTTTTGGAGCCTATTGTCTCACGAGATAGTGTATATATAAGTTATATATACTTATACATATTTGTTATATTTTATTATATATATATTTGTTTCATTTAATCTTCTCCAATTACATGTACAACTAAAAATTTTTTTAGCGTGTTGAGTTCTAAATTCTTTCTCCTCTACTTCTTTAGAAGGCAAGAAGTATTGCTACTGATTATACATGTTGAAGTAATGCAAAGCATAGCATATTTCCATATTACTCCTGTTGGAAAAGAAAACATGTAAAAAACCTCATCATCAGTGCTGTGGAAAATCTTTGATAATTGTCTTGATTAGAGTAGTAATTTTTTTTTTTTTTGTAAGGCATCTGGGGTCAAGTGACTGCCCAATGTCACGAATCAGTAAGTGTTAAGTATCTGAGGCTGGATCTGACTTCATGGCCTATGTTCTATCCACTGGACCATCTAGCTAAGCCTGTCATCTTGATCATCCTTATGATGTTGCTGTTAGTCTGTACAATGTTCTTCCAATTTTGCTCACTTCATTTTGTATCAGTTCATATAAGTTTTCCTAGGTTGTTCTGAAAGTGTGCTGCTCATCATTTCTTATCTACAATAGTATTCTGTCAGAATCATATCACAACTTGATTAAGCATTCCCCAGTTCATGGATATCTCCGTTTCCAATCCTTTGACATCACAAAAAAAGAGCTGTTATATTTTTGTACAAATAGGACATTTTCCTTTTCCTTTGATCTATTTGAAATACAGACTATACATATAGATCTGTGTGTGTGTGTGTGTGTGTTTGAAGAGAGAGAAAGAGAAAGAGACTCTGTGATATTAGGTACTGCTGGGTCAAAGAGTTTGCATAGTTAGGTGTGAATTGTTAATCCAAACCTTATTTTCTTCAGGAGTGCCATCTAGTTGTTTCCCACAGTTTCTGGGTTTATTTAACATCATACTACTATGTTCATTTGCTTTCATCTGTTGCACTAATCAACTTGTCTATTTTGATTTTTTTCCAAATAGCTTTAATAATTACTATTTGAAATTGCACATGTTTTACATATTATTGGATTAATTGTCATCTAGGGAAGGGAGTGGGGAGAAGAGAGGGAAAATATTTGGAACACTAGATTTTGCAAGGGTGAATGTTGAAAATTATATGTATATTTTGAAATTAAAAAGCTTTAATAAAAAATTACTACTTGATAGTATAGTTTGAGATTTGGTACTGTTGGGCCTCCTCCTTTCTCATCTATTTTTTTCTTTACTTTTTTGAAGCGCTTTGATCATTTGTCTTTGGTTATATAGCGTTATAAAGTGACACTTTCATAGCTTAAAGAATATGGTACTGAATAAGTAAATGAAGTAGTATTATAATTTTTACTATTTTGCAAATCAATTTTACAATTAATTTCTTTCCAGTGATTTAGAAGATGATAAAAGATATAATATCATTAACAATAATGATTTGTAGAAGCAATCCATTTTCCACTTCAATATCTTTTTCCACTTCCCTTCATTCTGATCCCAATAATTGTTTCTTAGACTTTCTTTTTAATCGTCATTTTATGATCTACCCTCTGAGATCGATGTTTACCAACTCCCCTTAAACCCTCTTTCATAAACTTTCCTTTCTTTTTATGTCATTGAGTTTCATTTATTACTATACCAAACTCTGAGTGTATAGGGGGAAGAGAAAGGCCTCTGTGTGAACTACTTGTATCAAATTCAAATAGAAGTGGGGATTATTAAGACATGCCTAAAGATTCCTGTGATCCTCATAGTGATGTAGGAAAGCACATGTTTGTGTATTTCTCTTTTAAAAATTAACTTATTTTGTAAAATATTTTCCAGGAACATTTTAATCTGGTTTGCTCACACTTGGTAGTGTGGGTCTATGTTTAACTTCTCTGAAGTAGAAAACTTTCCTTTTTTTAGATGAGTCCCATAACTGGGGAGCTTGAAGAATATACAAAACATAGAGGAACCTTATAGGGGAGTGAGCAATACATGAACATTTCTCTAATTTCCTGGGTATTTATTTTCTTAGATGTTTATTATCTAATAGAGACAACATGCAAGCAACTATGTACAGCCAAGTACATATGAGGCTTCTTGCAAAAGATGTGATTTTTAGATGGTCCTGAAGGAGACTTGGGGAAGTAAGGAGGTAGAGATGAGGAAGGAGAGATTTCCAGGCATGGAGATTAGCCAATGAAATGCAAGGAGTTAGGAGATGGAATTGTAAGGGTTAAAAAACCTCTAGAAGCAAGGAATACAGTTCAAGGCATGTGGGAAGACCTGAGGGATGAGAGGTTCCACGGCGCATGGAGGTGGGGCACAACCCCAAGAGGCGGTGTCTGATTCCAGGTACCACGCTTCCCTCCTTAGTGTTCTCAAGGCCTAGCACACCTCTCTCCTTCTTCTCGAGCCAATCCCATTATGCCAGGTTCCTAGAGGACCCCCTCCTTCCTCCATATCATCAGTTGGGTATAAATATATGCTATCTCAGAATAAAATTCTCTTTTGCTTCACCCCTACCTCCTGGTGGTCTGTCTCTATGGGATCCGGGTTGGTACCCGAAGACAGGTAAGTGTGGCCTAGCCGTGCCATTGACTGACGGGCATTAAGAGTACCTCTAAGGGGAGCTACCAGGTTAGAGTAGTCCATAGGGGTGTAACATGGAAACTTATACTAGTAACAGGTAGGCCAGTGTCATTGAATTGTGGAATACATGGGGAGAAATAAGGTTTTAGGCTGAAGAGAGGAAGGGACTAGGTAATAAAGAGCCTTAAAAACCAATGAGAAGATTTTATATTTGATCCTGAAGGAAATAGAAAGCTTATTGAATGGGGGCTTAAAAGAGTCTTATGTTATGGGAGCCACTTGCTAGAGGCTGCTGGGGATCTAATTCTGACTAGCAGAATAGATCTCTTCATGTGAAAGCATGATAGTGATACAAGGAGACAGAGAGGCAGGTGCATTCTCTGGCCTCTCTCCTCTTCCCTCTTGCTTCTGATTTATTTTATTCACAATTCACAAGCAACATCTGTGTCAGTAAAGGCTCACTTGCAGTTCCTTCAAGTGTGTTATGATTCACGGCTGTGGGGGCTTCTGGAGAATCCACTCACCCCTTTAAACTTAGGCATGGTCCCAACAAGTCTGACTTGTATTTAAGAAAGATCACTTTGCTGAGAGGGGATATACTGAAATAGGGGAGAGAGTTTGGGAGTCTCAGTCAGTAGTCCAGCTGTGAGGTGATGGATGGTTGAACCATGATTGTGCAGTGTCAGAGAAAAGAAAAAGAGTTGGATGTTGGAAATATTACAAAGGTAAAATTGATAGAACTTGGAAATTGATTCGATATAAAGGTTAAGAGAGAGGGTAGAGAATGATATCTAGGTTGTAAGCCTAGGTGAATGGGACTTTAGTAATTAAAAAAATTTGCTAAGAACCTGCTGTGTGCAGAAATGTTATTGATGAGAAGGAATATAAAAACATTTCTAAAGATTATAAAGATAGACATACAACATAAAGTCAGAGGGCCTAGGTGGAATTTTAATACTGCTCCTTAAAGGTTGCCTGAAAAGAGGCAGATTTGTGAAGTGACCAGCTGAATACCAGGATAATACATGATAATGGGACTGAATTTAATATGATTTATATGTAATGGAGAATGGCTTAGCATAGTACAGATGGAAGAGCGATTTTCTATAAATGGGTGAATTCCTCCATATATTTCTTTTGGTGGGTAACAGTTTTTGTTGCATCAAAGCTCAGAATACTATAAAAATATCCTGTGAAATACATGATTACTTAAAACTGATTGATCTATCAGTCTATATTGGAAAAGCTATATGGGTGAACAGTGACTTTTGTTTACATTGACATGCAGTTAAATGCATATATTCAGTAAACATTTTTGTACTGTACTGAGTAAATATTGGGGATGCACAAAGAGGCAAAAGACAATTCCTCAAGGAGCTTATAGTCTATTGGAGGAGACTACATGCAAACAAATATACACAAAACAAACTATATATAGGATATATAGGAAACAAGAGAAAACATTGGAATTAAGGGGTCAGGGAAGGCTTCCTTAAGAAGATGGAATTTTAGTTGAGATTTAAAGAATCTAGAGAGGTCAGTAGTTAGTGTGCAGGAGGGAGAGTGATCTAGGTATGGGGGATAGCCAGAGAAAAATGCCCAAAATTGAGAGATGGAATATATTATTTGTGGAACAGCTAGGAGACTGTTTTGAGAGAGAGTACCATTGGGTGTAAAGAATAAAAAGTTTGGAAAGGTAGGTTGAAAGGTTTCAAAGGCCAAAGAGAGCATTTTGCATGTTTTTTTTTTTTCCTGAAAGGCCATAGAAAGCCACTGGAATTTGTTGAGTGACATGATCAGACCTGCACTTTAGGAATATCATTTTATGGGCTGATAGAGAATGTATTCGAGTAAGGCAAGACTTGAAGCAGGCAAACCTACCAGCAGAATAATTCAGGAGTGAGATGATTAGAACCTGTACTAGAGTGGGATAGGGTCAGAAGAGAGAAGGAGGTGTATCGGAGAGATGTGACAAAGGTGAAATGTACAGGCTTTGATGACAGCTTGGGTATGAGATGTGAGAGACCCATTATAACTCCTGGGTTTTGAGCCTGACTGACTCGATCTTGACAGTAATAGGGAAGATAAAAGAGTGTGGGAGGTTTAGGGGATAATGTTCTGTTTTGGATAGAATGTGTTTAAGTTGTCTAAAAGGTTTTTGGAGTTATGGGTTTGGGGGTTGACAATTTGGGGCAGAATTTGAGAATTTTTATTTTTCAGTTGTTTCAGTTGCATCTGGTTCATCATGTCCACATCTGGGGTTTTCTTGACAAAGATATTGGAGCAGTTTGCCATTTCTTTTCTAGCTCATTTTACAGATGAGAAATTGGGGCACACAGGGTTAAGGGACTTGTCCAGCACTTCGAGGAAGTGTCTGAAGCTGGATTTGAGTCTAGGGTCCTGTGTTTTATCCATTGTGCCTCCTAGCTGCCCACATCATCAACATAGAGATGGGTAATAAAATCTATGGGAACTGATAAGCTCAACAAGTGAAGTAATATGGAAGAGAAGAGAGCTCAGGACAGACCACTGGGGGGCATTGACATTTCAGAGATGTGATCTGGAGGATAATCCAGAAAAAGAGACAGAAGGGAATCTGATTGGTGGGAGGAAATCTGGGGGAGGGGAAGTAGTGTCTGGAATCCCAGGGTAACAAGGAGGAGAGTGACTGGCAGTGTCAGACTGAAGAGAGGCCACAGTGAATGAAGATTGGATTTCTCTTTCAAGAGATCCTTTGTATACTTGTAATTTGTCTTCTAGTTTATGCCTTGAAGTTTCCTTATAAAGTAGTAGTTTTGTTCTCCCATGTCCCTTTATTGAGAAAAGAAGTTGTCCAAAACTTCTCCCTTTTTATTTTGCTCCTCTTACACCACCTCTCTAGCCTTCTCAATCTCTGGAGTAAAGGCAGGGGAAAATAGACTATGCATCATCTTTTGGAGAATTCTTTGATCTTTTTGGTCAGGTATCTTCAATGAAAAGGATTGAGCAGAACTACTTTTTTTTTTTTTTTTGTATTACATTTATACCTTTCAGGAATAACTTATACTGTTACTATTTTCAATATGTTTATTTCTTATAGACTTGGTATCTACTTGATCTATAAAGCAAAAGATATCTTTGAAGCTTTTCATTTTCTAGAAGTAAAAAGTTAAGGAGAATTTTTGTCTATTAATACTCAGACGACATCATCATGAGCATCAATCCAAGTAATATTAATGCCGAAATCCAAAGGTAAACCTTAAGTCTTTTGATAAAATTTCATGTTAAAAAAATTGAGTGTTGGGGCAGCTAGATGGTGTAGTGGATAGAGTGCCCTGAAGTCAAAGAACTGAGTTCAAACTTAAATTTATGTCCCTCCATTCTCTTTTGATCCCTTCAGTTATTCAGTGAAAGTAGGTTCTTTAATTCTCTAAAAATTATTATCCTTATTTTGCAGGAGAGGAGAAAATTGAAGGTTAGAGACAGTTAATGACTTGTTGGAGGCCAGACTTGTACTGAAATCTCTTCTGATCACCATTTCAGCTAACCTGCTTTTACCTGCAGTCATATTAATTTATAGTGAAGCTTTAATGACTTGATGGTAAAACAAAACAAAACAAAACAAAACACTACAAACTTTACAGGGGTAATTACATTTTGCAAGATAAACTTAATTCAAATGATGTTAATGTATATAGGGTGAAATGTGATTAGATTTATATTCTCCTCCCCTTTTTTTGGGAGGGAATATTAAATAAGGCTCACAGGCTTGGATTCCTAGAATCTTTGTGATTTCTAGTTGCCTTTTATGTGTAAATCTATGATTCAATGAGCCGAAGTACTTTTACTGTTTAGTAATATTTTCAATCCTAAAAATACATTACTTTCAGAAAAATTAAATCCCATATCTTCCAATTATATGTTGAAGTTCCTTAAGAATAGTAACTTCTTTTTTGTCTTTGTGTCTTTAGCATCTAACATATTATATTAACTAGATATTTAATAAATGCAAATTAATTGAATTTCACATTCAAAATTGTATTGAAGATTAGGAGAAATGCTTAAAGCTAGAGATATTTTATCTTTATTTATTTATTTATTTTTGCTGAGGCAATTGGGGTTAAGTGACTTGCCTAGGGTCACACAGCTAGGAAGTGTTAAGTGTCTGAGACCAGATTTGAACTCAGGTCATCCTGACTTCAGGGCTGGTGCTCTATCCACTAGAGATATTTTATACTATCACTTCAAGCTTGTTTCTTATGCAGCTAGCATTTTCCTTATCATACATTGGAAAAACCTTTCTCTTGTTAACTTTTCCTTCTCTTTATGAGATGATGCTCTCTAATTTTAAATTAAATGTGTGACTTAATGCCAATGTAACAAAACTATTGGGAAGTTTAAATATCACAATTACATTTTAAAATTTCATTTACCAGGTTAAAGAATACTGCTGCTGACTTAAAAGAAATGCATAAAAGCAATGAATCAGATTTGGATTTCATTACAGATCTGAGAAAGAAATTACATCGAGCAAAAAAAGAAAAATTGGAAATAACAACTAGCCACAATGCCCAGGTAGGTTTTATATATTGGTAACTACTCAAAGAATATTTTATTATGGAAATAGGAAGACTACCTGGAATTAATTATTGTATTGAGGAAATAGTTTTATGAAGTGATGATGTGGGGTCTAGCATGTTTATTAAACATCAACCCTAGGATTTATTTTTTAATACATCTCATTCTACATTGCGTTAATCTGCTACTCTCCATTAAACATTTGTAGAAATAGTTGTCTACATTTTGAAAGAAAAATTGAATATAAGGAAATTTAATGTTTGTTAAGTGCATATATTATGATTAAAATCTAGTGAGAGTAAACAGATTAATGAATAATGATTTTGCTTAAGCCTTCTGTTTCCCAAGGCAGTTGTAGATTCATTGTACATATTCTTTTGGTTTTGCTTTCTTTATTTTATATCACTATATACGAATTTAAATGTATTTGTATTCTTCTTAATTGTCATTTTTTTCCTTGAGTTTTTTGGTGGAATTGTGATCTTCTTGAGGAAACCCCAAAACTCTGAAAAATCCTTAAAGGAGAAAACCTCCTTGGACTCTGCCTCAGGAAAGGGGACTCCATCCTAAGTACAAACGTTTCATTTTTGTTATCTGGCTCAGTCCTGAAATCCATTGAATTCAATTCAAATTCTAACCCTGGCTGAAACCCAGCCAGGAGCCAACCTGGGACTGAATCCACAGCCCCCTTATAAAAGAGCCAAGCTGGAGCCCTCTCTTTGCAGAGGTTCTAAACATGGCAGCCTTATGCCTGGCATGGATCTTTGCCCACTGGAACCCTTTTATCTCTACCTTCAACTTTACTAACTAGATTGTACTTCCAAACCCGATAAACCTCTTTTATTAATCTAGGTTTTCGGGTCTGTAAATTCTTTTACAGGGAACTCTTGTGCCACTACTAGACCTCATTTAACTCTGTATCCTTGTGCCGAATCCAAGGAGGTTGCAGGGGAGCTCTATTTGACTCCCTGTACCCTGAACCTGCCACAAGACCTCAATTAAACCTAATTTCATTTAGATACTCCCAATTCTAAACCTCATCATCCTCAACTGCATGATAATTCCAAAGCTTCATTCAAAGTTCGGAAGCCTATCCTACTATTCCCAATTACTTTTGACCTCCTTATTGAAATTTCTTTGTTATATTTTACATTTAATTTTCTTTGTACATATTGTTATCTCCCAATAAGATATAAACTCCTTGTATTTCTTCCTTTGTATCTTGAATATTTGCATGCAGCAGGCACTTTACAAATACTTATTGAATCTGATTCATATTAAAATTCTGATATTTTTATCTTTATGATCTTGGATGAGTTGCTTAACTTTTTTGGGCTTCCTGTTATTCTCCATGAAAAGAGGAAGTTGGCTTGAATGGCTTTGAAGACCCCTTCACTCTAAATCAAAACAAGATTCTCTTGAATCTTATTGGGTGATGAAAGCAGATTGCAACCCATTCACTCTTTCTCTTTAATTGAATAGGGACAAATAAGCAAATTTAGCAAAGTCATTCACAGTTGGTCATCTTTGAACATTGTTGTTGTATGCAGTACATTTTACTTTGCTTGAGTTCATGGAGTATTGTCCAGGTTTTTATTTTTTGTTTTTTTCTGAGAGCATCATTTCCCATAGAACAATAATATTCCATCACAAACACATACCATATTTTATTGAGCTATTCCTCAATTATTGGACATCCCCTCAATTTCCAATTTTTTGCCCTGAGAAGAGAGCTGCTATAAATAATTTTTGTACATAGGTCCATCTTCTTTTTTTGGGGGGAATCTTTTTTGGTATTCATGCCTAGTAGAGGTGCTGTTAGGTCAAAAAATATGTATAAAATTGTAACCCTTTGGGCATAGAACATATCTTTTGATCATTTACAATTAGGACATGGCTCTTATTTTTTATAAATTTGACTTAGTTCCCTTTATGTTTGAGAAATGAGGCCTAATCAGAGAAACTTACTTCACAATTCTTTTTACAATTATTATTGCTAACTGTATTTCCCTCATTTATTCTCTTTCCTTTCAACCTGTCCTTCCTCAAAAATGTCTTGCTACTGACCACTCCCTCCCCACCATGCACTCTCTTTTATCACCTCCCTCCCTTCCTGTATCCCATTTCCCCTCCTATTTTCCTGCAGGATAAGGTAGATTTCTTCTTTTCTTTTGTCATTTCTTCTTTTTCTTTTTTCTTTTTTAAATATTTTAATAGTTTTCATTTACCAGATATATGTATGGGTAATTTTATAACATTGACTATTGCCAAACCTTTTGTTCTAATTTTTCCTCTTCTTCCCCCCCCCCCCCAAGATGGCAGGTTGACCAATACAGGTTAAATATGTTAGAGTATAAATTAAATACTATATATGTATACATGACCAAACAGTTGTTTTGCTGTACAAAAAGAATCGGACTTTGAAATAGTGTACAATTAGCCTGTGAAGGAAATCCAAAATGCAGGCGGACAAAATTAGAGGGATTGGAAATTCTATGTAGTGGTTCATAATCATCTCCTAGAGTTCTTTTGCTGGGTGTAGCTGGTTCAGTTCATTACTGCTCTATTGGAACTGATTTGGTTCATCTCATTGTTGAAGATGGCCACATCCATCAAATTGATCATCGTATAGTATTGTTGTTGAAGTATACAACGATCTCCTGGTCCTGCTCATTTCACTCAGCATCAGTTCATGTAAGTCTCTTCAGGCCTTTCTGAAATCATCCTGTTGGTCATTTCTTACAGAACAATAATATTCCATAATATTCATATACCACAGTTTATTCACCATTTTCCAATTGATGGGCATCCACTCTGTTTCCAGTTTCTGGCCACCACAAAGAGGGCTGCCACAAACATTCTTGTGCATACAGGTCCCTTTCCCTCCTTTAAGATCTCTTTGGGATATAAGCCTAGTAGTAATACTGCTGAGTCAAAGGGTATGCACAGTTTGATAACTTTTTGAGCATAGTTCCAAATTGCTCTCCGGAATGGCTGGATGTATTCACAGTTCCGCCAATAATGTATCAGTGTCCCTATTTTCCCACATCCCCTACAACATTCCAGATTATCTTTCCCTGTCATTCTAGCCAATCTGACAATCTGTAGTGGTATATCAGAGCTGTCTTAATTTGCATTTCTCTGATTAATAATGATTTGGAGCATCTTTTCATATGTCATTTCTTTTTTAAACCAATTCTGACAAGAGTATGGTTTATTCACTCCTCTCTTTCCCCCGCTATTAAATTATATAAGATTTTTTTGTTCAGTGCTTTTCAGTAATTAAATGATTCACAGAATAAAGAGAACTTATGGCTTCAAGATGTATGCCATGCTTCTGGTGGATCTTAGTGGCTTCCAATTCTGTATAGGAAAAAACCGTCCACAAGAAATGACAAAATATGGGGGGCAGCTAGGTGATACAGTGGATAGAGCACCAGGCTTGAATTTAGGAGGACCCGAGCTCAAATCTGGTCTCAAGACACTTAACACTTCTTAGCTGTGTGACCCTGGGCAAGTCACTTAACCCCAGCCTAAAAAAAAAAAAAAAAAAAAAAAAAAGAAATGACAAAGCATATCATTGCAGAAAGTATGTTTAGAAAAGGAGGGAGGCTAGTCAGAGTGCAGGTAAATAACCAGAGTTCTGTGCAGGTACTTTTAAAATATAAAAAAGACCTAGAAGAAATGTTGTAGCATTTTAATGAACTTTTTTTAAAAAAACTTACAGCTTTTTTATTTACATGCATGGGTAATTTTTCAGCATTGACCCTTGCAAAACCTTCTGTTCCAGTTTTTCTCCTCCTTCTCCCCACCCTCTCCCCCAGATGGCAGGTAGACCAATACATGTTAAATATGTTAAAGTATATTTTAATGAACTTTCTGTAGAGGACATATGGGATAACAAGACTAAGTGTCCCTCTCTGAAGATGAATTCTAGTCTTCCCTGTTCCCATAATATGTTTCAATGATGGAGTTCTTTCTTCTTTGCTAGTTCATTTAAAAAAAAATTAATAATAAGTATTAATTAGTGTAATCCTGAGCTGATGGTGCCTCTGGCTTTCCTTCAGCTGTCCCCTCTAACCAGGAACCCCAAACCAAGAGTTCTCTACTCCTGCAAGTGCTGGCAGCTAGCAGCCTCCCTGCTCCTCTGCTTCTGCACTGACTGGTGCTGGCTCCTTCTCACCCAGGGCCGCATCCACAGCTGAATCTAATATTCCCCAGATTCCCTCTGTCTTCTGGGACTCAGACCTGGACTTCATAAAGAGTCCTAGAGGTGAAAGTCTGTGGTTTCTGCTGAGGTTCCAGCCACACCCAGCTTGCCCCAGGAGGTCTCCACTTGTTTCTATGGGGACAGTCTGGAGTTGTTTGCACTTTGTTTGGGTTAATCTTAGGCTGCAGTCAGTCTTCAGATTTAAAGGATTGTATCAAATGGATCCCTGTTCCGTCCCAAGTCTTCTTAATTTTTCACCAGTCTTATATTTGCTTTGAGGTGAAAATTTTTCTATTTCTGGGAGAAATCTGGAGAGCTTGAAATTGACCAACGTACTCCTCCAGCTTCCCAGAATTCTCTCCTTTTAACTTTTAAAAAATTTTATTCATTTTTTTTCTATTCCTTAATTTTTTTCTTGTGTATTTTTTTAATTAAATTTATCCATTTCTGAAAAGAGATTTTTGAGGTCCCTCACTAGTTTAGGTTTTTTGTCCTTTTCTTTTAATAACTCATTGAACTTGTCCTTTAATGGTTTGGAACACTGGCCAAATGTATAATATTGTATATTATACATATAATATACAATGTATATGCATATTATTATATGTATAATGTATTTTATGTATATGTATGTATAATATTCATATTAGTTTCTCTTATCTCCTTGAAATAGATCTGTTTTTGGTTTTGCTTTCTCTGACATCAGAAACACCTCCACTGATTTTTTTTCCCCTTTAACTTAAATAACTTAAAGTTTTTAAATAGCTTTAATAAAATGTAGTTTCACTCTAAATCCAGATAACACAAAAAAAGCTGTGCAGAATTGCCTCCTAAAAAAGTTTTGCTGGTCTAGCTGGTTAAGATCTCAACTCCTTGCCTATGTCAATGGAAGTCACAGGAAACGTATATCAAGAAACAGAGCCGATCTTCAAGAATATACAATGCATACCTAGAAAGCATAAAGATATAAAAACAAAAAGACGCATGCCTATACGGAATCTCAGGGACCAGAAATAAGAATTACTTTTCCTAATTATTTCCTCTGCTCAAGGAAATTTATTGCATATAGACATCATGCTGATTTAATTACTTTCCCTGTTCATGGAAATCTTTTGCTAAAAATTTAAAGGCAAACTGATTCAAAGCTGTTTTAAATTTTATTCTCATACAGATCAATAGCCTAGACTTCCTTTTTTTTTTTTTTTTTTTTTTTAGTTTTTAGGCTGGGGTTAAGTGACTTGCCCAGGGTCACACAGCTAGGAAGTGTTAAGTGTCTGAGACCAGATTTGAACTCTCGTCCTCCTGAATTCAAGGCTGGTGCTCTATCCACTGCACCACCCAGCTGCCCCCTAGACTTCCTTTTTAAGCCCTATGTTCTGTGAAGATTTGAAGAACCCTTTTTAAGTATTTAACACATTAAATCAGGCAACCAGAAAGTGTACTTTATTTCACTCACTGCTTCAGGAGATATCAATCAATGTATTCTATTGATGACCCCACTGTGAGAATGACCAGTTATAATGTAAAAGCTGGAACACCCTCCAACACTCAGAATAGGTGCATAACTTATTCTTATCTGGAGAAGATTTAACTGTTGGGAATAGGGAGAAAGTCAATTCATTATTAGAGTCTCTAACAGAAAATTTTCCCCTGGAGAAAAGTCTTTCATTTGGTCTCAAAAAGATATGGAGGAGTTTTCTGATGACAATTTGGGGTAGAGAGCTATGGTCTCTTTGTAGGTCACCAAGCTATTATCTGATCAAATTCAACTCACACCCATATCTGAACTTGTATAAATACCTTCTAATTGTTCTAATAATAATAATAATGGAGTTTTTAGGAATTACAAGGATCATCTTTCCATGTAGGAATGTAAATGGTTTAATCTTATTGAATTTCTTATGATTTCTCTTTTCTGTTTATTTTTTTATACTTGAGTTTTGTTTTTCAAAGTCAAATTTTCTTTTCAGCTCAGTTCTTGTCATCAGATATATTTGTTAGTTGTTTAATTAATTAAATAATCATTTCCCCCCCTGAAGGATTATATTTACTTTTGCTAGGTAGATGATTCTTAGTTGTAATGTTAACTCTTTTTCTTTCTGGGATATCTCATTCAGAATCCTCTAGTCTGTTAATGTAGAAACGGCAAAATCTGATATTTGAATTGTTTCTTTCTGGCTGCTTGTAATATTTTCTCCTTGGCCTAAGAGCTTTGGAATTTGGTTGAGAGTTTTCATTTTGGGATTTCTTTCAGGAGGTGCCCAGTGGATTTTTTCAATTTCTATTTTGCCTTCTAGTTGATAATTTCTTGAAATAGGTATTTTCAGGCAGTCCAATAATTCTTGAATTATCCCTCCTGAATTTGTTTTCCAGGTCACTTGTTTTTCAAGTGAGATATTTCACATCTTCTATTTTTTAAGATTTTATTTTCTTCAGTATTTTTAGTTATAAAATCCTTTTTGGGAGTTTCCAGGAATTTTTTTTTTTAGGCCTGTGATTGATTTATATTTTTCTTTGCAACATGCCATGTAGCTGTTTTAATTCTGTTGTCTTCTTCTGAATTTGTGTGCTGATCCTCTATTTCACCATAGTAATTTTCTATGATCAGATTCTTTTTTTGTTGTTTGCTCATTTCTCCAGCCTATTTATTGATTTTCAAGATTTGCTAAAGTTGGGCTGTGCTCCAAGTATGGAAGGGGTCAACAAACAACAATACACAACCTATAGGATTCAGCAAAAGAAGTAATCAGAAAAAAAAAACAAAAACCTCTAAATGATTACATCAATTAAATAGAAAAAGGTAGAAAAAGGGCAAATCAGTGAATTAGGTATGCAATTTAATAAATTTAAAAAAGAAAAAAATTAAGAATCCCCAATTAAACACCAAATTGGAAATTCTAAAAATTAAGGTGAGATTAATAAAGCTGAATGAAAAAAAACATTGTTAATACATAAAATTAATAATTCATTTTGTGAAAAACCCAATAAGATAAATCATTGGTTGATATGATTAAACAAAAGGGTGATGGAAACCAAATTACTAGTGTCAGAAATGAAAAGGGAAATATATTACTAATGAAGATAAAATCAAAGCAATTATTAGGAACTATTTTGCTCAATTATATGCCAACAAATTTAACAATTTATGTGAAATAGAAGAATGCTTACCAAAACATTTTCAGTCCTTCAAAAGATGAGACAATTATTGGACTATCTTGTATATATAATTAAAACAAACAGTATTTTCCTTGTTGCATTTTATAGAATTTCAGATGATAATTTTTAGGCTTAGTAGTATTTAAAACATATTTTAGTGTTAGCTGATTTTAGAAATCTATTTTCAGCTGTTGACCTATGAGAGCCAACTTACCAAACTTCGATCTGAAGTTGAGAAAGGTGAGGCACTTCGACAGAGTCTCGAATATGAACTTGCTCTTGCTAGAAAGGAACTTGGCCTTGGAAGATTGGCTATCGAAGAAAAATTAGTTGAGACACATAAGAAGAATGAAAAACTACGAGGTACCCTTTTTAAAAATTATTTTATCTTAATAATTATGTGCATTGGTTCTATGTGTATTGCTTGTAAAAGTAAGAACCAAGATAAAATTGTTTTCACTTTTTCTGATAATTGTATATTTAACTACTTTAGGAAATTTATTTTGTGGACCCAGGTATAAATAGAGCATGGTCTAACTGATTTGCTTATAATTTCTGATAATAACTGATTTTGCTTAAAATGTCTAGTTCATTTGCTTAGAACCTGCTGCTTATAGAGGAACAGAATAATGGGGTTGATCTCAGATAAGTAAGTAGTATAGGTAACTTTAATTTGCTTCACAGGTGTAAATTTAATTTCTTAATTAATTTTGTGTTGGAAAGACAGTCACAGCTGGGGGATCAGAGAGAGGTTTGTATAAAAGGTGGTGCTTGAGCTTAGTTTGAATGATAATTGTTTTCTCTGCCTGGCATGTAGCAGGCACTTAATAAATGCCTGTTTATTAAGTGACTGACTGTCCCACTTCCTCCAAAGATTGTTACAAACTTTCTCTCCCTCTCCTTAAACTTTCCACTTGTTCATTTCTACTTTGCTTTTGGTCTCTCAGGAGCTCAGTCCTTTTATGTATATCCTTGATAAAGTATTCTCCAGAAGATACCACCGCATTCACCCCCTAACCTCTAATCTTTGATCTCTTCCCTATTTATTGGTTATTTCTCTTATTGCTGATGAACACATTGCAGTCTCCCTCATTTTGGAAAAAAAACAGTACCCAAAATAAACCTGCACTTAGTTTTTGCTCTCTCCTCCATAATAGCCATACTCTTAGAAATAAAGCTTTGGAGCCTTTTTGCTTATACTTCTTCTTTCCTTAATCCTTTGTACTCTGGTTTCTGATTTCAACAGATACTGATCTCCCTGAAGTTACCAATAATCTCCTGATCATCATAGTCAGTGACTTTTATACAACTTTATCTTTCTTGATCTCTTTTGCAGCACTTGATGCTGTTACCATTGTCTCCTTCTTTGACATGCTTTCTTTGCTGAGTTTTTGGGATACCACTCACTGTCACTTTCCCTTTTCTCTGTTCAGTTGCTCCTTTCAATTTCCTTTTCTGGCTCACTTTCCTATTTTCTGGAGTAAATGTGTTCAGGGAGGGACTATCACTTCAGGTATAAGGGCTGCTGCTCTGCTTTTTGTGCCCATCTGCTCCCTGAAGCTGGAGCTTGTACAATGGCCACACCTGGTAAACTCTGGGCAGAGGGGCTCAATCAAATTGAGGGTCTCAGACCTGTCAGTGAGTTAAGGCATATCCACCCCAAACTTGTTCTAGCAAAGTAGGCATATGTGAACAATTTGTTCCAACTGGCCATGAAGTTGGCAGAAGCAGTCACTGTGGAGCTCTTGGAGCTTTGTCAGACATTTAAGACATCAAGGTCATCCCGGACCTTGGCTAGTTGTTTTGGCTTTTGTCTTATTATTGGATGTTGTCTGGAAGAGATTAAAGCCAATGACTTCTCGCAACTGCCTTACTTAAAACTAATCAATGTGCGAGTCAGGAGAAACCAGTCAGCTATTTTGCCATTTTATATTTTACTATTTTAAATTTTTTTGTTCAATTGATTCTTGATCCCATTTTAATTTTTTCTTTATATATATAATACATGTTTTCACTTTCAAAACATGCATAGTTTTCAACATTCACCCTTGCAAAATCTTGTGTTCCAAAATTTTTTCTTCTTCCCTTCCCCCCACCTCTACCCTAGACAGCAAGTAAACCAATATATACTGAATATGTGTAATTCTTCTATGCATATTTCCATAATTATCATGTTGTACAAGAAAAATCAGATCAAAAAGGAGAAAAAAATGAGAGAAAATAAAAAGCAAGCAAATAACAACAACAACAAAGTGAAAATATTATGTTATGATCCACAGTCAGTCCCCACAGTCCTCTCTCTGGGTGTAGATGGTTCTCT
The DNA here is from genome assembly GCF_048593235.1 of Sminthopsis crassicaudata. NCBI lineage: Eukaryota > Metazoa > Chordata > Mammalia > Dasyuromorphia > Dasyuridae > Sminthopsis > Sminthopsis crassicaudata. The sequence goes on from NC_133617.1 coordinate 647,007,155, forward strand.
TCATCACAAGATCATTAGAACTGGCCTGAATAAATCTCATTGTTGAAGAGAGCCACATCCATCAAAATTGATCATTGCATAATTTTGTTGCCATGTACAATGAGCTCCTGGTTCTGCTCATTTCACTTAGCATTAGTTCATGTAGATCTCTCTAGGCCTCTCTGAAATCATCCTGTTGGTGGTTTCTTTCAGAAGAATAATATTCCATAACATTCATATACCACAATTTATTCAGCCGTTCTCCAATTGATGGGCATCCATTCATTTTCCAGTTTCCAGCCACAAACATTTTTGCATATGTGGGTCCCTTTCCCTCCTTTAAGATCTTTTTAGAATATAGGGCCAGTAGAGACACTGCTGGATCAAAGGGGATATTTGCACAATTTTTTAGCCTATTGGGCATGGTTCCAAATTGCTCTCCAGAATAGTTGGATCTCTTCACAACTCCACCAACAATGTTTCAGTGTCTCGTTTTCCCATATCCTTTTGTCATTTGTCATTACCTTTTTCTGTCATCTTAGCCAATCTGAGAGGTGTGTAGTGGTATTCAGAGGTGTCTTAATTTGCATTTCTCTGAGCAATAATTATTTTCTTGACAAAGATACTAGAGAGGTTTGCCATTTCTTCTTCCAACTCATTTTATAGATGTGGAAACTGAGGCCAACAGAGTAAGTGACTTGCTCAGGATTACACAGCTAGGAAATATCAGAGGCTGGATTTGAACTCATGAAGATGATTCATTCTGATTCCAAGTTTAGCATTATCTGTCTTGAAGTCCTGTGGGGATAGGCTAGTGATAGAGTAGCAGCACTGGGAACTGTAGTCACAACCCTGCACATTGGTGCCCTAGAACTTGCGTTGTCTCCTCACTTAATTGAAGAAGCAAGGGGATTCATCAGCTCCCTGGATGCGTAAGCATCCTTTTTAAAGAACATGCTTCTCACCTCCAGGAATGAATAAGGCACTGGAAATAATGTCCTAAAAATAGTCTGCTTCACCTAACTCTGGCCTTCTTATTACAGCAAGCAGAATTAAACATAAATGATGTATAAAATTTTAGCAAAGATAATTCCAGTCATCATTGGTACATGGAATGTGTGTGTTCTTATGGTCCAAATAGCAGCCCATAGTGAAACAGAGCTGGTGAATGAAGGTCAGCTTTCCAAAGTTGGAGTTGGGGAGTGGCCAGTGCGATGAGGCATGCAAAAGCTGGGATAGATTTTGAAATCAGAGCTAATCTCTCACAAAGGAGTAAACAATAGGCTCATGACAATATGGTTGCTGCTTTCAGGAAAGTTCCAAACCACTATTGTCATTGTATATGTTCCCACCATGACAAACCCTGTTGGACTCAAAAAATAATTATGAAGGCCTGGAGACCCTTATTATCAACTTGCTTGTAATTCTGGGCGACTTTTAACATCAGGGTATAGATTTTAAGTACAGCCTAACATGGCTACATGGCAGGGAATCCTTGGGAGAAATGTGATTGGAAAACCCAGCAACAATAACTTAATGAAGATTTGTGTGCCTTCTCATTACCAACACTATCTTCCATTCACCTAAATGAAGTGAAACTCCATGGAGGTGCTCTAGCAGCAAATATTGGCATTAAATAGACTATGCCATTGTGAGAAGAGACATACAGGATTTGTCACAGGATTTGTGAGTGACAAAGGCAGTGTGTGGTGCACAGGGGCTGGACTTAGCATAGACTCATTCTCTCCAAGCTAAACACATGTACTTAACAAAAGTGGCTGCAGCAAGGCAAAGGTGACTACCAGAAGACTTCCTGTCAGTAGATTAGAGTGCTTCTCAATGTATGTGCAATTTGGTGCAAATTTGGAGGGAAAACTGAGCCAAAATAGGTTGGCAACAGTGAAACAGAAAAGGATGGGCAACTTTTAGAGATTTGGGGTCTAGCCCCACTTTTATTTATCTTGTACCAGAATACTCAGAAACATCAGGTTTGGTTTGATGAAGATTACGGGGAAATTCAGAAGCTACCTAATGAAAAATGAGAATTCTACATAGTTTGCTAGTAGGATTGTCCATCCATCTCTAAGAAGGCATTCCCTGGGGCTGAGAAACAACAAAGCATGGATTAATTCTCTGCTTCTTGTGCTTTAGCTTGACAATTAAAATCACCAACCTGCATTGCACTTATATGCAACCGTTGATTCTAGCAGATAAAGACATTTTTAATGTTCTGGTACATTTACTTACCCTGGCATTATACTTTCCAGGAATAGCTACATAGATGATGAGGTTGATGTATACATCAACTCAGCCTTTGGGAAATTCCAAAAGAATGTGTAAGAGAAGAAGTATTTGTCACCTACCAAATTGAAGGTCTGTAGAGCAGTTGTGCTGGCTTCATTGTTGTATGCCTGTAAAATCTGGACAGTTTATCAGTGCCATGCCAGGAAATTTAGCCTCTTCCATTTGTTTGCATTGTCTTCAGAAAATTCTGAAGGTCACCTAGCAAGGTGAAGTACTGAACACTGTGGTCCTTTATCATTGCTGTAGAGAGAACAAAACCAATAGACCTATGCACAACATACATTTTCCTAAAAGATAATTTTACAGAGAACTTTTCCAAAGCAAGTGTTCACACAGAGGTCAGAAGCAGCAGCATGAGGACACTGTCAAGTCTCTCTGAAGAACTCTGGTATCATTTTTATTGTAAGACATGGGACATGCTAGCCCAGGACCACCCACTGTGGCGTGCTGTCATCAAAAAAGCTTCTGTGTTTGGTGAGTAGAGCAGAATTGTGGTAGCTCAAAAGAGATACGAGACTCATGAGGGTGAGAATTGGTTTTTTTCCCAAATGTTCATACCGATAATTTGTGTCTTCCAAGCTCATATCAGTTTGATCAACCACAGTCAGACACATTGTAGACTCATATTATTTTGGTTCTCTTTGATTATGAAGGACAACAACACAGGCATGGCCCCCAAAGTAGACTATTCGCCAAGGCCGACTTGGGCCCTTTTTTTGTTTCTCACTTGGTGAACTTATTACCTACCATGTTAATTATTGTGTCTGTGCAAATGAATTCCAAATCTATACAATCAACCCTAGTTTCTCTCCTGACCTCTAATTGTGTGTCTATTACTGTTTATTGAATGTTTCAACATATGCATTTTATTTTTTCCTCATTTTTTTGTTTGATCTGATTTTTCTTGTACAGCAATATAATTGTAAAAATATTGTGCGATATTGGATTTAGCATATGTTTTTTACCATATTTAACATATATTGGATTACTTGCCATCAAGGGGAGGCATGGGGAATGGGGAGGGGGAGAGAAAGGGGAGGGAAAATTGGAACACAAGGTTTTGCAAGGCTTGATTTTGAAAAATTATACATGCATATGTTTTGAAAATAAAAAACTTTAATAAAAATAATATTTCAAGCTAATTAAATTGATCAGAGAATATTTGCTTACATGAATTATAGCAATCAACAGATTATGTTTCTTACTATAATAGTTTAATCTGTTTTAAGTTTTAATGGGGTGAGATTTTTTTTAACTTTATTAAGTCATTGTATTTTTAATATGTTTCCATTATATTGTCATGTGTCCCATTACTCTCTTCAGATTGCATAAAAATTAAGAAAAATGTTATTGCCCATAATTTATTTAATAATAATATTTTGTACTTTTCAAAGTATTTTTGATTACATTTATAATTTTTAAACACTTTAGCATAGAAACGTGCAAATGTGAATTTGTATTGTTATGCGTATTTTAATTTATTTTTAATCCCTCCTCATGTGTGATAGTTTTTTTCCAATTCCATGTAAAAGATAGCTTTCATCATTTACTTTTAAAAGATTTTGAGTTCTAAATTTTTTCTCCCTCTCACCTTTCTCTAAGACAGCAAACAATCTTATATAGATGTACAATCATATTAAATATTTTTCCATTAGTGATGTTGATTCACATTTTATTGAACTAGCTTTGAGAGGATCAGCGCCTCATTCAGTAAGGAATTCAAGACTAAAGCTAGGCTTCAAACTCCTCTGAGATTTACATTTAGTTCTAATTATATTCAGAAGATATATACATACATATATATATCTATAAACATATTTTTATATTTATAGTACAAAATTCAGAACTTCAGGGGAAGATAAATGAGATCGAGAAAGCATTTCAGACTTCTCAGTTCAACTGGAAAGAAGAATGTAGAAGATTTGAATTGGATTTGGAAGAGAGAGACAATATAATTCAAAATTGTAATCAAGAATATGATCTTCTTTTGAAGGAAAAAAATAGAGTAGATGCTGTTTTAAAGGTATGGTGCTCTTTATTAAGAAATTTTGGTTTGTTTACTTTTGGTTTAGAAGTCTAGTTTCAGTGTATTTTGTTGTAATTTTAAAAAATCTGGTTAAACTCCAAACTTCCTTAGGAAGGTAAGTAGCACTAGGAGTGCTCATTATTTGTGCTTGCTTTGTGTTTGTGTATGTGTGTTTATTTTTTGCATTTTTCCTCACTCTCTTCTGTAATCCTTTCTCACCTTAGAATTTTTACTTAGGAACTGTTTTAGATGTTCTAGACCAAATGAAAGGATAATTTATCTGCTTGAAATGCAAATAGATGTTCAAAAAACACAGCATCAAACAGTGATATATTTTGAGATTACATATGAATGGAATAGATATTTTTGTTTGAATATACCATAATAGTAATAAAATTTTGTATATTTAGTTTGCATTGTAAATATTATCCATGACACAGTATGTAAACATTTAATATTTAGTGTAATTATTTTATGGCATATTTCTTCCCTTAAAAGGATTGTGTAGAAGATATGTAGAAGTTGAAGGGTTTTTTGAGATGTCTACTATTTTTAACAATGTGCAATTCAGTTTAGTTCAAGCTTTTAGTTCCTTCTGATCCTCAGCCAGTGCCCTTTTTATTGTTAACTGTATTACCTAGAATTAATATTAATGCTTAGAATAATTTTCACAAATCAGTTTCTGCCCAAATATGTTACATTCTTTGACTTCCCCACAGTCAGACCTCATCTACTTCCATTTTCAAATCTCTGAAGGTTTTGGATTTTGGTAGGTATTTCTTCTGTCAGGTTTCCTGCTGTAGCTTTTTAAAATGTGATGGTAATAAATTTCGTAGTAGCATCAAATTTCATGGCAGCTTTAATAAACCTGTGAAATGTCAGAATTTAGGGTGCTAGCCTGTTAAGCTTTTGGATTCACTTTGGGAAAGTGAAATAAGAACCATAGATTGATTGACTAAGTAGGTTGAGGAGGGGAGCAGACTATATGGAAGAATTAACACTTGTCATAATACATGCTTAGTTTTGTTTTATCTAGGACTCAAACTCAAGCATGTTTAAGGAATGGCTGCCATCTACAGAACAGAAATAAGAAAAATAAATTTGGGAGAGAAGACTTCAAGCAAAATTTAGTTTATGTGCTAATATGCTATTTTGACCATTACCATTTCTGCATTAATGGTTACAAGTGTCATGGGGACATAGATTGAGGGTAGAGAGGCTTATATCAATCCTTTAGAAGAAAAGGCACATATTGGAGTCAAAGCATGTTAGTTACAGTATATATATTAAAAAATGCTTTATGGATAGTCAATATCAGTTGGATAATGCTTTCCATTTTCTTTTGTTTTGAACAAAGTCAAAAGTCATTTTGGAGGGTGACTTTAATTTTTAGTTTTCCCATTTTTCTTTGGCCTTATCATTCTTATTTCTCATAATAGTATTCATTACCCATAGTTTTTATCAATCAAATTGCTTTTTTATTGTATATGATGGTTATACTGTGTGTCACATCCTAGGATGCTAATATATGTTCCTTGGAGTCTACTTCTACCTTTTGTTGACTTAATGTAAAACTACATAGCTTCCTATTCATGTTTACAGGGATTTGATGTAACGTGAGCATGATATTTTTGTTAGAGTTTTAATAAAATTAAGTAGTTGTTTATTATTAATTGAGGTATGCATATATATTTAAACTGAGGGTGGGGAGAGAACATTTTTTGAATAGATAAATGAAAGAAAAATTTTATTTATATGAAGGAGACATTGGATCAACATCAGGAGCAGAAGAATGAGTTGGAATCTCATATCAGGGAGACAGCACTTGAGGAATTTAGATTACAAGCCGAACAATGGGAAGCAGAAAGAAGAGAGTTACAATTTTTAGTACAGGTATTTAAAGATAGAAGTATATAGTCAGTACCAGTATGTTAAATGTATCTTTTCAGTGCCTATGTTATAAAAATGATATTGATGGTACATGCTTTAGCATAGGGCTGCTTAAACATTTTTCTGCCACTTTTTGCCTGAGAAAATTTTATATGACCCTGAGTATAAAAGTATATAAAATATGGATACAATCAAACATTTACTGATAATAAATCATAATTTTGTTATCCCTACATTCAGTTATAAGGCCCCATCTGGGGTCACAAACCAGTTTAAGAAGCTAGGCCTTAGCAGAGAGTCTTTGAGTTGTAGCACCTGGTAGCTTAGTTTTCATAGTAATGAATCTTTCAGAACTTCTCCAGGCTGTTCTTTAGATGGAAGATCTGTTCCTGGGTCCATACAGGAAGCCTTTACAGTTTGGTTCAACTTGCAGAACTTGCTTGATCTAGATTGACATAGCATTTGAAATTTTTTTTGGTAGATAGTATTTTATTTTTTCTTACTACATATAGTTATCTTTCTTTCTTTCTTTTTTTTTTTTTGAAATCAATAATGTTTTTCCAATTTCATGTAAAGATTTTGAGTTCCAAATAATTTTTTTCTCCCTCCTTCTCTTTCCTCTTCCCTCTTCAAGACAGCAAGAAATCTGATATAGGTTATACATATATAATCATTTTAAACATATTATATGATTATCAAGTGTGATGAACTTGACTCTTTTCAACAGTGAGGTGATTGAAGGAAATTTGAATAGCCTTGTAATGGAAAATGCCATCTACATCCAGAGAAAGAACTATGGAGTTTGAATGTGGATCAAAGCATGGTGTTTTCACCTTTTTGTTGTTTGTTTTCTTGTTTTTATTTTCCTGTCTTGTGCTTTTTTTCCTTTTTGATCTGATTTTTTTTTTTTTTTTTTTGCACTGCATGACGAATATGGAAGTGTGCTTTAAAAATTGCATACAATCTTCTGGTTGCTGTGTACAGTATTCTTTTGGATCTGCTCACTTAGCATCAGTTCATGTAAGTCTTTCCAGGCTTTTCTGAAATCAGCTTGCTCATCATTTCTTATGGAGCAGTACTTTCCATTACATTCATATACCATCTCTTATTCAACCATTCCCCACTTTATGGGCATCCAGTCAATTTCCAATTCCTTTTTCCACCACTTCCTTCATTTTTTTGTCTGATTGTTTAAAAAATCTCTTTCCCGCCCCTCAAAATAAATCTGAACATTTAGAGATCTTATAAGTCCCTTTCCAAAGGTACATTATGTATTCCTGACAAATATTTTTTATGAACTATCTTCCAACTAATTCTAGTTAAGCCAAAAAGAAAAATATTTAAGTTACATCAAGTTATTGATACATTTCATAGATTTTTTTGACACTTAAAAATTAAAGTCCCATGTTAATTTTCAGTTATTGTCACCTTTAGAGTATGGGGAAAAGGATTCTAGTTTCCAGTCACTTATCATTAACAATGTATGTTAATATGCCTTTATGGTAAAACTTTTTTTCCATTTTATAATTTAAAATATTTAGATTTTCTTTTTATTGTTTTAAATAAGTAATTGGAAAAGAAGATTTATTCTTGTGATATAGCAATAGAGAACCTTTTTTTTTTTTTTTTTTTTTTTCCCCCAAGAAGAGATTTTTCCTTAAGTATCCTGGTAAATTGATATAGTCAAATTTTCTTTTGTCTCCATCAAAAGTTGTTAGGGTTTGTTTCCTGCCTACAATTATATGTTGGCATAGTATAGTTTTTCTCATTATGTAGGGTCTTTAGGATATAATTTACTTTCTTCAGTTAATTGTTAATTGAGATCATACTTAAATAATATGGCCAGTGTAGTATTTTCAGTTAGGTTTGGGGACTTCTTTTAATGTATTACTAATAAAAATGTTCAGGTTTCACAGAACTTTGAGCTGTCAATTTTCCAATATGTTTTTCATTATCCGAAAAGTAAGTTTCTCTCTTTGTAGAACTATCGATGCAAATTCTTAATGATTAAATACAATTTTTTTATATTTGCTTAGAATTTGTTGTGATTTTTAAAAATTTCAGGAAATTTTTTGTGATTGATTTTTAAATTTCTTTTTAGACTTGAAATTAACATTATCACTTCAATACTGGAAAAAAGATTTATACACAATAATAGGGAATTTTAAAGAAATATATCTCAGTCAGAAGAATGAAATGTATATGTGAAATTGTTAGGGAGAATTCTGTAGCTACTAGTTGAAGTGCCACTTGTTCCATGAAATCTTTTTTTTTTTTTTTTAATTTTATTTATGAATTTTTTTGACAGTATATATGCATGAGTAATTTTTTTATAACATTATCCCTTGTATTCATTTTTCCAAATTATCTCCTTCCTCCCTCTACTCCCTCCCCTTGATGACAGGCAATCCCATATATTTTACATATGTTACAATATAACCTAGATACAATATATGTGTGTAAATACCATTTTCTTGTTGCACATTAAGTATTAGATTCCGAAGGTATAAGTAACCTGGGTAGATAGACAGTAGTGCTAACAATTTACATTCACTTCCCAGTGTTCCTTCTCTGGGTGTAGTTGTTTCTGTCCATCATTGATCTCCATGAAATCTTTCTTAATTGTTCCATCCAGAAGTGACTTGACACATTTTGTTTACAACTCTTTTATGTATTTGTACTTTGTATCTTTTCTTTCCCCTCTCTACTTTTCCCCTCTCTGCTCACTGCTCTAATTCAAGATCTTATGACTTTTTACCAAGAGTTTAGGTCCTAAACAATTTTAATAGACTTTTAATTATAATATTTTTTGTTTAGACCAGTGGTTTCCAAATTATAGAGCTCGGAAACTTGGGTATCTACAGTTAGTGCAAATGGTCTGCAAATCCATATGTTGCTTTTTTTGTTGTGCATTTTTTCATTTGTATTATAACTAATTTAATGTGTGTGTGTGCGTGTTCCTATAAAAATTATTTTAATTAAAGGGGAAATGGTCAGTCATATACTAGAGTAATGCCAATAAGTATTCTTGATCAGAGATAATTAATAAGACAAATGATTTAGGCTTCAATCCTTTTGTTGCATTTCTTTTCCTATATTTTTGTACTTGCTCTGAATAGATCATTCATGTTTTAACTGTTAAACCTGAGTTTCTTAAGAATAATGTTCATATTAGCAGATTGAAATGAATCAATCACAAATATCAGACAGTTTCTGTGAGACAGGGCAAAGATTGGTTTCTCAACAAATAGAGCAGATGTGGTTCCCTAAGTACCACCTGCTCTCTAATAAACAACCATTTCTTTAAAGCATTTTAAGTGAAATACCACCATCTAGTGATGAAAATAAAAAACTTCACCACTTGTCGGTTTTTTAGATAAAAAAGTATAAAGCTCTTAATGTATTGTTAGTCATTTCTTTCAAGTATTTTATATTTTTGATTTGATAGAAAAATTTTAAAAATCAGGTTAAAAACAGATTTTATTTGACAGAAAACAAATTTTAAGTTTTTATTTGAAGAATCATAATGTATTTTCTTCATGCCTTTTGTATTTATATCACAGTCATTTCCGACTTTTGCCCTATAGAGTGAATGTTCCCTCCTTAGTGCAAAGGAAAAAATTTAAAGCAAAATTGTCTGCTAGAAAAGTATGTTGTTATTCTTTTTTTAAATATTCTTTTTTTCAATTGCATGTGAAAACAATTTTTAACATTCATTAAAAAATTTTTTTGAGTTTCAAATTCTTCTTCTTTCCCTCTCTTTCCTGTCTAAGCAATTTGATATAGGTTATTCATGTTCAGTCATGTAAAACATAATTCCACCAAAATTATGTTGTATAAGAAAATATAAACCAAAAATAAAATCCACCAAAAAATGAAAAATATCTTTTAAAATTTATTTTATTTTTTTTATTATAGCTTTTCATTTACAAGATATATGCATGAGTAATTTTTCAGCATTGATAATTGCAAAACCTTTTGTTCCAGTTTTTCCCCTCCTTCCCTCATCCCCTCCCCCAGATGGTAGATTGACCAATACATGTAAAATGTTAAAGTATAAGTTAAATACAATATATGTATACATGTGCATACAGTTATTTTGCTGTACAAAAAGAATCAGACTTTGAAATAGTGTACAATTAACCTATGAAGGAAATTAAAAAATGCAGGCGAACAAAAATAAAGGAATTGGGAATTCTCTGTAGTGGTTCATAGTCATCTCCCAGAGTTCTTTCGCTGGGTATAGCTGGTTCAATTCATCACTGCTCTATTGGAACTGATTTGATTCATCTCATTATTGAAGAGGGCCACCTTCATCAGAATTGATCCTCATATAGTATTGTTGTTGAAATATATGATGATCTGGTCCTGCTCATTTCACTCAGCATCAGTTCATGCAAAGTCTCTCCAGGCCTTTCTGAAATCATCCTGCTGGTCATTTCGTACAGAACAATAATATTCCATAATATTCATATACCACAATTTATTCAGCCATTCTCCAACTGATGAGCATCCACTCTGTTTCCAGTTTCTGGCCACTACAAAGAGGGCTGCCACAAACATTCTTGCACATTCCCTTTCCCTTCTTTAAGATCTCTTTGGGATATAAACTTAGTAGTAACACTGCAGGGTCAAAGGGTATGCACAGTTTGATAACTTTTTGAACATAGTTATCAAATTGCTCTCCAGAATGGCTGGATATAGTCACAATTCCACCAACAGTGTATCAGTGTCCCAGTTTTCCCACATCCCCTCCAACATTTGACATTGATCTTTCCCTATCCATTCTAGACAATCTGACAGGTGTGTAGTGGTATCTCAGAGTTGTCTTAATTTGCATTTCTCTGATTAATAATGACTTGGAGTACCTTTTCATATGGCTAGAAATAGTTTCAATTTCTTCATCTGAGAATTGTCTGTTCATATCCTTTGACCATTTTTCAATTGGAGAATGGCTTGATTCTAATTGTCTGTTCATATCCTTTGACCATTTATCAATTGGAGAATGGCTTGATTCTCTATATAAAAAATAATATCTTTTGATATATTTTCAGACTCCATGAATTCCCCCCCCAAGGTAGATAGCATTTTTCATCATGAGTTCTTTGGAATTATCTTGGATCATTATGTTTCTGAGAATAGCAGTCATTCTCAATTGATCATCTTTCAATATTGCTGTTATTATATACAATGTTCTTCTGGTTCTGTTCATTTTTCTCTGTGTCACTTCCTGCAATTCCTTCCAGGTTTTTCTGAAATCATCCTACTCTTCATTTCTTTAGCACAATGTACTACTCCATTACAATCATAAACCAGAGGTTGTTCCCAAATTTTTTGTCTGCAGTTATTTTAAATGAATTTTCTCTATCTCTTGCTGCTAGACATTGTGGGTAATATATTGGAATGCTGAAGATTTGTGTGGGTTTGTTTTATCTCCTGCAATTTTGCTAAAGTTGCTAATGATTTCAACTAGTTTTTCAGCTGATTCCCTAGGATTCTTTAAATATATCATCTGCAAAAAATGGCACTTGTTTCCTCATCAACTATTCTAATTCTTTTAATTTCTTTTTTCCTCTTATTTCTATAGCAACTATTTCTTGTACAATATTGAATAAAAAGTGGTGATAGTGGGCATTTTGTTTCATCCCAATCTTACTGGGCAGGCTTCTTGATTATCCATCCCCATTATAGAAAATGCTAATGGTTTTAGATAGTCACTACTTAGTATATTAAGAAATGCTCCAATTATTCCTGTGTTTTCTTGTGTGTGTGTGTGTGTGTGTGTGTGTGTGTGTGTGTGTGTGTGTGTGTGTGTTTTTTTACAAGAATGACATTGTGGGGTTTTTTTTTGGAATCTTTTTCTGCATTTATTGAGATAATCCATATGTTTTTGGATATTTTTATTATTGATATTTATTTCATCACTTATTTATTCATCAACTTTTATTGATCAGTACTTATCATCAATTTATGATGATACTTTCCCAAATGTAGAGCCTTTGCAAATATTGAATATTTTCCTAAAATTGAAGTAGCCCTGCATTCCTGATGGAAATACTACCTGTTCATAGATTATTGTGATACATAAAACCTCTTTGCTAGTATTTTACTTAAAATTTTTGCATCAGTGTTCATTAAGTAAATTGGTTTATAGTTTTCTTTCTCTATTTTTTCTCTTCCCAGTTTAGGTATCACTATCATATTTGTACTGTAAAAAGGAATTTGGTAGTACTCTTTTGCCTGTTTTTCCAAGTAGTTTATATATAGTTTGGAATTAATTGTTCTTTAAATATTTGGTAGAGTTCACTTGTGTGAATAATACATCTAGCCCTAGAGATTTTTTTTTTTTCTTGGGGAATTCATTGATGGGAAATTCAATTTCTTTTTCTGGAATGGGGTTATTTAAATATTCTATTTCCTCTTATGCTAATCTGGAAATTTTATATTTTTGCAAATATTCATCCATTTCTCTGAACTTGTCAGATTTATTGGCATGTAATTAGGCAAAATAGCTACTAATAATTGCTTTCATTTACTCTTTGATGGTGGTAAAAACACCCTTTTCATTTTTGATACTGCTATTTTAGTTTTTTGTATTTTTTAAAAAATCAAATTAACTAATGGTTTATTCAAACCAGTGTCTAGTTTTATTTGTTACCTTAAAAGTTTTCTTACTTTCAATTTTATTAATTTCTCCTTTGATTTTCAGGATCTCCAATTTGGTGTTTAATTAGAAATTTTAATTAGTTCTTTTTCTAATTATTTTAAAGTTGTACATCAGTTTATTAATCTATTCCTTGTCTGTTTTATGGATATAAATATTTAAAGAGATAAAATTTCCTCGGTACTGCTTTGCAAAATTCACAAATTTTGATATATTATTGTTGGGATTCTCTTTAATGAAATTATTATTTCCCACTATTTGGGTTTTTTTTTTTTTTGGCTTACTCATTTTTAGAATTAGATTACTTAGTTTCCATTTAATTAATTTTTTCCTTTTTATTTTTCCTTTTTTATTTAGTATTTTATTTTTCCTCACAACTTTTAACATTTCATTTAAAAAATTCTTAGTTCTAGATTTTCTCCTTTTCTTTCCTTTTGTCCTAATTGAGAATGAAAGCAATTCATTTTAGATTATATATGTGTAGTCATGCAAAGCATTTCCATAATAGTCATGTTGTGAAAGAAAACTGAGACCAGAACCCCCCCAAAAACCTCAAGAAAAATTGTTGAAAACAATGTATGCTTCAACCTGCATCAGTTCTTTCTGAGTATGGATAGCATTTTTCATCTTAAGTCCTGAGTTGTCTTGGATTATTGTACTGTGAGAATAGTTATGTCATTCACAGCTGATCATCTTACAATATTGTATTTTGTACACACAGTTTCACCCTGTATCAGTTCTTGGAAGTCTTTCCAGGTTTTTTTGAGAGCATATTCTGCTCATCATTTCTTTTAGCACAACAGTATTCCATTGTAATTATATACCACAATTTAGCTATTCCCCAGTTAATGAGCATTCCCTCAAATTCTAATTCTTTTTTTTTTTTTTTTTTTTTTGAAATTAATCAATTCTATTTTTTTGGTTGCCAGTTATCATCATGCCATCCACCCAAAACAGTAGTTTTATCTCTTCTTTTATCTCCTTTTCTTCTCTAAAATAGATTGGAAACAATTCTGAGTCTTTTGTATTCTTTTCCAATCTTAGCTCATTTGGAGCTTGTCCTTTTGATACTATTTTTTTTTTATTATATATATATATATATATTTTATAATATTATCCTTTGTATTCATTTTTCCAAATTACCCCCCCTCCTTCTATTCCCTCCCCCCGACGACAGGCAATACCATACATTTTACATGTGTTACAATATAGTCTAGGTACAATACATGTGTGCGAATATCATTTTCTTGTTGCACAATAAACATTAGAATCCGAAGGTACATGCAACCTGGGCAGACAGATATTAGTGCTAACAATTTTCATTCCCCTCCCAGTGTTTCTTCTCTGGGTGCAGCTACCCCTGTCCATCATTGATCAACTGGAAGTGAGTTGGATCTTCTTTATGTTGAAGATTTCCACTTCCATCAGAATACATCCCCATACAGTATTGTTGTTGAAGTGTACAGTGATCTTCTGGTTCTGCTCATTTCACTCAGCATCAGTTGATTTAAGTCTCTCCAGGCCTCTCTATATTCCTCCTGCTGGTCATTTCTTACCGAGCAATAATATTCCATAACCTTCATATACCACAATTTACCCAACCATTCTCCAACTGATGGACATCCATTCATCTTCCAGTTTCTAGCTACAACAAAAAGAGCTGCCACAAACATTTTGGCACATATATGTCTCTTTCCGCTCTTTAGTATTTCTTTGGGATATAATCCCAGTAGTAGTGCTGCTGGGTCAAAGGGTATGCACAGTTTGATAACTTTTTGGGCATAATTCCAGATTGCTCTCCAGAATGGCTGGATTCTTTCACAACTCCACCAGCAATGTATTAGTGTCCCAATTTCCCCACATCCCCTCCAACATTTGTCATTATTTGTTCCTGTCATCTTAGCCAATCTGACAGGTGTGTAGTGGTATCTCAGAGTGGTCTTAATTTGCATTTCTCTGATCAGTAGTGATTTGGAACACTCTTTCATGTGAGTGGATATAGTTTCAATTTCTTCCTCTGAGAATTGTCTGTTCATATCCTTTGACCATTTATCAATTGGAGAATGGTTCGGTTTCTTATAAATTATGGTCAGTTCTCTATATATTTTGGAAATGAGACCTTTGTCAGAACCTTTGTTTTTAAAAATATTTTCCCAATTTGTTACTTCCCTTCTAATCTTGTTTGCATTAGTATTATTTGTACAGAAACTTTTTAGTTTGATGTAATCAAAATCTTCTATTTTGTGATCAATAATGATCTCTAGTTCTCCTCTGGTCATAAATTCCTTCCTCCTCCACAAGTCTGAGAGGTAGATTATCCTCTGTTCCTCTAATCTATTTATTATCTCCCTCTTTATGCCTAAATCATGGACCCATTTTGATCTTATCTTGGTATATGGTGTTAAGTGTGGATCCATATCTAATTTCTGCCATACTAATTTCCAGTTTTCCCAACAGTTTTTTCCGAATAATGAATTTTTATCCCTAATGTTGGAATCTTTGGGTTTGTCAAAGATTAGATTGCTATAGATGTACCCTTTTTTGTCCTTTGTATCTAATCTGTTCCACTGATCTACCGGTCTATTTCGTAGCCAATACCAAATGGTTTTGGTGACTGCTGCTATATAATATAGCTTTAGATCAGGTACACTTAGACCACCTTCCTCTGAGTTTTTTTTCATTAGTTCCCTTGCAATTCTTGACCTTTTATTCTTCCATATGAATTTTGTTGTTATTTTTTCTAGGTCATTAAAATAGTTTCTTGGGAGTCTGATTGGTATAGCACTAAATAAATAGATTAGTTTGGGGAGTATTGTCATCTTTATTATATTCGCTCGGCCTATCCAAGAGCACTGAATGTCTTTCCAATTATTTAAATCTGATTTTATTTTTGTGGCAAGTGTTTTGTAATTTTTCTCATATAATTCCTGACTTTTCTTTGGTAGATGGATTCCCAAATATTTTATACTCTCAACATTTGTTTGGAATGGAATTTCTCTTTGTATCTCTTGCTGTTGCATTTTGTTAGTGATATATAAAAATGCCGAGGATTTATGTGGATTTATTTTGTATCCTGCCACTTTGCTGAAATTTTGAATTATTTCTAGTAGCTTTTTAGCAGAGTCTTTGGGGTTCTCTAAGTATACCATCATGTCATCTGCAAAAAGTGATAGTTTAATTTCCTCATTTCCTACTCTAATTCCTTGAATCTCTTTCTCGGCTCTTATTGCCGAGGCTAGCGTTTCTAGTACTATATTGAATAGTAATGGTGATAGTGGGCAACCTTGTTTCACTCCTGATCTTACTGGGAAAGGTTGCAGTTTATTTCTATTGCATATTATGCTTACTGACGGTCTTAAATATATACTCCTGATTATTCTAAGGAATAATCCATTTATTCCTATACTCTCAAGAGTTTTTAGTAGGAATGGATGTTGGATTTTGTCAAATGCTTTTTCTGCATCTATTGAGATGATCATATGGTTCTTATTAATTTGATTATTAATATGGTCAATTATATTAATAGTTTTCCTAATATTAAACCAGCCCTGCATTCCTGGAATAAATCCTACTTGATCATAGTGTATTATCTTGGAGATGATTTTCTGAAGTCTTTTTGCTAATATCTTATTTAAGATTTTAGCATCAATATTCATTAAGGAGATTGGTCTATAATTTTCTTTCTCAGTTTTCGATCTACCAGGTTTAGGTATCAGTACCATGTCTGTGTCATAAAAGGAGTTTGGTAGGACTCCTTCATCCCCTATTTTTTCAAATAATTTATATAACATAGGGGCTAATTGTTCTTTAAATGTTTGGTAGAATTCACATGTGAATCCATCTGGCCCTGGGGATTTTTTCCTGGGGAGTTGATTAATAGCTTGTTCTATTTCTTTTTCTGAAATGGGACTATTTAAGCAATCTATCTCCTCCTCTGTTAATCTAGGGAGCCTATATTTTTGGAGAAAGTCATCCATTTCACTTAAGTTATCAAATTTATTGGCATAAAGTTGGGCAAAGTAACTCCTTATTATTTCTCTAATTTCCTCTTCATTGGTGGAAAGATCCCCCTTTTCATTTGTAAGACTATCAATTTGATTTTCCTCTTTCTTTTTTTTGATCAAATTTACCAAAGGTTTATCTATTTTATTGGCTTTTTCATAAAACCAACTCTTGGTTTTATTTATTAATTCAATAGTTTTTTTACTTTCAATTTTATTGATTTCTCCTTTTAATTTTTGTATTTCGAGTTTAATTTTTGGTTGGGGGTTTATAATTTGGTCTTTTTCTAGCCTTTTAAGTTGTAAGCCCAATTCGTTAATCTTCTCTTTCTCAATTTTCTTCAAATAAGCCTCTAAAGATATAAAATTTCCCCTTATTACTGCTTTAGCTGCATCCCAAAGATTTTGATATGATGTCTCATCATTATCATTATCTTGGGTGAAATTGTTAATTGTTTCTATAATTTGCTCTTTCACCCAGTCATTCTTTAAGATGAGATTATTCAGTTTCCAATTACTTTTTGGTCTATTTACCCCTAACTTTTTACTGAATGTAGCTTTTATTGCATTGTGATCTGAGAAGAAGGCATTTATTATTTCTGCCTTCCTACATTTAATTTTGAGATCTTTATGTCCTAATATATGGTCAATTTTTGTATAGGATCCATGAACTGCTGAGAAGAAAGTATATTCCTTCCTATTGCCATTCAGTTTTCTCCAAAGGTCTATCATACCTAGTTTTTCTAATGTTCTATTTACTTTTTTAATTTCTTTCTTGTTTGTTTTGTGGTTTGATTTGTCTAAATCTGAGAGTGCAAGGTTGAGATCTCCCACTATTATAGTTTTACTGTCTATTTCTTCTTGCAGTTCTCTTAACTTTTCCTTTAGAAAGTTAGATGCTATACCACTTGGTGCATATATGTTTAGTATTGATATGGCTTCATTATTTATGCTACCTTTCAGCAGGATATAGTTTCCTTCCTTATCTTTTTTAACGAGATCTACTTCTGCTTTTGCTTGATCTGAGATAAGGATAGCTACCCCTGCTTTTTTGGCTTTACCTGAAGCATAATAGGCTCTGTTCCAACCTTTTACCTTTACTCTGTATGTATCTCCCTGCTTTAAGTGTGTTTCCTGTAGACAACATATTGTAGGGTTCTGCTTTTTGATCCAATCTGCTATCCGTCTCCGTTTGATGGGATCGTTCATCCCATTTACATTTACAGTTAAAATTACTAATTCTGTGTTTCCTGCCATCGTATTATCCCCAGATTATACTTTTTTCCCTTGACCCCCCTGATCCCCCTCCCCGATATTTAATTTACAGACCCCCCTTGTGATGCGCAACCCTCCCTCTTTTTTTTTTTTTTTAGGATCCCTCCCCCCTCCCTCCAAGTCCCTTCACTTATTCTCCTTTTCCTTTCCCCTTTTCCTCTCCCCCCTTTTAATGAGGTGAGAGAAAATTCTCTGAAAAACAAATATGTTAATTATTTACTCTTTGAGCCTCTTCTGATGAGAGTAAGATTCACACAATGATTCTCCCCCTCACTAAGTTCCCTCAGATATGGTGTATTTTCTATGTCTCTTCCTGGGATGTAGTTTCCCTCTTTTTATCACTCCTTCCCCTTTTTCTGAACCGACCTCCTTCCCTTTACCACACCCCCCTTTTTTTCTTTTATATCAGTAAAATCAAATTATCCTTGAGTATTTTTTATATACCCACAACAGAGTTACAGTTCTCAAGGGTTCTGTGTACCTTTTTCTGTTTCTCTTCAGTCTTGTGGATGCAGATCAAATTTTTTGTTTAAGTCTGGTTTTTTTCTTAGAAACATATAGAATTCCTCTGTTTCATTGAATGACCATCTTCTTCCATGGAAAAAGATGCTAAACTTAGCTGGGTAGTTCATTCTTGGTTGCAGTCCTTGATCTTTTGCCTTTCGGAATATCAGGTTCCAGGCCCTTCTATCTTTTAATGTGGAGGCAGCCAGATCTTGGGTGACCCTTATTGTGGCACCTTGGTATTTAAATTGTTTTTTTCTAGCTGCTTGCAGGATTTTCTCCTTTGTGTGGTAATTCTGCAGCTTAGCCACAATATTCCGTGGTGTTCTTTTTTTAGGGTCTATTTCAGAAGGAGTTCGATGAATTCTTTCCACATCTACTTTCCCTTCTGTTTCTATTATCTCTGGACAGTTCTCTTTGATAATTTCCTGTAAAATAGAATCTAGGCTCTTTTTTTGGTCATAGTTTTCTGGAAGTCCAATAATCCGCAGATTATCTCTCCTAGATCTATTTTCCAGGTCTATAGATTTTCCCAGTAAGTATTTGACGTTGTTCTCCAGCTTCTCATTTTTTTTGTTTTGTTTGACTGATTCTTGGGTTCTCTGTGAATCATTCATTTCTATTTGTTCCATCCTGACTTTTAAGGAGTTATTTTCTTCTTTCACAGTTTTTAGTTCTTTTTGTAAATGCCCAATTTCGTTTTTAAATGAATTATTTTGCTCTATTGAGTTTTTTTCCATTTCCCTAATTTTTTTTTTTTGAGAATTATTTTCTTTTTCCAATTCAGAAATTCTATTTTCTTGAGACTTTTTTATCTTTTCCAATTCAGAAATCCTACTTTCCTGTGTTTTTTTAACCTTTTCTAATTCACTAATTTTGTTTCCCTGCATCTCCTGTGAATTCTTTATTTTTCCAACTCCAATTTCAGGACGTTGTTATTCTCTATCATAACTTCCCTTTCTTTTCCCCATTTTTCTTCGATCTCCCTCAATTTTTTAAGAGCTTCTTCTAGGAGAGAGTTATGTGATGGGGGGCAGGAATCGTTCCCCTTTAGGTTGTTGTCTGTTGATTCTCTGCTGTCAACTTCCTCGGGGTTGGATACCCGCAATTTCTCTGTATAGAAGGAATCTATGGTTTTTCTAGCTTTTTTGCTCATACTTAAAAAAATCTTTTGGGGTCTGTCTCTGGGGTAGGAAATTATTTACTTCTTTACCAGCTTCCTCCCAGACTGGATGGATGCAGCGGCTCCTGAGCCCGAGCTAAGAGAGAGCTCTGGGAGAGAGTTCCCCACCCCCTCCCTGGAAGTGCCTCAGAGGTGATTAGCACTACTGTGCTTCGAGGGCGTAGAATAGTGAAGACAGCACGAAGCCCAGCCTATGTGTCCGGGTGAGGAGTGGATGTCTGCAGCAGGTGACGTGAGAAGCCCCTGCGCTCAAACTGGAAGTGTCTGCCAGAAACCACGGTCCCTAGTTCAAAGGTTCCGCTTCTCTGGGACTTCCTGGAGCTGAGTTCCACTCCCTCCAGCTAAGCTAGGCAGTGTGTGTTGCCTTGGGCCGTATCCACCCACTTGTCAATCTCTTAACTATTCTCAGGTGGTAGCTGAGGCCACACCCCCTGGTGCCGAGTCTGTTGAGTCACCCCCAGGGTCCGGAAAATCTAATCTGAGTTTTAAAATATTTTGGCTTTCTCTTCTGAACTGCTAAATAATTAGCAGAGAAGAGCTAACAGCCTGTGCCAGATTCCTTTACCTTAGTGGCTTCTCTGATCCCAGAGCCCTTCCCAGCGCAATGGGCGCAGTGTGCCCCTACCCCACCGTCTGTGCTGGTCTTTCTTATTCCTCCCCTGAGAACTGACCTTTCCTGTTGAAACTCCAGATTCTCTTCAGCTGGTAAGTCGTGCTTCCAGTCCTTGTGGTATCTATCAGTCCTGAGCTAATTTTGAGACTTAATTTATCTAATTGGTTGTGAGGGAGTGAGGACGTTCACTGAGTCGTGTGTTTCTTCTCCGCCATCTTGGCTCCGCCCAAATTCTAATTCTTGGCTCAAAAAAAAAAAGCTGTTATAAATATTTTTTGTACATGTAGCTCCTTTTCCTTTTTTTTTTTTTTAATCACTTTTGGAATACAGACCTAATAATGATATTACAAGGTCAAAACTCTGAACTTTTGTGCCTCCTTTTTGATTGGACCAATTCTACTTTTAAAAGACTTTTTTTTTTTTTAAATTGAATTTTTGTACCTCCTTTTCCATTTAACTAATTCTGCTTTTTAAGAAGTTGTTTTTAATTAGTGAATTTGTGTATATCTTTTTTTATTTTTATTTTTTTTTTGTTTTTCTTTGGCTAAGCTGTTGATTCCTATTGCATGATTCTCTTGCTTCAATTATATTCCCAGTTTTTCTTTTATCTCTTTTAATTTTTAAAAGTCTTTTTGAGCGCTTTCAGGAGTTCTTTTTGGAGGCTGACATCAATTCACATTTTTTCTTTGAGGCTTCAGATCTAGCTGTTTTGATATTATTGTCTTTTTGTTTGTGTTTTGATCTGCTCTGTCACTATAGTAAATTTCTGTAGTCAGTTTTCTTTCTTTTTTTTCTTTTTTTATAATCTATTTTTTAACTTTTCATTTTATGTTAAAGTTGATTTCTGTTTGTGTGGTGGAAGGATCATTATCCCAAATTTCAGGTTTGTTATGCTGTTTTCAGAGCTAATTCTGAGGACTTAGAAATTTTTGGTTTCTCCTGGCTAATATGCTTTAAGGAAAGGTAAAAGTGCTGTTCTTCTGATCAGTATTCTGGTCTTTTAGTGACCACAGGAACTCCTTTTTTTACCCTAGTTCTATGACCAGGATCTATACTCCCTTTGGTTGTTGACTTAGTTTGCTAGTTCTTTTCTTCCTGGGATTGTAAACTGGGTCTTTGACTCAGATCCCTTATTTGGACAATACAGTAGAGTCTTGCTCCCAGTGGCCTCAATGTGATTCTTGTAATCTCTCTCTGATCAGTTGTTAGGCTCTTATGGTCTATGAGCTGAGAGATGTGGGATTCTCTGCTCCTGATTCAATTATCTCCAAGGTATATTGGTTTGCTGGGATGGGGATTTACTCTGGGTGCTTTCCTGCTGCCTTGTATTTGGGACCTGGGAAAGAACAGCTTGGGCTCTCATTGCTGGCCTTCCCTAGCTTGCTTTCTTCCCTCCCTTCCTCCCTCCTTCTGTTCCTCCCTCCCTCCCTCCTTCATTGACCTTTACAAAACCTTATGTTCCAAATTTTCCCCTCCTTCCCCCCTCCTCCCCTGGATCTTGCCCTTGCTTTCTGTACTGGAATTCTATTCATAGGTCAGTGAGGCAGACTCGACCTTCTACCTTGTCTTAGTCTGGAAAATTGTTTTTTGGAATGGAATGGAAAATTAATTCTTTTGTTTGTTCTGTCTCTCCAGAATTTGTTTTGAGGTATTAGTTTAAAGTTGTTTGGAGGGAAATTTGGAAGAACTCAGTTGAGTTCCTGCCTTATTCTGTCATCTTAGTTTGTTATTCTTCCCATCCATGTATTATTCTTGACTACTTCTTCCTTACTCCCCATATAGTCATCAAATCTTTTCATTTCTTTCTCATATTCTCTTGTCAGTTTTCCCATTCACATATCCAGCATCCTAGTTGAATCTTTCATCACCTCTGACCTGGACCATTGCAGTAGACTTCTAAATTTTTTTCTTTTTAAAAAATTTATATAGAAATATTTACCTCAAAAGATATACACAAAAATATACAGACTTAATCTTCCTTCTTCCCTGCATCACCTTGGTCCCTGGAGAGGGCAAAGGGATTAGGTTTATAGCTTCTCTGGATTCTATTAAAGCAAAGTCCCAGTTCCAAGACAAAAACCCTGCTTGGGCATCCCAGGATTTCCTTGCCTGACTGGCTGTACTACTTTGCCTGCCATTTTAGCTCCAAGATTGCTGTGACTTGAATTCCTGCTTCTTTGTGAATCATTTCTCCCACCTAAAATTGAGGACAAATAAGAAAAAACAAACACCCTCAGGTCCCTTTCTCAGAGTTGGGTTAAAAGAGATGGACCCAGGAAAAGAGAATCCTTCCCTTCTCATTGGTTTAGTTCCTAGTATCCATACCATACGCAGGGAAGAGTTGCCAAAAAGAGGCATGTAGAAAAAGAGTGATGGAAAACAGGGATTGGTTCAAGTTTGTTATGTTTGAAATAAAACATCATCATTCCAGGCTAGCTCCCTGGAAGCCTCAGAATCAGCTAGAATCAGGATAAGCAAAAGTCCTTGGTCTTTAGGGGAGAAGTGAAGGAGATGGACAAAACCGCCAGGAATTTTGCTAAGGATCCTTCCTTGTTTCTAGAGACCTGAATCTCCACACTTTTCTCCTTCTCATCCTTAGGCCAAGTGAAGTTCTCTTGCCTCTCTCACTCCACCCCCTAATCCTTATCTACAATTTTCTTAACCCCAATCATTGAGCTAGCATCAACTGTGAGAAGAGAAATTCCACGTTATTGTCCAATAGGTAATTAGCCTTAAGTCTCAGCTGTCTGATTCAAACACACCTTTTAAGAGTTTCAGCACTTTACGTCATTGGACTTCCAGGCACAATGTTCTCCCCATTCTCGAGACATTTTCTTTACAGCTGCCCATATGTAGTTTGAATGATGTCACTGCTATTTAATAATTTCAGTGGCTTCTGATTATTTCTGGGATCAGAGTAGCTCTTTTTTGGCACTGAAAGATCTTCATAATCTGAGCCTTTGCTGTCTTTTCACATTTTACTTCCCTCCATATACTCTACAATCCAACCATACTATGCTATTGTTCTTCTTTTTTCCCCATTTTATTTTTACTTTTTGCTAGTTACATATAAAATAATTTTTAATCTTAACTTTTGTTTATAAAACTTTTGAGTTCTAGATTCTCTCCTTTCCTCTCCTGCATTGAAAAGGCACATATTAAGTTATGCAAAATATTTCTGTAAAAGTCTTGTTGTGAAAGAAAACTAGAAATTCCCCTTTACCCACCCATCCCATCCATCCATTCCAAGAAAAGTAAAGTTAAAAAAAAGTATGCTTTAATCTGTATTCAGACACAATTAGTTCTTTCTCTGGGTATGAGTAGCGTTTTTTATTTTAAGGCTTTCAGAATAGTCTCAGATCATTGTATTGCTGAGAACAGCATAGTCATTCACAGTTGTTCATCCCACAATACTATTACTACTTTGTATATAATACATTTCACTTTGTATGAGTACCTGGAGGACTTTGTAGGTCTTTTTGAGAACATCCTGGCCATCTTTTTTTCTTCTTTTTGATGAACAATAGTATTCTATCATAATTACATAAAATAATTTATTTAGCCATTCCCCAGCTAATGGGCATCCCCTCAATTTTTGATTCTTTACCCCAAGAAAAGAATTGCTTGCTTTGAACACATAGGTCTTTTTCCTTTATTTTTAAAATCTCATTTGGGATATATACTTCATGGTAGTATTGTTGGGTTGAAAGGTATAGTTCCCTTTAGGTGTAATTCCGAATTATTCTACAGAATGGTTGAATCTGTTCACAATTCTACCAATAGCGCATTAATGTCTTATTCTTCCCACATTCTCTCCAATGTGTTCGTTTTTCATTTTTTGTCCCATTAGTCAATCTAATAGGCAGTAACTCAGAATTATTTTAAATTTGCATTTCTCCAATCAATAGTGAATCAGAGTATTTCTTAATATGTCTATAAATAGGTCAGCTAATGCATATGAAAACTGTTCATATCTTTTGATCATTTATCAATTGGAGAATGGCTCTTATTTTTTATATATTTGACTCAGTTCCTATGTTTGAGAAATGAGGCCTTCATTACAGAAAATTGCCTCAAAATTCTTTTCACAATTATTATTGCAAACTGTATTTCCCCTTATTTATTCTATTCTTTCTCTCCTTTTACTCTGTCCCTCTCAAGTGTTTTACTTTCGACCACCCTTTTCCCTAGTATGCCCTCTCTTTTGTTACCCTCTCCCCTTCTCATATCCCCTTTCCCTCTTTTCCTGTAGAGTAAGATGGATTTCTATTCTAATAATACCCATAATAAAATAACATAAGTGTGTATGTTATTTCCTTTTTGAGCCAGTTCTAATGAGAGGGAGGTTCACTCACTTCTCCCCTCCCCCTCTTCCCTTCCCCTGTGAAAGCTTTTTCTTGCCTCATTTATGGCAGATAATTTATGCCATTCCACTCTTCCTTTCCCTTCTTTTTTTTTTTTTTTTTTTCCTGAGCCAATTGGGATTAAGTGACTTGCCCAGGGTCACACAGTTAGGAAGTGTTAAGTGTCTGAGGCCAAATTTGAACTCAAGTCCTCCTGACTTCAGGGCTGGTGCTCTATCCACTGTGCCACCTACTTGCCCCTCTTCCTTTCCCTTTCTTCCTGTATATTCCTCTCTCACCCATTATATTTAATTTTTTTAGATATTATCCCTTCATATTCAGTTCATACCTCCCTCTGTCTATATATACTCCAGCTGCCTTAATAATGTGAAAGTTCTTATGAATTACAAGCATCATCCTCCTATGTAGAAATGTGAACAAATTAACCTTATCAAGTCCCTATGAGTGCCTTTCTTGATTATAACTTGGAATCTGTATTTGAAAGTCAGTTTTCTATTCATCACAAGTACTTGAAAGTACTTTATTTCGTTGAATGTTTACCTTTTTCACTTAAGGATTATACTCAAGGGGGACAGCTTTCCTCCTGACCTTCTAAGTTGTCTTTGGCAGGAAAATTATTTGACTCTGCCTTTTTGTGGGTTTTGACACTCTAAAATTTGTTTAGAGTCACTATTTAAAAGTATTTGGAAAGTTTGGGGAAGAGCTCAGGTTAGTTCCTGCCTTTACTCCGCCATCTTGGCTCTTCTTCTATGCCATTGTTCTTCAAACAGGCCATTCAGTCTTGAGTCTCTGTTCCTTTGAAGTGGCCATCTTACATGCCTGGAATGTGCCTTTCACCCCTGCTTCTTAGAGTTTTTGGTCTCTTCTAATACTTAGCTCATTTACTCTTTTCTCTAAGGGATATCTCCTATGCCTTTTCCTCTATTTTTATACATATTAATTTTTGGATATATTATCTCCTTGTTTACAATGTAAATTCTTGAAAGTGCAGGCTATTTTTACTTTTTTTTTTTTAATATCTTGCACTTAGCACATTGTCAACTGGATAAAAAGTGCATTGTGACTGCTCTTTGATTGTCTGAGAATATGAAAAATATTCTATTCTATTCATTTCCTACTAGTTTGCACTGAGGTAGGGACATGTTTTGTAATCTCTTATCTAATCTAAGATCTTTGGTTTTTCCTTTTAGAATTCAGCCTCTACCAGATGGTCTCATTATACCAAGATGACTATCTCTTATTTTTCTTTGTTTGTGATTTTGGCTCTAAATCAATAATCTATTTCCATTGCTGTTAAAGAACCGAATATTCAATTTATCATAAATTTAAAGCTATAGAATTTTCTTGTACACTTCAATATAGAGCTGTCTTCCCAGTGCCAGAACTCCTCCTATCAATACAGATTACATGATTTTTTCTCTTGTATGATTGTTCTCCATAGCCTTCCATAAATCCTCCATCAAGATGCTACATAATACATTGGAAGCCTTTCTCTGTCTTTTAAGATCTTCTGAAGAGTAAAGCAAATATTATTTGTTTCACCCAGCTCAGTAGAGGTTATGTAGCAGAGGCAAATGCTATGCAAATCTATATAATAGATGTACCAATGGCCATTCAATAAATGCTATTGAATAATTAAAAGAATTATTTTTCTACTTTTAGTATCATTTTAATTTGTATTCTCATTTGTGCATATTTTGGGTCTGCTTATTTTGCTATTTCAGTTCATACTAATCTTCCCATATTTCTGTTTTCCTCACATTTTCATCACTTTATGTATAAAAATATTCAATTCCATTTATATGCTATAATTATTTTTTAGCCATTTCTTTATTATTTCCAGTTATTTGCTCTCATAGAGTTCAACTGTGAATTACTATATTGCTAAATATTGAATTTTTCTTTCAGTTTTGGACTTTGTTGGAGGATATGCCCAGGGATGAGACTACATATGTTATTTGAGAAGTTGGCAAAGAAAAGAATGAATGATTTAATTACTTTTTTTGCAGAATTTCAAATTGAAATCCAGAACAATTGAACTACTTCACAGGTGTTATAGTTGTTTCAGTATGCCTGTTTTCTCATACTCTCTCTGATACTGACTTATCTTTTTTCTTTCATCTTTGTGAGTTTGCAGGAAGTGAGGTGAAAACTATAAAAGGGTTTTAATATACAATTTTGTTGGTTTTAGTGATTTGGAGCATGTTTTTATGTAAAAACTTAGTTTGTAGATCTTTTGCCATTTTTGGGAGAGAATTTAATTTTACAGTTATTACAAAAAATATTAAGTTTTTGCATAACATGCTATGCTTTTGGATGGCATAGTGGATCTGAAATGGGATAATTGATAAAAACTAGTCCTTTATATATATTATATATATTATTTATATCCTCAAACTATTTTGCTATTTAACTTTCATACGCATAAAGAGTCATTCAATGATTAGTAAGAGAAGACTTTATGTCTTGTGAATTCTTAGCAATTATCACAGGGTCACATAAGTGGTAGGAAGTTCTTTGATAAAACTTGTTGGGACAGCTAAATGGTACAGTGGATAGAGTACCAGCCCTGAAGTCAAGAGGACCTGTTCTCAGACACTTAATGCTTCCCAGTTCTGTGACCCTGGGCAAGTCACTTAACCTCAATTGCCTCAGCAAAACTAAAATATATGTGTGTGTGTGTGTGTGTGTGTGTGTGTGTGTGTGTGTGTGTGTGTGTGTGTGTGTGTGTGTATATATATGTATATATACACACACATATATATGCACACACACATATATATGTATACACATATGTTACTATATATATGTGTGTATATATATATACATGCACAATACACACACACATATATATAAATGCTTGTTGAAGAGATGAATAATTATGAAAGTATCTCAATATTGTTATTTGATAAAGATAAATCTCATTTTATAGTTACTCATTCCTTTATTCTTTATTTTAATAGAGTAAATAATTTATTGGCAGTTAGCCAAAAAACCAAATAAATCAGAATCTTAATATTTATCATTAAATTGATTATTCTGCTTGCAAACAATTTAAATATTTTGTTTATAATTAGCATATATTCAACTAGATTTTTTTTAAGATGGATAATTTTTATTGTATAAAATTTTATATAAACAAAATTACTACAATTAAAATTAAAAGGGAACCAAGTAACTAAAAAAATCTTAGCAGCAGATTTCTTTGATAAACATCTTACATAAAAATACAGAAAGAACTGTTTCGATTTTATAAGAGTAAAAGCCATTCCCCAATAGATATATTGTCAAAAGATGTGAATATCTAGTTTTCAAAGGAGCAGGAAAAAGCTAGCAATAGCTATGCTAAAAAAAAAAAAAAGCTCCAAATTGGTAATCATCAGAGAAGTTCTACCTCACACCAATCATCTTGGCAAAAATGACAAAAAAAGGAAAATGGCAAAGACTAAAGACACTAAGGGAAATAGACACAATAATGTACTATTAGTACAGTTGTGGATTTAAGACAATTTATAATGATGTCAAAAGAATCTTTGAACTATCTAAATTCTTTTCCATAGCAAGACTATTACAGGCCTCCCTACTCTAAAGAGATCAAGGAAGGAAGGGGACAAAAATATTTAGCAGTTATTATCATAGTAATTCCAGACAAGAAACTACAACAGTGCCCATTTATTCAACTAGATATTAATAAAGGATTTTCAAAAGTTGTCAGGTAAGTTGAACACTCTATTGACACATTTTTATTAATTTATTGTACTTTTAAAATTATTCATTTTTTAACATTCTTTTAAAAAAATTGAGCTTTAAAATTTCTCTCTTCTTCTAGTCCCTCTCTCAACCTTTGAGAAGGCAAGCAGAAAATGCATTACATATATCATACAAAATATATTTCCACATATTATTGTTCTATAAGAAATGACTAGCTGGATGAATATAGAGAAGTTTGGAGAGACATACATGAACTGATGCTAAGTGAAATGAGCAGAACCAGGGTATTATACACTTCAACAATACTACATGATGATCAATTCTAATGGATGTGGCTCTCTTCAACAATGAGAGGATCCAAATCAGTTCCAATTGATCTGAAATGAACAGAACCAGCTACATCCAGAAAAAGAACACTGGGAAATGAGTATGGTCCACAACATAACATTTCCACTCTTTCTGTTATTGTTTGCTTGCATTTTTGTTTTTTCTTCTTAGGTTATTTTTACCTTCTTTCTAAATCTGATCTTTCTTGTGCAACAAGATAACTATATAAATATGTATGTATATATTATATTTAATATATACTTAACATATTTAACATGTATGAGACTACCTACCATCCAGGAGTGGGGATGGAGGGAAGGAGGGGAAAAGTTGAAACAGAAGTTTTTGCAAGGGTCAGTGTTGAAAAATTACCCATGCATATGTTTTATATATAAAAAGCTATAATAAAAAGTGGGAAAAATTATATATTTCCATATTAGTCAGATTGAAAACAATTATGCTTAAAAATCTCAATAGTATTTTATTTTTCCAATTACATGTAGATAGTTTTTAACATTCATAATATTCATTTTTGTAAGATTTGGAGATTCAATTTTTTTTCTCTCCCTTCCTGTCTCTCCTCCTCCTTCCCCAAGAGAGCAAGAATATGTCTTACATATACAATCATTTTTAGCATTTTTATATAAATTATGTTGGTAAACAAAAATCAGAAGAAAAGGGGAAAAACACAAAAAATCAAAACAGAACAAAAGTAAAGGTGGAAATATCATGCTTTGATATGAATTCAATCTTCACAATTCTTTTTCTAGCTGTATATGATATTTTCCATCACAAGTCTTTTGGAATTGTTTTAGATCACTCTATTGCTGAGAAGAGCAAAATCTAGCATGGAAATATCATGCTTTGATATGAATTCAATCTTCACAGTTCTTTTTCTAGCTGTATATGATATTTTCCTTCACAAGTCTTTTGGAATTGTTTTAGATCACACTATTGCTGAGAAGAGCGAAATCTAGCATAGATTTATATTACATGGTCTGTTTTGTGTATAGTAAATATAAGTCTAGGTTTTTCTGAAATGTGCTTACTCATTTCTTATAGAACAATGATATTGTACTACTATTATGTACTACAACATGTTTAGCCATTCCCCAGTTGATGGGCATGCTCTCAATTTCCAATTCTTTGCCACTATAAAAAAGAGCTACTATAAATATTTTTCTAAATGTTCTTTTCCATTTTTTATGATCTCCTTAGAATACAGACCTAGTAGTGGTATTTCTGGGTCAAGAAGAATAAATAGCTTTTGATCATAGTTCAAAATTTCTCTCCCAGTGGTTGAATCATATTTCCATTGATAATATATTAGTATCCCAATTTTCCCATATCTTCTCTAATATTTATCATTTTCTTTTTCTCTCATATTAACCAATCTAATAAATGTGAAGTAGTACCTTAGAGTTATTTAATTTTTAGAATCAGTAGTAATTTAGAGCATTTTTTCACATAAGCATTGATAGCTTTAATTTTTTCTGAAAATTGCATATTCATATCCTTTGACCATTTATCATTTAGGGAATGGCTCTTATTTTTACAAATTTGATTCAATTTCCTATGTATTTGAGAAATGAGACCTTTATCAGAGAAATTTACTGTAAAGACTTGATATTATTTCATATTTATGGTTATATAACTATATATATATATATATACATATATATATATATATATTTTATTATCTGGCCTCTCCCATTTTTTCATTTATTGTAAAACTTGTTTTTTTATTCCACTTTTATCTGAGATAATTTCCTTTATTTTTCCTTTCCCTTATCCCTTTTCTTAGTGCATCTTTTTTTCTTCCACATTTTTTTTTTGAGATCTTCCTGATACAGTAAATTCAATCTTTTCTATGTAATCCTTCTCAGCCCTAATAATGATAAAGTTAATAGGAATTAAATCATTTTCTCATAAAACAATGTAAGTGGTTTGTCCTTGAGTCCATTATGATTTCTTTTTCATGTTTATCTTTTAAGCTTCTATTGAATCTTGAATTTGAATGCCAGATTTTCTATTTAGTTTTGGATTTTTCAATAAAGTCCCCTGTTTCATTCAATGTCTATTTCTCCTCCTGAGGAATATACTCAATTTTGCTGATTTAGATTATTTTTGGTTATAATATTAGCTCTTTTGCCTTCCATATTATCATATTTAAAAATCTTTTCTTTTTAATACAGAAGCAGCTAAACCTAATGTGATCCTGATTGTAGTTTCACAATCTTTGATTGGTTTCTTTCTGGTTACTTATAATATTGTCTCCTTAACTTCTCTGGAATTTGGGTAAAATATTCCTGGGAGTTTTCATTTCTGGATTTCTTTCTAAAGGTGATTTGTGAATTATTTCAATTTCTATTCTATCTTCTGGTTCTAAGTTCAATTTTCCTTGATAATTTCTTGAAATATGGTACTAAGACTTTTTTTTTTATCATGGCTTTCAGATAGTCTAATAATTCATAGTCATTTCTAAATTATTTCTCTTTTTTATCTATTTTCCAGGTAATTTATTTTTCCAATTTTCTTCTATTTTTTTTCATTTTTTTTGGTCTTTGTTTTATTGTCCTCATCCATGCCCTGGGCTGCTACTGGGGTACCTGCTTTCTTTGTTTCTTTTTAAAAATTTTTTAATAATAGCTTTTTATTTTCATTCTTGCAAAAACCTTGTGTTCCAAAATTTTCTCCCTGCCTTCTCCCATTACCTTCTTCTAGACAGCAAGTAATCCAATATAGGTTAAGCATGTGTAATTCTTCTAAACCTATTTTCACATTTATCATGCTGCACAGGAAAAAAAAAAAGATCAAAAAGGGGAAAAAGAAGGAAAAAAGAAAAAAAAAGCAAGCAAACAACAACAAAGGTGAAAATACTATGTTGTGATATTCAGTCCCTATAGTCCTTTGTCTGAATGCAGATGGTTTTCCATCACAAGTCTACTGGAATTGTCATGAATCAATTCATTGTTGAAAAGAGCCACATCCATCATAGTTGATCATCACACACAGTCTTGCTGTTGCCATGTATAATGTTCTTTTGAATGCCAAATGTACATTTGCCAAAAAAATTATTTTATAGAGAACTTACACAGTGCAAGCTTGCACTCCCAGGGTAGTCAGAAAAAATAATGCATATCTAGATGACATGTATTTTCTTAAAGGAAAGAACAAGTGCCTGGGACAAGGGGACTTAGAGAATCATATGCAAATGACAGGAGCAATGCTCACAAAAAAATTAATATATATAGGATAAGTTAATATTTTTCTAGATCTACCTAGTTTCAGACTTATTTAAGAAGCTGGAGTTCCATCATAGGCTTACTCTAAGATGCAGAGTTGACACAGAGAATACCAAAATTAATTAGGTAAAAGTTGTGAATTCAATTAAAAATCAAATATTTATTAAGTTTTTTATTTTCTATGCGAGATAATGGTGAGACCACTGCATATAAAAATACAAAACAAACAATAGCTTTAAAGAGATTTTTTTATTGGGAGAATTTAACACCTTTAAAGAGAAGTGAATACAAAATAATTTGAAGATGAATGGAACATTTAATCACTTAGATTTAAAAAAAATTCTAGGAAAGGTAAACTAGGTATCTTAAGAATGAAGAGGGAGTGCATTCAAGGTACATGGCACCATGTGTTAAAAGGCATGGAGGTGGGAGATGGAATGTCCAGTTAGGAATGGTTAGTAGATGAGGTTTATTGAAACAGAGTACATGGGAGTGAGTATTATGAAATAAATTTGGAACGATAGATGGGAGATGGACTTTAAAAACAAGTTGAGGAGTTTGTATATTAACCTATAAACAGCTGAGGTCCAGTGAAGATTTTATATATTCTTTCTTCTTCTAACAACACACGTTTCTTCTCATTTGTGTATTTTTTTAGTCTCTTTATCCTACTAGATATCTGAAAAAAGGAGCAGGATTGATTGCAGTTTCTGAGGTGCAAGGGATAGTATGTTTAGAGGTAGGAAAGTGCTAGTTGTCAATATTTCCCTTGATATTAGTAGTGTGAAAAGTCACTTAACTTCAATTTCTTCACCTAGAAAATATAGATAATAATCTCTTTACTAACTAGCTTATATGGTTTTAAGGACGAAGTGGAATATTGTTTTTAAAGTCTTTTGAAAACTGAAGAACTATTGAAATACCATCTAACGTTATTATCATTGTTTTTAACATCAGCATCAGTTCTTGGAGAAAATCATCCCCAAAAACTGTTCCAGAGGCTGCACAAAATCAAAGCCACAGGGAATACTGTTAGGGGATTGTTTAGTAGTCCTCCTGTCATTATCCCTGATAGTAGTTATATTCCAGACCAGACTCAAAGAGCCTTGCTTTAAAGAAAATACCTTTGGTTCTCTAGTATGCATAGAATCTACACATATTTACACATTCACCTACATACAAAATATACATATAACAAAACTTGAGAGCATTTTATAATGATTGGGGATTAAGAATGTTATTCCTGTTGTTTGTGTGTGAGCATGTATGTGTGTGCATTCAGGAATAAGACTTTTTTAAAGTAAAAATTGTAGACATTTATAAAGGGCTTATTATGTGCCAGGCACTGCTCTTGGTATGCAGGCATGAAATGCATGAAAACAAGGAATTTTTTGGTGGAAGTTGGTGTACTAGAAGGTTGTAGTAGGAGGAGGAAGTTTTGGTATAATAGGGCATTGTACTTGAAGACCACAAAACTCAGGTTCATGGCTTCTCTGATACTGGCTCTGTGACTCTGGACAAAACACTTAAGTCACCTATATCTCAGTTTCCCCAACTGTAAAGTGAAGGCATTGATTCTTCCATGTGTAAGCAAATGATTACATGGATGTTTGGGGAAAAATATTGGGTCAAAAGACTGCCACACTTCTTGGCTGCAGCCCAAGCTCGTTTGCCTTCTGGAATATCAGATTCCAGGCCCTTTGATCCTTTAAGGTTGAGATTGCTAGATGTTGGATTATCCTGTTTTTATGGCTCCTCAATATTTGAATTATTTCTTTCTGGCTGCTTGTAGTATTTTCCCCAGATCTGATAATTCTGGAATTTAGCTACAATATTCCTTGGAGTTTTAATTTTTTCTCTTTCAGGAGGTGACAGTGGCTTTTTTTCAATTGCTCTTTTATGCTCTGGTTCTAGGATATTGGGGCAGTTTTCTTTGATTTCTTGAAAGATGTTATCTAGGCTTTTTTTTTTTTTTTCATCATGGTTTTCAGGTAGTCCAATAATTCTTAGATTGCCTTCTCTAGTATCTATTTCCCAGGTCAATTGTTTATTCAATAAGGTATTTTACATTCTCTTCTATTTTTTTCATTTTTTTATGTTTTATTTGATTTTTGATGTCTCATTGAATCATTCATTTCCATTTGTTCATTTCTGATTTTTAGTGAATTATTTTCTTCTTCTTTAGTGAATTATTTTACTTGGCCATTTGGCCAATTGAGCTTTTAAATGAATTGTTTTGTTCATTGGATTTTTTTTTTTTTTTTTTTTTTTACATTTCACCAATTCTGTTTTTTAGGGAGTAATGTTCTCTTTTTCCATTTCACCAATTCTTTTTTTCAAGGAGTTGTTTTCTTTTTCCATTTTGCCAAATCTAATTTTTTTTAAGGAATTGTATTTTTCCATTTCCCTAGATTTATTTTTAAGGAGTTTTCT
Organism: Sminthopsis crassicaudata; assembly: GCF_048593235.1. Lineage (NCBI taxonomy): Eukaryota > Metazoa > Chordata > Mammalia > Dasyuromorphia > Dasyuridae > Sminthopsis > Sminthopsis crassicaudata. The sequence goes on from NC_133617.1 coordinate 647,041,674, forward strand.
TCAGATAATTTCTTTGTTTCAGTTTCCAAACTCTTCTGCAAAGCTCTCATTTCCTTTCTTTGTTTTTCTACTAATTGTCTTTTTAAGATCTTTTTTGAATTTTTCCTAGAAAGACTTTTGAATTGGAGACCAAATCATATCTCCCTTTGAGGCTTCAACTGGAGACATTTTGCCTCTAGTGTCCTCTGTTCTACTCTGTCTCCAAAATAGCTATTTGTGATCAGAGTTCTTTGTGGGTTTTTTTTTTTTTTTACTCATTTTTTAACTGTAAAGGTCTGCTCTTAGGGGAAATGGTCCCAAGCTTCCTTTACAGAGGACAGCCACTTTAGGCTGCCCTGGGGCGGTGCTACCGGCTTCCTTCCCATGCTGGGTGGGCATAGCCAAGTCCCCTGTTATTGTGGAGTTCAGGGCCTCACTATTTGGCTTTTGTAGTTGCCTCGGAGGTCTCATAATTGGTGTGCTGATCCACTGGCTTCTGCACTAGGACAGAGTAGCCAGCGCTACTGTTTTTTGGCTAAGAGCTTCCTACTAGCTCTCCTGAGGCTTGGAGGTGCCTCTGCCCTGGGTTCCTGAGCTGTGCCTGTGCTGGGCCTCCCCCATGACTGACTGAGACAGATCTTTCCTGAAGTTCTTCCACAATATCTTCTGCTGGAAATATCTGTGGGTCCTGTCACTCCAAAACCTGTTCAGAGGCTTGATCAGAAGAAAGCCAGGAAGAGCTCAGACAAGGACCTGTCCATTCTCCACCATCTTGACTGTGTCCCCCCAAGACTGTCATAGTTCAAAATGAGAGCATATTAATTACTGTTAGTGGATCAGTAAGTATTTTGTAAGTTTTTATTATGTGCTGAGTACTGTACTAAGCTCTGAGGACATAGAGAGAGGCAAGAAGACAGTCCCTGTTCTCAAGGAGCTCATACTGTAAGCAACCATGCCAGTAAAACCTCAGAGGGATGGCACAAGTACTAAGGGGAATTGGGAAAGGCTTCTCTTACAGAGATGAGGTTTGGCTTGATTCTTAAGGGAAGCCAAAGGTAGAGGTGAGGAAAGTGGTCATTCTAGGCATGGGAAAGAACCAGTAAAAAAGCAAAAATACCAAGGAGATGAACATTGTGTGAAAGTAGTAAGAGGGGAAGCTAGGTGCTTCAGTGGATAGAGCACCAGCCCTGAAATCAGGAGGACCTGAGTTCAAATTTGGCCTCAGACTCTTAACACTTCCTAGCTGTGTGATCCTGGGCAAGTCACTTAACCCTTATTGCCTCAGGAAAAAAAGAGAAAAAGAGAGAGTAGCAAGAAGGTCAGTGTCTCTGAATTGTAGAATATGTTAAAAGGAGTAAGATGTAAGAAGATTTAAAAGGTAGGAAGGGACAAGCACTTAATACTTGAAATTGGTTTATTTTGAGTCTGACCTTTTTTTTCTCCATTTGTCATATAACTAATTCAACTCCTTATTTTCACATCCACTACCTTAAAGTCCTGGTCTTGTGCTTCATTGTACCATGGGAAATGACCCTGAGCTCTGAAAGGCAGGAGAATGAATACCCACAAGCTTTGGAAGGAAAAAACGTGATTAAGTCCAGGGATTTTTTTTGCTGTTTGAATTTAAAGTTAAGGAGGTTTATCAATAGGTTTGCCTAAAGGTGATTATTTTTTGGACATGATTTCTTACAAAAACTCTTGCTTATCCTGTTTTCTATTTTTAAATGTTTCTGTTTGTTGATGTTCTACGTTGTAGAAGGCTTATAACTGGTGTCAGTAAAGGAGCCATGCCATTGAGCTCATAGACCCTTGGAAAAGACAAGTCTTTTTAAGTTTAGGTGGTAACTAATATGGCCTAAATTTGAATGTTAAAAAAAATTAAGTAGACCTTATTTGAAAAGCTTTTCCTGTCTTGCACTAGCTTTTTGAAATCGTTGGAATTAAGGGGCAAATATGAAAGTTCACTAAAAACTATATGCATACTTTAAATGCCATAATTTCACAGTCAGTCTCTCAGGTACTACCAATTAAGCTAATCCAGTCTTTAGTACATGAAAGAGACATATTATTTTTGTTATTAAATATTTTTTGAAATTAATGAGGTAAACAAACATTTATAGGATAATAGAATTAAAGCAACATAGAAATATCCATGAAGACCCATTTACTGAATATAACTTAATAATATGCTAAACACATTTTCAAAGTTAATATACAATGATTACACTATACAGATTAAAACTTACCATGAAATCATGTGAACTATCTTAGATATGTGTTCATTGTTTTTCCAAATATATACTCACTTATTAAATCCCATACCCCTTTTGGTTTAAATTTCACTACCTAGTTCTTTTATTTCTAGGAACAAGATAATGCTATACAAAATATGCATAAGAAAATGGAAAATCTAGAATCAGAACTTCTTGATTGTACTAACCATTTACGGCGACAAACAAGTGAATTTGAGTTAAGCTCTACCCGAGAGGAATTACTTAGAAAAGAATATGAGGTAAGCTGTCATTATCCTCTTATACTCAGATGTTATTTACCCATGAACAATCACTGCTCTTTCACAAATAATGGTAATATATTTTGCAATTTGAGATATGAGGAGGAACAAGCAATATTAATGATAGTGGAAATAACATTGATTATTTTTTTAATCACACAGCATATTCACTTTGATTTATACATATACTTATCCTTACCAGATCTGGGGGCATTTTCATCTTCAAATATTGTAGATTATTTCTATAGTCTATTTGTCATGTAATTCTGGAACTCATATCAAATATTCAATGAGATAGTTTAGAGTATCAGAAAGAGCCTTGGGTGGAGTCAGGATAATTGGATTCACTTTTCCAGATGTAATGCTTATTTTGTGGCATATTTAATATGTTCAGGCCTCATGTTCCTCATACTTAAAATGGTGTAATAATAATGACAGCTAATATTTTTGTAGCACTTTAAGGTTCATGTGTTTATATGAAAACACACACACACACATATAATATTGTCTCATTTAATCTTTGCAGCATTGTGAAGTAGGTTGGTATTATCATTCTCACTTTACAGTTGGGGAAACTGAGTTGGAGAGAAGTTAGATACTTTACCTTGCACACAAAGTAAATGCTTGAGGTAGAATTTGAATTGAGTTCTCCCTAATTCCATTTCCTACCAGATTATCCACTAGGCTAACTAATGAATGATATTTTGCTGCTTAACCTCACAGTATGTACAGTATGTGTAGATATGTACATTTTAAAACAAAATAAACATGAGTATTCCCTAACATTAATTTGCTTTATATCTAGAAGATTATTTTTTAAATTGATTCTTCTGTTATCATTGTGAAGTTTCAGGTAAATATTTTCATTTTAAAGTTGAGATAGTTAAGATAGCACATGGCTCTGTGATTTTTAATATTTTTATCAGTGAAATGGTTAAAGGCACGATTGTCATGCATATTGCATTTGTATCAAATGAAAAGCTTATGAGGGCCACCATTGGATGACAAAGTTAGGATCCTAAAAGCTTATAATGGGGCCAAGAGTGTGAGCTGAATCAAAGAAGATGAAATTTAATAAGGATGAATGTAAATTTAAAAAATCATATTTATAAGAAAACATAGATGTATCTTGAGAGCAGTTTACTTGAAAAGCATTAATGAATACTAGTGAGCTGCAAACTCGATTTAAGTTAATACTATGATATGGCAGTGAAGAAAGGTAGAGGAACTGTGGGAAGACAAGCTTATTGGTACACTACTTTGTAGATGAATCTTTGAATTTCTATGTTCTGGAACACATTTGGAATTATTGATAAAAGTGACTAAATTATTCATATCTTTTGATCCACAATTACTAATACTGGGCATATACCTCAAAGAAATCAAAGGCAGAGGGAAAATTCATTGAGCATTCATTAAGCGCCTACTATGTGTCATTCATTTCATTAAACACTGGGAATACAAAGATAAAAATAAAACCATCTCTGTCTTCAAAGAGTGTGAATTGTTATCTCAGGAGACTACATGTACATAAATAAGTATATAAAAAAACATATATACAAAATAAGGTAAATTTTTTCCTTTCCTGTCCTTTCCTTTTTTCCTGTCCTGTCTTTTCTTTTTTCCTGTCCTTTTTTTTTGTGGGGAGAAAACTATCAGTTTGAGGAGTATGCAAGGTTTCACCCAAAAGGTAGCTATGTTAGCCAAGTTTTGAATGTAACAAAAGATTTTGATAGGTGGCAGTAAATATGGACTTTATTCCACGCATGGGAGAACCAGTGCAAAGACATGGATTTAGGAGATGAAATTATCACATGTGAGAAATAGTAAGAAGGCTGCTACTCGCTTTCTGATAGAGGTGAAGGACTCAGTACAGAGTGGAACAAATTATTTTTAGGCATGGCCAATGTGAGGTTTTTTTAACTGAACTATACATATTTATTACAAGGGTTTATTTTTCTTTCCTTTTTCTTTTGAAGTGGTAGAGGAAGAGAAAATAAATACTTGTTAGTTTAAAAAAAAAAAAAAGGAAAACAAAATGTTTATGTGGGATATAATTGCTATCTTCAGGTATTTGAAGGGCTGTCATAAAGGGAGCTCTTAGACCCAAACTTTTTGACCAATTTTCAGGTAGTTGCTTTGGCAAAATTTTGAACCTCTTTTTCCAATTTTCTAAATAACTTCCTTTCCAGTTTTTTCTTACATACATCTCAAAAATTTTCCATTCCTGGTCAAAGGATATGAACAGACAATTTTCAGATAATGAAATTGAAACTATTTCCACTCATATGAAAGAGTGTTCCAAATCATTATTGATCAGAGAAATACAAATTAAGACAACTCTGAGATATCATTACAGACTTGTCAGATTGGCTAAGATGACAGGAACAAATAATGATGAATGTTGGAGGGGATGTGGAAAAACTGGGATACTGATGCATTGTTGGTGTGTGAAAGAATCCAACAATTCTGAAGAGCAATCTGGAATTATGCCCAAAAAGTTATCAAACTGTGCATACCCTTTGATCCAGCAGTGCTACTACTGTGCTTACATCCCAAGGAAATACTAAAGAAGGGAAAGGGACCTGTATGTGCCAAAATGTTTGTGGCAGCCCTTTTCATAGTGGCTAGAAACTGGAAAATGAACGGATGCCCATCAATTGGAGAATGGTTGGGTAAATTATGGTATATGGATGTTATGGAATATTACTGTTCTGTAAGAAATGACCAGCAGAAGGAATACAGAGAGGCTTGGAGAGACTTATATCAACTGATGCTGAGTGAAACGAGCAGAACTAGGGGATCATTATACACTTCAACAATGATACTGTATGAGGATCTATTCTGATGGAAGTGGATATCTTCAACATAGAGAAGAGCTAATCCAATTCCAATTGATCATTCAGCTACATCCAGAAAAGAAACACTGGGAAATGAGTGTAAACTGTTAGCATTTTTTTGTTTTTTTCCCCAGGTTATTTTTTACCTTCCGAATCCAATTCTTCCTTTGCAACAACAACAACAACAAAATTCGGTTCTGCACATATATATTGTACCTAGGATATACTATAACATATTTAATATGTATGGGAATACCTGCCATCTAGAGGAGGGGGTGGAGGGAAGTAGGGGAAAATTCGGAACAGAAGGGAGTACAAGGGATAATGTTGTAAAAAATGTTATAATTATAAAATTAATAAAATTTTTTTTCCATTTCCATCCTAATATTCTTATTTATTAAAAAAAAAGAAAGCATATCTTTTTTTAAAATAGTTTTTGCTTCATCTCTTCCAGCAATTTTGATTGAGTTTGTAACCTAGCACTGTTTTTCTTTGACTTTGCCTTTAAATGTTTTAGAGTTATTCTTTTGTCTTTTTGAGCTTTCTTTCTTCCATAATAGTCTTTATAGTGATATTCTTTTTCTGTTTGCTCATTCTTCTAGCCTAGTTTCTCACATTGGAATTGATTTTTGGGCTCTGTGGCACTTGTGGAAGGAAGATCTTGAAGGAAGAAAGATGCTATTTTTTGGGGTGTTGTGTTAGTTGAGCATCTCAGGGACAGAATGATAGGCAAGCTTCTGGTATGAGTTAAGTCATTTTTCAGCTGTTCTCAGCTCTTTGTGACCTCATTTGGGTTTTTCCAGGCAAAGGTACTATAGTAGTTTACCATTTGCTTCTCCAGCTCATTGTATAGAGGAGGAACTGAGGTAAACAGGATTAAGTAGCTTGCCCTGAGTTCCATAGCCAGTAACTGTTTGAACTCAAGGAGATGAGTTTTTGTAACTTCAGGTCGGGGATTCTACCCACTGCTTCACCTTTTTGCCCTTTGCAAGCATTCAGTCTTCCTAAATTGTCTGATTTAGGGCTAGGGCTAAGTCTGATTCCTGCCCCCTGACTAAGCTCTGCAAATTTCTGACCTGAAGTTTAGAATTTGAACCGCTCTTGGCGGCTCATCCAATTGAGTGCCTGCAGGTTCAGAAGACAGAACTTCATATCCTTCTATTTGTCTGTGTTTCTTCCATTGGTGTTCTTCCACGAGCTTGGCTAAATGCTGAAATTGATACCCTTCTCTGCCCCTAAGGTCCGAGCCACACTGCTGTTGCATCTGAACTTCTTTTCTTGTATGTGGCCTGGAATGCCACCCTGAGCACAGGTTTCCCTTCCCAGGAAGCACTGGATTTGTACCCCTCAGGAAGTAGTGGGTGGCAGGGCCTTCTGTCTATCTTGTTTGTGGTGCCCTGATATGTGGCTGAGAGGTTCTGTTGTCCTGGTACACAGTCTTTCCTCAAGGGTTGGAGCGCTCCTGCTCCTGGACCAGTCTAGTTAATAACGTTCTCATATCTTCTTATTTCCAAAGAGATACTGTGTCAACTGTGCTGGATTAATGACTCATTGTGACTTTTTCTTTTTCTTTTTTTTTTGTTTGTTTGTTTGTTTTGTTTTCTCATCAGGATTCAGTCTATTACATTTTCTAGGTTAATTTGCAGGTGTTTGTGAAGGGAAGAGCTATTTCCTGTTTCCTCTTATTTACTCTCTTGGTTCTATCTGCTTTATAAATTATAATAATATATTTCTCATTTTTATCTTTGATTCTGCATATAAATATTGTGTTATGTTTAATAATAAATTTAAATTTTTATTCTTTATTGCCAGTCTTTTGAGTTGGTGATGCTATGAGGCAGAAGTTTACATTTCTATGCAGTTTATTTTGCTGCTGCGCACGTGCGTGCACGTGCGCACGCACATACACACACACAAGTAAACTATTTCCTAAATTGTGTTGGGTTTTGAAATAAAATATATGTATAAAAAAGACTGAGATAAGAATTATGAATAATAACCAAGGAAGAAAGATGCTTCAAAATTTTTTTTAATGGAGAAAATTATTTTGGGTCATGTGCAATTAATTAACAAACTAAAGGAACTTTAAGTCTTCAATCTTGTAAACATTTTAACTTCAGTTGGTACTACTAATTACATTTCATGAGGTTATTTTTAATGTATTAGGTCCAGAAAAATATGGTTTCTCTGTAAAGAGAAGTCACACAGTATGGTATAGCTTAATCACCTTAACATGGATCAACGGACTTTTGGATCAGAAACCTACCCCTTTCAGTTTTATAAAAGTGGTGTTGACTACTTAAGAACCAAAGGGAAAGTGAACTGGAGAAAGAAAGATCCATTGCTTCTGTAAAATACTTTTCAACCAGCAGGGATTTGTTATCTTGGGAAATAAGCTTAACTTAATAACAGCAAAATATAGGTTTTACAAAGTGGAGACTCAAATCTAATTCCAAAAGAACTTTGGATTCTGTAAAAGATTATGATGGAGTAACTATCCTTACTAATAATTGTTGAATTGCTTCTGTCAATCATACTGAGTATAATAATAATAGAACTGCCTTAGAATGTAACTTGGCTTTGAAGTTATGCTTTAAACTCTAGAAGAAAAAGGGGAAAAATCTATGTAATAAAGCACAGAGACTTATTTTGTTTGTTATCTTTTTTAATCATTCATCAAGACAGCCTGTATAGATGAGTCATATTTATGCCCACATTTAAACTTCTCTACAAATAGATTAACAGTGGTGGATTATCCTAAGAACCATGGCAGTACATCATCAAGGTAAATAGAGTAATGTTTACCAAAATGTTTTATTCAAAGTTTATTTTAAAAAAACTTTATTTTGAGTATTGAAGTTTTAGTTATTAAAAAAGAGAGGAAGATTCCATGAACTTATCTTCCATTTTAATCAAAATTCATAAAAATATAGGGCTGATTGTAAAATCTTTAGCATCCTTCAAAACTCAGGTAAAGTGCTACCTTCTTAAATGAAACCTTTTTTCATCCCCCAGTTAATACTACCTCACCTTACCCCCCTATTATTTTGTGTAACCAGTAGGTGTCACTCTGAGATAAATTTTGGCTGAATGCTCACTTTTCTGACTCCTCCCATCAGAATAGATGCTGAGTAGATCACATTCTTTCCATATTTTACTTTAAAATTCCCAGAAGGCAACTCTAGGAGGCACAGCTTTCTTTTGGTTTATTCCATCCCTCTATTACAGCTTGGAATTTTTTCCCTAAATTTTTCAACACAGCTACACCTGGTTCTAGTTGATAGGGCCTGCTATAGCTTCCTAGCCTTTGAGAACTCTAAATCATCTTCTCATCTTAATAAATCATTGGAGTAGGATATGAGAGGAGGAAGGAATTAAAACTTAATTTATCTAAAATTTTTCTATAATTTTGAAAGTTTATTCCATTTTTGATTTATTGTGATTTTAGAGTACTAAAATTTCTTTAGAGTGCTACAATTTCAACTCTGAAATGATTTTTATAGAAATAAAAGGCCTGACCCATCTTCACCTTCATTTGCACTTTTATAAGATCCATCTCACTCAGAATTATATCATGACCATTTGAAAAGTTAATTTAGGTAACTTTGTAGGGCAGTGCTAGACCTGAAGTTAGGAAGATCTGACATCAGATCCTTTTTTAGACACTGGTTATGGAGTCTAAGTAAGTTACTTTAGTTTTCTTATCTATAATATAGGGACATTATTAGCATTTCTCAGGGTTTTTGTGAGAATAAAGTGAGGTAATATTTTAAAGCTCTCCATAAACCTTACAGTTCTATATTCATACTAGTAATTAGAATTAGTGATAATTAAGTAGGAATGTTTTACCTCACCACATTAAAATGGGTATTTATATAGCACTTTAAGATTTGTAAAGCACTTTACATCATGCTCACACATTTTGTCCAAATAATACGTATTATTCTTCTTTGTTATGGGCCAGAACTTGAAAAATGGTACTAAGTGCAATTGAGGAGGCAATGGTTAAATCTAGTTTAGCACTGATTTAATCCTACAACAAATAATAGTTTCTTAATGATATAATATATACTCGACATAGAGCATATAAGCTAAAAGCCTCAGCCAAGTAGTTGCAGACAGCTAGAAGGAAACTGGCAGAGGCAGAGAAGGCTTCTGGCGGCAGGATCTTAAGCTCTCAGAACCAAGGAGAGAGATAGGCCATTAAGAAAGCTAACTGGGCCCCAAAAAAGGAGACCACACTTTGAAAGAGATAATAAAGGATTTGGACTTTAACCTCTGGCTACTCGTGTGGTTATTACTGAACTGAAACGAAGGCTGCTCCCAGAGACCCCAAGAAAACCAAAACAAGAGAAAACATTACACTTCTCTATTATTCTTGTTCCCTTCTTTCACTCATGATCAAATGCAGGTGAACATATTTGGTACTAATATTTATTGAATAGATAGCTAATGTTACAGAAACAGTCTAATCTGTCATAAACTATATAAATGATGACTAAAAATCTCTTTTAATTGTACTTCACTTTTAATCTAGGAATGCAAATCTTTTCTTGATTATATTTATTCAGATTGAAATAATCAATTATAGAGATGGTCACACTATCCAACACCTTGAATTGAAATGACACAATATGTAATTTACTTTATTAAAAATAAACTAGCTAATCATTGCATTAAGAGTCTTGCCATTTTGTTTGGTATTGGGAATCAAAATGAGCTTGCAATATATGGCTTGTTTTTTGTAGGTAAATGGATTGGGTAGAATTACCTTGTTATAATGGAGAGGCTTGCATAACTCAGTGAAAACAAACTATGCTATATATAGTTACCTAAGATGGATGGCTCTTATTGATCCATGATGAATTCTGATAAAAGATGATCCATTGGAAAAGAAAACTGCTCCAGAATTAAAATGAAAAAAGAAATGCTATCAGAAGATGAACCTCTCAGGTTTGAAGGTGTCCAATATGCTACTGGGAAAGACAAACCCCATGAATTCATTTTGTTGTTGTTCATTGGTATCTGACTCTTTGTAACCCCTGCTATGCCAGACCCTTTTATCCTCTATCCTCCCTTATCTCTCAAAGTCTCTCATGTTTGTTGTTTGTGACATTATGTATCCATCTCATCCTTTCTGTTTCCCTTTTCATTTTGCCTTCCATTTTCCCCAATATCAGGGTCTTTTCTGATGAATTCCATCTTCTTATTTTGTGGCCAAATATTTAAGCTTCCAATTTAGTATTTGACCTTCCAGTAAATAGCTTGAATCAATTTCTTTAAGCATTGTCTGATTTGACCTCCCTATTGAGTAAGGGATTCTCAAAAGTCTTCTCTAGCACCATAATCTGAAAGCATCAGTTCTGCAGTGTTAAATTTTCCTTATAGTTCAACTCTCATAGTCATATATTACTGCTGGAAAAACTATATCTTTGACTCTATGAGTTTCAATGTTTTCTAGATCAATGTTTTTTCAATGAGAAATTTCACATTTTCTTCTACTTTTTGATGCTTTGACTTTGCTTTATTGTTTCTTTATCTCTCATGAAATCATCATTTGACGATCACATTTTACTTGCTGAATTCCAATTTTTTTTATTTAGAATTTTTTCCCACAGTATATATGCATGAGTAATTTTTTTAATAATATTATCCCTTGTATTCATTTTTCCAAATTATCCCCCCCTCCCTCCGCACCTTCCCCCCAATGACAGGCAATCCCATACATTTTACATATGTTACAATATAACCCAGATACAATATATGTGTGCAAATACCATTTTCTTGTTGCACATTAAGTATTAGATTCCAAAGGTGTAAGTAACCTGGGTAGATAGACAGTAGTGCTAACAATTTACATTCACTTCCCAGTGTTCCTTCTCTGGGTGTAGTTATTTCTGTCCATCATTGATCAACTGGAAGTGAGTTGGATCTTTTTTATGTTGAAGATATCCACTTCCATCAGAATACCTTTTCATACAACATTGAAGTGTACAGCGATCCTCTGGTTCTGTTCTTTTTACTCAGCATCAGTTGATGTAAGTCTCTCTAAGCCTCTCTGTATTCCTCCTGCTGATCATTTCTTACAGAGCAATAATATTTCATAACCTTCATATACCATAATTTACCCAACCATTCTCCAATTGATGGACATCCACTGAATTCCAATTTTTAAGAAATTATTTTCTATAGTTAGATTTTGTAACTCCTTTTCCATGTGACCAATTCTGCTTTTTAAGGAGTTCTTTTCAGTTGGTCAGTTCTTCTTCCTTTTTTTTTTTTTTTTTTTAAAGGAGTTCTTGATGATTTTTGTATGTCTTTTACAATTTGGCCAATTCTGTTTTTTAAGATGTTATTTTCTTCAGTATTCTTTGTTTTTGTTTTGTTTTGCTTTGTTTTTCCAAAGTGTCCATTCTTTTTTCATAATTTTCTTGGATTATTGTCATTTTTCCCCAATTTTTTTCTCTCTATCACTCTTTTAACTTTCTTTAAGTCTTCCAGGAGTTTTGGGTTCAATTAGTATTTATCTTTGAACCTTTGCTTGTAGCTGTTTTCACATTGTTATCTTCTAAGTCTTTTTTTTGTCTTGGTCTTCTGTGTCTCTGATGTAGCTTTTTATGGTCAAATTCTTTTTTTTTTTTTGTTTTATTTTATAATTTCCTCTTTTTTTTCAGATTATTTTTTCATTTTAAACTTTATGTTAAAGTTGGGTTATACATTCATGTTGAGTGGTTAGGCCTTGTCTCAAGAATCAGGCTTTGTCATACTGCTGTTTAAGCTTGTTTTAAGGGTCCTGCAAGTTTTTGGTGTTTCCAAGGTGATCTTCAGAGAGGTATGATCAATTTTCTCTTGATCTTTGCTCTTGTATTTGCCCAGAAAGGACTTGTAGCCACAAGCACTAGTGTTTTCTTTCACTTGGAACTCTAACCAGGGGCCCTGCTCTTTTATTACCAACCACCTAGTACTCTTCTGCTACCCAGAACAGTATGAAGAGCAGAGTTGCCCATCAGTGCCAGGTATACCCAGTATCAGCAAAGGGTATCTTGTAATCTCTTTCTGACCATTCTTTAGAATTCTTATTGCCTCTGGGCTGAGAGCTCTTGAAGCTGCTGCTCATGCAACCTACATTTCTGTGTCACTGACTTTACCTGCCTACCTCTCAAGTTTTTTTAGGCTAGAAAAATGTCTCACCCCAATCTTTTGTTGGCTCTGCTGCTCCAAAATTTGACTTGAGGTGTTATTTTAAGGTTGTTCATAAGAAGAGTTCAATTGGGTGGCTGCCATCTTGACATTTTCTTTTCTTTTCCAATATTTTTTTCCTTTGTCATTCTAATTAATTTATAAAATAATTTTTAATTACTTAAATTCCAAACCCTAAAATCTTTTTTTTTCTTTTTAAAGAATTTTAGTGGTCTAGAAATTTGAAACAAGTCAGGTGCCCTTGCTATTTCTCAGATCCAAACCTAGGTCAAGAAATTGAAGTGCTCAGTCCACCCTTTTCCTACCCTGGAATTTCTTTTCCTGGTTATTCCATTGCCAGCTTTCTACTGGGTTAGGTGCCAGCACTAAGTTCATCAGTTTTCTTTTTAGTGGTGGATTGCATATTTCATCTTTAGTCCTTTGGAATTTGGTCATTGTGTTGGATCAGTTAGTAAGGCTTTCAAAGTTATTTATTTTTATAATATAGCGGTTATTGTTTAAATTGTTCTAGTTCTGCTTACTTCAGTTTTTATCAGTTTATACAAATCTCAGGTTTTTTGAAACTATTTCCTTCATCATTTTCTTTATTTTTTAATTAACTTTTATCTTTGGCTCCAAAAAGCTATAGCATATGCAGCAGTCATACTTTGGTAAAACTATCTCTGCAGATGGGCAAAAAAAGCCCCCCCCCAATTTCTTGGACACAAAACATAAGAGAAATATGATACAAAGAATTTTTCCCCCCTTTAGGCAACTTTATCATTTTAGATGCGTTAATGTTACTTGTGCAGAAGCTTTTCCATTTTGAGTAATCATAAGTATCTATTTTATCTTATATTATTGCCTTTATCTCATTAAAGAGTACAGTCTTATCTATAGCTATGGGAGATTTAATCTGTTTCTTAATATTCTTAATGTTTATTAATATTATTAATCTGTTTTTAATATTTTTTCTTTAAAATTAAAATAATTTGTTTATGTAGAATGTATTATGGAATGTGTTGTAAGGTATTGATCTAAGTCTTATTTCTCCTAGACTGATTTGTGGTTCTTCTACCAGTTTTTACCAAATAGGAAGTTTTTTTTACTAGGTAGTTGATTTTTTCATTTAATTAATAAACACTGGATTATTGAATACTACTGTTTGAAAATCTTATTTCTTTAACTCATAGTTTATGATTTTGATGATTACTGATTTATTAGATAGTTTGAATTCTGGTATTACTATTCCCTCTTCATCCTTACTTATAATTCATAATTATTCATGTTATTTCATCATATTCCTTGATTTTTTTTGGTAATCTGCAACTTTTAAAAAGATATTGTCTTAGTATTTTTGCTGATTTCTTGGGGTTTTCCAAGAAAATCATCATATCTTTAGTAAATGGGGATAATTTTATCTCTTCTTTACCTAGTCTTTATTCCTTTAACTTCCTTCTCTTGTCTCTCTGCTGTTGCTAGCATTTCCAGATTAGATTTAATAGTGGAAAGAGTAGTTATCCTTATTTTACTCCTGTATTTGTTGAAAAAGTTCTAATTTATTTTCATTTCATAGGATGTTTGCTCTTGGTTTTAGGTAGATCTTTAAAAAATTAATATTTAAAAAAGATCTGCTTTGTTTTTTATTAGTTTTTTTTTTAGTATAAAATAGTGTTGTATTTTTGTCATAAGCTTTTTTTGGGGGGGGCATCTATTTAATGATCATGTGGTTTTATATGTTTAGATTTTTTTTCCCCGAGGCAGTAAGGGTTAAATGATTTGCCCAGGGTCACACAGTTAGGAAATGTTAAGTGTCTGAACTCAGGTCCTTCTGAGTTCAGGGCTGGTGCTTTATCCACTGCACGATCTACCCCACCCCAATTACATTGATTTTTTTAAAAAATGTTGAACTGTCTTTGCATTCCTCTTGTAAAATCCCACTTTATCTTAACGAATGATTTCTTAGATAAAACACTATATAGTCTGTTAAGATTTTGTTTAAGATTTTTGAATCAGTTACATGAACTGGTGCTGAGTGAAGGGAGCAGAACTGAGAGAACATTGTACACAGTAATAACAAGATTATGTGATGATCAGCTATGATAGACATAGCTCTTTTCAGCAATGTGGGAATCCAAGACGATTCCAGTAGACTTGGGATGGCAAATGCCAACCACATGGAGAGATAACTATGAAGACTGAATATGGATTTAAGCATAATATTTTCACCTTTTTGGGGATTTTCTTTTGTTTACTTTTTCTTCCTCATGTTTTTCCCCTTTTTTGTCTGATTTTTCTTGCACAATTACAAATATGGAAATATATTTGAAAGTATTATACATGTATAATCTATATCAGATTGTTCACTGTCGTGGGGAAGGAGGAAATGGAAATTTGGGAAATTTGGGAAAGAATATTTGGAACACAAAATCTTACAAAAATGAATGCTGAAAACTTTATATTTATTAACATGTATTTAACACATTTTAAAAAATAAAATACTAAAAAAGAAAAAAAAGGATTTTTAACTCAATATTTGTCAGTGATATGGCTTACAATTTTCTTTTCATTTTTTTTCTTTCTCTGGTATTGGAAATATATTTGTCTCATAGCAGGAATTCTGGTAGTGTTCTTTCTCAGTTTTTGAGAATAATTTGTAAGATGTAGGTACTAACTCGTAAAAAATTTTTTTTATTAAATTCTCTTTATTTTTCTATGTTCTCATTTTTTAGTGCATTACTGTGCATTATAGTCTGATTGTTTTTTTCATTTCTTCTGTTTTTTTTTTTTTTTCATTTCATACTGTTCATTTGGTATTTTATTGATTTGATTTTTCTGCTCTCTATTATGGAGAGATGACATCATCAAGTGTCAAAAAGGGAATCTAATTTTAAAAGGGGCCAAGAAATGGTTCTATTGTACTTTGATGATCTTAAAGGAAGAATGGAAAGAGAGGGGAAAAAGGAATGCATGGTGGGGGCAGTGGCAATAAGAGGTAAGACATAAGTTTTGTTCTTATTATTATTTCTCTTTAAAACACTGAGGAATAGGTCTGTTGTAATTGTATGTTCTCTTCAGATTCCAAAGGGCTGTCTCATTATTTTCCTTCATTTTTAGGTGCCTTAACTTTACAAAAAATTAGATCTGAAGGCAATATTTCCTTCTGTTAACTATTTTTCCTGTTGATTTATGTATTTATGTTCAAGGTTTTTGAGATTTCTTCTTCCTGAAATCTTTGGTTCTTTCAGGTTTACACCTAAGAAAAACAATATAATCTTACGAGGGAAAAAATGTATTTTTAAGGAAGTAGATCTCCTAAGCATTCCAAATCAAAAGACTAGAACTGCATAGAAACCTTCAAGTACAAATATAGGAATCAAGAAAAACATAAAAAGGTAAACATAAGAGAGTAATCATAAGGGGCTTAAATACTGATGAATTGTTTAGTTCTCCCTCTCCTCCTGTTTTTCTTTTTTACTTTCTGACTCTTAACAGTTGTGATTTCCTTGGGGTGCTACTTTTCAGTGTCTCAGCCTCTTCTCCCATTGGATAATTAATTCATGGTTCACTAGTCTAGGTCTTTATCCCAAAGATTTTCTGGATGGTTAGAACAGACCCCAGTTGGATTCTGTGTTCCTCAGGTTTGGTGGCATGTTGGGTAGCTCCCCTCCAATTGTACTCTCTGTTCTGGTAACTTGTTTTTAGTTCTCTAGCCTTGTACTAGAAATTCAGAGTAGGTTTTCCTGGCAGTCAACAGTGATGCTGACGCTTTCCGACTGAAACTCCTGGTTGGCTTTTTTTCTGAAGGATTGTAGCCAACCTGGTTGTTAGGGCCCAGCAAACTTTGGCAGCCTGGAGCCATGGATTCTGGGGCGGGGGTGGGGGAGGGAACAGGGTACAGAAATGGATTTTGATGTGTATCTGTGTAATGTCTTTGGGTCTGCTATTGGTCTATTGCTGATATCATGGAACGTGGGAGAAGAGTACTAAGTGAACTCAGGGTATTTTGGTGGAGAAGGGGGGAATTTATCTTCTTTTGAATTCTGGATGTTAATTAGAATATGCAAACAGTTGACATTGCTTTATCTTTGGTTTATAACTTCTATTTTGGAGAGATTTGAAAAGTTGTGGGTAAGACTTGAAAGGTTGTGGGTATTGAAGAAAAAAGTCTAGGGCTGCTAATGCAACCCAGAAGTCCCCATCAATTCATCTTTAAACAGACTTTTAATTAGTCTTGCTGGTTTAGCAAGACTTATATAAGTATCATTAAAATAATTTAATAGAACCATTTTACCTAATTTTTTTTATTATAGCTTTTTATTTACAAGATATATGCATGGGTAATTTTTCAGCATTGACTCTTTCAAAGCCTTCTGTTCCAATTTTTCCTGTTCCCACTCTCTCTCCCTAAATGGCAGGTAGTCCAATATAAATATGTTAAAGCATATGTTAAATACAGTGTATATATCCATATGGTTATTTTGCTGCACAAAAAAAAATCAGACTTAGAAATAAGGTAAAAAATAACCTGAGAAGGAAATCAAAAATTCAAGTGGACAAAAACAGAGGGAGTAGAAATGCTGTGCTGTGATTTATACTTATTTCCCATAGTTCTTTCGCAGGGTGTAGCTGGTTCTTTTCATTATTGAACAGATGGAACTGATTTGGTTCATCTCATTGTTGAAGAGAGTCACGTCCATCAGAATTGATCATCATACAGTATTGTTGTTGAAGTATACAATGATCTCCTGGCCCTGCTCATTTCACTCAGCATCAGTTCCTGTTAGTCTCTCCAGGCCTTTCTGAAATCATCCTGCTTGCCATTTATTATAGAACAATAATATTCCAGAATATTCATATACCACTACCTATTTTTAAAAAATGGTTTATTTAACTAATTGTTTCTTTTAAATTTTTTTGTGGAATTTGCTTATAAATCCATTTAGTCTTAGAATTTTTTTTTTCTTTGAGAATTCATAAAAGACTTTCAGCTTCTTTTTCTTTGTTAGGGTTATTTAGGTATCTATTTCCTGTTCTGTTGTTTCTTTGGTCAATGCATATTTTTGTAAACGTTCATCCATTTTATTTATATTGCCAATTTGTTGGTATAGACTAAGGCAATATAAGTTCTAATAATTGGTTTTATTTCTTCACTGATTATTACTTTATCTTTATCTTTTTTCTATTATTTTATCTTTTTCGTTGTTTTGATATTCTTTTTAAAAAATCAATTTAATGACTTTTAAATTGTTTTTAAAATTTAGTGTTATTTGATTTTTTTTGTTTTTTGTTTTTTGGCTTTCAATTTTATCAATCTCTCCTTTGCTTTTCAGGTTCTCTATTCTGTCATTTAATTATAGATTTAAAATTTATTGGTTTTCTAGTTTTTCTAGTTGGAATGTTCAGTTTGTTGATCTGATTTTTAATTTGTTTAGTGATCAAATTTAGTGATTTCTTTAGTGATTAAAACTGCTTTCATTTACTCCAGAATTATGTTGTCTCATTGTTGTCATCTTTAATGAAATTATCAGTTTCAATGATTTGTTCTTTGACTCACTCTTTAGGACTCATCTATTTTAGAATTTTAGTTTTCAATTACTTTAAAATTTTTTGTTTAAAGTCACTTTATTAAATATAATTTTTATTCCTTTCTGGTTGATAAAAATGCAGCTAATTTTTCTACTTTTCTGACCTTGTGAGGTTTTTATGTCCTAACTTACATTAAATTTTTAAGTGCCATGCATAGCTAGTAAGTAGATTTTATTTTTTAAAATTTACTATCTATTTTTCCTTATAATTCATTTAACTTTTTTTTTTTAAAGCATTTAGGTGCTATGCTGCTTTTTGTGTATCCATCTCTCGAGATGTATATAATTGCATTAATTTTCTATGGTAATGTTAAGCAAAATATTTCCCTGTTTATCTGTTTTAACATTAGAAAGCCTAGACATTCTTATCAGTACAAAACTTTTTCCTTTGGAAAAGGTTCATCCTATTACTTTGATTTTCCTTATGGATAAAAACAAAATACTTTTTTCTTTTAATTGACATAGTGTGGGCAGAGGTGTTTAATTTCTAGTTCTTACAATATTATTAGCTGGATTTATTTTTGTTCTTATTCTATCTGACATTATTATTGCTACTCCTGCCCTTTTTAATTTAGTTAAAATGTAATCAATTCTACTCAAGTTCCTTGTTTAACTCATATATGTTCATCTTTCTGTTTTATTATGTTTTTCTTCTTTTCCTTTTTTTCTTTTTCTAAAATAAATATACTGTTGGATTCTGGCTTCTACTCTGTTCCGCTATAGTCTCCTGTTTTATGAGTTTAACCCATTCACATTCACTGTGAAGAATGATAATTGTATATTTTCCCCATCTTCTTATTTCCTTTTGTTTTCCCACCTTCCTTCTTGAAGAGTTCCTCTCTCCCCTACCTTAAGGCTAGTCCTTTTAATCTACCCTCATTCTTATTCTCCTTTTTTTTTCCTTTTCCCCTTTCTCTCCTATTTCCCTATTAAGTGAAATGTATTTCTGTAGCCAACTTGTGTGTGTGCACTCCTTTCTTGGATCAATTCAGATTAGAATGAGGGGCATATGTAACTCACTTTCCATCCATTTTCCTTCTTCTTTAGTCACCATTTCTATTTGGGTATCTCATTTATATTAGATAATTTTCTTCATCCTTCCTATCCTCTTTTCTTTCTCCCATCCCCATGTGTTTCTCTTCTCTTCTCTTTTCTCTTCTTCTAATGTCATCAAAACTTATTTAATAGAATTGCTCTTAGGCCCTCTATTTAATTAGAACTCCCTCTTTGTCTCCTGATAATGGTTGAGTTCTTCTGGGATACATAAATCATTTTTCTATATGAGAAAACAGTTTATCAGTTGTCTCTTATGACTGCTATTTCATATTTATATTTTTGTTTCTGTTGATTTCTGTATTTTTTATTTGAAGTTTTCTTTGAAGCTTTCTAGGCTTTTTTATAAGGAATGCTTAGAAGCCTTATTTTTTCATCAAGGTTCATTTTTTTTCCCCTTGAAATTTTATGTATAGTTTTTGCTTTTAAATTTTTCTTTCTTGTAAACCTATGTTCCTTGCCATATATAATAGCATATTTTTAAGTTTTGTTCCTTTAAAGTAGCTGCTAAATCATCTGTGGGCCTTACTAATTTTTCTGTTTGTTTGTTTGTTTGTTGTTTTTTTTTTTAGTATAGTATTTGAATTCTTTCTTTTTGTTTCCATGTAGTATTTTTTCTTTTATCTAGAAACTGAATTTTGTCTACCATGTTTTTAGGAGTTTTTATTTAGAGATTTCTTTTTGATAGTGACTAGTATAGTTTTTCCATTTCTAATGTACTCTCTACTTCTATGAGTTATGGACATTTTTCTTTTATTGTATCTTGAAATGTGATGTATATGCTAATTATCTTGGTCATCACTTTTCGGTATTTTAATGTTTTAAAATTTCCCCCTCATTGCATTTTCCAGGACGACTTTTAATATTTCTTGCCTCATTAAATCATTAGTTTCCATATAACCTATTCCAATTTTCATAGTTTGTTGTTTGGGCAAGATTTTGTACTCTGTATGTCTTTTGTTGTGAAATCATTTTTAAATTATTTCAGACTCTTTACAATGCCATTTGAGTTTTCTGTTTGCCAGAGATACTGAAGTGGTTTGCCATTGCCTTCTTCATTCAGTACCTCTTTTTCTAAGCGGTTAATTTCATTTTGTAGTTGTCTTCTATAATTCTCATTTCTTTTCTATTCCCTCCCCAAGTAGTACTCTAATTTGATTTATGAAAAACATTTTTGTACTCTTAAAAAAAAAAAACCCAACAGGAAAAATCCCCAAAGCTCTTAATTTCTTCTGGGCATTCTAATTTAATTTATATTCACACTATCTTTTTCTTTGAAATTTTGCTTGATGTTTTAGAGTAATTCTCTTCTTATGATTTGTGTCTTGAGCATCCTTATCACCACATTTGTATTTTATTATGGGATTGTTGTTGTTGTTCATTTAACTAGTCTACTTTTTGACTCTGGACTTCATATTTTGAATGGGCTATGAGCACTCCTCGTGGGAATGTCTGGGGTAATCCTTCTTCTGTTCTTTGCTATTTATTTGCTGTTATTCCAAAATCACATAGACAGCTTAGGCTGAGGGATCTGCAAACTTTCATTCTTCCCAAAATTATTTGATCTAAGGCAGACCCTTTTGGTCTGATCTCTGTAAGTTCTTGACCTGACTTTCAGTCTGAGAAACTTAGTTTTGGACTTGCTTCCTTGGAATTTTAATAGATTGCTGCTAGTCTCTAACTTATTCTTTTCTCAGTGCACAACCGTCCTTGGACTTAGCTCCTTATCCATAATTACCACTCCTTGGATGCATGCCCTAGTTTTGTGACACCAAACAAGCACAAAGCTGGCATTTGACACCCATTTCTTGAGTTCCTGTGGTATCTCCTCTTGGACCTTTCTTTTGCTCTGGTGCATAGCCTCAATCTTCTTTTTTATTCCTTGGATACTAGTATGTTTCAGGTGTGCTCTTTGCTAGATCTGGTCCCCACTGTCTGCAACCCTCTTTTATTTCACATTGATATGGGCTGGAAAAATGACTCAGTTTTTCTTGGATTTCTTCATGATATTTTCATATCTGTTGGAAGAATTTTTGGGGAAAGGGGGAAGGATGGGGTTTGCTATACTAGTCAGCTATTTTGCTATATTTATTAAGTACTTGTGAGCTAGTTACTATGCTAAGTTTGAGAATATCAAGAGTACTCCTTTTCCTCAAGGAGTTCATTATCTATTGGGAAAAACAATATAAAGTCCCAGGTACAAACAAGATAGATATAGCACAAATTGGAGATAATATCAGAGGAAATATATTTTGGGGGACCAGGTAAGTATTCTTACAGTGGCTGAGATTTTATCTAAGACTTGAAGGAATCATGGGAAAACAGGAGACAATGTTATGGAGGAACGGTATTTCTGGGATGGAAGAGAGATAATAAAATACAAAGAGAGTGAATTGGAGTATCTTAACGAGGAAAACATCAAGGATGTCAGTATTATTGATTTGTAGAAACTATGAAATCAAGGGGGTTGTAAAAGAACTTGAAAGGGAAGAAAAGTTCAGATTGTAAAGATTTTGAAAGACAAGCAATATGATGTATTTCATTAAATAGTTAATTGTAGTTAATTCAATAGGGTTGTGTTTGTATGTGCGTTCATTTTTGATAGCTAAGTTGAAGATGACCTGCAGTGTGGAGAGATTTGAGGCAAAGAGATCAACTAGTGGGCTAATGCAGTAGTTGACAAATATTTCTTGAGTTGACAAGGTCTACCATTAAGGTGGTGGATATGTCAGAGGAAATAAGGGGCATATGCAAGGGATATTCTGAAAATAGCATTGGTAGGATTTAGGAATAATTTGAAAGTATAGATTTAGATTTAGTAATTAAGAGATTATTCATGACTTCAGAGAGAGTTATTTCAGTTGATGAAGTCAGAAGCCAGCTGCAGAGAATTAAGAGTGAGAGGAAAAGAAGTACATTCTTTCTCATGGAGGAAGCTTTGAGGAAAAGGAGAAATATAGGAAAATTAAGTGGGATACTTTGCAACCAAGGATACATTTCTCCTATAAAAGATCTGGTTATGATGAAAATCTTTGCTAAATTCTCTTTAGGACTGAGCCCACTATGAGGTGTTCTCCCTCTCCCCTCTCCTCCCCTCTCCCCTCTCCTCCCCTCTCCCCTCTCCTCCCGTCTCCCCTCTCCTCCCGTCTCCCCTCTCCTCCCCTTCCCCTCTCCTCCCGTCTCCCCTCTCCTCCCCTCTCCCCTCTCCTCCCCTTCCCCTCTCCTCCCCTTTCCCCTCTCCTCCCCTCTCCCCTCTCCCCTCCTTTGTCTCTCATAGTGCATTCCCTCTAATGGCACCATTCTCCTTACTCTAACTAATCCTGGTAAGTCTAACTTGCCAGACAATGGCATTTTTTTCCCTCATGGAGTATTTCCTGGTTAATTGTGAGTTTCTCTGAGGGAATTTGTCTTTTTCCTTTTCTAACTATATGCTCTTTCAACTCTATTTCATACTTATCATTCCTGGTGTCTATTGTATCCCTTTATTTTGTCTGAAACCCTTTCCCTAAATAAATCTACCTTTTGTCAAAGAGAAAAAAAATTAAATGGGATGAATGGATTAAGCCAAAATTTCTAAGGATGAGTGAATGTAAGCAGAGGAACTGAGAGGTTAAAGTGTACTCTAGTGTAGATGGAGTTAGGAATGAAAAAAAAAAAAAAACTGCTGAAGAAGGCAAAATCTTGAAATTCTGTAGATAACAAGAATCTTGAATGAATTTCATAGAAGTAAGTTATTGAGTAATGTTGGCAGAGAAAGTATTCTAGAATCGGAAGTTGGGAGCTGAGTATATTTTATTTCCCCTACCATAACTACAATTGGAAGATAATGAGTAAAAGTGCATCTAGTGTTGGTAATAGTTGCCAGAGATTCTTTGCCATTAGATGGGGCCTAGGTCTTGTTGAATGAAACATAGAAAGAATGGAAGAAAGCAAATTTGTTACCCTTGGGAAAAAACATTCCCTAAAACATAGGGTGGGCAGATTTCAATTGGGATGTTAAGTGAGTGAGTTGAGGGCTTTTGCAATAAGGGAATGAGCATGGTGGTGCAGGGGAAAAGAGAATGAGGTTTGTATAATGTAAGTGGGAAGTCCAGTATTCCTGGTTAGGTAGGGTGTAATTCAGTAGTTGAGTACCTTGTTCAAGAATATACAAATAGTGTTTGTCAGAAATGAAACTTAAAACAGTCTTCCTGACTTCCTGACTAGCCCTCCAGTTACTATGTAGGCTTCCTTTACTAGTTATTATTATTTTGTAGTGTCATTGGTTTACAGACATTCAACAGGACTACCATTTGTTTTAATAGGCTATCATGGAAGACTTTAAACTGAATGTAATTGTTGAGGTAGGGATGGGTGGAGTTGGTCATGATTTCATATGGTCTATTATTATTCTGCAGATATAAAACCACATAATAATGCTCTTAACCTTGAATCTGCTATACTTTGTGCTATGGTTTTGTTATTTTTGTAAAACTGAATTCCAAGATAGGAATTAGAGTTGTAGTTCTTTTTTTAAAGTGTTATTTAGAAGACTTTGGGTTTTAGTTTTCAAGCATTACATTAATGTTCTTTCAGCACCCTCTGCTGGATATAAAAGAGTGATTGTTGAATCTCTGTCCTAAACAAAAGAGCTGATTTAACTTTAGGGTTTTAATTTATTCCTATTTATCTTCACAAAAGTTCTTTTTGGAAGGAGTTAATTTCAAAAGGGAAAGCATATGTAATTGCAATATTGAATCAGTAATTTAAGTAATATATATTGAAAAAAATTTTAAAATATTTTTCCAGGAAATGTTTGAGAACAAAAATGTTCTTCCCAACTTATTCTGGCCACCAGTTGTATATTCTTCTCAATTTTTATCGTGTTAAATTTGTATAAGAAGGTTTTATTCTGTTGAAGTGTCCTAGAGCATTATAGAAATACTAGATATGTTGCATTTTCTATTTGCTGTCTTCCTTTCAGATTCATCCATAAATGCTCTTGGAATGGTCTTGTATTGATGTGTATATTTATATATGTATATAAAAATTCACATGGACATGCATGTATATAATCCTATCCTCATATGTATACATATATATGTATGTATGTATACATATATGTATACACATATCACAGAAGATTCGGTGCATTTAAATTTAAAATTATTAGATTTTTATTAATTTTCTGTTATGATTTACGTTACCTCCCAGCCACTTACCTCAGCGGGGGTCAACTGGTTTCTCACCTTCACCAGGTCTTCTGATGTCTTGGCTCTGATTATCTCAATCAGAGAGCTACCTCTTTAGAGGTTCCACCACAGAACACCCTAGTCACTCAAGTAAGCGGCAACAGGTCTTTATTCTAACTCTTTACATATTGTTCCCTCACATTCCCTCTAGCCTTCCTTCTGGAGTTCCCTTGGAGTTCCCTCCCCCTCCCCCCTTCTGCAACCTCCTTTTTTATAGTCCCCTGGTCACATGACTGAGAGTGCACGAGTTTGAACATGATCAGCAAGAGCGAGGAGGCTTTCCCTCTTTAATGAGGTTTATTCAATACCTTTATGCCCAGTTTATTAGGCTCAGGCAGAATAAGCCTCCTAGTATCTCTTATACTCTGCCCTTGAGATCTGCCCCTGACCCTAACGGATATATGTACTTTTATGTATATATAAATATGCTTGTAAAGTGTGTGTGTGTGTGTGTGTGTGTGTGTGTGTGTGTGTGTGTGTGTGTGTATGAATGACCTGAATGTAATTCTGAATTGTTAAAGACTATTTTAGTAAATTACAAAATTTAGTGGGTTTTTATAAAAAACTGGAAAATCCTTGAATATGGTCTTGGAGCCAAAGTATATGCTAGACTTTATCCATTGAATGGCATATCATCAAAAGTTTTGTGCATTGATCATAACATTTTTGAAAATGGTTTAGTTTTATGTAGTTCCCTACTCCTTATATATAATAGTAGTGACATATCAATAGAAGAAAGGGAAGAATGCAGAATTAATTGAACAAAACAAGAGCAACATTCTTACAATAACTATGATTACATAAAAAACCCACCCTTTTGAAGCACTAAAACTTGAATGCTTAATTTTTTTATTTTTTAAAATAATATTACATTTTTCCAATATATGAAAAGATAGATTTTAGCATTTACCTTTACAAAATCTTATGTTACATTTTTTTCCCTCTGTTCCCTAAGGCTGCAAATAATCCAATTTAGGTCAAACATGTGCAGTTCTTCTAAACATATTTCTGCTGCAAAAAAAATGTCAGATTACAAGGGAAAAAAAACATAAGGGAAAAAACAGCTCAAGCAAACAAGAAGAAGAAAGGTGAAAATACTATGCTTTGATCCATATTCAGTCTCCATATTTCTGTGGATGGTGCTTTTCATCACAAGTCTATTGGAATTGCCCATCTCATTGTGAAAAGAGCCAAGTCTATCACAATTGATAATCACATAATCTTGTTGCTGTGTATAATGTTCTCTTGGTTCTACTCACTTCATTTAGCATCAGTTCATGTAAGTCTCTCCAGGCCTTTCTGAAATCATCCTGCTCATCATTTCATATAGAACAATAATATTCCATAACATTCATATACTCAAACTTATTCAGCTGTTCTTCAACTGATGGGCATCTAGTTCCTTGCCACTACAAAAAGGGCTACCACAAACATTTTTTGCACATGTGCGTCTTTTTCCCTTTATATGATCTCTTTGGGATATAGGCCCAGTAGAGACAGTGATGGATCAAAGGATCTTCATAGCCCTTTGGGAATAGTTCCAAGTTGCTCTCCAGAATGATTGGATCATTTTATCAGCAATGTATTAGTGTCCCAGTTTTCTCACATTCTCTCCAATATTTATCATTATTTTTTCTTGTCATTTTAGATAATCTGAGAGGTGTCATGCTTGGTTTAAAACAAAACAAAACAAAAAACTTGTTAAACATGAACAAACATCAATATCTTTATATATAAAGAATAAAAATTGGTTTGCATATGAGTATTATATGTAGATAGTTTATTTTTTAAAGTGTATGTATGTATATATATTTAAATATATATATATATACACACACAATAATACCAACACCACTCTGTGGCCCTCCATTGAACTTTCACTTCCTTATTTTTTTGCACAAGTTTAACTGATACTTTTATTTTTTTAATATGTCTATAATCTGTAATATTTTTTGGTTGAAAGTTCTACCCTGTAACCAATAAGTATAGTCAAGCAAAGTCCACACTGTTTGTGACTGAAAATGTATGTTTTCTTCTCTAGAGTCTTCTGGACAAATGATTGATCATTGCATGGATTTGAATTCTTAAGTATTTCACAATTCTTTTTTTCTTTACCTAATCATAGTCATTGTGAGAATTGTACTCTTTATCTATTAATTTTACATAAATTCACATTTTTTATCAGGCTTTTTTTCTGAATGTGTCCATTTTGTAATTTTTGCAAGTATAATATTTCATTAAATTCATATACCGTAATTTATTCAAATAAACTTCAATTTATGGATAGTTTGTTTTGAGTTCTTTATGATAGAAACTGCTACTATAAATAGTATTGTAACTATGAATTTTTTCTTTCTTCTTTTTAAAAAGTCTCTTTATTATATGTGCCTACTACTGATATCCTTGGATCTGAGTATACATAGTTTAGTGACTTTTTGGGTATATTTCCAAATTTCTTCCCAAAATGTTTGAGCTGATTCATGTATACATGCTAATCCTTTCCCATCCCTCTAACAATTGTAATTTTCCTTTTTTTTAACTTTGTCAACTTATTTATTGGGGAATGGCTTTTGCTCTTATATTTGTAATTTTACAACCTTGGATTAATCAGAAATTTGCTGCAAAGTTTTCTTTCCATTATGATTCTTATTGATTTGATTTCCCAAAAGAACTTTAAGTTTTATATCATCAAAATTGTTCATTTTATCTTCTATGTTCCCTCGATGCCCTCCTTATTCAAGAGTTCTCCGTCCATTGTTGTGAAAGGATCTTCTCTTCTCCAAGTTATTTATGATATAACATTTTAAATCTATTTAGTTTCCAATTAATTTAAAATTTTTGCTCCAAAGTTCCTTTATTGAATATATTTTATTACATTATGATTGATAAAGATACAATTAACATTTCTGCTTTCTTCCAATTGTTTGTGAGTTTTTTTTTTGCTTCATCATATTCAGTATATAATGAATTTTTGTGAAGGTGCTATGCACACCTAATGGGTATATTTCTTTTTATTTTCATTTAATATTTTCTAGAAGTCTCTCATGTTTAATTTTTTAAGAATTATTTTCTTATTCCTTGTCTGTTGTACTCTATGTAGCAGACACTGCTCATCAGCTCCAGTAACCCTCTAATTTTGTTAAAAATCAAATTTTTCTCCATACTGACTTATGCTGTTTTACTGGGTATAATGATGTTACTGTGTACGGTGCTAATAATTCATAATTTCATTCAAGAGAATGACAGTAAAGAAAAAACATACCAAAACCTATGGGATGCAGCTAAAGCAGTTCTTAGGGGAAATTTTATATCTCTAAATAGCTACATGAATAAAATAGAGAAAGAAATCAATGAATTAGGCATGCAAGCAAAAAAAGCTTGAAAAGGAACAAATTAGAACCCAAATTAAGTACCAAATTAGAAATTCTGAAACTCAAATGAGAGATTAATAAAATAGAAACTAAGAAAACTATTGAAGTAATAAAAAGAGTTGGTTTTATTAAAAAAACATAATTGATAAATCTTTTGTTAGTTTGATCAGAAAAAGGAAAGAAAAAGGAAAGAAAAAAAAAAATCACCAGCATCAAAAATATTCATGGTTCTAAATCTACATCTTTTGCCTTTTGAAATATGTCTCATTGAAATGATTAACAGTAACTTCTTTGCTTTCCTGATGAGAATTCAGTCAGGTGTATTATATATATGCTTTTGACAAGGTACCCTGACAGGAATAACAGTTATACAGAGGATAGCTTGTAACTTAGTTACACTGAAATCTATCAGTAAATTCAAACATTCAGTAAAATGTAGGCAGAAAAAACAAACAAACAAACAAACAAACAAACCAAGGGGAATCCAAAACAGGATGGTCCAAAACAAGACTTATGTGTGGTAACCCAATATATAAATATTTTGGGGTAGATCCAGGACCTACGGGTAGACAAAATTCCTTGTAGCTATTTCTGGCATTCTGGAGAGTAACAGGTCAGGAAGACAATCTGGATTCAAACAATCTCTAGTCCCATGAAGTTATTAAATTTAAGCAGTATGATAATAAAATTTTCAAACTGATAACCATTTCCCACAGCTCCTATATATTAGGGTTCCACCAAGTTCCAGTTCCAAACCCCTCCCCCCACCTGGGTTTGAATCCTGAGAACCTTGGCATTTATGATGTGCTGCACATCTAGACTAGAATCTTACCTTCAAGGTTACTATGACTCAGGCTCCAAAGTTCTGTGAAGATATTACTGCCTATGCCTCTAACAGAAAAAGATAACATGAAACGGAACATAACAATCCAAACCCTCAATCTGAGCTCTTTTTTCAGAACCAAAGGGCACCTCATGCTGCTTGTGCTGTGGATGAATGTAACCTTCCTCTTCTCTGGACACTGTGGGAAAGATCACCTTGGGAAATAAGAGTCTGTATCAATCTGGAAAGTTTTAAAGACAGTAGGTTGTATTCCTACCCATGTATTGAGGTTCAAGCAGATCATCTGTGGTGTCATTTGAAAGAATTCAGGACTCAGGTTGTCTCCAAATCAAGTAAAGGTATTTGAGAAACATGCACTCAGAGCAGAATGTGCTCCTTTAAGGAGTTGGCAGCCCAGCAAAGCAAGATAAAGATGGAATCTGATTACGTCACAAGATATGTAGATTTTTAAGTTCTGTCTCCTAGAGTGGTTGTGAAGATCTAGGAGGAGTTTGCTATCATGGGAAGATCCTAAAGTCTTGATGGACCTGTGCATGTGGTTACCCAGAATGCATACCAAAAAAACCCACAGGAGAGGTATTAATGTATGGTAATGATATTATAATTAGCCTGACTTCATAAGTTCACTCAAAGGACAAAGGGATAGTGCACAGATATCACATTAGGGGAAAGATTTATTGAGCTTTGTTTTTCAAGGTCCTGTTCTATATCCTGTTGGTGCTACTTTTTATTGGCTGATGTCTAAACTAGATGGATGATAGGATTACAAACCCTATAGATGTGTGTCAGCAAGTAATTAAGGATTTTGCAGGGTTTGAGCTGTGGGGGAGGGTAACGATCAGAGTCTTATCACATGTCCTGGTAGGAAGCAGAATATCTTTTCCTAGAAGCTAGCCCCTCCAGTTTAGGGGATTAGGCATGTGCAGTAAAAGCCCGAAACATATATTTGCCCTCCTGTTTGCAGTATTGCCCATACCTGGCAGATAGAGTTGCGTTTTGAATATCATCCTTGAACTCAATTCAGAACAGTCCTCTGAGGAGGTAAAAGCAATGTCATTTCATTTGCTTCTCCAATGCCACACAGTAAAGGCTCAATAGAGCAGTGGGCCCAAACTCAGGAAGAACTAAATTCAAAGCCAGCCTCCAACACTTAATATTGCTTTCTTACCCTGGGCAAAACATCGAGTTTGCCCTAGTTTTCTCAGCTGCAAAATGGGGATACTAGCAGCATCTGTCTCCCAGGATGGTTGTGAAGATCAAATGAAATAGTAAAATACCCTTGGCATAGGTCTTAGAACCTAGGCTTTACATAAATAATAATAACATTTTAAACATTTAAATCAAATTAATTCTTTTTTTTTTTTTTTTTTTGCTGAGGTAGTTGGGATTAAGTGACTTGCCCAGGGTTAGTTACACAGCTAGGAAGTGTTAAATATCTGAGACTTCAGGGATAGTTCTCTATCCACTGAGCCACCTAGCTGCCATTCAAATGAATTCTTTTGTTACATTTTAAGTTCTGAACTGTTTCTCTTCCCACCTTGAAATAGAGAAGGCCCCTATTTGACACAGGTTTCTCTCTCCTTCTCTCTCTTTATATACCTAAAGCCATTCTATGCATAGTTTCTATTTATTAATTTTTTTTTTCTGGGATTGGATAGAACCTTCTCTTATAGGTTCTTTGTAACTGATTTGAATGATTCAGAACAGCTTAGTCATGTATAGTTATTTTTCAGAAAATTTTGCTATTATTGCATACAGCATTCTCTTGCTTCTGTGAATATTTCTATGGTAGGATTCAGGTGATTTCAGATTTTTCAAATTGACTTGATATCAGCGCTTATATAGGACTCAGTTATACAGAATGTAACCTTATTAATACTCTTATAGAATTAAACAATACATAAGTTACCAGTATTTAAACAGTCTATCAACTAATGAAAGAAAAATTTGCATATCAATGGAACTTACTTACTGAGGAACACACACTGGAAAAAAATATTGTCTGTTAAATTACATCTTTTTTTTTTTTTCCTACTTTTTGCCAATATCGCTAGGCACTTGCAGTCTGGAGTAGGGATGCTCTCAGATGCATAGAGCCCAGTTTTATGTCAAACAAAGCTTTACGGTAAGCTGACTACCCTGGCTTCCACTGTCTGAAGGCTGAGCAGGTTCTATTTGCCTTCTGCTCTAAGATTTTTCCATACCCTGACGGAAGTTTTAGTGTGACTAGGCTTTGCTATTTGCTTTAGTTGTGCCAGTGTATCCCCTCACTTGTGGGAGATTTCAGTTTCCTAATTTCATTTAAGCATTTAATATTCAGATCAGTTTATTCAAAATAATTTTTATTTCAAAGGTAGAGGAATAAACATAATCTTTCCCAACACCTGAGGCCTTAACCCCATCCTGCATCACCTCAATCTCTGGGGAGGAAAAAGCTTAAAAATTTTTCTTAAATATCATTGTCCCACCAAGCTCCAATTCCAAAGTGATCCCTCTTGGGCTTGAGTCTGATGAAGTCAGGGTAGTGGTTCCTAGTTTGAAATAATCGTGACAAATTCACAGTGGCCATTCTCTTTGCCAAAAGGTAGATTTATTTGGAGAAGAGGTTACAGACAAAATAATAGGTAAAATAAGCACTAGGAGCAGCAAATATGAGATAGAGTTGGGAAAACAACAGGGTTATCAAGGAAAAAAACAAGGAAAATAATTTAAAAAACACTTTTTATTAAATTTTTTTTTTATTTACAAAACACATGCATGGGTAATTTTTCAGCATTGATCCTTGCGAAACTTTGTTTTAAATTTTTACCTCCTTCCCCCATCCCCTCCCCTAGATGGCAGGTAGGGGCAGGTACATATTAAACATGTCAAAATATGTTAAATCCAATATCTATATATACATATTTATACAATTATCTTGCTGCACAAGAAAAATCAGGTAAAGAAGAAGGAAAAAAAAAACCTGAGAAAGAAAACAAAATGCAAACAAACATCAACAGAGAGAGTGAGAATGTTATGTTGTGTTCTACACTCATTTCCAACAGTCCTCTCTGGGTACAGATGGTTCTCTTCATCAATGAACAAGTGGAACTGGTTTGAATCATGTCATTTTTGAAGAGAGCCACAGCCTTCAGAATTGATCATCATATAGTCCTGTTTTTGTCATATACAATAATCTCCTGGTTCTGCTCATTTCACTCAGCAGTAGTTCATGTAAGTGTCTCCAGGCCTTTCTGAAATCATCCTGCTGGTCATTTATTACAGAACAATAATATTCCATAATATTCATATACCACAATTTATTCGCCATTTTCCAATTGATGGGCATCCACTCAGTTTCCAGTTTCTGGCCACTACAAAGAGGGCTGCCACAAACATTCTTGCACATACAGATCCCTTTCCCTTATTTAAGATCTCTTTGGGATATAAGCCTAGTAGTAACACTGCTGGATCAAAGGGTATGCACAGTTTAATATCTTTTTGAGCATAGTTCCAAATTGCTCTCCAGAATGGTTGGCTCTATTCACAATTCCACCAACAATGTATCAATGTTGATGAATGACGAATGTTGGAGGGGATGTGGGAAAACTGGGACAATGTATCAGTGTCCCAGTTTTCCCACATCCCCTCCAACATTCGTCATTATCTTTCAAGGAAAAGAATTTGGAAGAATCCATTAAAGAGATATGCCTTGAGGTAGAAATATGCCATTGACTGGCAGTTTTGATCCATAGAGGAGTTTAGTAGAGTAGTGGAGTTAGCTATATAGTAAGAAGGACGCTATTAAAGGAAAGGCACTATGAGGAAGAGTGTACTTCCTAATAGACTTAGTCTTGAAAAGGACTTCAGAGGTTTTCATCATGGGCACATCTTTTACAGGGAAAATACCCAGCTTTGGGGTTTCTCAGGAAAGGAGGGGAAGTGCCAGGGAACTCAGAGGGAGAAATCAGGGAAGAGCCAGATGGAACCCTAGCCAGACTGGGTCCCAGAACTGTCTAACTGATATGCTAATCAGTATCTCAAAGGTGTTTAAATAACTAAGAGTTTGGAGGAGAGACAGTGGAGGATGATAAAGAGTTCCATCCTCACAATCACTCTATAAAACAAGATTGTCTGGGATTTGGTTATGCTTGTTAACAGTGGTTGGGCTTTTTCCTGACAAGGGAAGAGAATAAGTTCACATCAAGTCCTGGGCACCCTGGATTTGGGTTTCCTTAATAGACTGGCTGTTCATCTGGCCCTGAACCTTTATTCCAAAGTTTGTCATGGCTTAAGCTTTTGGGTTTACTGGGGATTTCATTCTTGGCAATGAAAGAGGGCAAGCCAAACTAACACCTGTAGCCCATTTCTTGGGACCACAGGGTAAAGGGGTGATAGAGGGAACGTAGCCCTTCTTCCTGCTCAGTTAGTTCATAGTAAAAGCTAACATTTATATAGCACTTTTGTGCCAGGCACCGTGCCTCAGAATTTCAATTATTATCACATTTGATCTTCTTGAACAACCCTGTGGAGTGGTATTTTTTTCTTTCATTTTTTACATTTTATCTTAAAAAATGTATTTATTGAGTAAACACAAAATTAGAAAAAAGAAAGATAGAAAAGGAAAATAAACAAAACAAAACATTGTCATATATCCAGCAGAACATTAGGGAGGATTCAAAATATATAACAACTTTCCATTTCAAGAAAGTATACATAATAAAGAAAAACTTATATTCATGAATATCCATGTTTTACTTCCTTGTACATTTTTTTTCTCTGCTGTACCTTTTTTTTTTTACTTTATTTTTTCCCCCTTCTTATCTCCCTTTACCTCTCTCAAGCAGGCTACTGTTAAGCACAGATATATATAGATATATATATATATACATATATATATATATATATATATCATACTCACCCTCAGACATATATCTATTTATATGCACACATGATGTAATCTGTGATGGGGGGTGTTGTCACTAAATGATAGCAGGCACCAAAAGTTGGAGTTTGGTCATGTGAAGAATTCACAATGGCCATTCTCTTTGGCAAAAGGTAGATTTATTTAGGGGAATAGGTTACAGACAAAATGCAGAAATACAGTAGGCACTGGAATGGTAAATATGAAATAGATTGGGAGAGCATATGAAAGACAAATTCCTCAGTGTGACTCACAATTACCCAGTGGAAAGAGAGCATCCATAAGATTGGGGCATGCTCTTATCTGGCAGACTAAATCCTGAAAAGGATTTAGCACTTTAAAAGAGTTAGTTAGCTGTAAGGAGGAAAAGTGGGGTTGGGAAGCATAGTG
Organism: Sminthopsis crassicaudata; assembly: GCF_048593235.1. Classification (NCBI taxonomy): domain Eukaryota; kingdom Metazoa; phylum Chordata; class Mammalia; order Dasyuromorphia; family Dasyuridae; genus Sminthopsis; species Sminthopsis crassicaudata. The sequence goes on from NC_133617.1 coordinate 647,075,564, forward strand.
GAGTTAGGGGAGTAAGGAGAAAGATACCACAAGACAGAGAACCATGGCAGGCTGACCCAAAGGAAGATAGCAGCAAAGTCATGGGCCATAAGTTGTTTTATTGGGAAAATTTAAGGGGCATGACTGGGATTCCTGACAGGACTTGGCAAGGTGAGAGTGTTAGAGACCCCTACAAGGGGTGAGCTTCAGGAGTTTGGTTTAACATGGATTTCAGATTGGATCACCCCAAAGGACCATGGAGCTAAACTGATCTCTATCAGAATCTCCTGCCTGCTTAATTTCTCTTGGTCCAAAACAATAATCAGGGTCTCATCACACAAATATAGAACTACATACATACCCACATATACTCAGTTATGTACACACATGCACACACATAAACATTTACACATATAAAACAATATAGCTAACATATAGATTTCTCTTGATTGAATCTTTAACTTTGATTTTGTCCAAGACCAGTCCTTACTAGCCCTACTTTTTTTTCCTAATAAATTCTACTCCTGGTCCTTGTTGTAGTGTTTTTTATATCTCTTATATTCTATTCCTGCTAATTCTTTTACTTTAATTCTACTCCTTAACTTGCCTTGTGTAATGTTCTGTTGTCTCCAGAAACTGCTGATCACTCTCTGGGAGGAGATTTTCTGTCTCAACTCAATCCCAGACTAGACTCTTCTTCCACTAGAGAGCCGTCCCAACTCTGTCTTAGAGTAGACTCCTCCAGACCCAATGTTGCCCTCCTTTTATACTCCCAGAGAATGGGCATGTGAGAACTCAATCGGGCCTGGTGAAATACTTCAACCAATGAACTTCCTCCTCTTAAAGGTGCAAACTTCTTTTAAACATGTAAACTATACCTCAGAATTTCAAAGGTGTAAACTCCCTCTTAAGGCCTGCACCAAAGATGTGAACTCCGAGCCAGAGTTCTCACTTAACATCAGAGAACTGTCCAGACAACCTGAGTTCTCACCTTGTAATCCTAACATCTCCCCCTTTCTTTTGATTTAGAACATAGGGTAGTCATGATCTTGAAACATAAATCCATCAATATGGGAGGTATTACACATAAATTACATAAACATATGGTAACATAGTAACATAGTAACATAACACATGCTAGAAGTATATGACAAATAACATAATCAAATAATTATAAATTGAGAATTTAAAAATGTCCATAAGTCCATTGTCCATTAGTCTCATCTTGTGTTAGGAAATCCAATGATTCCTGCTGGTTTTAAAGTTCTTTAACAGTCTTCTTATTAGCCATGATCTTTCAGTGTCAGATGTTTCTTAGATTTTCTCCTTTGTTTTGAGGCGTTTCTCTTTTTCTATCTCTCTCTGATGGACGAGGAGAATACAACTTGTTGGCACCCATCTGATCCCTTCTCCATCTGTACATTTTCTCCTTTGTTTTGAGGTTTTTCTCTTTTTCTGTCTCCAGGTGCTTGTTGCCACCTATCTGTTTCCTTCTTCATCTGTTTCCTTCTGTCTGTTAAAATACAAGCAAACCCTCTCTCTCAGGCAGTTAACCTATCTAATTTCCTTCTATTTATCACTTTCTAAATCTCTTCTCATCATTGGCAATTACATTGGAGTTATTTGCACTTGACACAGCCCTGTTGGTTTAAAAGGCCTGTATTCTCCCCAAGTGTAATCCATTTTTGCAGTCTGATTGTCTTTTGGCTGACTGATCAGGTAATCCCTTTCTTCCATGTGATTGCTTTTCGACTGTTAGATCACATCAGAGTCCTGACTTTCTAAAGGCTCTTTGGGTGTAACCTTAGTTGCAATCATGTCCCACCTATCCTTTGATTGATATCTTGGAGCTGGGCCCCACTTCTCATTTCCCTGGGTCAATCTGCATTCTGAGGCCCAGTGAAAGCCTTTGTGACATTTTGGACATGGGGTTTTAGGTCTTCTTTTACCTTGTCTTCTCACTCTATCTCCATATCTACAAGGAGCTCTTAGATGTCCAATTTTTCCATATTGGAAACATCAACGAATTTCTCTAGAAGTCCTTTGCCAAGAGGGACCCTGTCTTTCCATGTTCATCATAGTCTGGGTGTAAAAAGCATTTGTTCCTACTGTAGCACAACGTCTTATGATCTCCTATAAAGAAGCATTTTTGTCTAGTCCCCATATAATTCTTTTGCAAATCTCATTGACATTTTCCTTATCCAGATGTCTGGTCATTATTTCTGTAGCTGCATTTTCTTTAATAGTTCTTTTGACAGCAGTTTACAGATGTCCCACAAAATCCGCAAAAGGTTCATTGGGACCTTGCTCTATTTTAGTGAAAGTCTCTTCCCGATCTTTCTGTCCGGGGAGGGAACCCCAAGCTTTTATTGCAGCCTTAGCAATTTGCTCATAGACTGTCATGGGATAATTAATCTGTTCTGAATTCTCTACATACTGACCTTCACCAGCTAATTGCTCAAAAGTGAATTGTGTGTTAACTCCTATTTCCAAATTGCATCTGATTTGGATCTTACATAATTCATGAAACTTCGCAAGTCACAACAGATTTTGTCTAAGTTTTAAACATGTCCTTTCAATGGATTTCCAGTCATTCAGGGTTAGGACTTCATAAGACAAACTATCTAGTAACATTTTAACATAAGCTGATGTAGCCCCATAAAGGGTACAACCTATTTTAAAATCTTTAATTTTATTCATATCTAAAGGGGTATATTTTCTCCTTTTTTGACCTACAGAGTCAATCCCTTCAATCACAGGATATGTGTGTATAAAATCACTTATATCCTGTCCTTCTCTCTTAGCCTTAATCAATGCTTTTTCTAATCTTGTCATAGGCTGCTTCCCAGGCAATTCTGTTTATGTTTCTGCCTCTTCCCCTCCTCCTTCTTCCTCCACCTCTGAAGGTGGAGTTGATGTGGGCCTGTCAATAATCTGCTCTCTAAGCAGGGTTGAAACTTCTTCAAGAGAATCATCACACCCTAATCCCTCATTTAAATCCCCTTGCCCTTGGGCAAGATCTTGATCTTTCTTTTTTTCCTCACACTTCCTCCTGTGTTCATTTTTAAAACTTTTCCTTTTCCTACAACTTGCTTGATAGTTTAAGGCTAATTGAACTACGTTGTATATATAAAATACCTCTGCAGAAATTGAACAAGGCCCATTTTTTGTGTGAAATTCTTTCAGTTGAAGTCCCACTAGCTTCCAGTTATCTACATTTAGTTTTTCTTCCTCTAAGAACCAAGGGGATGTGCATTTTAATGTGCCCAAGAGTTTAGCAATCTGTACCCAGGTTACAAGTAAACTCTGCTCCTCAGTTATCTTAATTATACTCTCTATAGCACCACTCCTGGGTGGGACTGGAGCTGTGGCTGGAGCTGGGGCTGGGGCTGAGTTGGCTGAGATTGAGGGAATGTCTTTAGTTAACATCTGCCCCATTTCAGCTATAAGAGATTGCTGGTTTAGTCCTTAACAAGGTAAGTTCCTTATTTATCTATTAGAATGTTCACCTAATGTCCTGGTCACTGGAGGATTTCAGTGGAGGTAGGGTGTCTGTCCCTGTTCGGACGCCAAATTGTCAAGGTCTGGGCTAGCTCCCTCTGAAGGGCTCAGAATCAGTCCTTGCCCCACATTGGGCGCCAAAATATAAGGGTCTCTAAGTTATAATCCTTCTCTGGGAGGAGGTTTCTTTTCTCTGTGAATCCTTTTCTCTCTGTAGGTTTCTTGGGAGGCTTCTGGAGCCTCCAGCCAGCCTCTTCTTCTTCTTCTTCCTGAATCCTGGCTCTGAATCTCCTCCAGCTCTTGTCCTTCCCCAATCCAGACTGCTCCTCCAGGCCAATGTTGTCTTCTTTTATCCTCGCAGAGAATGGAATTGTGAGAACTCCCAGGCGCTTGTGGGAACTCCTTCAACCAATGAATTTGCTCCTTTTAAAGGTTGTGTAAATTCCTTTTCATATGTAAACTCCCCCTCAGAAGTTCAAAGGGGTAAATTTCCCTTAAAAGGCCTGAACCAAAGATGTGAATTCTGAGCTAGAGAATTGTTTAGACAACCTGAGTTCTCACCTTATAATCCTAACAGCCTTGTAATATTAAACCTCCCTCTATCCATGGATCCCTCCATCTTCTTCCCCTACCTTTTCCTTCCCTCTTTATGCTGTCTCCATTGATTTTACGTATCTTAACCCTCTATGATTAATCTAAACACCCTTCTGCACCTATGCCACTATTTCTTCCTTCTCCTCTTTATCCCTTTCCAGTATTCTACATACCTTGTCCCATTATCATAATGCTCTATACTCTTCTATATCCCAGCTTATCCTATTCCCTCCCCCTTATTTCCTTATAGATTTTTGAGGATACTATACTCTTTGTGGTGTATATGTAGTGCTGGCTACTGAACCCATTCCCGATGTGAGTAGGTTTTCAGAACTATGAACTGTCCTTCCCACGTCATGCCTTTGTGTTTGTTCTTCCTCTATACCTCATTTGTATAAACATAATTATTATTTTTATCTTTTCTTAAATAGTTTTGCTTTTTTGAAAGAATCAGAGCATATTCAACTCTGCCCCAATATTTCTTTTTGAGCTACCTACTTACTGATGTCAATATTAAATATATGGTGTGCCTTTCTATGTATTACACATAAATAATTTGTCCATGTTGAGTTCTTTGAAATTAATCTTTGATATTGGCTTTTCTATGTTCTGCCCCAAATCTTCATTTTTTCACTAACCTATGTTCTCTCTGAGACACAAATTTGTTCTGCTTGTGGGGGAAATCTGAAGAGCTTGAAATTTTCTGACTTACTCTGCTATCTTCACAGAATCCTCTTCTTGGGGATTATTATTCTCTTTTTACAAGTGAGGAAACTGAGGCAAACAGGCATTAAATGATTTGGCAGGATTTGAGTGCAGGTGTTTCTGAATCTAGATTCTAGATTTATATACCTAGCTTTTCCTAAATTCTTCATATTGCCCCCATACTTTCATGTTTTTTGGATGCCATGTGGACAAAAAAGCATGAAAGACTTCTTGCAAATATTAATTTGCAGGAATTTGGTTTATAAAATCACTTCCTATAAAGAGAATTTACTCCTTTAACAGTACTTTTGCTTAGGGTAATAAAAAGTAGAGTCTCTGAGGGCAGCCAGCAGCCAGATCTATAGGGGAAATTGTGTAGTAAATGAAAAAGAAAGTGATCATATAAGGATAATTAGTGAGTAGAATTGGATCACAAAGTTTTTCCACATTTGGATAGTGCTTCTGTACTCATTTCCTTCTTCAGGAATTGATACATCTAAGAACAAGCTAAATCATAATTAAAGAGATAAAAGGACAAGATTTTTTAAATAAACCATATAAATTGTTTAAAAGAAGGAGCTCAAATATAGCACTTTAGAAGCTTTATTTCCAAGAGTATTTAATTCCAAGAGATTGAAACTGCTGTTGGTGCTGCTTCTGCCTCCAAAATCCATAACTGATGTTGCTGACTCCATTCTAGTATCACAGACCTCTCATTTTAATCTCCTCAGTTGTATTTGGCTGAAAAAATGTCTCAATCTGATCTTTTGTTGACTGTGACACTAATGAATTCAATTTGACCTGTCATGTTAAAGTTGTTTGGTGGGGAATATTAGGGGAGTTCTTTCTATGGCACACTTCTTTCCCCTCTTTTGTCCCTAGTTTTCTTGAATTTAGTTTTGGGTCTGTTTTCATTTTTGTGTTGTCTGGCACATGAATTTTATCTTAATCTGACTTATACAATAGAAATTTTTTCCTGAAATTTCTCCAGTTTTTAAAATTCGTATTTTGTTTTTCCTTCCTTGTTCTTCAATTGTATTTTGATTGGTTTGCTAATCTACTGAATTAGTTCAACTTTTTTGCTGTTAAGTAATCTCCCCATCCTCATTTAGATCTCCTATCTAATAGCCATTCAAATATATCTCTCTGCATTTCTTAAATTTCCGCTACAGTATTTTCCCCATTATTTCTATCATTTTCCTCCTCCTTCTCTTGCTCCTCCACAGAATTTTCCAATTTTGGTCAGAGCTTGTTTTCATTTGGAGCATTGCCTTTCATTGAGTTTTGTTATTGTTACTACAATATTTTTTTTAAAAATATTTTTATGTGTTCTGTTGTAGGGAGATTTGGAGAAGGTAGGTTTTTTCTGCTGTTCCTGGAGTTGAATTTTATTTGATAAACTCAGAATCTGGGGAAGTTTTCTTAGTGCTATTTATATTGTACCCACCTAATCTAAAGGGAAATTTCATATCATTGAAAAAATAATTTAAAATACAGCTATGGATAATTAGGATTTTAGCACCTTTATTAATACTTTGAATTTCTTAAATAATAGTGCTAAAATGTTTTTGTTTTCTTTTTGTTTTGATGCTTATCTTGAATAAAACGTCTGAGGAAATTCAAACAGAATGTATAACATTTTCTTTTGTGACAGGTGTATCATAAAACTATGAGGAAACTCTTTAATAATATTTGAGGTTTACTCTGTTCATACTATATCTTTAGGATGCCTAAAATGACCAGTTCAGAAATTCCAAACTTATTTGTCTTTTGTTTGATATGAGAAGTGCAATCCTCATTATTTAATATTACTATGCAAAATCAAATTTATTGTTTTCTGATGCCCACTGCTATAGGCAGCCAAATAAGATTTAGTTGAAGCTGAAAATATCCAGAGGGGTTTCATTAATATCATGCAACTTGGCCCAGTAGTTGCTGAGACTTTTCTCATCGAAGGCAAATCATAACTCAGAATATCCCTGCTGCCTTCATTATGTTTTTGATCCAAAGTCTAATTACATAGACTTTCACATGCCTGATCAGTCCTGCTGAGTAAACAGAGAGAATATGTGGCCTGGGCCAGGTAAAGCTGGAGCTGGAAGCTAATGCTGCTTTAAGCACTACCCAGTGGTGGTTATAGTTATCATTAATATCATAAATAAAGATAGCAGAAGCCCCAAAGGATGAAAAGTTACCCCAACTGAGAATTTTTCTTTTAAGTCTTGTTTTTAAAAATTCCAGCCAAAAAAAATATAGCAAAACAGGGGAAAAGAGGATCAGTTTATAAATAATGAGCAAGTCAGTATATTACAAGGGAGGTTAAAACAATATGCAGTAAAAACAACAACAACAAAAAACAAACACCGCTCATGGTTACCCTGTAAGAAACCTATATTTATTTGGAAAATTATCTGTAGACCACATATTTATGTTGAAAAATAAATGTGAATGTGGGGTGATCACACTCCCTTGTAGTATGTGAAAATGTTTAAGTCGGTTTTGGTCCCTTTTTTCCTTTTGTCACATCATTTTAGGTGTGGGTGGAAATACTGTTGGAAATGGACATAAATTTGGAAATTAGTCTTGGGAGATGGTGTGATTAATTCTAGGAATTTCTTGAAAGAATAGTGATTTATTTCTGTGAGTGCTCTTTTGGGATAATTCTTTGTGAGGACATTAAGATGCAAAAGTGAATATGAAATACCTTCAGTGAGGAAACCAAGTTTGGGACCAGATTTTGTAGGATTTTAATAGCTAAGCAGAAGAGTTTATATTTTATTCTTAGGGTCAGTAGTAAACCCTTTGCATTTTACTGAGAGCCATGGTCAGATTTGAGTTTAAGGGAAATTTCTTTGGCGACTGTGGAATTGTCTGAAATGGGGAGATACTTTAGTCAGGGAAACCAATTAAGAGTCATTTGCAATAATCTCTGTGAGAGGTGATGACATCCTAAATAAAAGTGGTATATGTGGGAGTAGAGAGAAGAGGTCAGAGGAGGGAGATGTGTAGATAGAAATTGTAAGATTTGGCATCTGATTAGCTGTACTTGTTGAGGGAATAAAGACAACATTAAGATTAGAAACCTAACCTACTGGGTTTAGAAGAGGAGTGTCTTTGGGATAGAAACTTATGAGTTCTCTTTTTTGACTTAATGTCTCCTGAATATTTATTTTGAAGTGTCCAATAGGAAATTGATTAAGGGCTGAAACTCAGGAGACAGATTATGACTGCATATATAGATCAGGAGTCATTGGCAGAGAGATGGTTAATTAAATCCAGGGGAACAGATGAAATTATCTAAAGATAAAATATATATACAGAAGAGTAACGATTCTAGGACAGAGCCTGGGAGAACAGCCACTCACAACATGTGATCTACATGATGAACCATTCAAAGTGATAAAGGAGTGTTTTAATGATAAATCCCCTAGAGATGAGTGTCAGAAAGACTTAGAGAAAAGAGAGTATCTAGAAGGTGAGAGTTGATGAGGAGAAATTGAGGCTCTAAGCCGAGATGGATCAGCTTCTTTTCTGGTTGTCTGATTACCTCTCTTTCCTTCCCCAAAGTACCAAAGGGCCGGGTCCGTGTTAGCGAATGAATTTGCTACTCAATGCAGTGTTAAAACAAAGTTTTTATTGATAGTAAAGGAATAGACAGGCATTTGGCTTCTAGAAAGGCCAAACTGCCTCTCAAAGGGACACCAGTTGGCGGGTACAAGGCGAGGATTACGTTTTTAGAAATTCCTTTTATACATAACCAGGGTCATAAAACAAAGTTTGTATAGAGAAGTTATCCAAGAGGTTCTGGAGAGATTTGTAAATAAGAAAAGAATTTCTCTTAAGGATATAAAACTCTGGGGGCAGCTAGGTGGCGCAGTGTATAGAGCGCCAGCCTTGAATTCAGAAGGACCTGAGTTCAAATCTAGTCTCAGACACTTAACACTTCCTAGCTGTGTGACCCTGGGCAAGTCACTTAACCCCAGCCTCAGGGGGGGAAAAAAAGATTAAATTCTATTAATCATTTGTCTCAAGTTATCTCCGTTAACCTCTCCTAAGACAGTTAATTGTATCTTGTATCTTGGGCTATCTCTTTTTGACCTTATCAAGGGTGGTCAGAAGTGTCAAATGCAGCAGATAGGTGGAGAAGAATGAGGTTAGATAAAAGACTAGTGTATAAAAATGAAAAAAAGCATTTATTAAATACCATGTTCTAGGCATGATGCTGAATGTTAAGGATTCAAAAAGAGAAAATATATTCTTTTCCATTAAGGATCTTAAATTCTAATGGAGAAAACATATACAGTGGAATGTCAAGCAATATCTAGCAAGTGACATTTTGGTTTGGAAAATTAAAGGTATTATGATCAGAATCATAAATCTTTATAGGAAGGAATATATATAGTGTATTTAAGTATATATGGCTTTGATGAGAGGAAGCTTTATCTCTTACACAGAGACTGGAATAAAGGAGAGAATAGTGGTTGTTTATTTCACTTAGATTGTGAAATGAGAAAGGGAAAAGAGAGAACTTTGTAAAATATGAGATGAATTCTTTTGTGAGAGGACTGGGGGAAGGGAATGCAGTAGGAGACTTGAGGAGAGAAAAGAAGTTTTGAAATACTTGTTTGGAGTGGGAGAATCGATTAGGGAAGAATAAAAAGAATATAAATGTGTAGTGGGCTCAAAACAGTTGTGTGACTTCTAGCCTGATTCCATTTCTTAACATATGATATTTGATGTTTTACAAAGTGTGATTAGTGATAACAAGTGTGCAAGGATCCATGCCAAAAAGGCTAGTTTACAAAGTACTTAAGATAGAGAGGAAGAAAAATGTAGCTAAAATAGGAATTGTGATCTGGGGAAGGCACTAAAGGATAGAATAGTTGGAGGTCACTTAAGATGAAAAAGAGATTTAAAAGGGATAAAATATAGGGAGAGATGAAATAATAGCTTATGAATGATTCTTGAACATGGAAGAGTGTTGCATTCTTGTTTGAGTTGGAGTGGAGGATTGAGGTCATGGGTTGAAAAATTAAAAGATAAAGATATTTGAACATTCTCATGAATATTAATAGTCTTTAGAATGATGGCAGTAATTTGGATAGATGATAATTATAAAGTCTTCTATTTGGAAGGGACTATAAAGGCCATCTAGTTCAACCCATACCTTCAAAAATATAAATTCTTTAATATCTCCAAGAAGTGACTGCTTTAAGATTGACTTGGACACTTCTAGGAAGGGAAAACTTACTGTCTGCCTAGGAATTCTACTTTTGGATAACTCCATTTGTTATTATAGCTTTCATTTTTGTAATGTTTTCAGATTTGCAAAATGTTTTATACACATCTTATTTGATTCTCATAGTTAGGAGTCAGTTACTTAACAGTGAGGAAGGGGAAAGATTGTCCTTTGAGTTGTTAGATTAACAGCCCCTGAGATATGGCTTGGGGAATAAGATTGGTTCTAGTGAACCTCAAAAGATCTGAGGTTGTTTAGGTAGTGGTGATGGAGGGGTGATGGGGGATTATTGAATTCACAGTAGGGAACAAGGAAAGGAGGTGGCACAGTGGATACTGGTTGGGCTTGGAGTTGGGAATCCTATTTTAAACACTTACTAGCAAACATTGACTATGTATTCTAGTCAGTCCCTTAACTTTTCTCAATCTCAGATACTTCAGATATAAGTGGAAGGAGTTGGACACAATGATTTCTTAAGTCCTTTTGAAGAGTGTACACAGCTTCTAGGAGAAACAGCAGTAAGAGGTCCTCCCCTCCCTTCCCACCTTAGAGTGCTTCTAAAGCCAGAAGACTTTAGAATCAGTGATCCTGAAGGTCCCCCTGACACACACATTATTAGAGTGCTATTGTTCTAGCAATCTCTCAATGATTGTAAAAGTTCTGAACTAGGAATATAATAATATTTCTTTTCTTAGACTTTAGGGAAGTTATATTAGGGTTCCTGAGACTCTAACCTTAGAGTGCTATTGTTCTGACAATCTGTCAATGATTCTAGTTTTCTGGCTTTAGGATAATCTTAGATCTGCTGGTCTGGGATCAACTTCCTGAGACCTCCCCTCAATTCCATCTCCAGGCCATAAAATTAGCATATCAATGACATGAAGAACTGGATAAATGTGTCTCCTTTCTCTTGATTCTTTGCTAAATTCTTTTGGATCTTAGTTCTCTTCAGTTGATGTTATAATTGAAATAAACTTTGCCACTTGACTTGGAGATGGGTTCAAATCTGCAAATTCCTTTGAGACACCTCACAACATTTGTTTGCAACCTTAACCTTTTGCAGTCCCTTCTGAGCTTCAGCACTCTGAGAAGAGCAGAATTGAATAGGAGGAAGAAAATGAATTAGCTTGCTTTTGTAAACTTACAGAGTGCTTTTAGCGATCCCAGGCTGACATTAAAAAGCCATATTATTTTACACCAATAGTTTTCTGGTGAGGCATTGAGGCTGTGAATCATGGAAGGCTTTGCTCTCTACAACAAATAAAAATTTGGGGTTTTATTTATGTTGTCAGAGAGTGTAAATTTGTGAGCAGTAATAACTTATTTAGTTCACATAAGTAAAGAAAAGTTGGAATCCTTTTGTTCAATACAGTGAATTCTTTTACAAGGCTATTTCTATTTTTAACTGTTAAAAATAAGGAACATTTCTTTTATATGTGTATATATTTTCAGAATAAGAATTCATTGTACTTTGAAAATTGTAGTTTGGATTTAAAACATTGTAATTCTTTATTTTATGCTGAAATGATTTTTAACATTTGTTACCGGGAAAAGTTATTAAGTACTTAACTTACCTGGCACCTGTGAAACTCATATGGGAATGAATTATTGTTCATTTCTATAGATTCCTTTTTACCATGCTTATTTATGTTAAATCTAAGAGGATTTAAAGGGAAATTAGGTTATATGTGCAGAAATGCTTGAGGAGACAAGGTGCTATATCATTGATGAATCAATTAATCAACCAACAAGTATTTATTAATCTTGAAGCTTCCATTGAGGATACAGAGGTAAAAATAGAACAACTCCTACCTTCAAGGGGCTTATATTTCAATGGAGAGACTGCATTCACATGGTTGGCATCATAACTTGCCTTTTTGATTGGATATAGTAGCTGTAGAATTATGATGGTTTTGTCAGTATAAAGAATTCAGCTAAGGATTCAACTAGTGGCTACCACATGGGATAGGAATGTAATAAAGGTCCACTTACAGAACAAAAGACCCAAGTAAGATCAAAATGTTAAGATAATCAGTACTCTGCCCTGTTAGTTTTCAGGAACAGCTTAGGTTGTAAAATTTAGGCTTTCTCTGAATTGTACCACATTCTGCTATCCAGGGCCTTCTGATCTTTCAAAAAATCTTGCCTCACATTTTTTTCAAAATGAAAAGTAATTTTCTTTACTCCATATCTGAACATATGACTTGACTTCCCAACTCAATTCCAGTGATGACTTTAATACCTTTGGATAGTATAATAAACTTCTCTGTGTAGCTTTAAAATCCTACACAACTTGGGTTATTTTCCTATCACTGCACATTATTCTCCATCCTGAACTCTGTTGTTCTGCCAAACTGACCTTTTCTTCATTCTTTATGCACAACTTTCCAACTATCTTCCAATCTCTATGACTTCTCAGAGTTGTCAGCTATCCATAGAATGAACTCCCATCTTACCTTACAAAGTCCTTTTCTTCCCTTAAGATGTAGCTCTGGAATTGTAATGCCGGAGAAACTGAGCAAGATAGAGATTAGAGAACAATTTAATAATTTATTTAATGGAGAGATTTACTGGAACCAATGGATCCATGGTTTGGTCCCAGGATCTGAATGAGACTATCGTCTCAAAGAATCAAGCCCTGAATATCCAATAACAAGATTCTTTTATAGGGTAACAAGAACAATGACATAATGGGGGAGATACCTGGATGGGGATGACCTAATGGGGGGAGGCACCTCGGATGACATAATGGAAGGTACAGGAGGGGCTCCTGATATTCTAATGATGTCTAAAATGGATAAAGACCTTTATCCCATCAAACATTAAGAGGGAATGACTATAGCCCAAGATCTAAGATATAAACCTTTATCCTAACATTAAGAGGGAATGATTATAACCTTGAGGCAGAGTAACTGAATAGGACAATTAGGGAAACTGGATGAGGACATTAAAAAGGGAACTGTGGCACAATATTCCACACTCTCTCTCTTCTAACTATTCTAATCATTGAATTCCCTTCCTCTAGAAGGTCTTAGCCCCATAATTTTGACCAACCCTTTGTAAAGTAAATAAACCCCAAATAAAAACCAAAATAAAGCTACAATGCAAGGACTTATGGCAAGGCCAAGTCTCTCCCTGATAACCACAGAGTTAATCAGTAATACAAAGCTCTTCATTGCAATCGTTAGGTCCTCTGCATTTGGGGAGCATATGGACAGTTCACTGTGAGTTAGGTTTGTGGTCATTTGTTCATTTGACTCAGCCTCTGCTTACAGAGCAGCCGGGCTCAAGACAGTTGTGCTGCCCATTCATAGGGGCAACCCACTCCAGGGGAGAAGGGTGAGGCTTGGAGTAGCTCCACCTGTCCCTGCCCAGAGGAATAGACAGGCCTGCAGAAAAGATCAGATTTCTGAGCAGATTATGCAGTTAGATCAAGGCAGGCAAACCCCAAACTTTTAGAGGCCTGACACCAAAACTGTAAGGTCCTTTTAAATATGCTGAAATGCAAATTAAGGACCTGGGATAACAAGAGTGGAGAAACAGATCAGAAAGACTGCCAGTCCCAAGACAGGTATCTGATTTCTGGTCGTTTCTAAAAAAAAAAAAAAAAAAAAAAAAAAAATCCTCAAAACTGAGTCTGCCAGGGTAATTCAACAAAATAAGGGATTTCAAAGTTAAAGCATAACCAGCAAATCTAGTAAGTTTAATCAGTAAAAAAATGAAAAGGATTGTTTAAAGGATTTCCAATTAAATCTGAACTAGTAAGATAGGGGGTAGGGCAGAGGTGGCTAAGAAAATACACTAGTTTTCCCAGTTTCCTATGTCTTTCTCCCTTTTTTTCCTCACAGAAAGGAATTATCAAATAACCATATCACATATAAATCCCAAGAGTGAATCAAAATTCCTATACATATACATATAAACAGACTAAAAAAATCCCTCAAACATAACAGCAATAGCTACACAAGTTTAACAATTTTTATCTCAAGTCTTAAACACAGTAATAAGTTAAAATTTTAACAATTCAGCCACTTTCCTACTCCCCCATATCAATCCAAATTACATCAGGAGCAGGGGTGATGGTTTTCTCAAAAATTACTTCCTGCTGAAGATGGGCAGAGATGTTCGGTCTAGAGGGGGATGGGTATATGTGGCATGCTGACAGTCAAAGCTAGGATCTAGGTCCCAGAAGCAAGTCAATATATCTGTAATTTGACCAAATCTAGAAACAACCCCCCCCCCCCCACAAATCTAATAAAGTTAGAACAGTCTGAGATAGAAAGACTGATCCACAAGGACTGCTATAAGATGTGGCCTCTCATTAGTTATAAACCTTAAAAAAAAACTTGAATATCCAGACACAATGTCTAGTAACCAATAGATGAGCAGACGAAATACTTATTTGCTCAAGAATTTAGGATATAATGATTACAGATAACCAGGTATAACATATAACCAGATTAGAAATAGCAAGATATGACATAATTGAATTGCATTAACAGTTTCTTATTGACCATTGCTCTAATTATGGAAATCAGTTACAGGAGGAAAAAATGCAGTGACATATTAACTACAAACCCAAGAAATTTAACCTCCAATAACAAATCCCATTAACCAAAGTTTTGGATAAATCCTAAACTGATATTTACTATAACCTTATATTTTTATGAATCAGTTTGCTCCTTTTAGCCAAGAACCAGATGGCTAAAACTTGATAGAAAAGTTGGGGGGAAGAGCGGCCACATGGAAGGATTCACGTGGCCGCTCTTCCCCCCCATTCCACCTCCAAAGGGGGAGGGAAGGTGAACTAAACTGCAGCCCAGGCTCACTAGATGCTCCATACCTGAAGTAGCAGAGAGCAGTGGGGGGTGAGTTTAAATCTTCACCTTTGAAGATAAACGATCCTTACCCCACCCAACCTTTAAAGTAGCAGAAATCAGGGTGGGGGAGGAAGGATTCCATAAACCCACATGTCCAGCGAAGCTGGATTTAAAGCATAACTTACAATGTTATAATATAGGTAACAAATTCTGAAAAATACAGCTTTAAATTCCCAATAATATAAAACTGCTTTTCCTATCATATTTCAAATAATGAAACAGCATAGTTTTTCTTTCTTTCCCTCTGGCCCCACATGGCCATTATTTCCAATGGACTTTTCCTAAGCTCCAACTTGGCCAGAGTTGAAGCCTTCAGAAAGTCAGATACTTTTTGCTACCTAATTAGAGGCACATGGCCCCTTTCAGGCAAATTAACCGAACTTCTTTAACAAGTTATTGTTCTTTTAAGATTTTTTACTTAAAGATAACTAAATGTAGCCTGCATAGGCAACAGTAAAATTATTTCCCACAATTTAAAAATTGCCCAAAAGAATACTCCGAACAAATCATGGCATGCAAAGGCAATAGTAAAATTATTTCCCAAATTTAGAATCATCCTAAAATTCCTAATCAAATGTTTTCTCCAGCTGGAATTCAGAAGTACCCTTGCAACTTTGAAATAACTATAATTAATAATTCCCAAATTTCTTGATCATTGTTCTTAAACTTAACAGAGGTCTTAAATTAACAAGACAGACAAACAAATCACACAGAACACAGAACACAGATAGACTGTGCAGTCAAAGCATTTAACACAAACCAGGGGCTATCTGGAAAGAATAGCCCTGAGGGAAGTTGTCAGCTCCAGTCTTCCCTCCCATAATCCAAATGGAACACCCCCCCCCTTTTTTTTTTTTTAGCCAGATGGTATCTTAACAAAAGACACCTAGATTTATACTCTGGAATGCCCAGAGTTGTGCCAGTTAGCACACAGATGTGTCTTAGTTACCCAGGTAGGGTACCCTGCATCCAGAAGACCCTACTCCCAGAATTTATACCTGTCAGCATTTCATAATTCTGGGAATCCAGATGCTAGCATACAGAACAGAACAGAATAAATCTTAAGACTTAATCAGATGGTATCCCAAAAGTACCTAGACAGATTTACTCTCCGTTGGCCAAAATGGGGGTATCTACCATCAGGCTGTTGTGGCTGGAAACTGTTCTCTTTCCCGGAGGCTCTGGAAAAAAAAATCCAGAGGGGCCCGGCCTCTTCAGGCCAAGAATTCAGATCCACAGCCATTCAGCTCCAAGGCAGAGGCTGGAAAGTCTCTTATTTCTAATCCTGCTCATTTCCTAACATCTCCTTGGGGAGCTCCAGAATGTAATACCAGAGAAACTAAGCAAGACAGAGATGATTAGAGAGTATTCAATACAGAATTTATAAATGGAGAGATTTACTGGCACCAATGGATCCATGGTTGGTCCCAGAGCCCAATGAGACTATCGGCTCAAAGAATCCAGCCCTGAATATTCAATAACAAGATTCTTTTATAGGGTAACAAGAACAATGACATAATGGGGGAGATACCTGGATGGGGATGACTCCTGATATTCTAATGATGTCTAAAATGAATAAAGTCCTTTATCCCATCAAACATTAAGAGGGATGACTATAGCCTAAGGTCTAAGATATAAACCTTTATCCTAATATTAAGAGGGAATGATTATAACCTGTGGCAGAGTAACTGAATAGGACAATTAGGGAAACTGGGTGAGGACATTAAAAGAGAACTGTGGCACAACAGAACCATCTTTCTGAAACTATTTCTTATCCTTTGAACTGGTCTTGTGCTCTTAAACTACTTGCATTTAACTACTTTGTATTGATTTACTTTATATTTAGTACTTGTTTCTCTGGCCTATTGTGATGCAAGATTCTTTTGAGTAGGAAGGGGTTCATTCTTTGTATTTATATTCATGATAACTGGCATAATAGATACTTAATAAAGCTTACTGTCAGTTCATGGATTCTCTAGACATTTCACCTTACAAGTGTTACATCCCTCTCATAAAAATCAAATTCAAAAAATAAAATTGTAAAGAGTTCATCTTTCTACCCCTCTTCCCTTCATTTTCTTGGCATGAGGCTTTATTTTTAATTTTTTTCCATTTTAATAATTTTTAATTTTTCCAAATACATGTAAACATAGTTTTCAACATTCACCTTTGAAAAACCTTTTGTTCCAATTTTTTTCCCTCCTTTCCCCCTGAGCTCCCCTAGACAAGAAGCAATCTGATAATAGGTTAAATATGTGTAATTCTTCTAAATATATTTCCAGATCAAAAGGGAGAAAGGGAGAAAGAAAAAAAAACAAGCAAACAAACAATGGAAAGGTGAAGATACTATGCTTTGATCCACATTCAGTCTCCAACGTGTTCTCTCTAAATGTGGATGGCCTTTTGGCATGAGGTTTTGAAGAAAGTAGTGACTTGGTGAATTAAAGTAATAAGTACCTATACCTATTCCAGTTCTGGAATATAATAGTTTTTGTCTATTGGGCTTATTGAATGTAAATATTGACACTTGTAAATTTGAATTTTAAAAATGTTTTTCTAGGCAGCCACTATGAAAGTGAAGAAATTAGAGGAAAATATTGAAGCAGAAAGAGCAGCGCACCTGGAATCCAAGTTCAGCTCTGAAATTATCCAGGTAACATTGATTAACAATTTTCTGTGTAATTCCTTAAATTATATATCATCAGTTAGGAAATCAGATTTCAAACTTAAACCTGAACTGTGAGAGAATTACTATGATAGTGGACAGATTACTGATTGTGTAGTCAGAGTATTCCAAGTCAGATCCCACCTTTGAAATTACCTTGATGACCATGACAAGTAATTTAGCCTCTTTGGGTCTATTTTCATCTATAAAATTAGAATTCTGGACTAGACGATTTCTGTTAGTTCCAAATCAGTTATTATTTTCCTTAGTTCACATGTTGAAATAATTTATTAAAAATTATAACATTTTGTTTTGATGTAACACATGTGTCTGTACCTTATGATAGGCTGTTTTTTCATGCTTGTAATTTATACATTATATTATCTTTTCTTTGGAGAACATTTCCTTTTAAGCTTAGCTCACCCAACTACCTCCTACTTTTGAGGTCTTTCCTATTCTCTTCTAATTTTAGTATCTCTCTCATCTCCAAATTACCATACATTTATTTTGTACATGTTTTATATGTATTTATTTCATATACGTGTTGTTTCCCCAATAGAATGTAAACTTGGGGACAGAAATTTTTTCATTTTGTCTCTGTATTTCCATTGCTTAGTACAGAACTTATTATATAGTGTATAGTTATACAAAATGAATTCACACAATAGCTTTTTCTAAGAATATATATCTCATTCTGCTAGTCTTCTGTAGTGATGATTGATCATTGCATAATTCAGAGTCCACCAGAGTTCTTAAATCTAACTGGCATTTCTCTATTAATGATTTTGAACTTTTAAAATTTGATTACATATAAATTTCTTTTTTCTTTTTCTTTTTCTTTTTTTTTTTTTTTTTTTTGAGAATCATATCCTTTGATCACTCTCTTTAGGAATAGCTCTTCAATCTTTATGTTTGTGTCAATTTCCTGTAATGGTTCATTTAAGTTTTTACTGTTATATTTAATGTAAATGTTTTTTTTCCCTAATCCATAATTTTTATTCTAAATGAATTGCCTTTATTCTGCAAGAACTTAATTATATTACAAGTTAAATTAATTTTAAAATTAATTCTCATTAATTTTCAGTAGTTCCTATCAAATAGTCATTTACTAGATACTTAATACTAGTTTTCTATTTGGGATTATTGAACACTAGACTGTTTGTTATTCAGATTTCCTTTCTAGGTAGTGCTTATCTAATCAATTTCATTGATCTATTTAAAAAAAAAGTGTTTATCCATAACCTAGTAGTTTTATAATTCTTGCTTTGTAATATAGTTTAAAGTCTGGAAGCTTCTCCCCTTCCTTTTTAAACATATCAAAAGGTAGTTTTTATTAAAATAAAAACTATAATTAGATATAAGGAAAAACATAGTAGTCCTTAGTTCCACAATAAATATTCCACAGTATCACTTACAACAATGTGTTATATGTTTCTTGTGCTGAGCTACACTCTGATAAAGTCTAGAGCAGACAGTAAGTAATCTGTACATGAAATTTCCTATGGAAAGGATGCAGAATTAGTTTTAAAAGTTGATGATAATATTAACATTTATATAGCACTTACTATATGTCAGGCACTGTGCTAACAGCTTTAAAATTATAATCCTCACAACAACGCTGGGAGTTAGGTCCATTTTTTAAAATGGGAAAACTGATGCGAACAGATTAAGTGATTTGTACTGCATCACACAGCTACTAAGCAACTAGGATTGAATTTGAATTCAAGTCTTCCAGGTCTATTGGGATTACTGCTCTATCACTATATCACCTAATATTATCTAAGTTTAATATGTTTTTATTTATTTCTCAATTTTGTTTTAATTTGGTTTGGGCTGCACTGAAGAATGTTGTGAGCTGCATGTGGCCCATCAGCCATGTTTCATATCTCTGGTCTAGGCGGAGCACTATCTCTTACTGACTGAGATCCATGGGATATGTTTCATCATTTGAGAATTCTGTAATTTGGATGTCTTAAAATTCCCCAGGGTCATAATTCCTCTCACATAATTTTATTTGAATGAGGTCTATAAATCTAGTGGCTATCCTAGAATGTAAATTCATTTAGTATCAGCTCATGGGTTGTTGCCAGGTGGCTATTCCAAGGAACAAAGGGAGATGCAAACATGTAAGGAGTTTTAATTGGCCTTCTTGTATTGTTTTTGTTTAGTTTTTGTTTTGTTTTTTTTCAGTCAAGTCCAATACTTCATGGTTCCATTTGGGGTTTTCTTGTAAAGATTCTAAAGTGGTTTGCCATTTCCTTCTCCAGCTCATTTATGAGGAAACTGAGGCAGGGTAAAGTGACTTGCCCAGTGTCAGGCAGTTAGTAAATGTCTGAACTCATGAAGATGAGTCAGATATGGGTTCCTTCCACTGTGCCACCTAGTGTCCTTAGAATGAAGTTACCAGTGACAAAATGAGCCTGCCAGGAGAAGCAGCTCAACCATTCTTCTTATTGGTTAGGTTGAGTAATAGGGATAGAAGGTCGCTTGATTTAGGGGAGAATGTCTTAACTTTGGAGTTGACCTTGGAAGTTGACCAGTTGCCAAAAGTCAAGCTGCTTCCAGTGGGAATATTATCTCTGTTGTTAATCTCATCAGCCTATCCTTCTTCTGCAAGAAGTCTCTAAGATAGTGGAAGCCTCCTTCCAGCAAGGCAGTTGGAGGGTATAATGTGTGGAATGCTGGTCCTGGAGTCAGGAAAACTGGCCTCACATACTTATTAGCTTAAACCTATTTACTTCAGTTCAGTAAAATGAGCTGGGGAAACAAATGGCCAAACCACTTCAGGGTCTTTGTCACAAAACCCCAAATAGGGTCACTAAAGACTTGGATACAGTTCAAAGAGTTCAATGACTCCTCTCCCGACACCCTCAATCCCACCTCAAATTTACAACACACAGATTGCTTCATCCATTGCCTCTAAAAGCTTATTACTAGGAAGCTCATCATCGGGGAGATTACTTCAGCTTTGGCACTTGTATCTCAATAGGTCCTCAGGCAGCTTATTTCCTTTTGATTGAAGTGCTAGCATGTGGAGGGAAATCTTCTCCCAAAGCTTCTATATAAAGGGATTCCAAAGCTCAGAAAACTTCTCATTTCTCATCAGATTTCGCTTTTTAGATTTCATTCACCATCTTTATGCCCTTGGGATGAGGGACACTGTTTTAGCTTCCTTTTGTGTGTCTTCCCCTTTGGATTATAAGCTTTTTGAGAGCAAAGACTGTTTTTTTAAACTATATTTACAGATATTTAGCACATTGTCAGGCATGCAGTAGATGCTGAATAAATGTTTATTGTACTATTGTATTGTACCCACCCACTTCTTGTCCATATTTGGGTCATTTCCTTAGTTATTTTTTGTTGCTTTGAAGTTGGCTTCTTTGTCCACTCTGTCTGATTTACTTTGAGGCCTTTACTGATGACATCTCACTTTACCTCTGCCAGTCTTATAAAGCCCATTAAATCTAGTCTCTTAAAGGAAGGCTTACTCTTGAGCCAGAGTGTAGAGGGCTGAAATTCCGAAAAGGTATGCTTGAATCAGACAACCAAGCACTTAAGACTAATTACCTATTCCATGTGAGACAATGACTCTATTAGCATATGTTTGGATAAATGACTTCTCACCATTGGTGTTAGCTGAATGTTTGGTATTAAGATAATCATAGGCAAGGATTGGAGGTTGGAGGGAGAGAGGCCAGAGTCACTTGGCTGCAGGATGAGGAGGAGAGAGACTGGTGACTCAGGACTTCAGCATCTAGGATTTTACTTTGTCTGTCTCCTTCACTTCTCTCTCTAAAGACCAAGGACTTTAATTTATCCTGACTCTTGCTGACCCCAAAACCCTCCAGGAAGCTAGCCTGTACTTTACACCAGAGAGTAATTAATTTTTTTTTTTAGGAAGCAGTATGTTAGAGTGGAAAGAACACAGCATTGAATTTGATTTTTCTAGCTTCTTAAATTTTTAAATAATACGTTTGATTTTTTTTTTCAGTTAACAGATCTTTTTTTTTTTTTTTTTTCTTCTTGCTTCCTTCCCTCCCTTTTTTTAAAGTAACAATAACAATACCAACAACAACAAAAACCCTTGTAACAAATGTTCATGGTCAGGCAAAACAAATTTCCACATTGTCTCTGTCCAAAGAATATATAGGCCATTGATGAGAAACTGAAGCATTGATAATATTATTCCCTGAGGCAGCCAGGCTCTGAGAATTGATCAGTTTAGCTTTAAGGTTCTACCCTCTGTGGATGTAATCCAGTAATCCATATAAGAGAATTGAAACCCATCATCATCTTTAAAAGAAGTACTTAAATGCTAATTAACAGGTTGTGGGAAACAGGAGGGGAATAACACCTACAATTTTTAGCTATAGCTCTATTTTTTTATTATAAAGTCTCAAGTCATATTTAAAGCTATATTCCCATGAAAGTGTCTTTACTCAGTTAATTCCACACATTTGCTACTACAAAAAATGCTGCTATGATGATTTTGTGTGTGTGTGTGTGTGTGTGTGTGTAGTTTTTTTCTCTGACTTTTACCTTTTTTTAGTTTAACATCTTAGTAATGGTTTCTCCAAATCAGTAGATATGTAAAGCTTAATGACTTTTTAGAATAACTTGAAATTATTTTCCAGAACAGTTGGACCAATTTATAACTCTATCAAGAGTGTATAAGCATATTTGTCTTTTTACTGCTCTTGTAATATTTTTGTCTTTGTCTTCTTTTGCCAATCTGATGGATGTGAGGTTAAAACAAAAGTTTTAAATTTTCATCTACTTATATTAATGATTTGAAGAATTCTTTCTTGGAGTTTTTTTTATAGCTTGTGCTTCTTATTTGAAAACTGCTAATATTCTTTGACTATTTATTGCTAAATGACTTTTTTTTTCTTGTGTATTTGTATTAATTCCAAATATATTTGGGATATCAGACTTTTATAAATGATATTGTCTGTAAAGATTTTTCCTGTTTAACCTCTCTTCTAATTATAGCTGCAGCGATTTTGTTGGTGCAAAAATTCATGATTATATATAATCAAGATGAAGAGATGAAATAGGAATCAGGAGAGGTAAACATGAAATAGCTTCAGGAGACCAATTGGTTATAAAAAGAGTATTATATAAAAGTAGTATAATAGAGATTCAATTTGTGACATGGAGCAATTATAATAAGACATCTATCAGAGATATGTAGGAATGCTATTTATTATGAATTAATAAGGAATTAGCAAGGAAAAAGATTTTAACAATTAACAAGGGGAGTTTCCTAGTGGAAGACACTTTTGAAGAAGATCTTAAGAGATTGGAGTCACACATTGGTGTCATAAAATGTCTCAAAAGAATTTGCAGGCTTGAACTCATCTCCAGATCCAGGGCAAAGTTTATTGTAACTGTAAGGCCAATTGAAGTGGGCTAAGTTCCTAAAAGATTTAGCAAAAAATTATGAACAAAAAGATAAATTTATAGGAGAAAGATAGATCAGGTTAGAGTGTCACTGACATGCTAATTTTATGGTTTAGAGATAGAGTTGAAGAATGGTTGTGAATGCACCTCATTATTATCTCAGAAACTTTATTATTACTGACCAACAGATTGTTTTCTGATAGCCAGTATTGGCTGCCAAGCACCTGCCTTAAGGCCTGGTGGTCTCCGGGCTATTGCCCCATTTCCCCTAGAAATGTCAGAACTGTGAATTGGGAGTATGCCATTGACTGGCAGATTAAATTCATAGAGGAATTTAGTAGACCAACCCCAAAAAGGCTTAGCATGGGAAGGGGGAATCACACCATTGATTGGCAGGCTAACCCTAAAAGATATTTAGCACCCTAGATGAGTTAGCTATAAAAAGGAAAAAAATATCATGGAGCAGAAAATCCAGTGTCCTATACACTAAAAGGGATTTTAGGAAAGATCCACACTAGTGATCCTCAAACTTTTTAAGTAGGGGGCCAGTTTACTGTCCCTCAGACTGTTGGAGGGCCGGATCATAGTAAAAACAAAACCTCATACTCTGTCTCTGCCCCTTAGCCCATTTGCCATAACGTGGCAGGCAGCATCTGGCCCATGGGCCGTAGTTTGAGAACCCCTGATCTACACTATGGGCAGATGTTTTATAGGGGAAATATAAACTTGGGGGGTTGGCTTCATAACTTGACTTTATGATTGAATAAAGTAAGATGGGATTTCTAAAGACCTCCACCTGGAGTAGAACTGTAATTGAAAATCCACTTGAACAAAAGACTTACATAAAAACAAAAAGTGAACAAAAGGCTCACTTAATGATCTCATCAGTGCCCTTCCTGCTTGCCTGAAGGAGTATTATAATCCTGTCAGTACTTTAAGCTTTCTCTGCTTATACACACTTAGTTACCCAGAATCTCATCAAAGTTGTCAGTTTTACCTTCTTTGATCACCTATATCCCTTGTTTAGTTGATATTTCTCCCTTACTCATAGTGTTGAGGTGTGAGAAATGAGAGGTGAGAGATACCCTACCAATAATGGAGTCCTCAGGCCGGTGTTGGTGTCACAAGTTTTTGTGAAAGAATTCACAGTCCCAATCTGCAGGTGAGGTTTTTGGCAAAAAATGGGTTTATTACACTTGGAAATAACTTTCTAGAGGGCCAGTTCCAGAAAGGAATTAGCAAAGATGGGTTTACACTGAGAAACAACTTCATAGAAGGCTAATTTAGCAAAAGTTTGGGGTACAGAGTCGCTTTTTTATTAGCTTTCTGTGCTTTGATGCTAGGGAGTGATTAGGGATAAATTTTCAATAAGGGTGATGATTCTTTTCCAGATCAAAGTGATTATGAGATCAGTTGGAGATGGGTGATTCCTGTGGGAAACCAGGTAGCTTTCCCAAGGGAGATTCAGGTAGATGGGGATCATTTCCAGGAATTTCCCCAGGCCAGGTGGCCTCCACAAAGATCAGGAGGACACAGTTCCCATTGCATCATTCCCCCCTCAAGCAATCACCCCAAATTCATTTGGGACAAAGGTATGAAGGTCTCATCTAAAACTGCTTGTAGCTGACAAGGCTGTAGATCTGTCTCTGTGCTCAATGGGGGTTCAGGTCAGGAAGTTAAATGCAATCTGAAAGGGGGTGGCAGCAACATCTAAGGAATGTTGATGTCCAAGTCAGGTGTCCCATGATCTTTAGACTAAACTTGTGGTTGGAAGTTTGTAACTTGGAGCCTGGAGGAAATAAATCTTGCAAGCACATTAAAAATGGGTTGGCATCCAGGGTGGAGATGGAGACATTTGGGAATGGGGCCTTTGCAAATAATGCATCAAGTCCCATCTGTGGGCTTCCTTGATCCTAATTGCCCGCTTCCCTCCTCCCCCCGCCCCCCCATCAACCAACAATCCTGAGTGCCCCCACTGCCCATGGAGCTCCCTAGCTGAAAGGCTAAGAAAGAGTTAACTACTGGCAGGGGTTATGAAATGATATCAAGAAAAGCCAGAGAAAAAATGCTAGGAGCAAAGTTGTCATCCTTGAAGTGGAAAACGGCAAAAAAAGAAGACTACAGTGAGAGAAAGACAAAGACAATTTCAGCCTTCTTTCTTCAGTGTGTTTACAATGGTGCTGTATTCTGAAATATCTGAAGTGAAGACTGCACCATTGTCGCTCTGTAAGAAGCTAGGTAGGCCAAATTGAGGTATAATCTCTTTTAGCAAGCACTGTGATGCCTCCTGAGCCTTCTCAGTCCTGCAGGAAAAGCTTCTATCCAGTTAGTAAAGGTGTCAACAAAGACCAAAAGCAACTTGAAACCTCTGTAAGGGGGCATATGTGTAAAGGCTATTTGCCAGTCTTCCCCTGGGTATGTGCCCCTTCTCTAAACAGGCTTTAGGAGAGGGGAAGTTTTAACAGCTCCTTCAGGATTTATTTGGGCACAAACTCGGCAGGCTTGGCAGACCTACTTGATCATTTCTCCCAGCTTGTGACCTGGAAAAATGCGTTTCACAAGGGATTGAAGGGCATTTTTTCCCAAGTGGGTAGTTTGGTGAAGACCAAAAATAAGTTTTCACTGACTTGCCTCAGGGATTAAAAGTTGGCTTGAGTGTGTTTGAAACCAACCAGAAGGAGAAAGGATATACTTCCTTTCTTCTGCAAGGGCTTGTTCCTGTGAGCATTATGAAAAGGTATAAGAATCAGGGAGCTGGGGAATTAAAGGTACCATAATCAGGAGTGAATGGGCAGCAGCTTGGGCAGCTGAATCTGCAAACCTATTCCTTTTGTTCTGAAGTGAATCACCCTTCTGGTATCATTCATAGAATATGACTGAAGCCTCTCTGGGTTTGTAGACAGCTCACAATAGCTATAGAATTTCTCCTGCATATTTAATAGGAGGATTCTTTGCTGTTAAAAGTCCCCTTTATTTCCATATACTCCATGAGTGTGCAAAATATGAAAAGCCTACCTGGAGTCTGAAGAGATATTCACTCTCATTCTCTTCCCTAATTCCAAAGTTTTGCTAAGGGCAATGAGTTCAGCTTTCTGGGCAGAAGTCCCAGGAGCTAGTGGCTTAGCTTCCAGGGTGCCATTGAGAGTCACCACAAAATAACCTCCCTTTCCTCATTTTCAAGAAAACTCATCTGTAAACCATTCACCATCTGGGTTATCAAGGAAAATGTCCTTCAAGTTAGGTTAGCTGGAGTATACAGAATCTAAAGCTTCCTCACAATTATGAATGAGTCACTCGATTGAGTGTTGTCAGGGAGCAGGGTGGCAGAGGTAAGGATGTGACACACCTGGACAGTCAGGTTAGGGGTGTGTAGTAGGAGAGCCTGATATCTAGTAAGCTGCCCACTAACAAGTCACTGATAACTTTTTGGCTTCTAAAATGCTCTGAACCTGGTGGGGGATTAAAACCCCACTCCTAGGATGAGTTTTGAGGCTTCTTCAATTAGAAGGGCCTAAGACACAAGGGCCATCCTAGGGAAAATGAGTCCAGTTTCTTTGAGAAATAGGTATCCAGGCTGGGATCAGGTCCAAAGTCCTAAGTTAAGACCTTCAGGTCCTGGGCCTTTCTTTTATCTAGATACAGAATGAAAGGCTTTTCTAAATTAGAGCCAGGGCAGGGTCAGAGGTCAGTTTGGTTTTTAGGGTCTTAAAAGCCTTGGCCTGATAGGACCCCAGTCAAGGAGAAGATTATCAGGGCCTTGATTAGAATTGTAGAATTGTAGAAGGGCTTGGCAGTAATCCCAAAATTAGGTATCCAAATTCTGCAGAAACCAGCCATGCCCAGGAAAGTGTATAACTGTTTCTTTGAAGCAGGGTCTGGAAGGGATAAAATGGTCTGTTTTCTCTCCTCCTTCAGAGAGCAAGAATTGGGGGTTAGCTCATGGCCCAAATATTTGACAGATAGGCGGGCATTGTGGGCTTTGGGTAAGGAGACCCTGTAGCCCCTGGAGGTCAGGAAGTTAAAGAGTTTTTATGGCTATGTCTAAGGAAGCCTCTCAGGTGGGGCTGCAGATCAAGATACCATCCATATATTGGATGTAACTGCTGTTAAGCAGCTCCAAATCCCTTAAATCTTTAGATAGTGCTAAAAGTTTGTGCTTAAGAAATTTCTCAATCAGGGGTTGCAATCCCTCCCTAGCCTCTGCCTTTATTGGGTATTGGGATTTATGGGGGAATACACTGGGGTCCAATAGTCTGACTAAGGCTGGGGTGGCAGGAATGGCTTGCCCAGGGTTTCCTTCTTCCCAGACAGAAGAATCTACTTTCTCCCAGATTTCAGAGGGAATATGGGAGGACTTTGAAAGCAGCCCAACAAGATCACCTGGAAGTCTGAGAAGAGAAAATTGGGTCCTCAAATTCACCATTAATTCTCATCCCAATAAAGGAGCAGGAAAGGAAGGAATAATAAGAAAGGAGTGTTTAAACGACAGGTCACCAAACTGGCAAGGCAGAGGGAAAGTCTCCAAAAAAATTCTTGTTTCCCTTCAATCCCCATTCCATGGGGGAAAGGCCGAGTGAGACCAGAGTGTTTGAAGCAAGGTGCAGAGGCCCCCAAAGCAAAAATAAATTATTATTTTTTTTATTATATCTTTTTATTTACAAGATATATGCATGGGTAATTTTTTAGCATCGACCCTTGCAAAACCTTCTGTTCCAACTTTTCCCCTTCTTCCCCCCACCCCCTTCCCTAGATGGCAGGTAGACCATACATGTTAAATATGTTAAAGTATTTTTAAATACAATATATGTTTACATATCCATACAGTTGTATGCCGCAGTTTTATTGCACAAGAAAAATTGGAATAAGACATAAAAATAACCTGAGAAGGAAATCACAAATGCAAGTGGACAAAAACAGAGGGAGTGTGGGGCAGCTAGGTGGCACAGTGGATAAAGCACCAGCCCTGAATTCAGGAGGACCTGAGTTCAAATCTGGTCTCAGACACTTAACACTTCCTAGCTGTGTGACCCTGGGCAAGTCACTTAACCCTAGCCTCAGGGGGGGGAAAACCCATTATACCCTTTTTTTTTTCGGGCATAGTTCCAAATTGCTCTCCAGAATGGCTGGATTCTTTCACAACTCCACCAACAATGCATTAGTGTCCCAGTTTTCCCACATCCCCTCCAACATTCATAATTATTTGTTCCTGTTATCTTAGCCAATATGACAGGTGTGTAGTGGTATCTCAGAGTTGTCTTAATTTGCATTTCTCTGATCAGTAGTGATTTGTCACACTCTTTCATATGAGTGGATATAATTTCAATTTCATCATCTGAGAATTGTTCATATCCTTTGACTATTTATCAATTGCAGAATGATTTGATTTCTTATAAATTAGAGTCAGTTCTATATATATTTTGGAAATGAGGCCTTTATCAGAACCTTTAAGTGTAAAAATATTTTCCCAATTTGTTACTTCCCTTCTAATCTTGTTTGCATTAATTTTGTTTGTATAAAAGCTTTTTAATTTGATGTAATCAAAATTTTCTATTTTGTGATCAATAATGATCTCTAGTTCTCCTTTGGTTACAAATTCCTTCCTCCTCCACAGGTCTGAGAGGTAAACTATCCTATGTTCTTCTAATTTATTTATAATCTCATTCTTTATGCCTAGATCATGAACCCATTTTGACCTTATCTTGGTATACAGTGTTAAGTGTGGATCAATACCTAGTTTCTGCCATGCTAATTTCCAATTTTCCCACAAGTTTTTGTCAAACAGTGAATTCTTGTCCCAAAAGCTGGGGTCTTTGGGTTTGTCAAACACTAGATTATTAAGGTTATTGACTATTTTGTCCTGTGAACCTAACCTATTCTACTGATCAACTAGTCTGTTTCTTAGCCAATACTAAATGGTTTTGGTGACCGCTGCTTTATAATATAGTTTTAGATCAAGGACAGCTAGGCCACCTTCATTTGATTTTTTTTTTTTTTTTTCTTCATTAGTTCCCTTGCAAATCTTGAGCTTTTGTTCTTCCCAAATGAATTTTTTTGTTATTTTTTTTTCTATGTCATTAAAATAGTTTTTTGGGAGTCTGATTGGTATAGCACTAAGTAAATAGATTAGTTTAGGTAGTATTGTCATTTTTATTATATTCACTTGACCTATCCAAGAGCACTTAAAAATTTTTCCAATTGGTTAGATCTGACTTTATTTGTATGGAAAGTTATATAGTTTTGCTCATATAGTTCCTGACTTTACCTTGGCAGATAGAATTTCCAAATATTTTATACTGTTGGCAGTTACTTTAAATGGAATTTCTCTTTGTAACTCTAACATTGGATTTTGTTAGTAATATATAAGAATGCTGATGATTTATGTGGGTTTATTTTGCATCCTGCAGCTTTGCTAAAGTTGTGGATTACTTCTAATAGCTTTTTAGTATAATCTGTGGGCTTCTCTAAGGATATCATCTTATCATCAGCAAAGAATGATAATTTGGTTTCCTCAATACCTATTCTAATTCCTTTAATCTCTTTCTCAACTCTTATTGGGGAAACTAGCATTTCTAATACAATATTGAATAGTAATGGTGATAGTAGGCAAGCTTGTTTCATTCCTGATCTTATTGGAGTGATTCCAGTTTATCCCCATTACATATTGTTAGGTTCTTACTAAGTGCTAAGTTGGTACTTAACAATTCTCTAGCTCAGAATTCACACCTTTAGTTCAAATCTATAAGGGAGTCTATACCTTTGAAGGAATACTTTTTTTTTAAAATTTATTTAGAATTTTTTTTCCACAGTATATATGCATGAGCAATTTTTTTTTATAACATTATCCCTTGTACTCATTTTTTTCCAAATTATCCCCTCCCTCCCTCCACTCCCTCCCCCTGATGACAGGTAATCCCATACATTTTACATGTATTACAATATAACCTAGTTACAATATATGTGTGTAAATACCATTTTCTTGTTGCACATTAAGTATTAGATTCCAAAGGTATAAGTAACCTGGGTAGATAGACAGTAGTGCTAACAATTTACATTCACTTCCCAGTGTTCCTCTTCTGGGTGTGGTTATTTCTGTCCATCATTGATCAACTGGAAGTGAGTTGGATCTTCTTTATGTTAAAGAAGATAACTACTTCCATCAGAATACATCTTCATACAGTATTGTTGTTGAAGTGTATAGTAATCTTCTGGTTCTGTTCATTTCACTCAGCATCAGTTCATGTAAGTCTCTCCAAACCTTTCTGAATTCATCCTGCTGGTCATTTCTTACAGAACAAAAATATTCCATAACCTTCATATACCATAATTTACCCAACTATTCTCCAATTGATGGACATCCATTCATCTTCCAGTTTCTAGCTACAACAAAAAGAGCTGCCACAAACATTTTGGCACATACAGGTCCCTTTCTGCTCTTTAGTATTTCTTTGGGATATAAGCCCAATAACAGCAATGCTGGGTCAAAGGGTATGCACAGTTTGATAACTTTTTGGGCATAGTTCCAAATTGCTCTACAGAATGGCTGGATTCTTTCACAACTCCACCAACAATGTATCAGTGTCCCAGTTTTCTCACATCCCCTCCAACTTTATCATTATTTGTTCCTGTCATCTTAGCCAATCTGACAGGTGTATAGTGGTGTCTCAGAGTTGTCTTAATTTGCATTTCTCTGATCAGTAGTGATTTGGAACACTCTTTCATATGAGTGGAGAAGGAATACTTTAAAGGAGCAAATTCATTGGCTGTAAGTAGTTCCCACAAGCCCCTGGAGTACCCACAAACCCATTCTCTGGGAAGATAAAAAGAGGCAACATTTAGTCTGAACAACAGTCTAGATTGGGATAAGAACAAGACTTCCCGGGAGAACTACAGGGAAGCTCAAAGAGATTCAGAACCAGGATTCAGGAAGAAGAGGATTCGAGATTCTACCTTTACTTTGGCTGGAGGCTCCAGAAGCCGCCTAAGAAACCTCACAGAGAAAAGGACATATAGAAAAGAAACCTCCTCCCAAAGAAGGATTACAACTGAGAGAGGACAGGACATAACAATTTGGCACCCAACGTGGGGCAAGGACTTATTCTGAGCCCTTCAGAAGAGCTTGCTCGGATCTTGACATTTTGGCGTCAGAACAGGGACTTGAACCCTGGACCCTCAGATAACAACATATGATGCTTACTGATGGTTTTAAATAGATGCTATTGATTATTTTAAGGAAATTTCTGTAATCTTTTTGCTAATATTTTATTTAAGATCTTATCATCAATATTCATTAGGGAGATTGGTCTATAGTTTTCCTTCTCTTTTTTCAATCTATCTGGTTAGGTATCAGTACCATGTCTGTGTCATAAAAGGAATTTGGTAGGAGTCCTTCATTCCCTATTTTTTCAAATAGTTTATATAATATTGGAGTTAATTGTTCTTTAAATGTTTAGTAGAATTCACATATAAAACCATCTGGTCCTGGGGATTTTTTCTTAGGGAGTTGATTAATAGCTTGTTCTATTTCTTTTTTCTAAATTGGGACTATTTAAGCAATTTACTTCCTTCTCTGTTAATCTGGGAAGCCTATATTTTTGGAAGTAGTCATCCATTTCACTTAGGTTGTCAAATTTATTGGCATAGGTTGAGCAAAGTAACTCCTTATTATTGCTCTAATTTCCTCTTCATTGGTAGAAAGTTCTCCCTTTTCATTTTTAAGACTAACAATTTGATTTTCCTCTTTTTCTAATCAGATTTACCAAAAGTTTATCTATTTTATTGGTATTTTTCATAAAACCATCTCTTAGCTTTATTTATTAATTCAATAGTTTTTTTACTTTCAATTTTATCAATTTCTTTTAATTTTAGAATTTCAAGTTTAGTATTTGGACATTTTTTATTTGGTCTTTTTCTAGCTTTTTAAGTTGGAACCCCAATTCATTAATTTTCTCTTTCTCTATTTTATTCAAGTAAGACTCTAAAGATATAAATTTTCCCCTTATTACCACTTTGGCTGCATCCCACAAATTTTGGTATGATGTCTCATCGCTGTCATTATCTTGAGTGAAATTATGCTGTTTTACCCAGTCATTCTTTAGTATGAGATTATTTAGTTTCCAATTACTTTTTGGTCTATTTTCCCCTGGCTTTTTTATTGAATGTAATTTTCATTGTATTGTGGTCTGAAAAGGATGCATTTACTATTTCTGCCTTACTGCATTTGAATTTGAGGTTTTTATGTTTTAATATATAGTCAGATTTTGTATAGGTTCCATGAACTACTGAGAAGAAAGTGTACTCCTTTCCATCTCTATTTAGTTTTCTCCAAAGATTTATCATACCTAATTTTTCTAGTATTCTATTTACCTTGTTGACTTCTTTCTTATTTATTTTGTGGTTTGATTTATCTAATTCTGAGAGTGCAAGGTTGAGATCTCCCACTATTATAGTTTTGCTGTGTATTTCTTCTTGCAGCTCTCTTAATTTCTCTTTTAAGAATTTAGATGTTTGCTTTTTCCAGTTCACTAATTCTGTTTTTTAAGGATTTGATTTCTTTGTTTTTTTTTTTTTTAATTATAGTTTTTATTTACCAGATATATCCATGGGTAATTTTACAACACTGACAATTGCCAAACTATTTGTTCCAATTTTTCCCCTCCTTCCCCCCTTCTCCCCCTGCAATGGCAGGTTGACTAGTACATGTTAATTATGTTAGAATATAAATTAAATACAATATATGTATACATGACCAAACAGTTGTTTTGCTGAACAAAAGTTATCGGACTTTGAAATAGTTTACATTTAGCCTATGAAGGAAATCCAAATTGCAGGCAGACAAAATTAGAGGGATTGGAAATTCTATGTAGTGGTTCATAGTCATCTCTCAGAGTTCTCTCGCTGGGTGTAGCTGGTTTAGTTCATTACTGCTCTATTGGAACTGATTTGGTTCATCTCATTGTTGGAGAGGGTTACGTCCATCAGAATTGATCATCATACAGTATTGTTGTTGAAGTATATAATGATCTCCTGCTCCTTCTCATTTCACTCAGCATCAGTTCATGTAAGTCTCTCCAGGCCTTTCTGAAATCATCCTGTTGGTCATTTCTTACAGAACAATAATATTCCATAATGTTCATATACCACAATTTATTCAGCCAATCTTCAATTGATGGGCATCCACGTAAGGGATTTGATTTCTTTATCCACTCTATCTTTAAATGAGTAGGATGATTTATCCAGACCTTCTTGCCAAGCTTCTCTTTCCTTTTCCCATTTTTCTTCTAGGTCTCTTATGAGAGCCTTTTTAATTTCTTCTATGAGAATCTTGTGTGCTGAGGACCAGATGATTTCCTCCTTTGGGGATTCATCTGGAGACAGTCTGTTTTTAGTCTCCTCAGGGTTTAGAGTCTGCTCTCTCTCCATATAGAAGCTATCAATGGTTAGAGTATGCTTTAACTTTTTGCTTATTTTGTCAAAGAAGAATCAAAGAAAACAAACTAACAAAAAAACAAATGCAGTCTGCTTTTTTTGGGGGGGGGCGGTGCTGGATGATATTACCAAGCTTCCTCCATAGACTGCAGGGGGCAGCAGTGAAGCACTAGCAGGACAGTAATGCCTCTGCTGGGCTTGTGCTCTGAGACTTGAGGGTGTTTTGAGTCACTCTGTGAGGATGTGGCCAGTTCCCCAGAGACGCTAGCTTTTCAGGGTTATAGTCTTCACCCCCTGTGTTTCTAGCTTCTCTGCTGAGCTACTGGCTTGCTGCCAGGGCAAAGTAGCCAATACTGTGATAAAGTTCTCCCACCAGAAACGGCTGAGATCACACCCTACACCCCCCCTCCCCCGTCAGGTCTGTTTAGTGTGTGCTGCTTTCTTTACTCTCACTGTCGCACTCTTGCTGCCTGCCTGCCTTCAGTCTGCGCCTGATCTAACCATCCTGCCCATGAGCAAAAACAGACCTTTTCTGATGAATTTCGAGGATATCTTCTGTTGGTAATTATTTGTGTTTTTTTTTTTTTTTTTTTTTTTTTCAGTCAAGCACTAATTCCGAGGCCTTGTCATGAAATAAAGTATTCTGAGAGCAAGATGTAGCTTAAATAGATATGTGTATTCTCTCTGCCATCTTGGCCAGAAGTCCCATGAATATATCTTTTAAAAGAAACAAAAAAATTAAGAATAGAAAAAAAAAGTTAGCAAAACCACTAATATGTGTAAAAGGTCTGAAAATATATGAATTGTTCTACATCCATGGATCTCCCATCTTTGCAAAATAATTTCTTTATAAATATTTTTTCTTTGGGGGCCATGATTATTTTCCTCCTTATTTTGAACAATCTTGTCAAGTTTTTATAAATTTTCTCTCCATTTTATGTAACAGATATTGATATTTAAACTTGAATTACCTTTAGAGTGGTCTTTTTTCTTTTTCCTTTTTTTCTTTCACTTCCAAGTTGTACAAGAGAAAATGACCAAGCGTGCAATGATATGAAGTTTCTTGTTACATCTGAATAGTGAAATCAAACCTACCAGCATCTTTCTTGTCTTCTCCAAGGAATATTTATATTGCATTAAACATGTCTTTTATTTTAACACACCTAGAGAGCAGCAATTTGGATTTTGTCTAATTTTTTCAATACTTTATCATTTATTTCCCCAGGACAACGATACCACATTTCAGGTATAATATATTAAAGTTAATAGTTATAACTGATCTAAAAATTGTGAATCTTACACTCTTTTTCTTTTTCCGACACTTCATTATGATCATATTGGAAATGGAAAGGGGAGTATTTATTGAATAAAGAAATTGTTTTCCACATGTAAAATGTATGAGATTGCCTGTCATCTAGGGGAGAGAGTAGAAGGAGGGAGGGGAAAATCTGGAAAAATGAATACAAGGGATAATGTTATAAAAAAATTACTCATGCATATATACTGCCAAAAAATTTATAATTATAAAATTAATAAAAAAA
Organism: Sminthopsis crassicaudata; assembly: GCF_048593235.1. NCBI lineage: Eukaryota > Metazoa > Chordata > Mammalia > Dasyuromorphia > Dasyuridae > Sminthopsis > Sminthopsis crassicaudata. The sequence goes on from NC_133617.1 coordinate 647,110,496, forward strand.
TTTGTTTTCAACAAATTCATTTTTCCAATGAGCTGCCATGGTGGGCTGTGTGGATTGTATTATTAGCCAGACTCCTAAGTTGATAAGGTAACATACACATCCATGTCTTTCAGACTTATCTTGGCCAATAAGTTCATCATCAAGTGGCCAACATCCTTTTGATGAATCTATATATATTTATCTTGTATTGTTTTATAGATAGTAAACTCAGATCTCTGCTTTGAAGTCTTTTCAGCATGGTAAAACTTGAGAAGTTTTGATTCTATTCTTTTAGATTTCATAGACTAATTAATGCTATGTGTGTAATGTCAAGGACCATATCGGTTTTATTAAATTTTTAAAAAATACCTGAAAAAAATTTTTTTAGCACACAAATGAGACAGCCATGTTTAAATAACCAGTATGACAAAGCTCAATTCTATTTTAAGTTACTAAGTATATTTGTTAAAATGGTCTGTTGATTAATTAGTATGTGAAACATGACTTGGCTGAAGTACTAATTAAATAAAAAAATAAATTTTCAATTTTATTTTTTGACTATCATCATTTTTCTTTTATGTTTAAGAATAACTTTACAGTGCACTGGTATTTCCAGGAGAAAAAAAATTTCCTAGTGTTCCATTTTGATTTTCTCGATTAGACTGGTTTAAAAGAAAGCAATTAAAAAAAAAAAAAAAAAAAGGAAAATGGTTGTTAATGCAACAAAATCAAAATGGAAATTCTCCTGCAAATTGAACTAGCATTTCTTTTTCCTGATCCTTTAATTGTAGAATATTTTTTATAATCATTTAAAATAGTTAAAAAAAAACTTTTAGCAACCTCTTTTGAAATTTAAAAAATATATTGTAGCCCTTCCTTTTACAATTGCAAAATAATATGCTTTAAAGGTTAAGAGATCTTTTAAGTCAACTGCAGAAATATCTTAAGGTGTTTGTAAAGATAGGTACTAAGTGTTCTATCTTTATTGATGAACTATTTTATATTTGATTGGATTAGTACACTAACATTAAAGTCTGTATTACTGCTAAGAAGCTGTATGACCTTAGACTTTTACTCTTCATGATACAATTAATTCCCCCTCTTTGTTATTATTGTTATCATCATCATTATTAATAAAACTAGTAATAATAACATTAAACCAAATATAGTAAGAATTGAAAGATAAATTATTTTCTGTTTACTTTTTTTTTCCCTTGAGGTAATTGGGGCTAAGTGACTTGCCCAGGGTCACACAGCCAGGAAGTGTTAAGTGTCTGAAACTAGATTTGAACTCAGATCCTCTTGTCTTCAGGGTTAGTGCTCTATTCATTGTGCCACCTAGCTGCCCGATGTTTACATTTTCTTTAGAAAATAAACCAGAAAGCAAGCTATGTTGGGATGAATAATAATTTGTTATTGAAAAAATATCCTGCTTGATTTATGTTTTATGATAGCTTTTCTTGGCTTTCTTTAATTGTTTTTTTAATGTCACCTGGTAGTTACGAATTCGAGATCTTGAAGGAGCCTTGCAAGTAGAAAAGGCAAGCCAAGCAGAAGCTGTGGCTGATTTGGAAATGATCAAGAATGAATTCAAAGAAGTTGAAAGTGCCTATGAGCGAGAAAAACATAATTCACAAGAAACTTTTGCAAAACTCAAAATGTAAGTTATTTTATAGCAATATTTTCTAATTATTATAAAGATTTTCTGAAACAAGCTGAAGTCTAATTGTATATTCCTTCCTGACAAAGTTCTCATTAATGTAAATAAAAGACTGTATAAACTAGAACAGTAATTTACTACCTACTCCTTCTGTATTATATGTTTTTTAATGTTCAAAGCATCATATGTCAACTAGGCAAAATGCAATTATAAGCTTTAAACTTTTTGTTTTTGATGTTATTCTGTTAATTGCATTGAACATTTCCACAGAAAAGTACCACTTTGAGAGGATTCTGGGAAGATGGCAAAAGAAGTCAGAAAATTCTAAGCTCCCATATTTCCTTTACAAACAAGACAAATAGTGCCTCAGGATGAACATGGAGCAGCAAAAATAAGCAAGAGTTTTTTTTCTCTTCTCAGTAGAAACATTGCAGGATGTATTGTACTAAAACAGCAAGGGAAGCTCTGGGGGAATTTTATTTGGTGGTAGCCTTCGCTGTAGGAATTTTCACTTGTATGGGGAGTTGGGCATCAGAATGGGGGAAGACAGAGGGAACCTGTGCTGTCAAGGGACAACAGGCCTAGCTGTGTGGCCAAGTCAGGCTTCTGGGTGAGAAGAAATTAGAACATGCCTGGTGGCTGCAGGAGCAGGGCAGAAGTTTGGCAATGAGGCAGCTGGCTGTGGGCACATGGAGGAGAACTAAGTTCTTGGGTTTGGTTCCAGGTTAGAGGGAAGAACTGAAGGTTATAGCCACTGGAAGGTTCTCAAGGAGCTAGTGTGTTGGGGGAAGGGATCTTCCTGTGGCTTAGAGTGCAGAGGTGGGGCCCAGGAAACAACTCAAAAAGTAATAATCAGAAGGGCCTGCGACCAGAGTCACTGTCCCCCACACCCCGGTATAAAAGGGGATTATCATACGAGCTGCTATAAATAGGACAAAACAAAAATGAGCAGGCAAAAGAAACCCAAGCATAGAAAGTTACTACAGGAATAGGGAAGACCTGGGCTTATCTTCAGAGGAGTATAGAGAAGCAAAAAAGCGCCACTCCTACCCCAAAGAGTAGTGTCAAGTGGTCACCTGCCCAAAAAGAATTTGTGAAAGAACCCAAAAAAGACTGAAAATTAAATAAGAGAGATTGAAGAAAATTTAAAAATCAGATCAAGAAAAACAAGAAATTTTTGAAAAGAAAGTCAACCATGTGGACAAGGAAATCCAGAATCTTATGAAAACTACTTGAAAATTAAAATTGGGAAAGGGGAAGCCAGTGAAGTTTATAAGAGACCAAGAAATAAATAATATATAAAGATTGAGAAGATAGAAGATGAGGTGAAACATCTCTGAAAAGAAAAATTGATCTGGAGAACAGATTAAGAACAGAAAACATAAGAATAGCTGGACTACATGAAAACTACAAACAAAAAAAAAAAGAATCTTGGCACAATAATAGAAGAAATAATGAAAGGAAATTGTCATGGACTAATCAATGAAAATTGTCATGAAGTGAACAAGAAGGGGAAAGTTAGAATAAGATAGGGGAAAAAACTTACTGATCACTATCTCTAAGAGATCCTACAAAGAAACCTATAGAACTATCATAGTCAAATTCTGAAACCTCCAGGTTAAGGAGAAAGTTTGAGCACAAGGATAAACAATTCAAATTGTTCTTGCCACAATTAGAATTATATAAGATCCAGCAGTTGCCACACTAAAAGACTGCAGGTCTTAGGACATGTATCAAAGAACAAAGAAGTGGGGTTATAGTTGAAAATATCATACCCAGCAAAATTCATTATAATCCTGAACAACAAAAAAAGGATATTCAATGTTTTGTCAGACATTAAGGATTTTGTTGACGTACAAGATCCATAGTAAACACCAAAGACTGACTATAAGGGATTCAATAAGGATAAATTGTTTCCTTTTCATATGTGGGAATGTAAACAATATGTCTAAGGTTATCATTAGCAATTGGGTATTTTGAAAGAAAGATTGGGTAGAACTGTGATAAGATTCTAGAAAAGAAAAATTGTAGGTAAAGGCAAAAAGATAACTCATGTATAAGGTACAATAAGAAAAAGTGACACAGAGGAATTAGATGGGGGAGGAGAGCTGGTAGTTCTTTCATTGGGAAGGGGTTAAAGAGGGAATAATACATACATATCTTTTTATATAATAGTAGCTTTTTAGTTTTAAAAATAAATGCAAAGATATTTTTCAACCTTCCCTCCTGCAAAATCTTGTCTTCCAAATTTTTTCCCCTCTCTCTCAGCTTTCCCCCTCCCCTAAACAGCAAGCAATCCAATGTAGGTTAAACATGTGCAGTTCTTCTAAATATATTTCCACGTTTATCTTGCTGCTCAAGAAAAATCAGATCATCAAGGAAAAAAATAAGAAAATAAACAAGCAAGCAATCAACAACAGCAAAAAAGGTGAAAGTATTGTGTTTTGATCTACATTCAATCCCTATAGTCCTCTAGGGATTCAGATGGCTATTTCCATCACAAGTCTATTGGAATTGGCCCCACTCACCTTATTGTTGAAATGAGCCACATCCATCACAGTTGATCATTGTGTAATTTTCTTGTTGCCACTGGGCCCAATGAATGTTCTCTTGGTTCTGCTCACTTCACTTAGCATCAGTTCTTGTGAGTCTCTCCAGACCTTTCTGAAATCATCCTGCTGATCGTTTCTTATAGAACAATAATTTTCCATAATATTCATATACGATAATTTATTCAGTCATTCTCCAAATGATGGGCATCCATTCAGTTTTCAATTCCTTATCACTACAAAAAAGTCTGCTATAAACATTTTTGCACATGTGGGTCCTTTCCCCTTTTTTATTATATTATCTCTCTGGGATACAGACCCAGTAGAGAGATTGCTGGATCAAAGGATATGCAGAGTTAATACATAGATATGTAGAAGGATTCAAAAGTCTTCTAATTTGGAAAAAAAAAATAAGAGGGTAAGGAGATAAAGAGTGGAGAGAGAATAAGGGAGAAGGAATTCTGATATGAATAGGATTAAAGATTGACTAAAGAGAGAATAACATATATTTAGAGGGGAATAAAAGTATTTTGAACTTATAAAGAAATAAGAGACTGAGGGAATAAGATAAGGAGGTGATGCTATAGAAGGGTGTGTGGATTAATAGGGATTGGATTAAAAAGGGAACAACATAAATATTTGGAAGGGTGTGAAAGTCTTCTAAATTCAGATAGAAACAAGAGGGCAAGGATATTAGGGTCAGGAGAAAGGATAAAGTGTGAAGTCTGAGATAGCTCCCTGTTGACCTCAGGATCAGCCAGTCAGGGTAAGCAAAAATCCTTGGTCTTTAGGGGGAGAAGTAAAAGAAGACAGATAAACCTCTATGAACCTCGAGGCTCACCACCAACCTCTTGTCCTCCTCCAAAGTGACTCTGGCTTGTCTTACTCCACCCCCTAATCCCTCCTACAATTATCTTTATACACCAAAAGATCCAGCCAGCACTGAATAGTGACAAGGGCCATTTTCCAAGCATATGCTAATAGAGTATTGTCCAATAGGAACTAATTAGCCTTAAGTGCTCGGTTGTCTGATTCCAGGGCATCAACTCAGAGTTTCAGCCCTTTACAATAAGAGGAGAAAGTTGGGTTAAGTAATAGGAGGACAACATAGCAGGTTGAAGTAGAGGAGCCAGGAGCGATAGGAATAACATGAGGAATAACATGAGAAGCAAAGGAGAGGAGTGAGGAAGTATAGGAATAAGGTGAGAAAGATACTAAGGGAAATAGGAGAGAGAAAAATAAAAAAGTAATTATAGTTTAGAATGTGAATTGGATGAATTCACTTATAAAATGGAAATAATGGATAAAAAATTTGAACTCAACCATATGTTGCTTTCAGGAAATGCTATAAAAATGAAACCTGTACACAATCATAAAACATCAGGAGTAGAATTTGTTGTGTAAAACAAAGGAGGTAGTAATCATGATTTTAGGCAATCTAAAATAGATTTAATCCAAAGAGAAAATTAGGGAAACTATACCATATTATCAGTTATATTAATCTACATTTTTAAAGACTATTTAAAATAACTAGACAATATAACATTGGAATATTGCTGTGGTGTAGGAAATGATGAGTTGATAGATTGAGAAAATTATGCAAAGACTTGGATTTATGAAAGAAGATGCTATCTACCATCAGAGAAAACAGGACAAGTGGAAATAAGTATAGCACAGTTTTACATGTATGCATGTGAGTACATATGAGTATATATGTGAAATATATAGATATCTGAATGCATGTATGTGTGTATGGAGGTGTATATGTATATATGTATATGTATTTATATCTAAATGTAGCCTTTGAAGGAAGGGAGAGGAGGAAAGGGTGAAAAAATAAAATAAAACATGTCCAGAAGACAAACAAAAACCTACAAGGAAGCAAAGATGGACATCTCTGAATATGTTGTGTAGACTTTGTATTATAGGCTTTCTTAAAATAGAAATTAATTGCTTTACAAAAAGGGCTTCTACAAGAGAATCTCTTACGTTCTGCTTTTTATATGGCAATGTTTTTTTCCCTTTTTCTTAATTTGTATTTTAGTTTAAAATAAACAAAGAAAAGTACTACTTTGCCATTAAATTCTTGCTGACTACCAAAAATTGATCAATCTTGCTTTTAATAGCATATTTGACTTTGTTAATTTTTAAGAACAATATTCTCAATTGTTTTTTCCTGATGCTAAGACTGAGAATGTAATGATATATATATATATATATATATATATATATATATATATATATAATATAATAATATAAATGTTGTTAGTATTGCTATCTTTAAGTCACCTGAATGCCAACTTTATTGCTTTTTTTTTTTAAGTGTTCTTTTCAAAGTCCTAACTGTAAAATTAAAACTTTTTCTTCTTCCTGGTCTTTCTTGTCTTCTTTATCTTTAATTCAATTGACATCTCCTGGATGTGTTTCCTTATTTGTGTTATACAACACTGTTCTCTTCTGCTTTTTCCTTACTTCTTAGTGATTTTTTTTCTCCTTAACATCCTTGGGCACTCCCCAAGACTTAGCCTTTTTCAATATTTTTTCTCCCTCAGAATTAAGAAATTTTCTATTATCTGGTTCTGGAAAAGGTAGAACTTTATATTCTTTTCTAAATTATTGATGATATAATGAAAAAAAACAGATTTATCTAAATATCAGATTTTATCATTTTGGGATTTATAATCTGGGCTAATTCCATTTTCCACCAAACTCTTATACTGTTTTCAATTGCTATAGGTGACTTAGGGAATAGAATGCTGAGCTTGGAATTTGGAAGATCTGAGTTCAAATATAACCTTGGATCCCTCCTAGCTGGGTGACCTTGGACAAGCCATTTAATCTCTGTTTTTCTGTTTCCTCATTTGTAAAATGGGGAGTCAAAATAATAACCCCTTCCATGGTTGTTGTGAATGGTTGTTGTGAACATCAAATGAGACAGTTTTTGTAAAAGCACACAGTATTTGACATATAGTAAACTTTTTATAAATGCTAGCTTTAATTATAATTATATAGTTATTATTATACAGTTTTTCATTTATTTTATTTAAATGTATTTATTCCCCAGTATGTTCCTCTCTTTGTTTTATTGATCATTATTCTTAATTTTGCTTATACAATAATTTATTTTTCTGATCAGTTTTTCTATGGGTTTGTCAGTATATCACTAGAATTACTTATTCCAGAAGTATACATTATAATCCATTTTCTTACGTTAAATAGTGTACAACTCTTCAGATCCAGTTCAGCTTACTTTCTTTTATTTTGGTCTGTGCTGTACTCATTGCTCATCTGCATTGTCTGCCCAAGCATGAGCTGCTGGACCAGGTCAAGGAACTTTTAAATTCAAGCTCATATAACATTCTAGACCAGGAGTTGGCAAATTTTGTTCTTGAGCCAAATCCTGCCTGCCGACTGATTTTTTGGTGGCTTGTGAACTAAGAATTCTTTTTATATTTTTAAATATGAAAACCTTTCTCAATTCAACAAATAAGCAGATTTGATTTGAACCTCTGACTATAGTTTGACCTACTCTAGTCGACAGGCATTCTTAATCAACTTGATTTTTTTCTGTATGGATTGTTAGATTGAATTATTTCAAATGGTTCATTATTTTTGAGCATTTTTACTATGCATTGAATATCCTTTTTTAAAATTGGCATACATGCTTGTTGACCATACCTATCTTTGTTTTTATACCTTGCTTAATATTAATTTCTGAAAATTTAAGATATTTATTCCTGTCATTGTTATTAAGAAATTGTGTATGATTATGTAAAATATGCATGGCAATTATCTTGTTGAAGGATCTTTTATGACTTGTTTTGCTTTCTTTGCTAGAACAAAATTCATTTTTATATTCAGTAAACACAATGGAATAATATATATTCTGTGCCTTTTAAAAGACATTTATTTTTTGGTATCCTATTATTTTTAGGTGTCTAGCTTTTTCTTTCTTGTATTTTCTCCAAGGATATTCCTGGTCTAAGTACAGATGATTTTTAAAAACAGTTTGCAGAGCTGAAAATGTACAGTTATAGCTTAGTAATTATTAATGGCCAATTATATTTAGTTGTAATTCTATATTTGATGTGTTATTTTCTCCATTTTGTAATATCTTCCCCTCTTTTAGAGAGATTTGGAGTCAGATACTCACTGCCCTCATATAATTGTGTCCTCTTCAGCTCAGATCTCCTCTTATACATACATGGTTTCTTATAGTTACTTTTGTAATCTTTTCTTTCTTTGATGTCATTTCTGTTTTTATGTGAAACACAGAGAAATTAAACATTTGCTGGGCCACATTGAAGTCTGCAACACTGAAGAATGCATACCCAATCAGATTAAAATGTATTTGGGAAATATTTAAAAAAATATAAATACAATGTTACTATATGTTTTAAGACACTTTTAAGACAGAAATCCATATATATGGATGATTTTCTTTCTATTTGAGTTTCACAATACTGATGTAGCTTCTTGAGATTTTGGCATTAGAATTCAAATATAGGGAAACTGAAATCCCAAAATTATTAAAGAAGAGTTTGTTATAGACATGTTGATTGATTTTTACCCCCATTTTTTCAACTTTAATTTTCATCTTTAAATGCTTTGGGGATAGTTTCAATTGGTTGTCATACAGAAGTCTTATGCAAATTCATTTTTGTTAATTATCTTATGATGCAGATGAGTTTGAATTTTTGTTGTTGTTGTTGTTGAGGCAGTTGGGGTTAAGTGACTTGCTCAGGGTCACACAGCTAGGAAGTGTTGTTTCTGAGACCAGATTTGAACCAAGAAAGATCCTTCTGACTTTCAGGCTGGTGCTCTACCCACTGTGCAACCTAGCTGCCCCTATATTGAAATTTCAAATGTTGAAAGCATTTCAAGTATTTTCAAGACCCTTTTGTCTTTATTATACTGTTGATTACTTCTTGAATAAAGAGAAGAAATGATGATTGTTTATATCACTGTCTTTTCTTTTATTCATTTACCATTTGAATAAAATCTTACTCAAAATATATCAGTTTAGAAGTATATTAGGTTCACAATATATTTTCTTCTCATTCTTATATGTTTTTCTAGTTTCCTGTTGATATTGAACTTTGCCCTTAATATGTCAATGGAATAAATTTACATTGCTGTCTGATTTGGAAATGGGACCCACGTCAGCAATCTATTATTTCTTCTGTATTGAAATAGTCATTTTCCTTTTTGTGTATAATATTATTCATTGTTCATCATTCCCAGAATATTTTGAAATTCTGTTCATCATTTAACATGATTTATTCTCAAGAAATTTTTGTATAGTCTATGTAGCTCTTTTATTTTATAATCTTGAGTCATATTTTCCAATGATTTTTGCCATCTTCCACTATATTTACCTTTGTATTGGTAGTAAAAGCATTAAAATATATTTTGATTTAATTTAGAGTTTTATTAGGTTCTGCATAGATGATGATTATTATTTTTTTATCATAGCTTTTTATTGACAGAACATATGCATGGGTAATTTTTACAACCTTGTCCCTTGCACTTATTTCTGTTCCAACTTTTCCCTTTCCTCCATCCCCTCCCCTAGATAGCAGGTAGTCTCACACATGTCAAACATGTTAAAATATATCTTAGATACAATATATATGTGCAGATCCATTACAGTTTTCTTGTTGCACAAGAAAAATTGGATTCAGAAGGCAAAAATGACCTGGGAAGAAAAACAAAAATGCTAGTAGTCCACATTCATTTCCCAATGTTCCTTCTCTGGGTGTAGCTGATTCTGTCCATCATTGATCAATTGGAACTGAATTGGATGTTCTCTTTGTCGAAGATATCCACTTCCATCAGAATAATCCTCATACAGTATTGTTGTTGAAGTGTATAATGATCTCCTGGTTCTGCTCATTTCACTCAGCATCAGTTGATGTAAGTCTCTCCAAGCCTCTCTGTATTCCTCCTGCTGGTCATTTCTTACAGAGCAATAATATTCCATAACCTTCATATACCACAATTTACCCAACCATTCTCCAATTGATGGGCATCCATTCATTTTCCAGTTTCTAGCCACTACAAAAAGGGCTGCCACAAACATTCTTGCACATACGGGTCCCTTTCCCTTCTTTAGTATTTCTTTGGGATATAAGCCCAGTAGAAACACTGCTGGGTCAAAGGGTATGCACAGTTTGATAACTTTTTGAGCAGAGTTCCAAATCTGCAAAGATTATTTACCATTTCTTGATTTCTGTAGTTGAGTTTAAGTGCAAAGTTGTACTTAAAACATTGTAATTCTTTTTGTTTATCTTATGAAGTATACTTTTATGTATTTTTTTCATTTAGACATATAAGCTAACCTTCATTTGACTCTCTGTAAAGAAACTCTAGACCATAATTTCATATATTGTTTTATTTACAGTGAAAATGGTAATCTGTTACTGGGGGCCCATACTCAATTTTATCTGTCAGCTGATTGCTTTTATGACATAGTCTTCAAGAACCTAATGTCATCTCTCTACTATCAAAGATGATATTCATGGTGGATTATTAGATAATTTTGATAGTATAATTTGAGATTTATTTTTAACCATTTCTCCCTTCTTACTTGATTATTTTTCTTTTATATTTTTGTATAAATTTAGTTAGTATTTTTTCTAGTTTTATAAAGTTTCCTATTGGAACTCTGTTTGGCTAAGAACATTGAATAATCTTCCTGTTGTTGTTATTCCTTTATCTATGTTAAAAACTGCTTTTAGACATATTTCTAAAAGTTCTTTTGTGTCTTCTTAGATTATTTTGAAATCTTGTTAATTCAATTGTCATTTATTTTAGAAATTTATACATTTTTATTTTTAAATGTTATTGGTTTTTAGTTTTTCATGTCATCATAGTTTTCCTTCAGCATCCTGTTGTCTCTAGAGAGCTGCCTCATATGATAAATTGCATTTAAAAAAAAAACAACAATATTTTTTCCTACTTTTTTTTTAAAAAGGAACTCAACTCACCATTACATTGAAAAAGTATAATAATTTCTAATTTACAGTACCACTGGTCCTCTCAACCTCTGTGAAGGGTTGGCTTGGTAGTATTCTTTTTTAATCTCTTATTTTGAGCCCATATTTATAATTTATAAATATTATATGTTATACTATTTATAATTTAAATTTTTTCAAATTTTTGATTGTGTGTGTGTGTGTGTCTGTTATTTGTTGAAGTAATTGTATATATTTTTTCTTGCCTCTACATACTTCACTAAGTATTAATTCATATAGATTCTTCATGGTTCTCCATATTCATCACATTATTTCTTACAGCATACCTGTGCCATAATTTGTTTTGCCATTCCCCAATTGATAAGTATAAGTATTTTAATTTCTAATCCTTTCTATTACAAAAAGTGCTGCTTAGTTGGTTATATATTAGAACTTCTTATCAGTAGCTTTCTTGACACACTTTATTTTGACAAAAAAATAATTTCTCCATAAACTTGTTTACTCTCAAGTATTATCATCAAAACAAGAAATCCACAAAAAAAAAAAAAAAAAGATAAAGCCTTGTGAAGTAAATATCTGTTTAAGACGATGGTATCAAAAATGGAATTTGTATTTCTGTAACCTAAAATATAAGAATGATAAACTCCTGGTCAAGAACATGGGAGACAAGAATGGCACAATTTACATTCTAATTCTCAGGTCTTTTCCATTTCTGCTGTAGCTGTATTCTAATCCTCCAGATTTCTTTATCTCTATGATTCCTCTGATTTTTCAGTTCCTTTTTAGGTATCTTATCTTCCTTAAGTGGATTGTAAGTTGCTTAAGCATTGGGCTATTTTTCTTTTTTTTGTTATTTTGCAATTCCAAAGGCTTAGCACAGTGTCTGGCACTTAATAAGTGCTTTATCTATCTACCTATCTAATTATTTAATTAACTAAAAAGTATTGACTGAAGTCCGAAGAACTAAGTTCCCATCTTATACAGTTAGTTCTTATGTCACTTTGGTGAAATAGTTTTAATCTTCTTAGCTATTTTATATTAAGAAATAATGAGGCAGGTTTCTGAGGTTCCTTCAAGCTCTGTAGATCTGATTTGGTGATAAGACTAGATTCACCTGAAGTCTAAGAAGTCTAAGAAATCAAACCCAAATGTTAAATTGAAAAAGAAGAATATGAAACTGCTCGTGTGTATTTCTCAAATAATGTACTATGCAGTCTGTAGTGTAACTTCTACAGTTATAGTATAGAAAAGGAGGCTTATTTGATCTCATATACATTGCCCATGATTAGATCATGGCTGTAAAATGGTATGTTATTCAAAGGAAGTTAAATAAAATGGGGTGGAGCTGGGGTGTAAAACATTATATATCCAGAAGATATATTAATATCAGATAATAAGGGAACCAACTAGGGAAAGCATAGTGAAGAATATTTGTATAAGGATCAATGGAAGTAGAAACAGAAGTAATATTGATAGTATTGGAATGTGTTACAGACCACCTGGTCAGAAAGAGTAAATAGATGAACAATTTAAGAAACAGATCATAAGCCAGGCATGGAGGCATAATATGGTAGGGGGATTTTAATTATCTGGACATCTGCTGGAGCTTCCTCTCTGCCAATTCTCTCTAACAATTTCATGATTTTACATAATGCTAATTCTACCCTTTAAAAAGTGAAGCAACCAACAAACAGAAATTCTATTCTGGATGATAACTTGGAAAAAAAAATACCATGTCATATTACAATTTGTATTAGTGAAGTGGAGGAAGTCAGTTCAGGTTGATCATAATCCCTCATGAATAGCATTCTGTAGCTATAAAGAATAGAAATTGTTGTTAACAGGGAAAAAAAAAAAGGAATTGTCGCAAGTAACTATCTGTGTAGTGGCAAAATCACGTAACCCAACTTGCTCAACTGAATGGATGTAATCTCAGATAACAGAAGATGGCTACAAGAGAATTGTCTCGTCTTGTGAGAATAGTGTTAGAAATGCAAAGAAAGCGAAGGTTGAAGAAAAAATCCTTTAAAATCTGTTCAGAAAAAGAGAAAGTCTGTGATTGTTATGTGGGATGCAAAGGATGATAAATGCTGAGGGATAGAAGGCAGGGCCATGCTATTCCTATTTTGCTGCTTTCTCTCTCTCTCTCTCTCTCTCTCTCTCTCTCTCTCTTTTCTGTTAATGAGAAGGATTTCTGACAGACAGTTGCAACAGGCAATTTATACTTGTGTTAAGTAGGAAGATAAATCAAGAAACAGAGCACTTAGTTGCTCTTGATCAATTCAAGTCCCCTGGCCCAAATGAACCACATTTTCAGTACTGAGAGATCTGTCATTTGTAGTGCTGAATTGTACTGCTAATAATCTTTCAGAGATTGAGATAAATCAGAGAAGGAAAAAAATCCTGAATTTTCATAAAAGGGAAATGCTTGGACCATGAATCTGGGAGTTCTACTTTAATTAGTGGGAAAATTCCAGGATTAATAGGAAAGTTATAGAACATCTAAAAAACACAGATTCTTTTAGAATGAGTTATTCTAGATTAATATTATTTCTTTTTTCTTTTGTTTTAAATATTGTTACTAAACTTTCGGTAGGTCATAGATACAGATGCAATTTAAGTTGTTCATTACTATTCTTGTGGACATGATGGAGAGATATAGGTGAGGTGATAATGCTAGTTGGATTTAAAATTGGTTAAATGACCAAATCCAAAAAAATTTTCATTAAGATTAATTATTATCAGTTGTATCCCTGATCTAGAAACAATTAAAACTATATATAATATCATAACTATTATTATATCTAACTTTTAATTTTTAAATCTTCACATTTCCTAACCAAAAGGAAAAAACATGTTTTAACATTAGACAGCTAGTGTTGGTCAGGGTCAGAGATCTTAATGCCATTTGAGAAGAAAAGCTAGTTATTGGCTCTTGACATATTGTAAAAGAGTTATGGTAGGAAGCTGCAGAGATTATCATGCACTCCATTGAGTTGCTGGAAAGTTATGTTATCATTCAGTTTTGGCTAACAATCTAAAGTACAAGCTAAAAATAAATCTTTAAGGACAGGCATGAGTTCATTACAGGATTTTGCTGGATGTGGAGTGATGTTTAATGATAAGAAATAGCCCCTATGATCTAAAGTAGAAGTAGCACTAGACAGTTGGCAGCATTGCTTCGGGTATTGCTTTTCAATGTGGTATGCATTTGTTCCCTTCTCCCCCTTATTTGGAAGACCAGCTGTGCTGATTTGTCCAGATTGAGCTGCCAACCCTAAGCTGCCAGTGGTCATCACTTCTCCTAGGGTCTCTTTGTTACTGGTACACTCTGCCTTCATCATTCCGGCTGGTCTGTGGATCCACTTCATTTAAGCCACTTGGAGGAGATCAGCAGTACATTTGGGATTCTAGACAGTATTGCTTCCTTAGTTTTCCTAGCACTGAGAACAGTACCTTGTACAGGCTAACTCCTTTGCTACATTTGTTGATTATAACAGTTGGTATTTTTCATATTCAACAAATAACTGACTGAACAGCCTCCCTAATCTGTGAAATTAACTGAAATGAATGCCACCTCAGAGTCAGTCTCTGCAGACACTTATCACATTTTAAATTTAAACCTTGGAGATGATTTAACTTCTCCATAATTGGTATTTCTCATGTTTGAAAACTAGCAAATTTTCTTTTAATCTTTATGATTCAGAACTGCTTTCTGCCTGGGTTAAAGCTCTTTTCCTTTGCTACTTCTCCCCATTCCCTTATTCTTATCCATCCTTATCTTTCTCTGTCTTCCTTTTCCACTATCCCCTCTGTGCTCTGGCACAACCCCAGCCTTGAATTCCCTTTCATTCTGGAGCATATCTAATCCTATGGTGCTCATTAAAACCTATATTTTAGGATATTTGGGATAATGTACTTACAAAGGCTGACTATTATTCTCTGACACATAGTATCAGGAGGAACAATTTGCATAGTTCCTATTCCTTTTAAACTCTATGCTTTTGCTACCTCTACTTACTACTTTTCTCCTTTAAAGTTCACTCCAACCTATCTAGATATTTGTCTCTACCATTTATTGAATTGCCAGTTGCTCCTCTCCTCTTGGTATGTTCAGGTATGTAGCTCATAACCTTTCCTTCAACCTCTCCATGTTGAACACATGGCCTCTGTTTCCAGAATACTCCAACCAAACTTAGGAGTCATCATAAGCTAGGACCTCCTTATCCCCATCATCATGTCTGAATCAAATTTACTTTGGGTGCAGAATTTCTTGTTATGGCTCTAGTTTAATTTCAAGAAAAACTTTTAGAATTTATTAAAAATGTGGAGAATTGACCAAACTGATGATTTGAAATAATTGAATGCCAAAAGGACAATGGGATACATGTGACTGAAATAAAAACTGTAGAGTATTTGAATAAGATCACTGCGTGGGAGATGAAGGGCCACAAAATGTATATAAAGTTTTAGTTCTTATGCCCAAAATGCTATAAAGATATGCATATCCTTTGATCCAGCAATATCACTACTGGGTCTATATCCCAAAAAGATAATAAAAATGTGGAAAGAATCCATATGTGCAAAAATGTTTATAGTAGTTCTTTTGTAGTGGTAAAGAACTGGAAATTGAGTGGATGCCCATCATTGGGGACTGGCTAAATAAGTTATGATATATGAAGGTAATGAGATATTATTGTCTTTTAAAAAATAATGAACAGTTTGATTTCAGAAAAGCCTGTTAAGACCCACATGAACTAATGCTGAGTGAAGTAAACAGACTCAGGAATACATTGTACACCATAATAAGATTATGTGATGATCAACTGTGATGAATTTGGTTCTTCTCAACAATGCAGTGATTCAAGGCAATTCCAGTACACTTGAGATGGAAAATGTCAGTTGCATCCAGAGAGAGAACTATGGACATTGAATGTGGATCAAAGTATTTTCTCCTTTTTGTTTGTTTTTCCTTATGATTTTGCCCCCATTTTGGTATGATTTTTCTTGTACAATATAACAAATATGGACATATGTTTAAAATGATTGTACATATTTAGTCTATATCAGATTGCTGTCTTGGGAATAGTAGAGATGAGGGAGGGAGGTAGAAAAATTTAGAACATAAAGTTTTACAAAAATGAATATTGAAAACTATCGTGACATGTATATGGAAAAATAAAATCCTTTTAAAGATAAAGTTTCAGTTTTTTGAAAGAAAATAAAAGAATATGATTTGAATAAAAACTGAGAAAAATCACTGGAGACAATTAAGAATTGGGCCCACATTTGGATGGTAGAGAAAGCTCAAAAAATGAAAAACATTACCATTAAAGTATTTTTGATGTATTTAAAGCCTACTTAGGCTTTTGCAGTTGATTGCCTACTGCAATGATGTTGACCTTGTGATGAAATTGAAGTGCTGATGAACAATGTTTTTGACCCAGCTTAAGAAAACCTCTTATGTAAAGTCACTCAACTAAGTATCCTTGAAATATTTTCTTTTTTTCTTTTTCCTTAAGAAAATGTGAATATTTATCCTGGATTTACCTAAAAAAGTGAGGGAATCCACAATTGGAGTTTTTCTTAGAAAATATGATGGAGAATTGAAACTATTTTGGTTGGCCCTGGTTCCAAGATACAACTGATTGTCATTATTAGCATGTTCTGTATTTGAGAATTTGCCTACTTGCTCAAAATTTGTAACCCTCAAAATAAGTATTCAAAGAACTTTTTTGGTCACTTATGGACATGCAGTGAATTGAAAATTTTGATTTGTTTGGTATACATGTTCCCAAATGAGCTTGAACAAGGCACTGCTCTGCCTTCTTGTGGCAGTTCTCATAATGTTAACAAGTATTCTTTTTGTCTGTTAAATGCTATATTTTTTCATATTTTGGGGGATTCTTTTGCTATTTAAAATCACCACCAAGGATAATATTGAAGTGTTTGTTGGTATTCCTCAGTGAAAGAAGACTTTGATGTGCTTTATAGAGAAAATAAATACGTTAGATATGTTTCTGTCAGACATGACTTATAGTGCTGTTGGTTGTAAGTTCAGTGTTAATGAATAAACAATATAGTGCATCTAGAGAAAGGAAGAGTAAATTTGCCAATGTGAAGTTGCACTAGAAAGTGCTAAAGTTAAATAGAGGTTGCAGGAACCTAATCCTCGGGAACATTGCTTGGTTATCTGTTAACTCTATATTTATGGCAACTTTATAAAAATATCTATTATGAATGATGAGGATTGATTATAGAAGAAATAGAAGGCATGATTTAGAGGGTAAAATATAAAGAGAGAGAAATAAAGTTAAGGGCTACTTTGCTACTAAAAATAGGAATTACAAAGACTGAAATCAGTGCATCATTTTTCCTCTCTCCAAATGTTTTGGTAATATGACTATATGATCCTATGTATATATTCAATGGATAATGTTTATATTTCTGATCTTGATGCTTGTCATTTTCACCTATTTTACAATTACTGGTCAGTAATCAAAGAGAACTATTCTTAGGATTTCTTAGAACTTTTCTTAGACAAAAAGAATTACTGTCCTCCCACATAAGTATTTTGTCTCCTGTTTATTCCATTGGAAAGCTTCACTGCTTACCTTCTTTTAACTCTAAATTCTTAGATTCCTTCAAGACTTATCTCAGATACTACTTAAGATTTTTCTGTTATCAATAGTATCATCAGGTTTCTCTTGACCACTACTCCTCTGTGTATGTACATCTTCCTCTATTTTTCAAGTTCTTTGATGGCATGGATTGTCTTAGATATGATTTTTTGTTCTGAACTTAAATACTAAACAAAATAAACATTTATATGTACATTATGGAATAGGAAAGGATTTTACTTGAAACTGTCAAATCTATTATGTAGAGCTTACTTTTCTCTTAAATATATTATAAATTTAACATGTAACTCTCAAACAATCCTGCTTGCTTGTTAATCCTTTTGGTCTTCTGTATTTTTCTCATTTGGGGGAGAAGAATAGAGAGAGATATCTTATCCTTAATCCTTCTATTCCATTTCATCTCCCTTTCCAATTGAATAAAAAGAAAACCCAGCCTTAATAATAAATGTGCATCATTGTGAAAACAAATGCTCATGTTGGTCACAACTCCAAATATATGTCTTGTACCTTGAGTGCATTACTATTCTCTCAGGAGGGAAGCCTTGTTCATCCCTGGTCCTTTGCAAGTGTAGTTAGTTACTACTGATCAGCATTTTTAGGAGTGTCATAGTGGTCTTTTACAATGTTCATGGTCTTGTATAAATTTTTTTTCTGGTTCTCTTCACTTCATTCTACATATTTTCCCCCAAGTCTTCTTGGTTCATTTCTTTTGTCATTTCTTACAGCATGATATTATTTATAACATTCATATATCACAATTGTTTAACCATTCAGAGCCTCCCCAAATGACTGGATTTACTGCTCCAACAATGTATTAATGTGTCTCTTTTTCCCTCCAATGTTAGTCATTTTACTAATTTTCTTTCCCAGCCTAATGGATATGAGGTATGAGTTTACATTTATGTGATTATTAGTGATTTGAAGCACTTAAAAAATATGGTTGTTGATAACTTGTATTTCTTTCTAGAAAACGGCTTTCTAATATTATTGGATAGTTTATCTGTCAGGGAATGGCTTTTGTTCTTATAAATCAGCTCCTTGTATAACTTGGAAATGCGACCCAGATTGGAGAAACTTGCTACAAATCTTTTACCACTTATCCATTTTCTTTTTAATTTTGACTACATTGGTTTTATTTGTGCAAAAACTTTTAAATTTTATATAATTAAAATTGTTCATTTTATTTTCTATTATCCTCTCTATCACTTCTTTGGTCATGCGCTGTTTATGCATCGTTTTTCAAAAGGTGATTTCTTCTTTGCTTTTTAAATTATTATATGACTTTTATTTAATTCATATCTATTTGGAATTTATCTTCGTATATAATATGAAATATTAGTCTATACCTAATTTCATTCATTCCTGTAATTTCTGTCAACCAACCATTTAATTTATAAATTAAATATCTATAAAGAAAATACAGAACAATTGGAAACATGTACTAATAGCAGAAAGAATTAAAGTAAAACCACCTTTAAGAGGTAGCTCTTGAGTGAAGGAAGCTGAGGATTAAAAAATAGAGTTGAAGAAGTATATCATAGGCACATGTAAAAATGGCATTTCATCTGTGAGCACTCAACAAGTAGGCCAATTTGACTAGAATAGATTGTGAGTAAGGATTGGGAAAATAGACTGGTGCTTTATTTTTGTCTTTCTTTGTATGCTTACTGCTTAGCATTGTGCCCAAACTTGGGAACTATTTAATATAAATGTGTACTGATTGATTTTATTAGAGTCGATTTATAATGGTCTTTAACTTGCAACTAGAGAAGTTTGTATTATATTCAAGTAGCAATAGGGGAAGTTACATGCTCTGATTTATTAGGCAGTAATACTTGATATCATTACTTGACTATAAAAGAATTTCCTTTTTTCTTTCTGAGGCAATTGGGGTTAAGTGACTTGCCCAGGATCATATAGCTAGGAACTGTTAAGTATCTGAGACCAGTTTTGAAGTCAAGTCCTCTTGACTTCAGGGCCAGTGCTTTATGCACTGTGCCATTTAGCTGCTCCTTCTTTCATTTCTTAACATGATCTTAAGGATATTCTCTGAGTATTAAGATATGGATTGATTTAATTTAGAGACTTTTATTGATTTTTTGAAATAGAATTTCTGTACCTTCTCATCCTTTATAACAGTTGTTGGCACACAAGTTGTAAAGTATCTTCTTGGTGGTCTTTTTGTAAATGTTTGCCATGAGGTCTGCAATAATAAGCTAAAGGGTTGATTTTTGTTACTATAGTAACATCATATTTTTCTTTGTTTTATTTTTACACCATTATATTCTGATCTCCCAAATTGGGAATCTGCTGCAAAATTTCTGTTACATTTGTCTGGAATCATTCAAATCTAGATTACACAAATATACATATATGCACACATACTTGCACACATATATACACATGTCCATATATACTCAATCAATTATTATTAGCATATGTCTCATATATTTTGTGGATGGTTTTCATAAAATTTTAAATTCTAAAGTGGATTTTCTCTTTGAAATAGTATATTTCACGAGGATGTTTAAAATATGTAGACTATAATATCAGCAGTAGGACAATAGGACAGTAAATCTTTTGGACTCAAAATCTTATAAGAAATTCAAAGCTGTCTGTAAATTTCTTCCTGCTTATCTGTGTCATTTTACTCTTTTAATTAGTATGGATGGAAAGTATTTATATGTGAATTTTTCAGTTCTATTATCTTTACTTTATTTGAACATAAAAAACTATGACAATTATTCAGTTTTGCAGAAGCTTCTAAGCTAATGTTGTATGTCCATCAAAAATAATTTGGAGATCTAACCAATACCACAAAATCTATTTTATTTATAACTTCAGGCACAGTACAAACATATAATAACATAAGGGGAGGTATAATTTTCTTTAAAATCTTTCATTTCAGTGTATAGAATCCTTTTTATTAAAAAAAAAAAAAAGGTAACTTTAAATGCCTTTGGCATGAAAACATGATATATAGTACATCTGTCAGTTCTGTTAAGGGTGTATAATAGCCATTGACAAAAGTATATTTGAAAAACCTGCTTTGACACTTTACTTTTTCAGATTAGAAAGAGAGTGTTTCTCTAAAAACAAGAAGCTAAATGAAGAGATCGAGGAACAGAAGAAAGTAATTATGGACCTCTCAAAGAGACTTCAGAGTAATGAAAAAAGTTTCAGTGAATTACAGGAAGAACTTGCAATGGTAAGGATAAAAAAAAATACCCTATGGTACTTACTTTATTGGGTCAGTAGTTGATGTGTTGTAGAGTTTTTTAATGCCATAAGCTAAAAAATTTTATGAAAATAACTTTGATGCATAATGGGATAAAGTTTCAAAATGGTTATCTTGGATGTGCTAGCTTAAATTACATTAATTAATGAATATTATAAATCTCACTAATTTGGGTTCCTTTTGTGTTCAAGTAGCAAAGGACTAGTATGAAATAGTGAAATGTCCTAAGGCATGGAATTTTTTTTCGGTTATAGAATAGTTTTTTTTATCTTATTCCACAAGAAAAAAAAGTTAATACTTTTTAATTGTGTGACTCTGGGCAAGCCAATCACATTTGCCTCAGCAAAAAAAAAAGAAAAAAGAAAGAAATTTTGAAAAGGTTGTAAATAAATATAGAAAACACAGAAAGGATTACGTGCCCATAAACAATCAGTACAGTTCACCTTCCTTTTTGGTAAATCCTACAGGATCCCTTTCTATCCTATGTTTTGACATCAGTCTCTTTAGCATTGCTCCTCTTGGGAGCAAAGACCATAACCTTTATCTCTCATTGAAACGCATTCTGTTCAGCAAATTTCAAATCTCTCATTGGAAGGGTAAGTTTCTGAATTATTGAACTTGCGGAATCACTTATATTTCAGGGGCTCCTAGAAAATTTTGGTGTATCCCATGTAGAAGGGTACTTAAAATTTTTGTCCAGATCCAAAATACACAGGATTATGCACTGAGGGAATCATGGAAGAATTTCCATCCAGGAAAGTTTCTCCTCTGAAAAAACGATGATGCCTAATTGATGGACAAGTTCTTAGTCTCTGTGGAGAAAGCTCTGTTTGAAACATTTGGGGTGGATCAGATATCCACCTCAGATAGTAAGTCAGTTTTCTTTGCCTTTGGTTTTTCTTTTGCTTGTGGGTTTGAGAGAGGCCAGTTGAGCACCAAGTAAGGTGCTTGATGAGTACCTTAATATTTGGTAATATTATTTGGTAATATTTGGTAAATTTTTGAGATGTTCTTTGTTGAATCTGCAAAATTGCCTTTTTGGGGATAATTATGATTTTTGCTATACCTA
Organism: Sminthopsis crassicaudata; assembly: GCF_048593235.1. Lineage (NCBI taxonomy): Eukaryota > Metazoa > Chordata > Mammalia > Dasyuromorphia > Dasyuridae > Sminthopsis > Sminthopsis crassicaudata. Next base: position 647,132,609 of record NC_133617.1, read on the forward strand.
CAGGTCTGTATGGGACAGTTAGTTTGTATGGAGGATAGGGTGCTAGGCCTAGAGTTAGGGAGACCTGAGTTCATATCCTGCCTGAGACATTCACCAGCTATGTGACCCTGACCACGTCACACTTCAGTTCCTCATCTATAAAAGGACCTGCTCAACAAGGAAATGGCAAATTATTCTGACATTTTTGCCAAGAAAATACTAGATGGGGTCACAATGAGATGGACATGACTGAAAATGATTCAAGAGTGTAAAACTGCATAGGGACATGTCAATTTACTGTTATGACTCTTTCCCTGATGGCACTAGAGAAGCAAGTAAAAGAACAATGTTTATGCTTTGCTGGAGTCTCCTAAGCACTGTTCCAAATTGGGGAAATGGACTGGATGTAAAATATAACCCCTGGTTATTTGCTGGGAAGAATGGGTTTAAACTCAAAATTTTCTTGGTTGCACCAAATTTATTTCCAAATCCAAAATAGTCAGTAGATGGATGATCATTATAACGATTAGTGTTGGGCTTGGGTCTAACAGATCACTCAGGACTTTGCTCTTCATTTATAACAAATCTCAATGAGGATTTTTGCTCCTGTATTTCTTTTGGTGGTTAGCTCTTCTGACCTTTAAAGCTCTTTAAGTCATAGACATCTCCAATACTTTACCTAAAAGTGTGAAAGAATGGACCCTACAGAGATAGAAACAAGATTCATACTGGTTTTCTGTGAGAGAGAGCCTGAGGTCATTATGTCACCAAGAGGCCCACAGCATCTTATTTTCCTTCTCAAACTCCCAATGCGCCAGTACAAGAATAAGAGACTTGGTTTGGTTCGTTAGTAACTTTTGAATGAACCCCAGTTCTAGCTCTCTGGTCAATCAAAAATGTTGTTCTTCACCCAGCTTTAGCAGAACAGAATTAGTTACAGAAGATAGGCATGTTCTCCAAAGCCCAATGGAGCTTAAGTAAATGGGATTATATAAGCCTAAGATACATCTAAATAGTAACTAGATGATATAGTGAATAGAACAAGGCATGGGATTCTTTTAAAAATAAATGCAGTACAAATTTTTTTTTTCCCTTTAAAAATATTAATTCTTAATTCCTCCAAAGGTTTTCAAAGAGTATGTTGGTTAATGAAAGAGAACTGGTGAAAATTTAGAAGAAATGCCTTCTTTGTCACAGTTTTATATATATATATATATATATATATATATATATATATGTATTATATATATATATATATTTTTTAGATTGATAAAAGTTTATTATGGGGTTTGGAAGTAAAGTTAAAGTGTAGTTAGTAAAGTTGAAGGTAGAGATAAGAGGGCACCGGAAAGTGTTCCAGTGAGCATAGATCCTTGGCATGCCAGGTGTAAGGCTTCCATGTTTGGAACCTCTGCAAAGAGAGGGCTCCAGCTTGGCTCTTTTATAATGAGAGATATAGCTAAAGAGGTCTGTGGGTGGAGTCCCAAGGGCTCAGATCTGGGTGGGGGTTGTCACAGTTATATTGTATGACTTTATGACATTTTACCTATCAGGACCTAATCTTGGTAAAAACTAGGAGGAAAGACTAGATGGTCTCTGAACATTCTTTCTACTTAAACACCAAATAATCTGGAACTTGAAGTTTTCATGTAACTCATACTATATCTGCTTCTCCTGAATCTGCATACTTTTTTTTCCACAGAAAAAAAGATTATAGATAATAGTAGCTGATGGATCAGAGATTTAGCATTAAAAAGTATTCTAGATAATCCAGTTTAATCCCTTATTTAACAGCTGATAAAATTGAGGCCTGGAACTAAGTAGCTAATACTCAGTCCTTTGTTAGAAGTAGTAAATCTGGTATCTGAACGTGTGTCCTTTGATCCCAAATTCAATATTCTTCCCCCTGCCTCATGCTTTTTCTTGTTTTATTTTATTGTTGTCCACTCTTAGTATTCATTATATCATTGTCAGTAACTTTTTCATCACCAAGGCTTTTAGGGTGTTTTAAGCAAGTTTACAATGTTTTGGCTTTATAACTTCTTAGGTATAAAGGTAAAGACTATAGAATTCAGGACTGAATGAATTTTTTTTAATTCTATTTGAATTGCCCCTCAGTGCCTGGTTAACTTTTGGTTGCATCATGGCTGTATTTGGGTATATCTGGTGTATTGGAGTTTGAGAAAAATCTGGCAGTTTGTATGAATTTGAAATTTAGTCCCAGGGCTTTAAATACAATGGTGGGCTGTACTAGACTTTTCTTCTTTCCAGCTTCTGGCTTAATATTACTAGCATGTGTGGGGAAAAATGTAGTTTGGATTTTTTTCTGTAAATTCAGAATCTCATAATTGAAAGAACCCCTAGTGAAACTTTGACCTGGATAAAAATCCCCTCTGCAATATTTTGGACATGTTATTATCTTGCCTTTGGCTACAGGTTTTAGAGGAGGAACTTCACCTCCCAAGGTTCTCCTAAGGCACTGGATAGCTGTAATTACCAGGGCCTTTTTCCACATATGATCCCTAAACCAGTCACTCACATGTGTATTTATTCTTCCTAGTTGTTTCCTCTGAAACAAATGGAACAATGTCAAATCCTTTTCAACATGACATCAATATTCTAAATGCTTAAAACCAGTTATCGTTTTTCCTCCCCATCAGAATATTTTGTCTAAACTCAACATTCCCACTTTCATCAACTAATTATGTAATATGATTTCAAGGCCCTCTAACACCTCGGTTGCCTTTACCTGGACTCTTTTCATCTTATTGCTTAAATAGGCATTTGTTAAGCACTTTTTTGTATCTGGTACTGCAGCTAAGCATTGGGGTTACAAACACAAAAAAATAAAACAGTATCTATTCTCAGAATAAATATGTTTTTGTTATTTTTATCATATTAATATCTATCACATATAAGCAAATATAAATATAATTATATCCAGAATAAATATAAAGTAATTAGGGCAGGCATTGTAATTGGGGTTATCATGAAAGACTTTATGTAGAAGGTGATGCTTGAACTCTATTTTTAAAAAAAGAGAAGTTCTTTAAGATGCAAGTGAAGAGGGATTGTACTCTAGCGATGGAGGATGGTCAGTTAAAGGTATGGCCATGGAAAATGGATTGTTATCTCTAAGAAAGAGAAAGCCAATTGGCTGGTTGACAGTGTGTAGGAGGGGGAACAATGTACAGTAAAACTGGGAGGATAAACTTTAAAGTGAAGAACTTTAAAACCTAAACAAAAGAGTTTACATAGCTAAATCTACACTTAAGAAATTATCACTTTGGTATCATTGTGATGGATAGACTTCAGTGGAGAAAGACTTGGAGTCAGGAGACCCATTAGATGGTTATTAAAATAATTTAGATGAGAGATGATGGACTAAATTGGGTAGTTAAGGTGAGAAAGAATGAGGTATTGAGAATAATGTCAAAGTTAAAAACCTGGGAAACTGGAAGAATAGGGTCTTTGGAGGAAAAAAGGGAGGTTAGAAAGTTTAGTTGGATTTATAATGAATTTTGTTTTGGATACGTAAATGCTGATTTATTGACTGTGATTGTTTCCTGACCTACTGACTTGTTGAGTTTGAGTTGTCTATGGAAAAACACAGTTTGAAATATCTAATAAACAGTTAATGCAGTACTCTTGTTCAAGTGAGAGATTAGGAATTGGTTAGCTCATTGACATAAAGGAAATAATTAAATCCATTAGAATTTATGAGGTAATCATGAGTGAAAGTAGAAAAATGGAAGAAGGCAAAGAAAAGAGGGGAAAGAAGGGAGAAGAAAGATTGGGGGAAAGTGATAGGTGAAGAGATAAGAGACAGAGACAGGGGAAGATCTAGGACAGAATCTTTGGGAACATTCACAAGTAGGGACTATGCTATAGGTTATGAACTAGCAAAGGTAACAAGAGTGGTTAGTAAGGAAAACTGGGAGAGAGAATTACCATGAAAACTTAGAGAGAAAAGAATATTCAGGAGGAGAGGGTGGCCAACAATATAAAATAGAGCAGATGAATTGAGAAAGATGAGGAATAAGGTAGGCCAGTTGATATCTGATTTAGCAGTTAAGTCATTGGCTTTGTAAACTGTATTAGTTGAATGATAGGTTTAAAAACCAGGTTGCAGAGTTAAGGAGTGAAAAGAAAGGGGGTGGATATAGGAAATGTAAATAGCTTTTTCTAGGAGTTTGGTTGAAAGGGGAGGGAAAATAGAGGACAATAGCTTTGATAAGATGCTAGTAAAGGTGTTTTTAAGGTTCAAAAACACTCAGGCATGTTTAAAGACATGAGGGGAGGAAATAACAAAAAAGAAAAGTTTGAAAATTTGACTGGAAGAGATGATTGAGATTGTAATATTTTGGACAAGATGGTAATGCATGGTATCCAGATACTTGTAGAAATGGGATTGGTTTTGGCAAAGAGAAGAGCCAGACTTGTTTTTAGAAACTGGGAGAAAGAGTGTAAGAAATTATATTTAAATTTTTTTGAGATGAGGAGAGAAGAAAGAGCTATGCCATTGTTTCTTGGAGTGAAAGGAACTACAGTAGTTCCATACAAGTTCTTAGACCCCTTCCTTTAGCTTAAACTCTAAATTTTCAGTGCATAGAGATCCGAACCCAAAGTCATCAAGACTTAATCTCAGACACTCACTAAGTGAACCTGAAGAAGTCATTTACTCTCTGTTTGTCTCATTTTCTACAACTGTAAAATGTGGATGATAATAAAATTTACCTTCTAATGTTGTTGTGTGGATCAAATGAGAGAATGTTTGTAAGGCACTTAGCATAGTGACTGGTATGTAGTAGTTATTTAGTGCTCATTTTCCCCTTCCTTTCTTGTGTTATAGAAGTGAATATAAAAATGAAATATCAAATTCAAAAAGTTCAAACTAGGATTTTATGTCTTTAATGAGTAATGAGCAGAGCAACTCAGAACTTAATGCACTTATTTTAACTGTATTATTTTATTAGGTATATGGATTTTTAAAATATTATCTATAGAACTGATGATCTTTGATATTTTCAAATAGTATCAAAGAAACAGTATTTTATTATGTGACCTAAGATCAGGACTTTAATATTGTTAAGTTAGAGTTTTATTTTGCCATGTACAATATTTAATTTCACTGGTTGAATTTGTCATTAAAACTTTAAACTATTAATTTGAAATGTATAAATTTAATAATGATTTAATAAACCTCAATATAAAAATTGAATTTTTAGTTGAACCTACTTGGCAAAACCTATGTATTAGAAACCACTAGAGAGTCAGCTGATTCAGTTGGGTCTTTTCAGAAATTACTGAAGATTTTTCTGTTAGCTTCTTTTGAAGCAGGGGAGCTATCTTTTTGAAATTAGTATTATTACCACTTGCTTTGTGCTTTCTTGGATGAAATATTCTTTTTCAGCTCATCATTTTCAGAGATTTGTTTTTCTGCTACTCAGTAATATACAGTTACAGCTTCAGGAGAACCTATATATTGAAAAGGGAATTCTGGTTCCCAGGAGAGTTTGTTGAGAATGAGTATTTTGCTCTCTAAAGAACTTATTATTGAAAATGGTGGAGTCTATCCTTTTTTTTTTTTTTTTTTTTTAACTTTGTAGGCATTGTATATATTTAACTGATTATTATATTTGATGGCTTTGGAATTTTGGTTTCTTGGTAATATTTTAGCTTTAGGTAGTCTAATTGTATTCAGAAGGATATATTTTTGGACTTTGAAAATTAATGGACAAATGAATGTTTTACTTTTTAACCTAATAAAGTTGTTGGGTTTTGTTCCAATGTGGCAGAAGAGATTACATCTAAATTCTTCTTAGAAATCTAAGCGTCTTTTTTTGGGGTAGGGAAGAAGTGGAAATTATGTGTACATGTTGGAGAAAATCAGTTTTTTAAATATCTGCATTGTTTTTTCCCTAATATTATAGGTTAAGGCAAGATTAAAAACAGGAATCCAAACAAGATGAATGAAAAGAACTTTGTTAATAGGCAATTTTTAATAAACTTATATTTATGTAGTGCTTTAAGGTTTACAAGGCTATTTCTTTAAAATAACTTATATTGATAAGTAGTTTAAATATTATCTCTTTTTATACATAGAGAAACATGCAGAGAGAATGTTTTCTTCTTGTTATATAACTAATATGTATTAGAACAAGGATTTAAAGTTAAATCAGAATCTGTGTCTCTAGTATTATTTTCAATATATTATGTTGCTTCTGAAAGTATGAGTATGAAGCTGGAACTAAAAATTTGAGAGAGAATTCCCACTGAATCTTGTTGTCTGGGCAGGAACTTGAAGTAGATGATTTCTTTTTCTTTCTTTCTTTCTTTTTTTTTTCCTGATCCATCTTGGTTTTTTCTTTTCTTTTCTTTTTCTTTTTTTTTTTTTTTTTTTCATCTTGGTTTTTTCTAATTCTAATTTCTAAATTTTAATTCTAGCACCACTGTTCCTTTTAGACCTTAAATAGCCCTAATTCATTAGAGATGGTCCCAATTTCAATAGATTTTAGACATTAGGATCTTTCATCTCAAAACTTTCCATGTCTTTTTTCAGATGGTAACCCTATACGGAGTGGTCTGACTATAGATCAAGCTAAGAAATCTGAGTCTTTGGTGGGATGGGTGGAAATTAATTGACCTAGGTAGGTTCCACAGTACATAATTTGCATCATCTTTAGCCAAAACTAGCCTTTGTTTTTTCAGAACTATCAGGACTAATAATGAGGTAACCTAATAATAATCATTAACTTAACAGGCTAGAAAATTACAAATATGCTGGGAAGTAGCATCTTAAAAGTCTGGGAAGAATGATTATTTCAAGTGTATGGTGACACTTGTCCTAGCTTAATTAATGTGGAAACTCTTTGTATGAAAATTTTACAATTATCTAAAACTATCATAGTATAGTTGTTACTGGGACCAGAGACTTGGTCATATATATAATCATAGCTCAACTGCTAACTTCTTGGGTGGACTTACATTCAAGGATCCTAAGGGTCTAGCACCAATCTGAAGCTTGGGATTATGGATTTTGGATATACTTTTTGGCTATTGTATGCTAATTAGGTGTTGTTCAAGACCATGTAATATTCACCAGACTTCTGTTCTGTTTGTAAATGCTAAGTATTTATACACTAGGTAGTTCTTACATATCTTAGTATTTACAAATACAATTTGAACTGGTATGGGAATGAAGTCAGTATGTACATATACATGCACACTCAAACACTTAATGTCCATAAGAAAATTTAGTGTACTAACAGTGGCACATGGATTATTAGTACAGTTATGTTTCTGTTCTTCCTTAAAGTTTAATTAGATATATACCCTGAAGGGGAAATCTTCGTTTTGAGCTAGGAATTTAATTGGGCTTTTAGGCAAAGCTTTGGCATTGGTATGTTCTCCTCTGAACTACTTGGCTTACTTGCCTATTTTTAGCATTCTGGAAGATTTTTTTTAGCATTTATTTTGTGTGCATCTTTAGTACTGAAATATTCAAGGCCTCTGCCTAGACTCTTGTTTTAAATATCTCTTTGACTGTTAACATTGTGGCTAAAACATCTCCTACTCCAATGACATGTTGTGGAGTTGCTTTACTTGGAGCCTAATTCTTGAAGCATAGGCCTGGTGATGAATTACTTGCTTGTAGTAATAGTACAAGAGCCACCTGGCTGCTTGTAGAGGTACCTGATCAGAGAGTTGGCTACCAGGTAATACCTCTTTTTGGCTTCAGAAAAGATCCTCAAAGTTGAACAAGGTTTTATATATTTAGGAAATCACAGATCCCTTGAACTATTGGAATATCATGGGTAAACCATCTTAATAAATGATTCAAATCAACAAAAATTTATTAAATACTACATTATGTGTTAGTAATGCAAAAGCAAAATAATTTTAAAATCTATCTTTTGTCAATGAATTCTGATTCAATAATTGGGGAGCTGCCTAGTTTTAAGACATTATTGGAATCTTAATACGGCTAATACAAAGTAATAGTGGAATGAATAAATTTGAGTATATATAGTATGTGGTAAATAAAATACCCATGCATCTATCTATACATCTAATGTAAACTTTGAGCATAAACTGATATTTCACATCATAAGAGTTGGAGATTTGGAAGGACCCTTCTCTTCCAATTCCCACTCCATTTCCAGTTCTGGAACCAGGATCACATCAGTTTTGCTGTTGTTCTTATGTAGAATTTTTCAGTCTTCTCAGTGGCCCCATTCATTATCCTATTACTTTTATAACAGAAGTAGTCTTATATAACTATTATCTCACTATATGTATTGACTCCCCCATTAAAGTAGAAATGCTTTGAGAAGAGTTAGTATCTTTGCTTTTGTATTTATATCCTGAGGTTATCACCTAATAAGTGATTAATAAACTCATATTCATTCATTCATTCATTCATTCATGTAATTCAACCTTTAGCTGAATAAAAAAATCTCTTGTTTGCTCCTTTTATTTGGCTATATGAGAAATTTTGTTTGATAGTTATTTATTATGTAAAATGGAGTGTTATCAAGTTTGGCCATTTAAAATTATCAAAACTGTGTATCAAGTATAGATACTCTGCATATATTTGTGAGTTATTTGAATTCTTTGTGATGTAGGGGTTGAAACTGGTTAGCCAATTAAGAAGCATTTATTAAACACTTGTTATGTGCCAAGCTTTGGGGATTCAAAGAAAGGTATAAATAGTTCTTGATCTCTGAAAACTCACATTCTAGTGATGACATCATATAAACACATATACATACAAACTATATGTTTTTTCAAAACAATGCTTATGAAAGAGAAAATGTACATGGTAAAATGGAGCCTAGTTTTGACAACACTGAATAAAGTACTGACTACATATGCAATCAAAATGTGAACTTGTCATCTTGACATAAAATATATTTGTAAAAAATAAAAATATATATAAAAAAATTCATTGGAGAAGTTAGGTAGTACAGAGGATAGAGGGTTGGACCTAGAGCCAGGAAGAGTCATCTTCTTGAATTAAAAGCTGGCCTCTGACCTGGCACAAGTCACTTAGCCCTCTTTGCTTCAGTTTCCTTAATCTGTGAAATGAACTGGAGAAGGAAATGGCAGACCTTTTCAGTGTGTTTGCTAAGAAAGCCTCAACTGGAGTTACAAAGAGTTAGAAATGACAAAAAATGACTGAACACCACCACATTCAATAGTGGAAAATATGGCCCATCTCCTCATGTAGTGCTGAAGCTCCCATGATAAGGTTGCGAAAAAATTTCTTTCTCATTGAAAAAAATAACAAAACCAAAAGAAGGGATAACTAAACAGGCTACTTCTAGGTTTGCCTTGGCTTTTATTTTGCCATTACACTTAAAATGATGATCCTCTATAAACTTTCTTACTAGTCAGTTATCGAAGTATTTCTTAGATATGTCTAGAATTTATTACAAAAAATTGTCCTTTTATTATATGAAGATTGTCAGTATTATGTAAAGATTTTATTAAAGGGGTGCTTGCTTATTTGGAGAATATATTTTTCTTAACTTTATGCTACATTGTCAAATTAACAGTCTAACATTGGAAGTGAACAGAAGATAGGTGTTACTTTTGATCTTTGACTTGGTTTTCATTGTATGGCTTCTCTCTAGTTTTTTCCTCCAATAAGCAGATTCATTAAATGCTTTTTTTGTGGTCTAGAGTCTCTTTACTTTGATACTTAACTTTTCCTTTGTTACTTTAGATGGACTTCTGGCTTTATGTGATGAATTTTCTACTGAAAATTGAAAAAAAGTTAATCATTGCATGTTTATGTAAGAAAACATGTAATATTTAATTTTTAGCAGAAATATGAAGAATGATGTTGCTTTAAACAAAATATTTTAACAATGATGCTTTGTATTGATAATTGGTATTTTGTAAAATAGGAAGCTAACATTTGTTCTATAAGTTACATATTAGTTTAACAAGCCTTTGTGGTTAAAGAAGCAACATATCATAGTAGTTAGGGAGCCTGTCTCAAATTCAGAAAGATTAGGGTGTATTTTCTATCTCTGACTTAGTGGCTATGTGATATTAGTTAAGTCATTTGGACTTTCAGTGTTATAGCTTGTTAAATATTGGGTGAAGAAATGGTGCCCTGCATTGATATAGGGAATTACCTTACGTGGGAATTTTCTACATTAATGAAAGCTCTATCCCTTCTGATTAAATTCATACTACCTAAATACTTGGGTGAAGTGAATTATTATTGCAGTTGTATGAGTGTGAAAATGAGAATGCCAATAAGATTGGGTAATTTTCTTAAAGACATATAGCAAATGAATAGCAGAGCTGGGACAAATCAATGCCCCCAAAGCTGCCTTTTCTTTAACCTTCTAAATTCTATCTGTATATTTTTAATTATCATCTGCAACAGCAAATTTTTTTGTATTCCTACTTGTGCATAATGCTATGGTAGGGGCAATAAAAAGCAAACTGTGCATCTTCCTTAGCAGGAAAGCACTTACTTATGTGTAGAACTATAGTAAAGGCTATAGTTAAACTGCAAATGGTAGAAAGAGAAAATAATTGGGAAATTCATTAGCTAACATTTAAAAAATATTTAAAAGAAGCTATTTATTTGGCCACTGGTCGTTAATTTAAAAAAAAAATCTGATTGTTTGGATTTCAGCCAGTGGTCATTGCTATTGAGAATATTAGTAGGGCTTGGTTTCAGTGGTATTATATATCAAATATAAGTCAAATTTAAATATGCATGTTGTAAAGAGGCAGAAAATAAATATATATTTGGAGACAAAAGAGAGTAGCTTTGGAGGCTGTATAACAAATGGATGGTAGAATAGACAGCTTTTGTACTGGCGATAATAACAGATTGAGACTGTTGGGGACTTGTTGGAGGTGTTTTTTTTCCCTGAGAATAGTGAAGGTATTCTAGATAAGAAAAATCGGTTTATATGGGGTCCTTGCTTCTATATGATTTATAATGGAGTACAGCATCAAATGGGTAGATAGATATAAAATGAATTAAAATATAGAAATGAGAAGTTATCTTTCCAGATGACACATATGATTAAAACTAGTTGTAATTAATGACAATTATTAAAAATCTTTATTTACTTTACATTAATAAAATTAATAAAATAAGTTATTCAATTCAAAAATAACAAAATTAAGAGATAAAATTTGAAAGTCTCCAAATTTTGACAATTAAAAGTTTAGAAGCTACTAGTTTCATTGGCTTAATGATCATCAAATGAAATTTGAGTATTATAGAAAATTGTAGTATGCCACATTAAAGATATTTTAAAATATATTTGATTTGACACTTTATTTGGGAGCTTACCTACAGAGGACTATAGATATATTTGGTCTATATCTTTTATAATATAATGAATTATTATTTATAATTTTTTCTTCCTATCTTCCTTTTCAATACTAAAACAGGCTAAGAAGCACCAGGCTTGTCTAACAGAGACGAATGAAAAGAATGTGAAAGAGTTGGAGTTGCTCTTAGACAGCTTTGCTGGGTCTGGCCAGCGGACATCAGGTTAGTTGAAGGTATAAGATGACAGATGCATCTGTCAATGTTCCAAAGTCACTCCATTGTGGGAATTCTGCAGATGCCTCTTGCAGTCCCTCTTCTCAACATGCTTTGATTTGATGACATGATAAGAGCAGTTCTCACAGCAGTCAGTTGGCCTAGCTGGCTGAGAAAGGGTGACGGAATGTGGACCTGCTGTTGTCAGCCCAGAACTTGATTTACAAGTGCTGGGGTGTATATGATTGGACAGAAAAGGACTCACTTGCTGTGCTCTGAATCCAACTGAGAAAAAAGTCCTTACAGTATACCTGCAAGGGGAACAGATGTTTTGATTGAATCGAGCCAAATTCTGAGGCAACCTTCAACAACTTAAAGGTCATGTATTCAAAAAGGTTATGTAGGACACAGGATTTAACACTGTACATGTTCTGTACTGTTGCTTTCTATAGCTAATTGTCATATCCATTTTCTGTATTTCTATTGATCTATTGTCCAGGTAAATATACTTAAGTGAACTTTTAGTTGTATTAGTCCATTTTAATACCTAAAGGAATATAAAAATCTTATCAAATAGAGTTATTGCAAGAAAGTATAAAAATCAATATAATTATCAAATGAGTACCAGATCTATAACACTAGTTTCTACTTTTTCATATTTTCTTGTCTTAAGAAAGAATTATGAATTATATAATAACCTAATGTTATGATTTTAATCTATCCATCATGATTATTTTCTTCTGTTGCTCTGGCAACCCAACATTATTTCATTTCCTTTCTAATTTACTTGCATTTCTTGACAAATCAGGTAAAAGTAAAAAAAGTCTTTTATGCTTGAAAAATTTGCTAAAGGAATTCATTGCTTTTTAAATAATTAATGCAGTATTAAAACAAGAGATAAGTTCCTTTAATCAGTTTGAGAATTCAAAAAAACTTCAGTCCATTTTAAAACCTTGAATGGTTACGGTTTAAGAGCATATAGTTTATTTGGCTTTGCAAATTCCTTAGAGGTTAGCTCTATGATATATTTCATGTTTTATCTTGCTTATTTTTTTTACTTTTACATTTTAAAATTCAATTTACATTTTTCTTTAATTCAGATTTCTAAGAGATACTAGTAATTCATAGGTCGATATGTAAAAAGCAAAGAATAATGCAAATGATGGAATAAATAAAGATGCTTAGCTTCAAGAAAAATTTAATCAAAGTTTTAATTTTTTATAAAAACTAAAATGTTTCTACAATTATAGAAATTGTAGTTTTCCATTTAATGTGTCATTTTAATATAGGGAAGATAGGTCTTTAGAGATTAGTTATTCAAATGTTTTAACCTGTTTTCTAGTTCATTACTAATATATATGGATTTTAAAATATGCCTTTATAGTTGACTTTGAAATGCCAGGAATCATGTGGCATATATTTTTGACTCTTTAAGATTAATTGATTAAAAAGCAGTTTATGAATTGTTATTAATAAACTTGAAGGATGAAGCCTGTACTCTATTAAATAATTTCTAGTCTCCTCCTTTTAATGATGTTCTTTTTAAAGTCCTTAATTTTCATTATAATTTATTATAAAAACTTCTCCATTTTGATCAGGTAATAGTTTTAGCATTAAAAAATTTTTTTTTTGTTCCAAAAGTTACTTATAAATAGGATTGGTGATTCAGCCAACTTATTGAGAGTCGTCTTTATCATTTAATTTAGACTTCTTTTCATTTAAAGTACTTGACTGTTAATATTTACTTTTCCTAAATTCTATTTTAATTTAAAATATTTGGGGGAGTACATATTTCTTCCTATTAAAAAAGATTACAAAGAGAGGTATATTGAAATACCAAAAATGGATTGGACCCTCAGCATTAAAATTAAATTTTCCCTTCCAGCTTGTACAATTGGTGATACTACTGTGCTGTCTCAGAATTCTTATATTCTTTTTATCTTACGTAGAGAAGGACTGCTAGATTATAGAAACTACAAGAGTATTTGAGAATATTAAAACTATGTCCCTCAATTCTTTTTCTCCTTATATAGAAAAATTAGGAAAGATTAGGAGGATTTGTAAAGTGGCAAAGGATGACTTTCTGGGATCAGATTTAGAAGATCCTGGCTGTAATTCTCCCAGAGAGTTGAGGATATTTTTTCTGCCATAGGTTTCTTTTTTTAAAAAAAATAAAAATAGCTTTTTGTTTTTCAAAATACATGCAAAGATAGTTTTTAACATTTACCCCTGCAAAACTTTGTGTTCCAACTTTTTCTCCCTCCTTCCCTCCCTTTCTCCCCTTCTTTCAGACAGCAATCAATCCAATATAGGTGCAGTTCTTCTAATTGTATTACCACATTGATTGTGTTGCATAAGAAAAATCAGATTAAAAGGGAAAAAATGAGAAAAAAAAAACAGCAAGCAAGTAAGCAACAGCAACAAAAAAGATGAAAATACTGTATTGTGATCCACATTCAGTCCCCATAGTGCTCTCTCTGGTTGCATATGGCTCTCTCCATCACAAGTCTGTTGGAATTAGTTTGAATCACTTCATTGTTGAAAAGATCCAAGTCCATCACAGTTGATCATCACATAATTTTGTTGTTGCTGTATACAATGTTCTTTTGCTTCTACTCACTTCACTTAGCTTCAGTTTATGTAAGTCTCGTTGAGGATATTTTGTCAGAGAGTGTGTCCCTAGAGTGAGTCAGAAGTGGTTGTCCAGACCCCTACAGGGTAGTTTGTTTTGTTTTGTTTTGTTTTTTTAATAGTTTTTATTTACCAGATATATGCATGGGTAATTTTACAACATTGACAATTGCCAAATCTTTTGTTCTGATTTTTCCCCTCCTTCCCCTCCCCAGATGGCAGGTTGACCAATACATGTTAAATATGTTAAAGTATAAATTAAATACAGTATATGTATACATGTCTAGACAGTTGTGTTGCTGTGCAGGGTAGTTTTTGAGAGGAATCCTGGTAAATCAGATGTCCAGGAAGGGCTGCTTTTCTCCTTGAGTATCTAGTTCACTTTTTACCCAGTTACTGACAGTCCAGCTATTGCTTCTATGAGAAAGTGAAATTTTTTATCTCTAGACTTTTACAACTAGCCATTGGACATTTTCATGTTACGTATTTTAAAGTCACTATGTCTAGCCAAAGACACATCTCTTTCCCCCCACAGCCACCAATTACTGCTGATTCCCCTGGCATTCTTCCCAGACACTTAGCTGGAAATCTAGAAGCCATCATTGGACTGATCCTGTATTTCCAATCCAGTCAGCCACCAGGACTTAATGATTCTGTCTATTCTTGCACTCTCTGATCTGTCTCTTCCTTTCAGTCCTCTCTTCCACTCTAGTTTGAGCTTTTATTTTACTTATAAAGAATGAAACTAATATTTACATAGTATGTTGAGGTTTCTAAACCTCAATATGCTATATAAATATCAACCATAGGATATCTCTGCATAGGATATCCTATGATCAAATTGGCCTACTTATTAGATTATGGAGAATGCTCTCAACTTTCTCACTTCTTTTTCTTTGTTTAAAATCCACACTGCCCTCACACCCTCTCCCATTCCCACCTTGAGGACCACAGTGACAACTATGGCTTATCAGAACAAAATTACCTGTGTCTACCACAGGTTGGGCACAGATAGTCCGTATGAACGTTTGCAATGGAATATCTATAAATTTGTGCATCTCACAGTTCTTTTGAAGTATTGCAATTGTGCTTTGCTCATAGAGCACAGTGCCTCCTTTAATATTGGCATGCCCTCTTGAATGTTCTCTGCCAGGATCTCCCATTTCCCAGAACTGATTCCAAAGTCCTTCAGAGAGATCTTTGAGGTGGTCCTTGTAATTTTTAAACCTTTGTGTAAATATTTCATCTCTAAGTTCTTTGTAAAATAGTCTTTTAGTTTTAGTTTTTGATTATTGTACAATATTGTTTTTACTGTGTACAGTGTTTTCCTGTTCTGCTCATTTCCCCAAAACCTGCTATATATATTATAGTTTGCATATATAGGTCCTTTTCCTTTTTAAAAAAAATCTTTTCAGGATACATATCTAGTAGTGGTATTATTTGGTCAAAGGTTATGCATGGTATTAAAGCCCTTTGAGCATAGTTCCAAATGGCTCTACAGAATGCTTACATCAGTGTCCAATTTTATTGACAATGCACTAATGTCTCAATTTTACCATATTCATTCCAACATAAAATAGTCTTTTAGGCAAACATATGTTTGGCATTTGAACAATGTGGGAAATCCATCATAATTGTGCTTTCTGCAGGTGGGCTTGAGAAAGGACCTCCGTTACCACTATTTCTCACTTTTCAGATTGGCTATGATGACAGGAAAAGATAATGATGAATACTGGAGGGGATGTGGGAAAACTGGGACACTAATACATTGTTGGTGGAGTTGTGAATTGATCAACCATTCTGGAGAGCAATTTGGAACTATGTCCAAAGGGATATAAAATTGTGTACACCCAAATTGTGGTATATGAAGGTTATGGAATATTATTGTTCTGTAAGAAATGACCAGCAGGATGAATACAGAGAGGTTTGGAGAGACTTACATGAACTGATGCTGAGTGAAATGAACAGAACCAGAAGATCATTATACACTTCAATAACAATATTGTATGAGGATGTATTCTGATAGAAGTAGATATCTTCAAAAAAGAGAAGATCTAATTCAGTTCTAATTGATCAATGATGGATAGAATCAGCTACACCCAGAGAAGGAACACTGGGAAATGAGTGTAAACTGTTTGCATTTTTGTTTTTCTTCCCAGGTTATTTTTACCTTCTGAATCCAATTCTTTCTGTTCAACAAAAAATTTGGTTCTACACACATTTATTGTATCTAAGATATACTATAACATATTTAACATGTATGGGACTGCCTGCCATCTAGGGGAAAGAGGGGAAAATTTGGAACAGAAATGAGTGCAAGGGATAATGTAAAAAAATTACTCATGCATATAAAATGTTATAATTATAAAATTAATTTAAAAAATAGGCACAAATGCCTTTCAAATAGTAACAGAAAAATAAATAGTATGATGATTAATTGGCTTATTACAAGAGGAGGGGTTATAATCTCAAAATATTTACCTATTTTGAGAAAAATGAATTGATTATAAAATTAGAGTTAGAAAGAGACAGTCAAACCTTCACTTTACATTGGAGCAAATGGAGGACTTAGAGAATGATACATTTCTGGTCATATCATTATTAAGTAATGAGTCTGGGATTCAAATCCTTACAATCTTTTGACTCTAAAATGACTTAATTTAGAATCAAATGACCTGGATTTGAATCTTGCAATATTTGTCACATGTGGCACAATAAAATTCTGTATTTGGAGTTGCAAAAAAAAAAATTGTGTACACCCTTTGATCTAGCAGTGTCTCTACAGGGTCTGTATCCCAAAGAGAGCATAAAAACAGGGAAAAGGACTCCCCAAGTGTAAAATGTTTGTGGTAGTCTTCTTTGTAGTGACAAGAAACTGGAAAGTGAGTGGGTGCCCATAAATTGTTATGATATATGAATGGCATAGACTATTATTGTATAAGAAATGAGCAGCAGGCTGATTTCATAAAGGCCTGGAGAGACTTACATGAACTGATGAATGAAGTGAGTAGAACCAGGAGAATATTGTTTTTTGGTTTTTTTTTGTTGTTTTTTTTTCTGGTTGGTTTAAACCATTACCTCAATTTTAATTTCTTTTTTTTTATTTTATAATTATAAAAAAATTTTTATGACAGTATATATACATGAGTAATTTTTTTTATAACATTATCCCTTGTATTCATTTTTCCAAATTTTCCCCTCCCTCCTTCTACTCCCTCCCCTAGATGACAGGCAATCCCATACATTTTACATGTGTTACAGTATAACCTAGATATAATATATGTGTGTGAATCCAATTTTCTTGTTGCACGTTAAGTATTAGATTCCGACGGTATAAGTAACCTGGGTGGATAGACAGTAGTGCTAACAATTTACATTCATTTCCCAGTGTTCCTTCTCTGGGTGTAGTTATTTCTGTCCATCATTGATCAACTGGAAGTGAGTTAGATCTTCTTTATGTTAAAGAAGATAACTACTTCCATCAGAATACATCCTCATACAGTATTGTTGTTGAAGTGTATAGTAATCTTCTGGTTCTGTTCATTTCACTCAGCATCAGTTCATGTAAGTCTCTCCAAACCTTTCTGAATTCATCCTGCTGGTCATTTCTTACAGAACAAAAATATTCCATAACCTTCATATACCATAATTTACCCAACTATTCTCCAATTGATGGACATCCATTCATCTTCCAGTTTCTAGCCACTACGAAAAGGGCTGCCACAAACATTTTGGCACATACAGGTCCCTTTCCCCTCTTTAGTATTTCTTTGGGATATAAGCCCAATAGCAGCAATGCTGGATCAAAGGGTATGCACAGTTTGATAACTTTTGGGGCATAATCAAGAGAACATTGTACACAGCAACAGGAAGATTGTCAAGATCAACTATGATAGTCTTAATTGTTCTTAGCCATGCAGGGGGTCCAAGCCAATTTTAATGGACTTGAGATGGAAAATGCCATTTTCCTCCAGAAAAAGAACTATGGAAACTGAATGTGGATCAAAGCATAGTATTTTCACCTTTCATTATTTGTTTGCTTGCTTTTTCTTTCTCATGTTTTTTTTCCCTTTTGTTCTGATTTTTCTTGCACAACATGACAAATATGGAAAATAAGGATTTTATGTGTCTAATTAGCTTATGTTGTATCGTTTGCTATCTTGTGGAGGGGGAAGATAGGAGAGGGAGAAAAAATTTTGGGACAAAAAAATCTTACAGAAATGAATGTTGAAAACTCTACATCTATTTGGAAAAATAAGATATATTTGAGAAAGGATCTCAGTGAGCAAATTTCAGAATCTTTCTTAGACAATTTAAATGGAAACAATTAAATTTTCAGGCATGACACTGGTAAATTGTTTTGGTTTCATAGGTATAAAACTATGAGGTCAACACCATGGCTCTATAGACTTCTAGATTGTTGCCTCTTTTCTCCCACACTTTTTTTTGGATCCTCTTAACCACTGAGCTAGCTGTGGCAACGTGTGGATCTACTTCATCATTTATGTTGCCATTCCTAGAAAGTATCCTGCTGTTGTAAATGAACTTTTTTCACAGAATTCAAATTTTTTTTTATTTGTTGTAAGTGATGTTGCTAGATTCTATGGGATGCTGGCTGGTGGAGAACCTCTCTTTTCTTGGTGTTGACCATCAGGCCAAAATTGGCACAGTGACAGAGAACCAATCCATACTTTGTTGTGTCTCAGCCTCAGAGGCTGCACTGAGGATACACAAAGTCACATACCACCTCTTCCTCCACTTTAGTCTTGTTGCCTTTTCAAGTTAAATCATTTGCCATCCTTACAACAATTGACTTTGATGCTGTTTTCATCCTTATTGAAGACGTCTGAAAACAATGTTGAAAACATCATGCTAAAATGCATGGGAACAAGCACACAGACCTGCTTCACTCCTACTGGTGACTGGGAAATGACAAAAGCCCCATCCATCTTGAGTTCTTACTCAGCATGAAACTGGCTGTTATAATACCAGTGAACTTCTTTGGGCAGCCACATTTTGTCATAATCTTCCATAGGTCCTCATGACTGACTGTATCAAAGACCTTGGTCATATCAGTGAACACTATGTGCAGATTTCTGTTTTGCTTCTGTTTGCTTCAGAAGTTGCTGGACAGCAAACTCTATATTGACTATTCTCTCTTTTGGAAGCCATATTAGCTATCAGATAGAGGATCATCCTCCAAGGCAAGGATCAGCCTATAAGGAGGACTCTGGCAAGATTCAAGGTGGCAATGACAAAGAGAAAGATCATACAGAACAACCTAGTTCCTTTTCCATTATATAGATGGTCAGTGGAGACATTCTTTAGCTCCTGTGGGGATAACCTCCTCTTGCTATGTAACATGGGAGATTTTATTCATTTTTTTTAATGAGCAGTGGACCCCTGCCTTGTAAATTTCTGCTGGTGTGGAATCAGCACCAGGTGATTTGCCACATGAGATGGGACTAATGGTATTCAAAACCTCTTCTTCAGTTACTAGAGAGGGATTGACTTCATTCTGAGGTATATAGACAGTGGCTTTAGCATTGTTTGATAATAGTCTATTGAGAACATTATGGAAGTATTCAGCCCATCTATTCAGGATCATGTTCTTCTCACAAATCAATGTGGCTCCATCAGTACTGAGTAGTTGAGATGCACTATAGGTCTTTGTCCCAATAAAAAGCCTTCAGGATGTTATATTTGGATTGTTACTATCAGCATAAAATTGAATTTCATCTGCCTTCTTTATGAATCAAGAATCTTGTGTCTCTCCAAGCTGCATTTGCAAATTTATTTTTGACGAGAGTCAAATGCTCCTTTCTCAGAGATGGATGAATTATCTGTGATGATCTTATTTTTCACTTAGTAACTATTGAAGTTCCCCATCTTTTTCATCAAACCAATTTAGGTGTTTGTGAGTTTTCTGGCTTAGTTAAGTAAATGTGGTGCTATACGCCAAATCTCTGAAAGCTGCTCATTCTTTTTCTTTTCTACTGTTGCCAGCCTTGTGTGTCAGCTCAGTTATCTTCCAAGTTAGCAATAAGCTGTTCCCACTTAGAGAAGCCTTCTGATCTGTTAACATGAAGACTTCTAGCAGTTGTCTAGCTTGGGGCTGCTGCTTTGGAGAGGATAAGTCTAGGATTGGTCAGTCCAGAATTCTTCAGCACACATCCCTTTCACACTTCTCACAGCTTCTCTGTCTCTTATAGTGACATAATCTAGTCTATTAAAAGCCAAAGTTTGCTGCAAGAGTGCATCCAGGATGCTTTATTGTGTTGAGAAAAACAGAACAGTGCTGGTGAGGAGATCATGAGACGCACGTCTTCAGTGATGAAGGACTGCTGCTGCTCTTATTTCTGACTCCATTCTGTTCAAGATCTTCTTGCCATCTCTGGTTGTCTGTGCCTATTGTGGTGGTCAAATCACAGAATTATAAATTTGTCTTTTGGAACATTGCTCATGAGAATCCCCAAGTCTTCATAAAGTTTTTCTTTGATCTTATCAGAGTTCATCATGGGAGTATATGCACTGATGATGGTAGCATGATATTTTCCTGCAAGTGGCAACTGTATTGTCATGAGATTGCCATTGATTCCTTTTAGAAGGAGCTTGGTGACTAGTTTAGATTTGATTGCAAACTCTATGTCAGCTTCAAGGCACTCTTTATGACATCACTGGAGAGGAGTTCAAAGTCCATTCATATTTATATATAGTTATGTGTAAATGTAAGTAGTTGTATTTTAATAACAATATTTTAAAAACATCTATCCAGTTTGAAATTTGGTGAACTGGCCTTCATTTGCCAGCCTTGTTTCATTCAGGGCTGCTATTTAGTTGTGATATGTGCTGAATTCTCTCACAAAAAGAGTGGTTTGTTTTTTAGTCTACTGGTTTTCATATTGTCCATAAGTGTGTACACATTTCACATGCCAATGGTGAATAGAATCATTTTTGCAAAAGTTTTTGTGCATTTTTTAGTCTTTTGATTGCAGGTTAGGATTCCTTCAGGCCCTATTAAGCAGGCCAGGTTTACATTAGGTGAAACAGTTTTTTAAATTAAAGCTTTTTATTTTCAAAATATGTACATGAATAATTTTCAACATTTATCCTTACATAATCTTGTATTCTAAACTTTTCCCTTCCTTCCCCACACTCCTTCCCCTAGACAGCAAGTAATTCATTATATGTTAAATATGTGCAACTCTTCTATACATTTTTCCACAAATATCATGCAGCACAAGAAAAATCAGAATAAAAAGAAAAAATAAAATGAGATGGAAAACAAAATTCAAGCAAACAATAGAGTGAAATACTATATTGTGATCCCCATTCAATTCCTTTGGACATAATTCCAATTGCTTTCTAGAATGATTGGATGAGTTTACAACTCCACCAACAGTGCATTAGTGTCCCAGTTTTCCCAAATTCATCATTATCTTTTTCTGTCATCTTAGCCAATCTGAGAGGTGTGTAGTGGTTAGGTGAAATAATCCCTTTTATCACCTTCCTCATGCCAGGAAATGATCAGTTTTCTTAAAAAGGCTGCTCAGACACTCAGAGGCTGCCTTATTCCACTTCTGCTTCAGTCCAGTGAGAAGATGGTTCTTTGGGCCTGAGTCACATATTCAGGATTGTGACTACAGTTTCCATTGTATTTAAGCTGCTGCATTGTCTCTTGTCTGTCACCAAAGGATTTTTGTACGCATGGTAAAATGGGTGATGTCTTTTAATCCATTGGATTTAAGTGAGGCAAAGTTGCATAAAATTGTTGGCCTTGTTGTCAATTCAAAAACCATTGATAGAAGTGAAAATGACTGACAGTAGCTTAGGATGTAACGGATGATCTTATGTCTGATCAAGTCCTAAGTATTCCATGGTGTCTGCTTTTGTTACCTTCATGACCCATTGGAATACATCATTCATATTTGTTCATTCTGCTAAATGAAGTCGTCTTATGTTTAAGGTAGTCATTCCTTTCATTCACCAATGGATTTGAGGTCTGTTTGTTACCCCCAATCTGGTTTAGTCTGTCTGCTGAAGTGCTTTACTGGGGTGTGGCTGCTGCTCCTGCTACAGCTTTTTGGAGGCACTGGTACAGTTGAATGACAAGTGGATTCCAAAGGTAGAAAGTAGTACTGAAAGTAGTCCTCACACCAGGAGTACTAATCCTCTGTTAACATTCTGCATAATTGACTAAATTAAACCCAAAAGTATAGAAGTAACCGAATCCTTCAGATCTAGGAAATGTCACAAAAACACATAACGTTATATCCCATCTGGGCTCTTATCCATACTTAAAAATTAAGTTGCTAATATTAAATTGATGTGGTACTTTTTCCACTGCTATTTGCAGTTTAAATAATGAAATCTAGAGAAAGCAATGCTTTCATGAAAGTAATTCTTTTTAATTATAGAATTTTTTTTGACAGGGAGATTATTTAGCACAGTGAACAGTAAATTATAATATATCAGTAAGTGTTAATTGAGAACAAACCCAAACCTAAAAAAAAAGTTTTTAGAATAAAGTTTATTAAATTGTTTGGAATAGGAGTGAGCTGAAAAAGGTGTTATCCACTTTTCCAGCTTTTGTAAATTTTTCATCATACAGAGTTCAAATGAGATTTCAAGGACATTACACCTTATTGGTCAACCCCCAGGCAGTGTCAGATATGGTATGGAGATTGCTTGAAATGTGTATCAACAGGTCATTCCAATAATTTTGAGCAAGTTTTCTCTCCAGAGTAAAGGACATTACAGTTGAATTTTCTTTATGTTAGTCATCTAAAGTGATTCCCTAGCCTAGTTCTTGGTATAAGTTTTGAAATGAAGTTGACAATGTAGGTTTTATTCCATTATTTATTTGCTCTTTGCCCTTCCTATTGCATTTATCTAATAGAGGTGAATAGAACTGATCAGAATCGTACGCTAGTTTGTGTCAGAAGCAGAAATTAACTTCAAGTCTTTCTGACACTGAGGCCTGCTTTTTTAGAGAAACAGAAATGTTGTTACTCTTAAGTCTGTAAAGTGTAGAACAAATTATAATACTGATTGGCATCATTAAAGGAATTTTCTTCCTTTAGAGTTCTTTATCCTAAGAAATAATTGGCCCAGTCTTTAAAAAAGAATAAATATTTTGTGCTTCAAACTGAATAAGAAAACAGGGGCAATTAAATTTAACATATGTGTGTATGTGTATGTGTGTGTGTGTGTGTATGTATATATATATATATGTATATATATATATATATATACATACACACACCTTTGCTTTTACAATTCTTACTAAAGGTGTTGAGTTAATATTCTCATCCAATTTCCTTGTGCCTTGAATTAATGCAGGTATAACCCATATGAAGATTATCTTGGCAAAAATTGCTTGGCAATAAAATCATTAATTCATTAAGACCAAACTCTCCAACTTAAGATCATTAAATCCAGATGTAACATTTTTGTTACTTATCCCTTTTGTCATATTTATAGCATCAGAACCCATGTTTATAATATAGAAATGTCCTCTCCATTTCTTTCTCCTATGTCCCATAATCCCATGTCATATAATGGTGAAATAATAACTCAAATTTATATGCATTTTAGGGTAATAAAATTATCTTATTTGTTTCAGTTCTGTTTATAAAATTATATTATTCATTGTACTAATACTGTTAGGCAGGTTTAGTAGTATTATCTTCATTTTGTGGATGATAAAATTGAACCAGAGAGACCCAAGTGCATTAGTTCATGGCCATGAAGATAGTTTAGTGTCAAGAATGAACTCAAAGCCAATTATCCCAACTCAAATACTGCTGCTATTTTCATTATTATTTCATTGTCTTTCAGGAGCCAGCATAATAAGTCACAAATACTCAGAATTAGAAGGGTCAACAATCTCTTCCGCAATATCCTCAGTAACTGGCTGTCTAGGCTTTACTTGACGACAACCCATTATTGGCCATGTTGTAGGTTAGCATATATAAGTAAACACTCATAAGTATACATATATATGGATATATGTATTTGTATATGCATATAGGTATGCAGTTTACCGAAAAATCTATTTTTCCTTTCACCTATCCTCAATAATTATGTTAAAATTATTATGCTAAAAATGAGTAATCATTTCTACATTTGACCCCTTTATCTTTTGAGTGCCATAGATTTCTCAGTGGAAATATTTTTGTAGCATGACATAGTAGATACAAGGTCAGCATTGGGGTTGGGGAAAGTCTGGATTTGATTTCTGACTTTGACATACAACTATTTTTGTGACTATCAAGAGGTCATTTAACTTCCACTGCTCTACTTGATTCCTTAAAACTATTATTTATTGATGAGTTTAAGAGTCTGTTGTATTTGGGGTACTGTGCTTGAAGCTGTAGGCACACTGACAAAAACAAAAGTCTTATTTCAATTCTGGAAAGAAGTAAGGTACAGTAATCTTTGTGTGAAAATAAATGTTTTGTGTTAAGCTGAAAGGATCAGACATATCTTTGGACTTATGTATAATACAGTAGCTAGTTCAGAATCAAATATACTAACAACAGTCAATCGATGATTGAATCCAATGATGAAGGATGGGGAGGGAGAAGAGAGGAAAGGAATAAGGATTGAGTTTATCTTTCCCTGGTCCAAATTATTCAGGTGATAACCTTGTAAACTTCAAAAGGCAGAAGGATCTGGAATTCTTGTTGGTAGTAGCATCTACTAAAGCTTGTAGCTATATCCTTGAAACAAAAATGGATGATAACAGAGTTTACATCTGGAGCTAAGAGCCATCCTAAGGACAAACTAGATCCATGAAAAAAGGTAGCTTTACTATTCCCCAAAGGCAATGAATCTCATAGCCCAATAGAATGCTACACCAAAGGGAAACTTCACAGGGACTGTATGAAGAGAGAAAAAAAGACTTGTAATAGAGGTATCTATATATTGCTGGCAATCCTCTTGGGTCCCAACAAATTATATGAAAATGTAATTAGGAAATATTTAATAAAATGAAAATGCAAAAAAAACCATCAGTAAATAACATTTTATAACAAAAATAGATAACATTTTAAAGCTGTTAGTATGTCACTTTCAGAGATTCTTATGTATATACTGGTTCTATTTGAGTGTGATACTGACTTAGAAAGCAGGAGCTATGAGTTTTTTCTTTTTCTACCTGAGTCTCTAAGTTTAAACCTACTCTTCTGGGGACCTCATGTATGCCAAAAAATACACCCCCAGCTTGAGAAGTTATTTCTGCATCAGTTGCCCTTGTTATTTAGTCTAGCTATTAATAAGAGAGGACTCCTCTTGTGAATCTTGAAAATCTGAACCAATTAAGGTTATCCTTAGAATCCTGAAAGGTGATATAGTTGCTTTCTTCTGTGGATGCAGGGATAATTAGAGTAGGGAGAGTAGCTCCAGAAGAGTCAGTAGAAATGCTTAAATTATCGTTAATCAGCAAATCTTTATAAAGTACTTATTTTGTGTCAAGTAATATTCTTAGCACTGGGGATATAAAAAAGACAAAACCAAAATAAAACAAAAACACCCTTTCTCAAAATGCTTACATTACAAAAGATGAGACAGTGAGAAAGTAAGGACATAAAAGGTATGTATAGAGTAGATGGAAGCTAACCTTAGAGGAGAAGGACTTAGTAGGTGGGGGACTGGGAAGGACCTCTTGTAGAATGTATGATTCAGAGTTCCTAAGGAAGCCAAAGAAACTGAGAGAAGGTGAGGAAGGAGAGTCCTCCATGGAGGACATAATTAATGTAAAAATCAGGAGATGTACAAGGAAAAACCAGTAAGCCAGTGTACCTATGTAGAGGAGATAGAAGGTAATAAGCTATAATAGATAGGAGAAGTAGGAAAGGGCCAGGTTATGAAGAATCTTAAGTATCAAGCAAAAAAACTTTATATTTGACCCTTGAGATAATAGGGAGCCATTTGACATTTTATTATTTAATGGATGATTGGTCAGACTTACACTTTTGGATTTGGCAGTTGTGTGGATTGGTATAAGAAGAGAATTGAGGCAAAGAGACTCATTAAACAATAACTGTTATTGTTGCCTAAGCAATTTGTGATGAGTCTGTATGGGGTTATGGCTGATATGAATGGGAATAAAGGGACCATCTATATCATATGCTATGAAAGTAGAAATTACAAATCATAGACAATTACTGAAAAGTGGAATATTAACATAGCCTATCAATCAAAAGATTTAAAAACTGTTGACCATACTACATTAATATTTTGAACTGTATTTGACCATGTTACACTGATTAAAACAACTCAGCTTAAAAATGTAGTTTGAGGGTAAAATAAATGGAGATATACATATTTGTACAATGAGTGTATCCGTTTTAAAGAGTTTTAATTGAAACATGATGTAGGTCTATGTAGATAATAGCATTTTGATTGTTTATTTTGGATAGCAGCTTAAGAGAATTGAAGGGTTGAAGGATATTTCCAAGCATAATAGAAATTTATTTGCTCTTGGGCTTAGTAGTACTTTATTAAGTAGATTGAATAGTAAATTACAAGTGGCCTGACTGGTCAAAAATACTAAGAACCAAAGCATATTGAAAAAAAGGAAAAAGAAACTAACCTTTACATATGGAAAGTAACAGGTGCATAGCAAATTATCAGTTATTGACAAATAGGAAAAAACAACAGCAGCATGTAGACTTCATCAAGGCAGAGTAGCTTACATACTTAAATCTGCTACTTTAGAAACTTTAATTTGACTATTTGTTTTAATAAGATATGAAAACCTGTCCACACAACATTGCCTTGGAGAATAAGATTACTATTCCATGTTCCATATTGTCATTGCAGCCTTATGCAATTATATTACTGTTACAGTTTGGTTAGCTTTTGTCTGTAACTTGAAGAGCTTTATTTTCATCCTCTATTTTTCTCTAGGCATCCACAAGGACGAAGATAAAGCTCTCAGCTTCTCTGTTGTCCTTGAGACTTTGAGGCATACCTTGACAGATTACCAGAACAAGCTGGAAGATGCATCTAATGAGGTAATACTTGCACTGTTTGGCTCCACATATATAGCCTTCGGCCTTCATAGTACATATTCCTTATTTGTTACAAAGGTCAAAAGATTGAGAGTGTTGAATTGACAGCTTTCAGTGATAGCAAAAAAAGAAACATTCTGTCACAACTTTTTCTTTGAGCTTACCCTAAAGTAATGTCAAAAATTTAATTTTCTTATATCATCCTAAACTTTTGAACTCCTAATTATTTTCTAATTCTTAACTTCCTCTTCTCCTTAGTTTAATTTTTTGAAAGGTTGACAGTAATTTAAACATTTAAATAATATATTTAAATTTTATACATTTTCAACTGGAAATTTAGAAAATAATTTCTAATTTAGTATATTATTGAATAAGAATTGTGAATTGTTCCTTTCTATTTAGGACATCACTTAGGAAAAAAGGAAGAGAAATCTGTGTTACAGTTCTAAAGGGAGCAAAGTGTAGTTAGATTTTTTTTTTTTTAAATTAAGTATCTGTTTGATGTAGCCAGGAAGCTTTTAATTTACTGATTGAAAAACCTCATCTCATATTTATCATCTTATTTGTATTATTTTAATGTGTTGGTTGATAATCTTGGGTATTAAAATGTTTTATGTATTTGTTGCTGAAAAATTGAAGAGTTTATTTAGTTACATCTTGTCAAATTATGTAATACAAAATAATTATATTAGATGTAATTAGCTAACAAAACAATGAACAGATTCTTCAAAGCAAGAAGTTACATAGCATAGATTTTGGATTTTCAATTTGCATTCACAAGCTTTGGCTTTTATTGGCCTTAAGAGTCAAGTCATCCAATCAACAACCATTTATTAATTTCCTACTGTATACCAAACATTGTGTTCAGCACTATGGATTGATGATAAAGCCATTAACTTTCAGTGTTATAAGACTTCCCTCTCTGAACCCTCTTTATTAGGGTAGATGAAGAAAATGAATTGTCTTTATTATGCTCTTTGTGCTTGTTCAAGCATCACAAAAAAGTGACCATTGGAAATTATCACATTTCTGTAAACGGCAAAATATCTTTAGGACTTTCTCAGTGAGATAAGTAACTAATATTGTTAGTAGTTTATGAAACTCTTCTGAGGCCCAGGTCTGGAAGCTGCAAAGTAACCAGGAACATGTTACCCACAGCGAATTGTTATTTGGGAGGATGAATGTCACATGATCCTCAGAGCAGTTGAAAAGTCGACTCAGCAGGCTTTGGCTTAGTAATGCGCTTTGTTGTGAAACAGTGCCAGAGACAGCAGTGGGGAGACCAAGGGGGTGGTTGAAAAGAAAGCAAAAAAAGCTGTCTGACAGAAAGAAGAATGAACTGTCAAAGAAAATAAATCACAAGCAGTGCAGGACCAACTGATGACCTGCCACAAGCCTTCCCAGTAGGACTGCATGTGACTGACCCTGAAATTGTCATATGGAGCCAGAGATCCACTGAATACCTTCGTCATGTGTAGAATGAGCAGTCATCTCTATCCTTGTTTTTTCTTGTTCATACTACTGATTTTGGCTTTTTGTGTTTGCAAAATTTAGCAATTAAAGTACTTAAAATAAAAATAATAAAGATTTGTGGCATCTACTAAAATTTTATAATGCTGCTGAGATTTTAAGCTTGAGTACCTTTTCTCCTTTTTTTATAATATAAGCTTATAACAGGAACTATATATAGATATAAATGAAGTGAATTACATTTTTGAGATTGACTTCAAAAAATTAAAATAGGTGATCTTCTATAGTCTCGGGTTATACAATAAAATATTTAAGTGTTAGCTTTTTATGTTACTATTTGTAAACATTTTTTAAAATTATTTTTATTTCATTTTTTATTAGCTAAACTACCTGCAAATGACTTCTGAAAAAACACTTAGGGAACTTGATGCTACTAAACAGGAGATGGAAAGTCAAAGCAAAAGTCTAAAGGTATAGTTGCTTAGAATACTTTCTTTCCCCTTTGGAAATAGAACTTTTTCTTTTTTTCTTATGTTTCATAACATTTTTTATTGGATACTTTTGAATTTTAAGATAAATTAAAATTTCATATTTAAGAAAAAATTTTATTCAGAATAGTGAAAGTTTTATCTTCATACATTTTATTGAATATATTTAATGCATATTTTTATACTACCCTTAGTTTTACATATTGCAAAATTTTTACTATTCAAAGATTTTTAAATAACATTTTGTCATTCTTCACATACATTATTTTGGAATTACGTTTTTGTTACTGGGAAAATAGGTGTAAGATTAAATTAAATCTAGTTTCATATGTATGTATACTTAAACATAATACCATAAATTCCAAAAATGATAAAATGTAAAATGTAGTGTTATTTTAAAAATAATTTGTTACAAAAAGAATGGAAATCTTTAATTTAGAATACATTTTGATTATTTTGGGAAATTATGTTATTTCTGGTTAGGAAAGCTAAAAATCACTAATTTAAACAGCTTTGTAAGGTGC
Source organism: Sminthopsis crassicaudata (assembly GCF_048593235.1). Lineage (NCBI taxonomy): Eukaryota > Metazoa > Chordata > Mammalia > Dasyuromorphia > Dasyuridae > Sminthopsis > Sminthopsis crassicaudata. Next base: position 647,162,247 of record NC_133617.1, read on the forward strand.
TATTCTGATATTTAAAACTTTTTAAGTTTCTTAGCTGGCACCTTTTTATGCCAAAACAAAATTAAAGTTTCAAAGCTTCTGAGTGCCCAATTTCGGTATAATTTTTATTGTATTACTTTAGGGGTACATAGTAATATTTCTTAAAAATTTAATATATAATATCAAAAGTTCATGAGATAGTTGTTCAAATAGCCCCAAATTTCTCAATTTAAGTAATTAATAGTGAAAGATAAATATACTTCTGTTATTATTAAAGGCTTTACTGGAAGATGAACATCTTATTAATAATTTGTTGTAAATATTAAAACACTTTCAGTTTTCAAATTTGCAAGTAAATTTTTTTCATAAAAACATAAATATCAACAAAATAATTAGGAATTTAGTTAAGAACTTTTTACCTATACTTCAGGTTTCTAATTTAACATATATTTTATCACATACATATATGTATATGTTTATATATATATATATATATATATATATATATATATATATATATATATATATATATATATATATACATATTATAACTGAAGAAATTTTGTTTGATGATATTGGACTAGTAATTCTTCAAAAGAAAAAGAAGTTATAACAGAAAACTGAGAATGAAAAAAAAAGGTAACTAATTTTTAATCACACTTGTTTATTAGTGAAATCTTCAAGATCTGTGTTAATTTCAAATCAAACTATCTTTCTGGTTAAACTCAAATGCTTTTTTCTCCCCATCCCCCTAGGGAAAAAATTATGTACTTTATTCTGCTTTTTGAAAAGTCACTTGTTCAAGTGTTTTATCAGATAAACTTACTAGTTACTTTTTATTTGGTATCTTTGACAGGAAGCACAGGATAAACTGGTTAATGTCAATCAAGAGTTAAATCACCTGCGAACTAAGTATGCAGACAGAGAATCTATAATAGGCACTTTAAAAGTGGAACTCCAAAATGTTTTACATTGTTGGGAAAAAGAGAAAATGCGAGTAGCACAATCTGAAAATGAAATCCAGAAGCTTTCCCAGGCTTTCCATAAGGATATTGAGGTATTACTAGAGACAAAAACACTGTCAGAAAAGGTTTTCAACTAATCTTGTTTTATACATTTACATACATCAAAATGGCTACTTTTGGTCTACTGTGATTTCTTTCCAAAGATGAATTTATACTATGCATTTTGAAATATGCATATTACATTCATAAAATTGGTCACATCTTTTATCTTAAAGTTTTATAAGATGAAATATTTGTTATTTAATTTTATCAATTAACAAACATGTATTAAGTACCTACAGTGCAAAGAATTATGCCAAGGCACTGAGAATACAAATACAAATGAAGTAGTTCTCGCTTTGAAGGAATTTACCATGCCAAGTAGATTGGTTGTATAAGATAATACTCTGATATCTTGTCTGCTGATTATAGATTTATATTTTAATAATCTAAATATTTTATAATTCCAGAATACTAATTTTTAGAATAATTAAATCTCAGAAATCTGTGAAACACCAAGAATTAAGGCCTGCTTTAGTTTTCACATTTTGATTCACAACGTGATAGTTCACATACATTGTTTTTCCAATTTCAGGGTCTTTTCTCTTTTCAATTAAATTATTTCATTAGTCTTCTAACTTGTCTTCCTAGCTAGAGTCTTTCTTCTTCAGTCTATTCTCTATACCATTATCTACATAACCTTTCTAATGCATTGTTGTGATCCTGTTGCTGCTTTTCTCAAAAAACTTGAGCAGTGATTTTCTGTGGCTATTGAATAAATTATGAACTTTTGGTCCTGTCATTCAAGGCTGTATCTGCTTGCTCTAATATACCTGAAGCCTTCTTTTTATATGTTTTACATTTCTGGCCATGTTTGATTATTTTTTTCTTGCTGTTACTGTCCTGCTTCTTCTTCCTTATCTTCTATGTCTGGAATGTTTCCTTATGCCAACCAGCCTCCTATTCCTATTCCCAATCAGGAGCGTTTTGTGTTAGAATTCTAGTCCTGCAGTCAGGAAGACTTGGATTCAAATTTAGGTTCTCCTACTTAGTAGCTGTGTGATTTGCGGCAAGTCAACTTAAACTGTTTGCCTTAAGTTTCTCAGTTGTAAAATGAGAGTAATAATAGCACCCATCTCCCAAGGTTCTTATAATATATATCAAATGAGATAATATTTGCAAAGCATTTAGCATAGTACTTGCCTGGCACTGAATAGTTACCATATAAATAATAGCTATTATTGTTATTGTTGCTTTTTTTTTTTTTTTTTTTGCTCAGATGTCTTTCTGGAATATTGCATCCTTTTTTAAAAAGTCAATGTTTGTATACACTTATCTTTCTTCCAGATTAGAGTGTTTGTTCCCTATCCAGTTTATATCACTACTACTTAAAGCACAATGCCTTACAAATTATAGGTGTTTAATATATTTGTTGAATTAAATTAATTCATACTGTAGCAAAACATGTTTGTCTCATAAAAAGAATTATTTGTTAACCAAATAAATTGTCTTCTGTTTTATTTTGACTTGGTATATAGCTAAACTAGTTAGCAATGAACTTATCTGAGTTGTTCTGCATATTGAGCTTATTATTCTAACAAATATGAACAGTAATGCCAACTGAGTGAAACAGAAACATTCTTTCCATCATTTTTACAGTCTAGGATTTAAATTGTGTCCACATGAAGCAGTTGGAATTGTTCTACACATCAGATAATGATTAAAGTAAAGGAAACTAGAAGCCTGACTATATTGTAAAGTCAGCATGTCTACAGCATTGTGGTTGGATTCAACATGTGCAAATTGATTTCGGGTCTTGGGATTTCTTTTTCATGCCAAATGGATGATTATCGTGCCTGGTTTATCATAGTCCAAGCAAAAAGAATACAATGGCAACACAATTAATTGTTAACACTGAGAAAGTTCTTGATCACTTGATGATATGTTAGGGAATTTTTTTTAATGTCCCTACACTACATCAGATGATTTGTTTTGAATAAGATCTTTGACTATTTCAGGAGTTGAGAAATGCAGAATATTAATCTGTCAAATGAACAACTCAGAGCACATTTACAAACTCTTGATGTAAACATAGATTTTAATTTTAAAGCCATGTTCCCTTTTTTCTCTTTCTTTTCTTTTCTTTTCTTTTTTTTTTTTGAAATACTCTGCATAGAAAAGGTACTTTTCTGTACTGCTTAACATTAGTATAAGAGACATTATAAATTGAGGGGAAATCTCTGAAGAAAATCCTATAATTTTCCTTATGGTATAGTATAATTTTTATAAATTTCTCATAATAAGAGTTTTTTTTTAAATAGAAGCGTAGTGAAAGATAATTTTATTAATTTGTATTTTATGTATAAAATTTTTATACTCTAGCTTCACTTTTTTTTCAGAATCATGCCTTGGGTCAGACTCTAAGAATAAATGTATCTGCTTCATGTTAAATTCTGCTCTTAGGTGAAGAGTATTTTTTCAATTTCCTAATGCATTTTAATGGGTCAGTTTTATTTGATGTTTCTAATTTGGCTTTTTTGTACAGATTGTCTATCAAATTGATAGGAATTGAGTTGTGCTATCTCTTTGTAATAATGAAAATATCTCATGTACTTTTTAATATGTCTAATGATAGGGCAGAAAAACATATATTTGGGAAAAAACACAGTAGGCTTCTCTATCTTAATAACCTTCATTTCACTAGTTGATAAGCTAAAGGACTCAGGATAAAATTGCCTATAAAAAGTGAGTAAATCCTGGAAGCTAGAAAGAAAAGGAGAAATTAGAGCAAAATAGTAAATGCTGAAATTATTAAAGTTTTTAAAAATATCATGGCAACATTTTAAACTGCACTTTGGATTAAATAATATACCTTTTGGGTAAAAACTAAAGAAAATATATTACAGTTATAGATATTAATGAATTATAATTTGTAAACAGTTTACTTTAATCTTTGGATTTCCTTTTCCTAGAATGTGAAAATAGTATCATTAAAACTACCACATTTTGATGTTCTCTCTTATGATCATGCTCAGATTTTGAAAGTGTATGTACATTTGGATCCTACAGTATTTATATACTGAAGTTAATATTTTTGCTTTCCTCACAGGAGAAGCTAACCTTCCTTCATACTTTATATCAGCACTTGGTAGCAGGCTGTGTGCTTATAAAACAACCAGAAGGCATGCTGGATAAATTCTCTTGGTCTGAGCTTTGTGCAGTCTTGCAGGAGAATGTTGATGCCCTGATCTTAGACCTCAACAGGGCTAATGAGAAGGTAACTGTCCTCAGGCACCAGATACCTCTATTAAATTCAGTGACATTTGTCCACATCACAGTATCATTAAGAAAGGCTGACATTCATCTTATTTCAAAAAGAATTTGGATGTTAATAATTCAATACCATTAATTATGGCTTGTCTACAACTCAGTTTGATGCCATTGCTGTGGGCATGTAAATGTGACTGAAGTCTGTATGAAGTCTCTAAGCTCCACTTTCTGTGCAGGACATGCTAATACTACTAGCCAGTATTAGCCACAGGGACCTAATTAAAAGAAAATAAATTAATCTTACTGATGAAGCAATTCAAAGGACTTAGTCATTTACTCTAATAAACCAACACTTTATCTTAGCATAAAACAGAAGCAAACTATAGTTATCCAAAAATATAATCTTAAAAAATTGACTTGATAAAAGTGAGGTAGTATTATTTTAAAAATAAATTTAAAGCAATTATATGCTTATAACATGTTTTCTAAAAGGTAATGATATACTTAATTGTAAAATCTATAACTCATAATATAGTAAATATTTTTGAGAGATTAGAACAGTAGAGTTATATAGTTACTTTACTATTTCCTAAGACTTAAACTTTTAGTCTTTCCAAAGGAAATACATTCAAAATCCCTCTTTAGATTATAATAAATTAAACTGGCTTAGCAGACATGTTGCTGTAAAGATATTGGTTCATTTTCTGGCTCTATTGAATTAGCTGGTCAGAACTATGTTCATGTGGTCTAGGAGAAGGATTCCAGATCTTGGCTGCACTGACATTTGCTCTTGAGGGATAGGAAGAGAAAAACGGTTCCATAAGTTTCTCATCTGTTGGAGACATGAAACAATTTCTTGGCCCAACTTCAGGAGTTCCTTACTATTGATAATTTTGGCTCTGATGCTATTAGTAGGATCACTAGAATGTTCTAGGAAGGATAAAAGCGGGAAAGGTTAGGGACAGCATAAATGATACTTAAGATTTTGAATGTATTTAAAATTATTTTCTGTTTGATTAGAAATTTTTTTAATGATGATAATCATGATTAACTATTAGAATCATTTTTAAACATACTGTGATTTTATAGATTTTTTGATGAACTTCAGTCATTATTATTATTTCCAAATTTTCATTAGTTGATGAAAAATGAATATGTGAAAAGGGCCTTTCCTCAATTTTTCTTATATGTGTACTCAAACCAGTATGAAACATTTTATTTTATTGTACATATTTTATGAAGATTTGGAGAGCTTTTCTCAAGTGGAGATTTTTGCTTTAAGGGGAATTATACAGTTTCTAACTTTCTTTTTTTGCTGATATTATTTACTGAATATCTTTGTTTAAATACATCTTAAATTTAACAGTTTATTTGGAGAAAAGAGAAATGATAATATTTATAGTGAAACCTGGTGTTAAATATTTCAATTTTCAGGTGAAGTATAATCACAGAATATACTTATCTTAGTTTTTTAATGTTTTAATTTTGTTTGGTTTAGGCTTTTTAAAAATATCATTTAGGTAGAAAATGAAATTGAAAAAATAACTTATTGTGAATTGGAAAACATGATTTGACCTTAGTTCTTTTGTTTACCAAATAACCACATAGATAACTCATCTAGAATATATTTGTAAAAACAAGTCTGATACTCTGAGAGAGCTTCAGCAGACCCAGGAAGACACTTTTAATAAAGTGGCAGAACAGATTAAAGCACAGGAGAGCTCTTGGCAGAAACAAAAGAAGGATTTGGAGCAGCAGTATACTGACGTCCTCCGGGAGGTTCAGATGAAGGCACAGGTATGCTACCAAAGTGCTGAAAAATGTTTGTATTTTTTTTCTCCACACCCTGTATCCTATTTTGGAGCCATAATAGAATTCTAATAAAATTAAAACTAGTTTTGAGAATTACATACAGATAAACACATATATAAATACACACACATATATACATACAGACCTATATACATTTTTAAATTCTCAATTGTGTTTTTTTTTTTTTTTTTTAGGAAATGAAAAGATATCTGGTTAATATATTCCAAATATATGTTCCTTAATCCTGAAATATTTCATCATTAAATTTTTGTGATCTTAAAAGTATAAAATAAAATATCAGAATCATTCTAAAATTTCTCATAGTTGTAGTCATAGTAAATTTTTTTTAGTATTGTTTCTATTTGTGAAGAGTATATCAGTATACTGCCATTTTAATTCATTTTAAGCTAAAATTTGGTTTATGGTTTCTGTGTTTCAGTAGCCCTTTTTATTGGCATTATGTAAGAAATATTTTATTCATTTTAAATCCCATACTAAAATAATTGACTGGGAAACATATTGTCTTTTTATTTGAATTGGAGTATGCAGAACCCAACTTGATGCTGATTATATCATACTTGTATAAATTGAATATTTAAGAAATTGAAAATTTAAGATCCTTCATAATCAAGATTATTATAATGACAATACAAGCTTTTTCATATTTAACTCAATAGACTCATAGATTTAACTTGATGATGAAAGTACTGTACCCAGGAGTAAAGATAGTGTCTGTTTTTCTGTGAGTCAGTACTTGTTTTCTTTATAGATCATGACAATGGATCATAGATACTTGTTTGGATGAGGGCCACAAATAGGAGTATTGCCTCTCATAAGGACCAGATTTGGAAGCCTACTGTAATGTGTGATGGCCTTGTTTTATTTTGGCATTGGAACTTTTCTCTGCCCTTAGGACAACTGCTTAACCTCTTTGGCCTTGTCTGGCTTACTTATAAAATCTGAGAATTGGACTAGATGACTCTTGGGAGCAAGAGTCTAATCCTTCTGATTCCATGCCAAGTTAGGTTACTTTTTCTTTAAAAGGTCATGAAACTATCCTCAAGACATGTCTTAGGGGACCAGAGGTTGGAGTGATTGAAATCACTTCTTGGTCACTTATGTAAAAAATCTCCAGAAGCCTGACTCTGAAGTTTGGCTAGCAGATAATAATGGGCAATTTGGTCTGACCAAGGAAATTTCCTTCTGTCAAGTGCTGAATTTTGTTAACTGTTGAAATGTCATACTTATTTCATTCTAATATCAAACTTAAATTAGCAGGAGAATTGAGATGTCAGACCTAGCCCATAATCACTTTTAAGGTCACTTCCAATTCTTTATTGTGTAATAATGTAACATGGTGCCAAAACCAATTTGCCAACAAGTGCAATTGAAACATTAATTAGACTTAATGTTTCTCAGTGCTGGCAGTCAAACTTTATTAATCATATATATGCAAACATAAGTTTCTATTTTCTATTAAACAAGATAAACTTTAATCCCACTGGGAAAGAACTACCAACTTGGTGGTTCTTGGGGCTTTCCAGTAAGCATATCTTATACTGGTACTTGGTGACAAAGATTCCTCTTTGCACAGCCATGGGTCATGTGTACCCTTCCATCTCATTTAGTCAACTGCTACTGCCTCAAGAAAATGTTTTGAGTTTCTTCAAATGGGCAATGGGTATTAATTAGGTTGTTGTACTCAAATTCTGATGGAATACTAGTGTGGTATAAAAAATGATGAAATGAAGAAATATGAGAAGAACCTATGAACCAAGAGGACAATTTATACATCAATATCATCATCACTGTTGTTACTAACATCAATATTGTTACACAAATAACTCCTAAAGACTTAAGAACTCTGACCAGTGTAATCACCAACCACAATTACCAAGGGCAAATAATGAAATATGCTGTTTATCTTTTGAGGGATAGGTAAAGAATCAGAATACAGAAAGCGGCACATATGCATTTATATATGGTTATGCATGTATATGTAAATGATCATAGATGTGTTTGTTACCACATGTAGAAATGATACCCATATATACACATTAAGACATACATATACCACACATTACCACATATTTCAATGTACATTCTATATAAAATATATTTAAACACATACATACTTATGTATATAGGTGCATACACATGTAATGTGTTTGTGTATATTCATATGTGTATATATCTAATAAAGACACAAATGTATATTCCCATGAATGATTATGGTCATGATAATAATAATGAATAATAATTAACATTTACATAGCATGTAAGGTGCTATGTGTTTTATAATTATTAATGCATTTGATCTTCACAGTAATCCTGGAATATAAATATTATTCCCATTTTCCAGATGAGAAAACTGAGGCAAACAAGGGATTAAGTGACTGGTCAAGGAGGATATAGTTAAGTTTCTAAGGCTGGATTTAAACTCAAGACTTAGTGGTTCTAGGACCAGTACCCCTATTCACTGTATTACCTAGCTGAATGTTGCAAGAAAGGATAATAAATTGACAGCTGATGAAGAAGATGCTATGGATTCTGAACATGTAATGGAACCATAGTGAGATATTCCTGAACAGTTTAAAAGAAAAATAAGAAATATGAAAATAAAATTTGTGTCCTGCATACAATAAATAAGTCATAAGATAGACTTTATTAATAGAAAAAAATTCATAGTGTCAGGTTTCATCAAAAGAGAGAACTGATTGTCCTTTACTTCTGTTTATTTCCATTCTCAATCTAGAAGAATAGAACCCCCCCCCAAAATAATAATAACATTAAAGGAAAACATAATTTGCATTTAAACAAAGCTTACTAACTCAAAGACACAATTCATAGAGAAAACTTGGTGAATGCTTGTCTCCTAGAAGAATACAGTAAGTTAGAAAACTTGAACATCAACTTCCTTTTCAGGCTTATTATAATATTTCTCATATTGTACTTTGTGTTTTAGCAAGACTTGCCATCTCTATTTCTTACATACAGCATTTCATTTCTCTTTTCTGTTTTGCAGAGTTTGTCTCTTACATTTCAGAAGTCTTACCTATCACTAGTATAAATAATCTAATAGTAATTAATCTTTATTATTATTAGCTATTAGGTTATTTTTATTAATCCACTAAACTGGAAGAATGAAATTTCTTTTTTTTTTAAACTTCAGTTTGTTTTAAAAATTGTTTATGAGAAGAAAGCCTTTTATAGCAATTTCATTTTGAGGACAACTTGTATGGAAATCTTGTTTTTGATAATTTACTAAAATTTTATCCTATGTAATATTACCCTTTTGAAGGTCAGTGCACTGAGTGGAGAGGATAGATTTTAGTTCATTTCATTTCAGTAAATATTTTTACATTGCTTACTGTGTTGTCAGGATTTGTGCTAAAGTTATTGAGATCAATGCAAGTAATTCCTTCCCCCAGACAGATTACATTCTACTGTGCATGGTATAATTATGTGTGCTCCAAGACAAATTGACAATGAATAATAATAATTAAAAGGATCTTGGAATCTTTCATGTAAGACCCAGCATCTAGCCTAAGCCTTGGTAAGAATGGAGCAGGAGTGAGAACTCTTTAATAGGAAAGAGCAGTATGTTGTAATAAAAAGGGTACTTAATTTAGAATCAAAAGATCTGTGATCAAGATTCTCTTCCTCTTATTAGCTATACTTTAGATAAATCACTTAACCTTTCTAATCACCATGCCCTCTAGAATATCATATTCTAAGCTTTGATTTTTTAATGTAAAAGCTGCTAAATCTTGTATTATCTTGACTGTGGCTCCTCAATACTCACATTGTTTCTAGTTGCTTGCAATATTTTCTCCTTGTCCTGGGAAATCTGGAGTTTGACTGTAATATTTGTGGAAATTTTCATTGTGGGATCTCTTTCAGGAGATAATAATCAGTGGATTATTCCAATTTGTATTTTGCACTTAGGTTCTAGAATATCAAGGCAGTTTTCCTTAGACAGTTTTTCCCTAAGTTTCTTTAACATGTGTACTTTTATTTGAACTGGTCTTAGGTCAGTGTACAAGTAAAGCTTCTCCCTTCCCTCACAGGGAGATGTTGGGGGCAGGGAGGGAATTTAAGGAACTATTCTTTATAGCTGTGACAATTTTTTTTAAAAAAAGGAATAAGTATTAATGTAGAATATACAAAGTTTTTTTTTTTTTTTTTTTTTTTTTTTTTTTTAAGGATTACATAATTTACAATGAAAGAAGTATTAGTACCTTTCCTTCTCCTCCCCTCTCCACCTGCATTTTTGTTGAATAGCTCCTTTGCTCTATTGGTAGATTGGTTAATAGAAGCAAGTAACTCTGTATAACAGTGCATTATACAATATCGGGAATGATGTATTAAAACAAAACAAACAAAACAAATGTGCAATCAGAGTCCTTGAGATGCATTATAGAGTTTTGGAGATGTTTGTCTCCCATATACTTTGATTGTTCATTACCTTCATCATTCCAGTCTTTAAATCCTGAGTTAAGTGCCTAAAACAAAAACAAGAGGCAAAAAAAAAAAAAAAAAAAAAAAAAAAAAAAAAAAAAAAAAAAAAACAAAAAAAAAAGAACATACGCCACACCAATCTCATCTCTTTGGACAGTCATCATACAACATTAAAAAAAAAAAACCCCTAAAAACCACAAACAGTCTATTTAGAAGCATTTGTGGTAGACACTGGAGGGCTCAGATTCATTATAGTCCTGCCTGTTGGTGCACATGTGCTGGGAGATGGATCCTCCAATTCAGAGTAAGTGTGCTCCTGTAATGTTCTCTTCTCTAAAATACAATGTTCTTTGGGAGCAGGTTTTTTGGGGAGCTTCTAGAGGCAGCCTTCCTTTCAGTTCAGAGTAATAATCACCTCAAATGCAGCCAGGACTTAACTCCTTTTAACTCCTATTGTTTCCTTTTAATTCTTGTCTCTTTTCCTGGAGCCTGGTTAGCTTTAATAGAGGCATCTCTCTCTCTCCTTGGTTCTGAGAGCTCTCTCCAAATATCTCCAGCCAGCACAAAGGTGGAAGTTGGAATGACTGACTCCACCTCCGAGAGTGGGATTATGGGCTTCTGTGGGCTTGTGGTTCTGGCTCTGAGAGCTTCTTGTTTATATTTCTGCCTGACTTTGAATCTCCTCAACTTGTGAATCTCTTCCTTATATAAGCTCTCTATAAAGGTGTGAACTAAGCACCTTGTTTCAAGTTCTGGCCCATAGCATGCTCTGGTCAGACAGTGGTCTTGATTATCTTTGTGCTGGGAGATGTAATCTTCCTCGACACCCTGCCAGCAGTGCCTAGGTCATGGTTTTACCACTAAGCAATAGGGTTTTGGCATTTAGTTTCTTACGGGGATCAACGTCACGCTTCATGATTGAGTTGAAAGATAGTTTCATGGATTCCCCAGGATTACCGCCCCACCCCCTTTAAGAATTGTTAAGAATAGTTAGAAAAGAGCTTCTGGGCAGTGGAAGCTCTCATGGCCAATGTGATAACTTGCCCCCAGGGAACTCTTTCCAGAGAAAAGCTATCTGAGCAGTGGCCTTCTCTGATTCTAAGTCTAGACTAGCGTAGCACAGCTCTATGCTTTGGGGAGTGAATCTGTACCCTCTGTTAGTCACATCACGGCCAGCTAGACCCAAAGGAAGGATGGCTTGGGGAAGGGCCTAACTTTGATAGATGGACACAAGATGGGTAGAGTCCATCACACCCCAGTGGTATCCAGGGAAGACTCAGTCTCTCAGACATAATTGAGTCACCTTTTCTCTTTTGGCTTTCAGGGGAGCTGCCACCCAAAGCTCATTGTAGAAAGCATGACATTGGATCATTTTCATGTCATCCCAGGTAGTGACAATATCACGTTCAGTGAGATACTTTAAAGAAATTCAGCAGAAAACCTCTCTTGGTTTGGGCCTCATCCTTGTCTTTCTGACCCCTGCCCTTTCTGATGCCCAACAATGGAAGGGAAGATAGCCTGAGGGGCATTGTGTCTTGCAAAGCCAGCTTTGCACATCCCAGAGCCCTTGTTGATGAGCAGCGATATCATCATCTGTGGTGAACTTAGGAGGGGAAAATTTACACCCTGAAGAGAGAGTTGAGGTGGTGCTGCACCTGAGAGGGGAAGATAAGTGCATGCTCAGGGGAAGAGATCCCAGCTTCACCATTTCTTGAAATATGATGTCTGGGCTCTTTTTTTAATTTATTTAAAAATAATTAAACTATCACTTCTAGATCTGTTTTCTAGGTCAGTTGTTTTTCCAATGAGATATTTCACATTATATTCTGTTTTTTAATTTTTCTTTTTGTTTTGTGATTTCTCATAAAGTCATTAGCTTTGATTTCCCAGATCTAATTTTTAAGGAATTGTTTTCTTTAGTAAGCTTTTGTACCTCTTTTACCATTTGTCCAATTTTACTTTTAAAGGAGTTATTTTCTTCAGTGAATTTTTTCCCCAAACTTGTCCCATTCTGCTTTTTTAAGGCATTCTTCTCTTCATTGTTTTTTTGTTCTTTGGGCCAATTATTTTTCTTCTGAATGTGTGTTTTGATTTTCCTTGTTATCACAGTATCTTTCTATGATCAGAATTTTTTGTTGTTTGTTCATTTTGCCACCCTATTACTTTACTTTTAACTCTTTCTTAAATTAGGGCACTGTTTCCTTGGTGGAAGGAAGATGCACTGTCCCAAACAGCTGTTTTTGGAGATAGTTCTAGGGATCTTTAATTTTTAAGTTCTTCTAAAGTAGTATGATCTAAGGAAAGTATGATAACTACTCTTCTGGCCTGTACTCTGGTCTGTGAGGTACCAGAGTCTTTTATGCCCTGGAACTGTGACAATGAGGGTCTCTGCTGTACTGACCATGAGCTCTCTTGTTCTGGTATTCTTCCTCAATCCAGAACTTTTGCCCAGGACTGCCACCTGGATCTGAGAATGGGCAAAGTAACAAGAGTCCTGCCTTAGTGCTAGTAAAGAGACCCCTGTAATCTCCTTCTGGCAGGTCATTTGACCCCCTTACTGTCTGTGGGCTTAGAGCTTCAGAAGCCTCTGCTGCTGCTGCTGATGATGATTCAGTGGTTCCCAAGGACTGCTCCTGGCTTGCTGGCGTGACCTGTGCTGAATTGTGCTTTACTTTTACCCAGGTGCAACAAACCTTTTCTGCCAACCTAAGTTGTCTTGGGCATCTGTGGGCTGAGAGATCTGGAAACCACCATTGCTGCCACTGATTCAGTTGCCCCAGGGCTATTCCTGGTTTGCTGGGCTTGGTGCTGTATTGGCACATCTTGCACCTAGTTCTCCATCCTTACCCTGTTGCAACATACCTTTCCTACTGACCTTTCAAATTGTCCTGGGCAGGAAAATTGTTTCTCTCTGTCTTTTTGTGAGTTCCGATACTCTGAAATTTGTTTGGAGTCATTATTTAAAGATTAATTTGTGGGAGAGCTCAGGTTAGTCCCTGCCTCTACTCTGCTATTTTGGCTCTGCTTCCCTCTACTTCCCATTTTTCTTTGGGGTTTTGCCCACAGCTGTTTTAACATTATTGTTGTCTTCTGCATTTGTGTCTTGGTGTTTCGTCATCTGACCCTTTTGGTGGTCCTGTTATTTTTGTTATTGTTTGCACTCTCCATCTCCCTCTCCCCTCCCTCCTTCCTTTCCCCTCTCCCTCCTTCTCTCCCTCTCCTTCTTCCTCTCCCCCTTCCTCCCCTTTCTCTTCTCCCTCTCCCTCCCCCCTCTCTTCCTTTCTCCCCTTCCTCTCTCTTTTCCTCCCCCTTTCCCTCTCCCTCTCTCTCCCTTTTCCCTTTTCTTCTCTTTCTCCCTCTCCTTCCCTCCCTTTTCTTTTAAATTTGAGCTCTGTTCCCAGGATGGAAGGAATACTATCTTAGATTTCTTATGGCAGTCGCTGCATTACTCTGACCTGGTATTGTGCGGATGTCCCCCACTGGGGATCTGCGTGTCTGGTACTATGCAGAGGGTTTGGGGTGGGGGGTAGCTGGCCCTCTTGGAGACTAAGGAGTTTGGCAGCTTACATAGTGCTAAGCTGGCTGATAGAGGGTGCCTGCTTGCCTGGAACTGTACCAGAACTTAAAGAGGCCTATTCTTGCAGAACCCACTAAAACACATAGCGATTCATGGAGCTGGAGTGCACCAAGTCCCCTGGCTATGGTAAAACACATGGCTTCACAATACTGGGACTTAGGATCTCCTGCTGTTTTATTGAGGTGGAGCTGAGAAGCTTCCTGTCCTGGACTGTACCCTCCTTTTACCTAAGTGAAAGGCACCTCTCCTGCCAATCTTCTGGGCTAAGATTGTTTTGCCTCATCTTCTTGTTGGTTCTGTTGTTCTACAGTGATTCACTGCTTGCTTCACCATCTTGGCTCCCAGCAGTAGTATCCCTGGTTCAAGAGTTCTGGAAAGCAATTTGGAAGTATGGCAATAAAATGATTGAAATATCAGTATTTTGTGAACTAGACTCACATATACCCTAGGCAAAAAAATTAAAGATAGAAATGAGCCCCACATACACCAAACTATTAATTATATTAATTAACATTAATATAATTATATTAATAATAGGTTTTATCTGCATAAAACTGGAAATAGCAGATCTTCATTTACTGGAAAACAGCTAAAAATATTGTGGTGTGTGGATTCAATTAACTCATCTTAAAATAATATATTGTAACAATACAAATATATTGTACAAGAATGCATTTGAAGAATTCAGAGAAGCATAATAAAGTAAACATGGTTAGGAAAATAATATACATAATGAATAAAACATTGTGGCTTTATGGAAGAGTTAAGAAGACATATCTCCTTCATTGCAGAGAAGGGGCGTAATGGGCCAGAACTCTGGAAAAATGTACTTGAAACAAGAATTCTTACAACAAGGTGTTAACTCAGTGGAATTGATAAGACAATGGTTACCTAGTTTATATATACTTAGTACATTGGTGAAGTAATAGTTCTACACTTGATGTAATTGTAATAGAGTATATAAACTGAGGATTGTCAGCCATAGAGATTCCATCATTGATCAGGCTTCTGGTGGCTTTCCTGCCTCCTGTATTCCTCCATTGAAACCAAGATCCATTCCGGAGGACCTCCAGAAAGCTAGCTTGGCCCCAGGTGAAGGACATAGATTGTGAAGGAGACAATAAAGACTTTGGACTTTGTTCCTTACTATTGTCATGGTGATTATTCTTCTGAGACCAAGGCTGGTCCGAAGGCCCTCCAGAAAACTAACCAGAACATTACATGGGGGACTGTTTGGGCATCATGTTTTATGAAAGACATTGATAAATTTAAGATAATCCAGAGACAAACACTGATGATTAGTTGAAGGAACTGGCTTGTTTTACTCTGAGAAAAAAAAAGGAAGAGTGGTATGGAAGAGGGGAAGGTAAGTGCAGCGATAGGATGTTATAATAATTGCCTTTATTTATTTATTTATTTATTTTATTATTTATATAGCTTTTTATTTACAAGATATATGCATGGGTAATTTTTTCAGCATTGACAATTGCCAAACTTTTTGTTCCAATTTTTCCCCTCCTTCCTCCCAACCTCCCACTCCAGATGGCAGGTAGACCAATACATGTTAAATATGTTAAAGTATAAGTTAAATACAATATATGTATACATGTCCAAACAGTTGTTTTGCTGCACAAGAAGAGTTGGACTTTGAAATAGTGTACAATTAACCTGTGAAGGAAATAAAAAATGTAAGCGGACAAAAACAGAGGGATTGGAAATGCTATCTAGTAGTTCACACTCATTTCCCAGAGTTCTTTCACTGGGTGTAGCTGGTTCTATTCATTATTGAACAAATGGAACTGATTTGGTTCATCTCATTGTTGACGATGGGCACGTCCATCAGAATTGATCATCATATAGTATTGTTGCTGAAGTATATAATGATCTCCTGGTCCTGCTCATTTCACTCAGCATCAGTTCATGTAAGTCTCTCCAGGCATTTCTGAAATCATGCTGGGTCATTTCTTACAGAACAATAATATTCTATAACATTCATATACCACAGTTTATTCAGCCATTCTCCAATTGATGAGCATCCACTCAGTTTCCGGTTTCTGGCCACTACAAAGAGAGCTGCCACAAACATTCTTGCACATACAGGTCCCTTTCCCTTCTTTAAGATCTTTTGGGGATGTAAGCCCAATAGTAACACTGCTGGATCAAAGGGTATGCACAGTTTGATACTTTTTTGGGCATAGTTCCAAATTGCTCTCTAGAATGTCTGGATGTATTCACAATTCCACCAACAATGTATCAGTGTCCCAGTTTTCCCACATCCCTCCAACATTTTGCATTATCCTTCCATGTCATTCTAGCCAATCTGACAGGTGTATAGTGGTATCTCAGAGTTCTCTTAATTTGCATTTCTTTGATTAATAATGACTTGGAGCATCTTTTCATATGGCTAAACATAGTTTCAATTTCTTTATTTGAAAATTGTCTGTTCATATCCTTGGAGAATGACTTGATTTCTTATTAATTAGATTCAGTTCTCCATATATTTTGGAAATGAGGCCTTTATCAAAACTTTTGATTGTAAAAATGTTTTCCCAGTTTATTGCTTCCCTTCTAATCTTGTCTGCATTAGTTTTGTTTGTATAAAAGCTTTTTAATTTGACAAAATCAAAGTTTTCTAATTTGTGATCAATAGTGATCTCTAGTTCTTTGGTCATAAATTCCTTAGTCCTCCACAGGTCTGAGAGGTACACTCTCCTATGTTCTTCTAATTTATTTTTAATCTCATTCTTTATTCCTAGATCATGAACCCATTTTGACCTTATCTTGGTGTATGGTGTTAAGTGTGGGTCAATGCCTAGTTTCTGCCATATTAATTTCCAATTTTCCCAGCAGTTTTTGTCAAATGGTGAGTTCTTATCTTAAAAACTGGGGTCTCTAGGTTTGTCAAACACTAGATTATTAAAGTTATTGACTAATTTGTCCTTTGAACCTAATCTATTCCACTGATCAACCAGTCTATTTCTTAGCCAATACCAAATGGTTTTGGTGACTCCTACTTTATAATATAGTTTTAAATCTGGTACAGCTGGGCCACCTTCATTCGATTTTTTTTCCTTAGTTCCCTTGAAAGTTTTGACCTTTTGTTCTTCCAGATGAATTTTGTTGTTATTTTATCTAGGTCATTAAAATATTTTTTGGGGAGTCTGGTATAGCACTAAATAAATAGATTAGTTTAGGTAGCATTGTCATCTTTATTATATTTGCTCGACCTATCCAAAAGCACTTAATATTTTTCCACTTGTTTAGATCTGACTTAATTTGTGTGGAAAGTTTTTTGTAGTTTTGCTCATATAGTTCCTGACTTTCCCTTGGCAGATAGATTCCCAAATATTTTATACTATCGGTAGTTACTTTAAATGGAATTTCTCTTTGTAACTCTAACTACTGGATTTTGTTAGTGACATATAAGAATGCTGATGACTTATGTGGGTTTATTTTGTATCCTGCAACTTTGCTAAAGTTGCAAATTATTTCTAATAGGTTTTTAGTAGAATCTCTGGGGTTCTCTAAGTATACCACCATATTATCAGCAAAGAGTGATAATTTGGTTTCCTCATTACCTACTCTAATTCCTTTAATCTCTTTTTGTTGTCATTCTCTTGGGTGAAATTATTAATTATGTCTATAATTTGCTGTTTCACCCAGTCATTCTTTAGGATGAGATTATTTAGTTTCCAATTACTTTTTGTTCTATTTACCCCTAGCTTTTGGTTGAAAGTAGTTTTTATTGCATCGTGATTTGAAAAGAAAGCATTTACTATTTCTGCCTTTCCACATTTAATTTTGAGGTCTTTATGTCCTAATATATAGTCAATTTTTTTTATAGGATCCATGAACTGCTGAGAAGAAAGTATACTCCTTTCTGTCTCCATTTAGTTTTCTCCAAAGATCTATCATACCTAACTTTTCTAGTATTCTATTTACCTCTTTGACTTCTTTCTTATTTATTTTGTGGCTTGATTTATGTAATTCTGTGAGTACAACAAGATTGAGATCTCCCACTATTATAGTTTTGCTCTTATTTCTTCTTGCAGCTCTCTTAACTTCTCCTTTAGGAAGTTAGATGCAACACCACTTGGTGCATATATGTGTAATATTGATATGGCTTCATTGTTTATGTTACCCTTTAGCAAGATATAATTTCTTTCCTTATCTCTTTTAATTAGATCAATTTCTTCTTTTGCTTGATCTGAGATAAGGATGGCTACCCCTGCTTTTTTGACTTCACTTGAAGCATAATAGATTCTGCTCCAACCTTTTACCTTTACTCTGTATGTATCACCCTGCCTTAAATATGTTTCCTGTAAACAACATATTGTGGGGTTCTGGCTTTTGATCCAGTCTGCTGTCCATCTCCGCTTTATGGGAGAGTTCATCCCATTCACATTTACGGTTAAAATTACTAATTCTATATTTCCTGCTATCTTATAACAAATGTCTTTAAATATTTTACATAGAAGAGGAATTGTACTTGTTCTTTTTGGCCCTAGAGAATGAAATCAGGGGCAATGGAGGAAGTTGAAAAGAAATAAATACAAGTTAGAGGCTAGGAAAAACCTGGTAGTAGTTAGAGCTATCCCAAAGTGGAATTTGTTGTCTCAAGAAACTATATGATCCTCTTCTCTGGAGGTCTTTAAGCAGAGATTTGTTAGGAATGAAGAAATATATTCATGCATGTATATTTTTAGGAAGGATTAGTGCCTCTTGTGGGGGACTTGCTGAACTGATTCATCCAATTCTGACTCCAAGAAGTTATAGCAAGTGTAATGGCCAGACCCTGGTAAAACTGTCTCAGTAGTTGGGTTAAACCATATTGGGAATAATCCAACAGGCCTTAAACCTGTTGGTGAATTATGGGGATGTCTATACCTGGCATGTGAAAATTTCCTGCATTGAAATGTGCAGATGAAAACAATTGTCCCAGTGGCCGAGAATGTAGCTGAAGCAGGTGCTGTGGAGTAGCAAAAAACACTTACTGTAATCTGGGCCATCTCTGGTAATCTTGACTTTTGTCCTACAACTAGACTTCAGTGACTGAAGAAGAGAGTAAAGCTTCCAACTGTGTGCAATTCTGCTACACTTAAATTCAATTCATGCGAAAGTCAAGACATCACTTCATGATAATCATTTGGCTTCTTTGAAAATGAAGGATGACCAACGATACACATGTATGTAATATAAAACCAAAATATTTTATTTAATTTTATAAGAAAAAAATTTTAAGGAAAAAACCTGAATTACTAAAGTTTTTCTAAAGAAGAAGAGATGTGAAAATTTCCTTGCTACTGCAAGGAAATGTGTTTTCTAAGCAATGATTAAAAAATTAGTGGGTTATAGTGTTAGTCAAATTAATATTGTTAAACTCATGATATCTTTATTGAATCGTTTTCCTTAAAGGCAATAAAAACTTTTCTTAAATGTTTAAAATAATATTTTAACATTTCTATATTTGCTTCAAGGAAAAAATAAAGGGTAGATACTGATACTTTAAATCATTTAAAAACACTATTTTCATATTCTCACTGATCCTAACAAAGACAGCAACTATCACCTAAAAATATTGTAAATAAGTACACTATAAATCATAACAGTGTTTTATCGTATTCATGAAGCTGCTGAGGTGCCCTTTTAAAAATAAATGTCATCTAAGAAATGACCAACAGGATGATTTAAGAAAGGGCTGGAGAGATTTACATGAACTGATGCTGAGTGAAATGAGCAGGACCAGGAGATCATTATATACTTCAACAACAATATTATATGATGATCAATTCTGATGAACGTGCCCATCGTCAACAATGAGATGAACCAAATCAGTTCTCATAGAGCAGTAATGAACTGAACCAGTTACGCCCAGTGAAAGAACTCTGGAGATGACTATGAACCACTACATAGAATTCCCAATACCCCTATTTTTGTCCGCCTGTATTTTTGATTTCCTTCACAGACTAATTGTACACTATTTCAAAGTCTGATTCTTTTTGTACAGCAAAATAACTGTTTGGACATGTATACATATATTGTATTTAATTTATACTTTAACATATGTAACATGTATTGGTCAACCTGCCATCTGGGGGAGGGGGTGGGGGGAAGGAGGGGAAAAATTGGAACAAAAGGCTTGGCAATTGTCAGTGCTGTAAAATTACCCATGCATATATCTTGTAAATAAAAAGCTATAATAAAAAATGTCATCTCTAATGTAAAAAGCTTTAAAAATTATTGTAAAACATGATCATACAAAAGAAAAGAATTCTGATCCTAGAATTAGCGTTTTGGGTTCTTAAAATAGGACTTTGTCACTTTGCTGCGATTTGAGTAAGTCATTTGGATTTAATGAGCTTCAATTAACTCATCTTAAAATAACGTAATAATACCTGTAGTACCCATATTTCCTGAATCAAATAAAATTACACATATATTTTATAAAAAATCCAGTGTTATTGTAAGACATTAGTGTTATTACAAAAATATACATTTCAGAGTTTCTTTCAAAATTTCACTTAAGTGTTCATTGTTTAACCACAATAGGAAGTTGATGGAAACACTTATTGCTAGATGAAATTAATAATACTCACATTTATTAAAATACCTTATTGTTTACAAATCCCTTAATTTGTGATCTATGTAGAGCCAGTGTTATTATGATCATTTTATTAAAAAAGAAAACTAAGCACAATTTGCCCACAGTCACAGGATTGCTAATGACTGTGGTGAGAATACAACCCAGTCAACTGATATCTCTCCAGATTTGATGGTATTTCAGAGAGAGGTAAAGGAAAAGCGACAAGAAAATAGGTTTAAACTTATTATTTGTATAAAACTTTTAAGAAATTCATTTCGGAATGAAAGTTTTTACTTAGACTTCTAGTACCTTTGCACTGAAATTAAATAATATGCAATTATTAAAACAAAACCCCATAAAACTTAATAATCATTTATTATATATGAGATAATATATGTAAAATACTTTCTAAACCTTAAAGTGATGTGTAAATTTTAGTTATAATTATCTCATTCTTATTTTTGTTGATGGGGGGGTTCAGGTAGAAACAGTCCTGAAACAAGATACTTCTTAACTATTATTCCTTTGTATTCGGTGTTCTGTGGATTATTTCTCAGCTATATGGTATATTTACTTTTTATGGTTAAATAAAAGTATTAGGTTGTAAATTCATTCTCTGTAGTTTTACTGTCATTGGTATACTTCCAATAGCAGAGAAGATAACCCAAATGATATAGACTTCATCCAGTCCCCACATTTTTTATCTTTATCTAAGTCTCTATACTTCAAAAACACCCTGTATATTTAGAATGGTGACATATATTAGAATATTATTCTTAAGTTTGTATGAATCAATGTTATTATATGTACATTTTACAGGTTATTGTAACAATTTTGTTTCCAGTACACTTTATTAGTTGATTCTAAATATGGTATTTTAAGTTTGCAAAATACTTGAAAAATATCACCTTATTCTGTCTTCATAAAAACACTGGGAAGAAGGTGGTGGTGGTGTCCTTATTTTTACAGTTGAAGAAACTGAGGTAGAAAAGGCTAAGTGATTTGTCTAGGGTCACATAACTAGTCTGTCAGAATTTGAACTGAAGTCTTTCTGACGCCATGCAATGTGTCAGTACATGAAACATAGTCAAGTTTTGATGTGTTATTCCAGGCAGTAGGTCATGTCTTGCTAGATAGTAAATAGGTGGGAACTTTTAATAGCTTTCACTAAGGTTCACAGGCTTCATGATTTCTTAACAGTCTACTTTGTTCACTAAGTCCACATTCCTCGAGGATAACTTTTTGAAGTTTCTGATGGTCGAATTGCCATCACACACTCATCAGTTTTCAGAAACAAGTCTTCAAAATTTGGCCATTCTCTTTTCTATCTGTCCCTACTCTTCATCTAAAGTGACTTCTTAATTCTCTCCCAGGACATACATCTGAATTAGGCATTCAATTCTTTCTCCTCATTTTGATTTCTTAACATTATCCTCTTCTTTAAGTCCTTAGCACCTCCCATCATATCACTAATTATGCCTTGTCAGGCCTCAATCTTGGACAATTCCCACAATTATCCCTTCATTTATACACTTGTGCTAGAAAGTGGAAAAAAATCACACAATTGTTCAGATTCTACACATTTTTGTTATTCAACCTTTAATGTTCCTAGGCAATTCTGTGATAGCTCTCTCCACCACCTCACAATCTCATTCTCCCCAGCAACTCTTAGAAATCTTTTCATCTTTCCTCAACTGTCCCATGTCTTCCCTTCCCTCACCCTCTCAGCTGAGAAACCTGGCTCATTTTGTAGAAAAATGAAAGTTCTTTTTCTTAAGTTCCATAGTATTCCTTTATTTTCCATCTCATATTCCTCTTAAGGTCTTTGCTACTCTTGTCCTTCATCTCTGTCTTCAGTGAACTGGTGGCCTTACGTTTTTTTAAGGATAACCATCAAAACTGATCCCATTGTAAGCTCATCTCTCCCAATATCAGTTGGAGATTGCTGCCTTTCTCTTCCCTAGTTTTCAGGATCTTTTTAACTCATTCTCCACTGCCTACAAACATGTTTATATCTTCTCTCACCCTAAAAAATTCCTCATTTGATGCTTTCATCATCCCTATTGTCTTTATATCTCTTTTCCCCTTTATTGTTAAACTTGAATAGTCCATTACAATAGATACCTTCTTGTTTCATCAATGCATTTGCAATCTTATTTGGGTTTTTTTATTCTGCTTGTTTGGGAGGGTTGGTACATGCTGTGCTGGTATATCTCTTGTTGATAAGGAGATACATAAGTTATCTTATAATGAAGCTTTTGACCTCTTTAGATCTCCTTATTGTGACACTTTAGTTAAACTTTTGCAATCAATGATAAAAACAAACAAAAATCCAACAATAGGTATTTTTACCTTTTTTTCTTTTTATTCTCATCTGAATCCTTTATAATCTGGTTTCTGACTTTATCATTGCTAAATTACTAGTGATCTCTTAATTGCCAAATCCTGTGGCCCTAATTCTCATTGTTCTTGACCTCTCTTTAGCTTTTGCATTGTCTATCACCCTCTTTCATATTATCTTTTCTCTAAATTTTTGGGACAGTTTTCTCCTTCTACCTTTCATATTGCTCTTTTTAAATATCCTTCCTAGATATTCCTCTAGATTAAACTCTCTTATGGTAGGCTTCCCTCAGAGTTTTTTCCCAGGTCTTCATCTCTTCTCCCCCCCTACACTACTTCACTTTGCATATCTGAATTTAATTTTTAGTTTTCTTTTTGAATGTGGATGGCATTTTCCACCCCAAATATATTGAAATTGTATTACTGAGAAGAATAAAGTCTATCAAAGTTGATCATTACATAGTGTTAGTGTTACTGTATACAATGTTCATAAAAGTTCTTTTCATGCTTTTCTGAAATCACCCTGTTCATAATTTCTTTTAGAAGAATAATATAGCATTATATTTATATACCATAACTTATTCAGCCATTCCCTAACTGATGGGCATCCACTCAGTTCTTTGCCATCACAAGAAGAGTTGCTACAAACATTTTTGCACATGTGGGTCCTTTCACCTCGTTATGTCTCTTTGTGATACAGATCCAGTAGTGACACCATTGGATCAAAGGGTATGTACATTTTGATAGCACTTTGGCTTAGTTTCAAATTGCTCTCCAGTGTAGTTGGATCACAACTCCACCAACAATGCAATAGTGTCCCAGTTTCCCCACACATCCCTTCCAACATTTATCCATCTTTTTTTGTCATCTCAACAAATTTGATAGGTAGGAGGCGCAATTATCAGTTGTTTTTCTCTAATCAATAATGTTTTATAACATTTTTATATGACTATAAATGGCTTTAATTCATCTGAAAATTATCTGTTCAATGCCTTTGACTATTATTTGGAGAATGACTTACATTCCTATAAATTTGACTCAGTTCTCTTGTTTTAGAAATGAGACCTTTTTTATTTTTTTGAAATGAGACCTTTTTTAGAAACACTGGATGTAAACCTTTCCCCCCAGCTTTCTCTTTCCTTCTAATCTTGGCTACAAAAACTTGTTAATTTGTGCAAAAACTTTTAAATTTAATATAATCAAAATTATCCATTTTGCATTTTGTACTGTTTCTCTATTTCTTGTTTGGTTATAAATTCCTCTCTTTTCCAAGGCTATAATTTCACCTTTGCAACATCTCTCGGATATGTCCCATTCTCTCTTCTGACATTGTCACCATTGTGGTACAAGCCCTTATTTTATATCTGGACTATTTCAATAGCTTGGTGCTTGGTCAAATTTCTCCTCACTGCAATTCATCCTTCATTTAGTCACCAATATGATTTTCCTAAAGCACTGGTTTAGTCATGTCAGCTTCTTCCTCCGGGAATTCTACTGGCACCCTGTTTCCTCTAAGTCAAATGTAAAATACTTGGTTTGGCATAAAAAGCCCTTCATATTCTAGACCCCCTCCTACCTTTACAGTCTTCTTATACTTTACTCAGGCCACGTACTCTTCAGTCCAGTAACACTGGCCTCCTTGCTGTTCTATGAACAAAATAATCTCCTTCTCAGGTCTAATCTTTTTCTTTGGCTGCCCCTCATACCTGTAAAGCTCTCCTTCCTTATCCTTGCCTCTTGGCTTTCCATTTTTTCCATTTTAAAAATTATTTTATTTTCAATTCTAGGAACCAAACAAGTATTTATATGATACAGTATAATAAAAAAGATGATTGCACATGAAAGTGCAATTCTGTCATGTTCAACTTCCTTTTTCCTCCAGATAGACAACAAATATATAATATCCTCTCTAGAGATGGCTACTGTTAGACAAAAATAGGCATGGGTTTCTATATGTATACACATATAAATATGTAAGTTATGTTAAATTATATTTGGATGCAGCTCCATTTCTTTTGCTCTTCGAAATATGGTTTTTTAGTGTAGAAGCTGTTAGGGCTTGTGAAATTCTGACTAGCTTTCTGCAATTGCTAAAGTGTTTATTATTGTTTTCTTTACTTTCTCCTTAACCTTGGAGTTTTGAAACTTGGCTACGACATTCCTGTAACTTTTCCTCCTGAGATCTATTTCAGGTGGTGAATGGTAGGTTTTACCATTTCTACTTTACTTTCTTGTTTTCAAACTTAAGAGCAATTTTCCATAATAATTTCTTGTAATATAGTATCTAGATCATAACTTTCAGGTAGTCTTTTTTTATAGAAAGCCTTTCCTGTCTTCTCAATTCTAGGGCTTTCCCCCTTTCAATTATTTCGTATCTTCCTTGTTCTCTTCCCCATTGGATTGTGACCATCTTGAGGGCAGAGACTGAGTTTTACTTCTTTTTATACTTAGCACTCACTGTAGTTCCTGGCACATGTTACTTAATAAATATTTATTGATTACTTTTGACTGACCAAAAATTAATAAAGGTAATATATATGTTATGGTGTTTTCTGGCAGTTTCTTTAATAGTTACACAATCATTAATAGGTTCTTACATTTTTTGGACTTTTCCCACATAGATTTGCTCTTAATCTTTAATCCTCTTAATCCAAAAATTAATTTTGTTAGTATTTTCAGATTTTTTTATATTATAAACAATGAATACTTTTTATGAAATACATAAACATAATTTTGGTATACTTAACCTTTGGCAATAGATTGTGATGACTTGTGTTTAAAAAAAAAGAGGTTAGGCTTAATTTTCAGAGAAATTAGCAAAATCTTCTGTTAGCAATAGGTCTATTTGTTTAGATGAATTTTGGCTAGCACTAGAGGGTGCTAGTATCAGAACAGGTTAAGTTATTTATATTGAGAGACATTTCAAAGGTGACTTATTTGGAATATATTATCAATGAGAATTACATAATAACAGTAATGTTGTAGTGATGGTGAACTATAAATGACTTGGCTACTCTAATCAGTATAATGATCTAAGGTTATTCCAAAGGACTCATGATAAAAAAAAAAAACAAAAAAACCCAAACCTATCTATCTCTTGAGAGAGAACTTAAGAGGCAGCTGGATGGCACAGTGGATAGGATGGTGGGCCTGAAGTCTGGAAGACTCATCTTTGTGAATTCAAATCTAATCTAAGAAGCTTACTAGCTGTGTGATCTTGGGCAAGTCACATAACCCTGTTTGTGCCTCAGATTCCTCATTTGTAAAATGAGTTGGAAAAGGAAATGTCAAACCTCTCCAGTAACTATTACAAGAAAACTCCAAAAGGGATCAAAAAGAGTTAGACACTACTGAAAAATGATTGAACAACATGAAAAATTTTCTAGTAGAGACCAATATGAAAATGTTTTGCATGAAATCACATGTGAAATTGATATCAATTGCCTTTTCAGTGAGTATGGAAGGGTTTTAAAGGGAGAGAATTTGGCTTTAAAATTAAAAAAAAAAAGAATGCTAATAAAATAGAGATATTTTAAAAAGAGTGCACTATGCTTTGTACTACAAGAAAAATAATTAGGCTGAACAAAATAAGATCAAAATTCAAATGAAGGAAGCATGAGAGATAACACATAAATATATGTTTATATACACAAAAATATGGACTAAAATATGTTATTAAATATCATACTTCATAATTTGTGACATGAATTCTATAAATTACATGGAAAGAAAACCAACCAGTCTATAATTATAGAATAGAGTATTTTTGTTGGTATGTGTATATATGTGTATGTTTTAAGGGTATTGTTTGTTGAAAAGATTTCTGCTTGAGACGTAATTAATCTCTGAATATATAAGTAGGGGGTTGACTGCAAAGCAATTAAGAGTTCACCTTTATGTTCCCTTATCCAGCTGCTGCCAATCTGTCCATTTTATTCTCTCAGGTTTTCTCTAGTTTTTTGTTTATCCTAACTGGACTTCTAGAATTAGTTTGGCAGAGGATTTGGGCTTTTAATATGACTGAATTCACTAACATCGTTCTAATTCCCCCCTTCCCTTTTTTGGCATAAGTGACAAGTTAGAGGGCTAGCCTGTATGATAATTTAAGTCAGTCCAGTGCAACCTCTGCCAATTTTCATTATGTTTTGAGATTTTCCTTGTTGCATTATAACTTTTAATTTTGCTATACAGAATCAAATTTCATTTTGTAATCAGCGAGCAAAGTCAAATGTGTGACATTAACGTGCATTCTTTAGAGAATGATTTGTGAAAGCCTGTTTTTTCCTCTCATATTTTCATCAAGGAAGCCCTTGATATATATGTAGATCATTTTCATAAGTATGAGAAAGAAAAAAATAAGGATTGATAGTTTGATGTTCTTATAATTGTAGTTAAGAGAAATAATATTATTTATGAGTTTTCTTTTGAAATATTTTTCTTCCCTCAAAGTATCTTGTAGGAAAGCAATCCAGTGATACTTTCATGATTGTTGTCTTTATTACGGTTATCTTTATGGTTTATTTTTTAGCAGTCTTTGTTACTTTTTATGTGGTATTTCAACTTTTTTTTTTTTTTTTTTTAATGTGTGACACATCAGAACCTGAGGTATTGGTATGCAGTTTACTGAAGATGTAAAAGCATAGACATATCTGGTCCATTTTACTGTCTGTTTTCCTTCTGTCATTATCTACTCTTGAAAACATATGGTTTAATATTGCCTTGTTTTTGCTTCATTGCTTTTCATTTTTATGAGGCAATACTACTTGTAGTCTCCAAACATCTTTCTCCATAGTGTTTCCTAAATGAATTTGCATTCTCACATGGTCTTATACTTGACTGCTACATTTCTTTGTTTGTTTAAGATTTGAGGGTCTTTCATGAATATGTTAAAATTATATGAGACTCAATGATATATAATCACAGATAAAATGCTATTAAATAACTTCTGGCTTTTTACTGTCAAGTGGAAATAGAAAAGGGAGATGCTCACAAGAGGTACTTGTTGCTGTCATGGAGAATGTCTTCTAAAATGGCTAGTTGAATGAGGAATTCTTTTTTTACAATGCGATTCTCCAGATACTCATCTTTACAGATGATATGCTAAAAATATTATACCTAAATATTATAGGGCCTTTTAAAATGAGATTATAGGATCATGGCATTATAGATGCTCAGAATTACTCAAATTGTCTTCAGTGGATTAAAAAAATATATTTTAGTGAAGACTATGTCATATATCCACCTATATCTAGTTCACTGAGTTAGTACATCAATGTATATAGCTTGGATAGACTCTGAAGATAAACATTGAGTTTGACTCATAGTTGAAAAAGGAGTAAGAATGCAAGCTAAATTGCATTTGGGAAATTCTCACAATCACAAACTGCTTCTTGATGTAAAGATCCATTTTTAACAAGAATATTGTTCTAGTGTTGCTGTATGGTACAAATCTTAGACTATTTAATCCCCAGTAAATGAAAGGTATCAAAAACTAAAGGACTATGACGAGATCCATACTGGTTACAAGTAGTTGATAGTGTATTTTAAAAGATATTACTGTAGAAATGTGTTGGAAAAGGAAAGGTGTTGGTCATACAATTAGAATGAGATAGACAGCCCAAGTGTTGCATTAAAAACTGCCCAGTATACAAAGGAATAGAAGAAGGATTTCTTTGGATCTTCAGTGGATTATCTAAGTATCGATGAACAAAAATTTCAGTGTATGAGAAGTGATGGATGGCTTGAAATCTTGAACTGTTGGAGGGAATATTCACATCAATAAGATAACTAAAATATTGCTATCTGAAAGTATTGTTCGATTTTCTTAGAGATCTGAAGTTCAGCTAGAATTACACATTACTCAGCAGAAAAATAAATTGAAATCTAAATCTAATAGTATTTGTTTCTCTTCAGTAGTTTCTTGATTCTTAGGCCAAAAACTTCTAAGAAATGGGGGTAAAATGCAAATAATTAAAAGGTAGTTCTTATATTTCAGATTTCTTTTCAGTTCAATTGAGAAAAGTTTGGAGGATTTTAATGCTTTGGTCTAGAAGAAGAATGACAAGGCATTTGTTATAAAACACTTCTTTGTTTTTGGTATGCTGGGGAACTTCAAATTGTCTTTCTTGTCCTTTTTCCCTGTTATCTTCTCTATTCACTTTGCATCCTGCCCCAAGTGAGTAAGAATATAATCAAAAGAATGAATGAGCAGGCTGTTAGTTCATCTGGTATAGAGAAGCCCAGGGTCTGTCCTGTTTCTGTGCCAGCAAGGGACAAGGATCCAGTTACTAAATGATTTGAAAATGTGATTTTTTTGTTTTGTTCTGACCTGAATGAAATGTCTTTTGTGTGAGAAAGCCATTGCAGGAAACATAGATCCTATTTGAAGTAGGAATGCTAAGTAGTGAGGTATAAGAGAATTGGTGACATTATTCATTAAAACAAAAATGTTCTTTTCAAAATAACAGGAACTCATTCATATAATAGTTGAAGTTGGTATAGCAATTCCATAAGAATAACCTTGTGAGGTTGATAGTGAAAATATTATTATTCTCATAAATATTATTTATAGATAAGAATGAGGCAGAGATCTGGTACCTGGACTTAAGTTTTCTGAACATATTCAGTGGTCTTTTGACTTTTTATTGTGATGCTAAGTGAATGTATACATCTAGAAGATTCATAAGAGTACTTTACAATTCTAATGTCCAACTTTATGTGGAGTTTTTTTTTTTTTTTAGTTAGGGGACTTTAAAATCAAAGTGTATAAAGGAAAAATTGTTTCCCTTTTGTGTTTCTCATATATATAGGCACTATACTATCTCTCTATATATGTACATATATATCTCTGTATATATCTCTGTGTGTGTATATATATATATATACATATATATACAAATATACATACATATATATATGGCTGGCAAAAATATATTTTATATATAACAGGAATTGAATAACTATGTATTTTTTGATCTTATAGTGTATTTTCATGAAATTTTTTTTATTTTTATAGAAATATCAAGAAATTGCTGAAAAAAATGTGGAAAAATCAACCCTTATGGAAAAATCTAATGAACAGTTGATTCTAGAAAATTCACAGTGTAAAAATATTTTAACTGAGACTCAAAAGGAACATTCATCCCTACTGGCAGCCTGTGCATTAATGTCTGGTGCTTTATATCCTTTATATAGTCGATCATGTGCCTTGTCAACACAAAGAGACTTTCTTCAGGATCAGGTTAACACGTATGACATACTCAAACAGGAAATTAGAACTCTGGTTCAGGCTTTGTCTGATGTGGAAGAAAAGAAGCAAAATGAAGCCAAGTTAAAGAAAAAACATTTCAAAGGATTAATATGTGTATTCCGGAAAGGTGTTATTGCTGTTTTGGCAGCAAAAAGATTTCAGATTCTTGGCCAAAAGTGTGGCTCTCTTTTTACATGGATGGAAAGCTTCAAAGAAGGCATAGGAATCTTAGTATGTACAGGAGAACTCAAAGAGAACCATAATTTGACAAGTAAGATAACTATTCCTATCCCTTTCCCTTTACCTGTAAGTTAAATATAATTTATGAATATTCCTAACAATTTCATGAAAACTATTTTGAAATATACAAGAATAGAAAAATATATATGGCATGTATATATGTATCTTATTTCTTGTATATGAACAGGAAAAAATGTTGACTAAGTAGTATTTGCTCTTCATAGTACATTAAACATTTTTATCATTTATACATTTGAGTCACATATTCACTGGAAAACGAAGTGATAAAAAATTTGCAAAACTTCTCCATTTATGGTAATTATACATTTTACATAGTAATTTCAGTGAATTTAAGAAAGCCAAAGAAACGAATGTGTAAAATGTCTAATTATGTTCATTAGAGTAAAAACTACTTGAAAAGTCATCTTGACTTGGAAAAGTCTATTTGAAGGTATTTTTAGAACAACAACAACAACAAAAAACCCACTCATCTCTCTTCCTCCTCCAACTTTTAAGAAACCTTTTAAGTGCTAAGAACCTTTTCTTCTTTATTCACACTCACCTTTTTTGGCCTTATTTAATATTAAAGGCATAAATAATTGGTACCAACATCTAAAATTTCCTGGAAGAACATTAAACACTTGGAAAAAATTATATGTATATTTTACTTTAGTTTATTTCTAAAATAGCTGAACACCACTATTATATTTAAATGTGAATTTTATCATATTTTATGACATTTCACTTTGGTTTTCTATTCACCCTAGGACACCGAACAGAGCAGATGCGTTGTCTTCAAGCAGTTAGTTGGCTTACTAGTTCTGAACTTCTTGCTGCAGTAATCAATTCTATGGCTGAATTGCAGGAAGTGGTTTGTAAAACAGGTAATAATTTTCATTTCCTAGAAAAAAATCTTTTTAAATGAAAATGACCAAAAATACTTTGTTGTAAATTGCAATTTGTTGCTTTAGTTAGGAAATATGTAAATATGTTTGTCTAACTATGTGTAAATTAACTGATGGCTACAAAATACCAACTTGTTTATTTTTATAGGAAATTAAATATGAATTCAACCTGGTATTATTTAATTCAATTAAATATTGATTAAATTAAATCAAATCAGTCTTAGTCTGTTTTCCTACAATACTTGATTTTCCTAATGGAAAAGATTTTAAAAAATTGATTTAACTCTTTCATCAGCTTGCTTCTCATGCATCTTTACATACATTTGTCAGTATTTACTTCTACTATGTTTTCTTTTCCTGCATTTTTTCTCATAGCTCTAATATTTAGAAGAGTGTTAATTTATCAATAGCTAGTTATTTAAAAAATTTCAGCAATGTGTTTTTACTTGAATTTATAATTTTAAGTAGAATCAAAGTAGACTGCTGCTCATTTTCATTAACTGACAAATCAACTTCAATCAGCAGTTAACAGTTATTTGTAGTTAAGTGTATAAAATACATTCTAAATCCAAAGTCTATGGTTATTGATTTTGTTATTTTAATTTTAGAAGTTTTTGGGTTTCTCCATATTTGTCTTCATCTTTTTTTGTGTTTACTTTATATTTTTGTTTACCTCCCCAAATAATTTATTTTCATTTGTTATTTGCAGTATTTGAAGATATATATGTATATCTTAAAAAAAAAAAAAACTTACTAAGAACATTAAATATGGCATTTTTACTGATGATTTTTCTCCCTTCCATAATCTACTAAGACATTTAATTTGTTCCTAGTCCTAATTTTTAGAGGATGGTAGTTTATTACTTAGCAAGTAATAATTTTTAAGAAATAGCATATGGTCCTTTAAAAAGACAGTCATTATTGTCTTTCTTTTTCAGTGTGTGCATGCTATACATCTACATGGGTAATATGTAGATTATATGTACTGTGAATATGTAGGTTACATATATATAATATGCTTCTATATTATGACTACTCTTACACACACATCTATGAAGATGTTTCCAAAGTAATAGTTCTGAAATTGTTTTTTATGTGATATCTATGTGAAAAGTCTGCACTATGTACCATATTTGATATTTTTAAGCAACAAAGCTCATTATAATATATACATTTTGGTATTCTTAAAGACATAAAATTTATTACTTTATAACTATTCCTTACATAGACATTTATAGTGAATTTTTTTTTACTTAGGCATATGCTTCAAAATGAGTATAGGCTATTTGTATCACTATGAAAGGGCTAAAATACTTTGTTGTCCAATGAGCTGCTTTTTAATACTTGAGTTGGTACTTGAGTGATGTATTTTTTTCATTTTTTAATTTGTGAGGTAGTTAAAAGGGTTAATTATCTATACACTTTATGGAGGTGGTACATTTTACACAAAATAATACTAAATTCATTGAATTTAGTTAAATTTAAAAAGACCCATTGAATTATAAATCAATAAAATTGATTTCTTAAAGGAATTTGTACTATTTTGATGATAAGTACATTTGGGTTACTCTGAAGGTAAATATGTTCAAGCTTTTATGTGGTAGATAGGTTACATATAGGAAGCTTTAATTTGTTTGAAGCCAATTTCTGCCTCCAGGGTAAAATTATGTAATAAAACTATGAAAAAAGGCCTGTATATTGACTATAACTATAGTATTCCCACTAATAATATGATAACTAATTATATTTATTATTGATTTTTTTTCTCCTCAAAAAACTACTATGAAATCTAAGAAGATGATATTTGTGATACAATTTTACCTTGTTAGAGAAAAGTATATATAAATAATAAACCTTATTACTTTTGAAGCTATAATTTTTTTAATTGGAAGGGCATTTGATCAAAGCTCAGACTACTTAATCATCATATTTTATTTTCTTAGAAATATATGTTGGTTTATGGGTTTTTTTTTTTAACTCCTATTTACAGGTGAAAATACTGATAGGAGTGTTTACCGGAGTAGATATAAATTATAGGGCCAGAATAAAGTTGGGATGACTTGGCTGTTTTTCTTGAAATTAGAAGTCTAGACTCAGGTACTCATAATGTGAAAAATATGAGACAAAATGTATTTTCAGGATAATTTTAATAATTAATAGTCACATTTACTGGGAAATCTCAGTATTTCAAACTAATAAAGTTGGAGGGAATCAATTTATTAGAAGCTTCAAGGAAAATCACTTTTATAACTTAAATACACATGGAGTAACTTGTACAAAGCTTAACAAACTATGGGCATATAAGGAACCTTGAAGACTATAATGAATAGAAAAGAATAATTTGCTATTAACATATTGATATAAGTATAGGAAGTGAAGACTTTTTTTCTTCATGAACTTTCCCTGACTCTATCTTCAGTCTTGCTGAATTCATAGCATCTATTTATGTTAATACATACTTGACATCAGTCAAGTAGCTACTTCTTATTTAATTATTAATTCCCAATATTGAAGTTAGTTGGTAGATCCAATATCTGAGCAGTTTTGCGGCTTTTTATTTAGTACTCATCCCATTAAAGTCTGTTCTATTTTATGTCTGGTTTCATGTTTGCAGTCATACTTTTCAGTACAAACATTTATTAAGTGATTATTATGCATTAGGCAGTATGTTAAGTGATAGAATATCATTTTAATCAGAAACATGGTTTACCCTAAAGTTCACATTCTAATGAGTGAGCCAACATGCAAAAAATTGTATGTACAAGATAATATACACTGCAAAAGAAGACTGTATATGGATAGACAAAGTCATTCTGGGCAAGATAATATTTGAACTGAGTTTTTTTTTTTTTCTTTCTTTTTTTTCTTTTTTCCCTGAGGCTGGGGTTAAGTGACTTGCCCAGGGTCACACAGCTAGGAAGTGTTACATGTCTGAGACCAGATTTGAACTCCAATCCTCCTGAATTCAAGGCTGGTGCTCTATCCACGGCGCCACCTAGCTGCCCCCTGAACTGAGTTTTGAAGAAAGCCAGAGTTGCCAGAAGTTGAATGTGAGGAGGGAGACCATTCTTAGCATGGGGAGCTGCCAGAGAAAAGTCACCGATTTGGGAGATAGAGGCTTATGCTTGAGAATCATCAAAAAATTACATGGAAGGGAATCAAGTATAAGATAAGGGGAAATAAGTATAAGATCAGAAATTTAGGGAGGAGTTAGGTATGAAAGGCTTTAGAAGTTAAGTACAATACTTATATTTGATCTGCAAATAATAGAGAACCTCTGGAGTTTGAAGTGGTTGGCTAGGTCAGTGGGTGGGATAGTAGGTAGGCTATATATATATATATATATATATATATATATATATATATATATATATATATATTTATGTGACATGGAGCCAGAGAGATCAACCAGAAGACTTTGGTAGTTACTCATAAAGTAATAAGGATCATCAGGGTGGTGTGTGTCTGAGCATTAAGAAGTTGAGTAGAGAATAAATGTGTTAAGAAAGTAGAAATAACAATACATGGTAATAGATTAAACATTTGGGGTAAGTCTTAAGTGAGGACTTGAGGATGGCACAAAGATTATGAGGCTGACTCTCTAGAGAGCATACTGTGTCCTTCAGAGTAATTGGGAAGATCTAAAAAGAATATTTTTGGGGAAAGATAGTGATTTCTGTTTTAGACAAATTGAATTTGTGTTGTCTATATGAGACATCCAGTTTCTGATGTCTAATGGGCAATTGATTAATCTTTCATGACTTTAAACTGTACTCTTTTTTTTTTATTGATTATATATATCTGGAAATCTTCATCATAGATTTGGTAATTAAATCTTTATAGCGAAGAGGAGAAGGCACAGGACAGAATCTTGAGGGATCACAGCATGTTGACCCTGCATAAGAAAGTCAGACATTTAAGAGAAGAATCAGGAAAGAACAATGTCAAGGAAATCTAGAATGAAGAAAGTATCAAGTAGTAGATTAGTTCCATAAAAGTTAAAAAAGAATGTAGATAGAGAAAAGGTCAGTAGTTTGGCAGCTAACAAACCATTTGTTACTTTGGAATGAGCACTTTTATTCTAAAGATAAGGTTACAGAGGGTTTAAAATCAAGTGGGAGAGTGTTGCAAGTGCCAAGTTTTAATGGGTTTCACAAGGTGTTTAGCTGAGAAATAGAGGAAAATCTTAGGTGATACAATCAGGTTATAGGATTTTGTTTTTGTTTTTGTTTTTTTGAGAATTGGGGAGATGAACATGTTTATTGGTGGCAGCAGGGAAGTAGCCAATTTGGGAATTAAATTGAGAATTAGAGAGTGGAGATATGATGGAATGGGACCACTTGTGAATGTAGAAGGGTTTATTTTGACAAGGAAGAGTGACTTTATGTGTGACAGAAGTAAAGGAAGAGATAATGGAGAAAGATGTCTGAGAGCTATGAGATAAAGAAAAAGGGAAAGAGCTTTCTGCAAATGTCCTGAATTATTTTATAGGCCTGATCCTCAGGTGAATACAGTAGGTTGAGGAAGTGTCATTATAGATTTGAGAAGGGAGGAAAAATTTTGGAATTGCCACAATGGTGGGATAATGAATTAAAAGTGTAACAAGATGGTCTGGTTACAGTGAAGTTCTAGTTGAGAATATATAAGACATTTGTAGTGAATCTAGTCAGTGCAGCTTTGTAATTTACTTCAGTTAACTCCAGCAGCATTTGAGTAGGAAGAAAGGTGACAAGTAATCCAAAATAGAAGTGTGGCAATGCAAGATTTCTAGCAGGATAAAAGAGCTATGACCTGGAGTGCAGAGCATGGCATTAAGTTGATTGGTTTCACCAAAGTATAGAGATTAGGAATGGATAAGAGTGTATCTACTGCAGATGTGATGGTCTAGGAAAGAACTGATGGGCAGAGGGATTTGTAGTCAGTGGGAAAATGAATATTAGGGTTAATTGATACAAGGGTGAAATATGGAATGATTAAAAAAAAGTTGTGATCAGATAAAGGAATTTGAATAACAAGTCAAAACTATTTATTGAAAATGAAATGTGAGATTAAATTAAGACTTCCAGGTAAATAGTTTGATGCTAGACATGGTTTTATTTTTAGACTTTAGGAAAAGAACCTTAACTCTTATTGGATTCTTTCTGTTTGTTAAATATAATTCAATTCCCCAGAGCAACTTATGAAACTACCATGATTTCCAAAGAATTCAGATGCTAAGTGGTGGAAGACTGAGCACCCACAGCTTACCATTCACTTGGTAGTGTGAATAGTAAATTCAAGAATTAAAAATAAATATAGGACAACTGTCATTGCTGCATTTCTGAAGTGTGAAGATTTATCTCTTGGTGTAGAACAGAGACCCCAGTTTCCAGGTTTTCTGTGTAAATACTGGACAGGTGGCAACCTTATTTACTTTCATTAAAGTGTTTGCCCATTTGAGATAAATTACCTCTTCTTGGCATCCAAATGGTATGCCTGTGAAAGATCATTTACCTCAAACAGGGGGAGCATGTTATTTCCACTGAAAGAATGAATCATTAATCACTATTGGAATTGTCTAAAAATCTCTTAAGATAAATCTAAATATTTTACTTCAGTTGTCCTAGATTACATTTTGTAAGATACTTGGAAGAAAAATTCCTGACTTCTTTTTGAAATATCTATTATAGAAACACTAGAATTAGAGTTTTGGAGTATTTAGATACAGATTTCCTTGGATAATTAAAGAATTTAGGACAAACAAGTGATGTACATAATTTTAAATATAAAATGGATAGTTTTGATTATATAAAATTTAAAAGGTTTTGCACAATGCCCATCAATTGGAGAATGGCTGAATAAATTGTGTATATGAATATTATGGAATATTATTTTTCTGTAAGAAATGACCAACAGGATGATTTCAGAAAGACCTGAAGAGACTTACATGAACTGATGCTGAGTGAAATGAACAGGACCAGATCATCATTGTATACTTCAACAACAATACTATATGATGATCAATTCTGATGGAAGTGGCCATTTTCAACAATGAGATGAACCAAATCATTTCCAGTAGAGCAGTAAGAACTGAATCAGCCACACCCAGCGAAATAACTCTGGGAGATGACTATGAACCAATACATAAAATTCCTAATCCCTTTATTTTTTTGTCCACCTGCATTTTTGATTTCCTTCACAGGCTAATTGTACATTGTCTCAAAGTCCTATTCTTTTTGTGCAGCAAAACAACTGTTTGGACAAGTATATATATATTGTACTTAATTTATACTTAAACATATTTAACATGTATTGGTCAACCTGCCATCTGGGGGGGGGAAGGAGGGGAAAAATTGGAACAAAAGGTTTGGCAATTGTCAATGCTGTAAAAGTACCCATGCATATATCTGGTAAATAAAAACTATAATAAAAAAAGGTATATGATAAGGTACAGAGAAAAAAAAAGGTTTTACACAAACAAAACAAATGCAACCAAAATTAGAAGGAAAGAAGAAAACTGGGATACAGGAGGAGAGATTTACAGCAAATCTCTGTCATAAAGGGTTCATTTTTCAAATGTTTAAGAAACTGAGCCAAATTTATAAAGGCAAGTCATTTCCCAATTGATAAATGGTCAAAGATATGAACAGGCAGTTTTCAGACAAAAAAATCAAAGACATCTGCATTTATAATGAAAAAAATGTTCTAAATCACTTTTTTTTTGATTTTGGTTAAAACAACTCTGAGGTACCACCTCACATTTATGAGATTATTTAATAGGAGAAAAAGAAAATAAATGTTAAAGAGATGTCAGAAAAACTGGGACATTAATTGGTCTGTTGGTAGAGTTGTGAATGGATCTAGCCATTCTGGAGAATAATTTGGAACTATGCTCAAAGAACTATAAAAATCATGCATGCATGTCCTTTGATTCTGCACTACCACCATTAGGTCTGGATTCCTAAGAGATTTATTTTAAAATATGAACTAGGGGCTGATTTTAATAAGATGAAATTTAATAGGGACAAATATAGAGTCAAACACGTTTAAAAAGTCAACTTAAACATAGATTTGGAAA
Organism: Sminthopsis crassicaudata; assembly: GCF_048593235.1. Classification (NCBI taxonomy): domain Eukaryota; kingdom Metazoa; phylum Chordata; class Mammalia; order Dasyuromorphia; family Dasyuridae; genus Sminthopsis; species Sminthopsis crassicaudata. The sequence goes on from NC_133617.1 coordinate 647,200,724, forward strand.
CAGATAGCTATAACAAAATAACAAATTTAGAGAGATTAGTTGTTGAAAGTGAAGTATTTCAATAGTATTATGTTGCAGTAAAAAATATCAACTATTAATGTTTTCTTCTGACTTATTAGAAGCCCAGTTTAAAAAAATAATTATTTCATTTTTCAATATAGTGAGACCACATTCAGAGTATAGTGTTCAGTTCTGGGCACCATAAGTTTAAAAAGAGCATTGAAAATAAGGAAAGTGTCCAAAGGAGAAAACCAGGATGGTGAAGATCCTTGAGTTCTTATTTTTTGAAAATTAGTTGAAAATAGCACAACACAAAAACAATTATATACAAAACTATGGAGCTCCATTTCATTTTGCTTCTTTTAAAATATGTGTTTGTTGAAGTGGATAGAGCACCAGCCTTGAATTCAGGAGGACCCGAGTTCAAATCTGGTCTCAGACACTTAACACTTCCTAGTTGTGTGACCCTGGGCAAGTCACTTAACCCCAGCAGAGGGGGGGGGGGATGTGTTTGTGTGTATATACATACATGTAAATTTCACGTTACTTACCCACTTGTTTTTGCTTTCTAATGAATTTTCTTCTCTTGTATTAATTTTTTTCTAGCGGCTCTCTCTTTTTTTATTTTTATTTTTTTGACACCACTCTTTACCCCCACTTTCTTCTTGTTTCAGTATAAGTTGTCATGATTTCCAGGGAGTTAAGCAATATCTAAATTCTTTCTCCTTAGATCTGTTTCTTAAGTCATTTTTCTTATTAGAAATCTTATATTTTGTTCCATTTAAAAAAAATTTTAGTTTTATCCTAACATTTCTGGCTTTCCCATTTGGTCTGTTCATGATTAAAACACCACCACCACCACCACCACAATAACTTAGATGACTGCACACATATAACCTATATGGAATTACTTGGCCTTTTCAATGGCAGGGTTGGGGAGGGAGAAAGAGAATTTGGAACTGAAACTTTTAAAAAGATTGTTAAAAATTGTGATATGTAATTGAGGAAAATAGAATACTTAGTAAGTTTAATAAAAATAAGGTACTAAATAAATTTAATTAAAAAATTAAAAACAGCAACTCTGTATCAAGAAATCACAAATGTAACACTTCAGATTAATTAGGACCAGATGGCAAAAATGAAAAGAAGAAACATCCACTAATCATCTTCTGAAAGAAACCTCAAGAGAAAAGACCCAGGAATGTTATTGCCAAACTCCAAGTCTCCCACATTAAAAAAAATAATAATAAAATTGAACATTCAGAAAGAAGTATTTCAAGTATCACAAGTGGTTTAAGAAGTAGTTCACAAACATAGTCTGGATCATCTAACACCTGATAACTTTTTTTTTTTTTTTTTAACATTATGTCTTTAATAGACTTTTTATAGTTGTAACAAATTCTTGGGAAACATTGCAATAGAAGAGAGCTTTTAAGACAATTTTTTATTCTACAAATCAAGGCTTTTGTTTTTATTTTTGTTGTTTTTTTTTAATTAAAATGTTTTTTGTTTTTCCAAATATATGTAAAAATAGTTTTTCAATATTCACCTTTGCAAAACCTTGTGTTCCATATTTTTCTCCCTCCCTCTTCCCCCTTCTCCTCTCCCCTCTCCTGAACAGCAAGCAACTCAATATAGGTTAAACGTGTAATTCTTCTAAACATAATTCCATATTCGTCATGCTACACAAGTAAAATCAGATCAAAAGGGGAAAAAAAAAAAGTTTAGAAAAAAGAAGCAAACAACCAACCACAGCCACAAAATGTGAAAAAACTATGCTTCAATCCATATTTAGTCTCCATAGTTTTCAATTTTGGACTAGAATTGTCTTGAATCACCTCTTATTGAAGAGAGTTAGGCTCATCACAATTGATCATCACATAATCTTGTTGTTGCTGCCTACAATATTCTGTTGGTTCTACTCACTTCATTTAGCATCAGTATATGTAAATCTCTCCAGGCTTTACTGAAATCAGCCTGCTCATCATTTCCTATACAATAATATTCTATTACATTCATATACCATAACTTATTCAGCCATTCTCCAACTGATGGGCTTATATTCACTTTCCAATTCCTTGCCACTACAAAATGGGTTGCTAAAACATTTTTACACATGTGGGTTCTTTTCCCTTTTTTTATGATCTTGTTGGGATAAAGACCCTGAAACATTGCTGGATCAAAAAATATGCTCAGTTTTATAGCCCTTTTGAGTATTGTTCCAAATTGCTTTCCAGAATGGTTGGATAAGGTCATAACAGTGTATTAGTATCTGGTTTTCCCACATCCTCTCCAACATTTATCAGTATATTTTCTTGTCATCTTAGCCAATTTGAGAGGTATGAAGTGATACCTCAGAATTGTCTTAAGTATTTTTCCTCCCTATGATTAAAATTAGCTTTAATTTCTTCACCTGAAAATTGTTCATATCCTTTTATCATTTACAATTGGGGAATGGCTTGTATCCTTATACAATTCTCTGTATATTTTATAAATGAGACTTTTTTCATAAACATTGTAAAATTTTCCCCCCCAACTTTCTGCTTCCCTTCTAATTTTGTCTGTATTTTGTTTGTACAAAATCTTTTTTATTTAATGTAATCAAAATTATCCATTTTGCATTCTGTAATGTTTTCTAGTTCTTCTTTGGCCATAAATTCATCCCTTCTTTACATATCTGAGAAGTAGACTGTCCCTTGTCCTGCTAATTTGTCATTTTTATTTTATTAGCTTGGCCAACCCATTAGCACTTAATATTCTTTGAATTTTTCAAATCTATTTTTTGTGGGGCAGCTAGAGAATGCAGTGAATAGAGCACCAGCCTTGAATTCAAGAGGATCTGAGTTCAAATCTGGACTTAGATACTTAATACTTTCTAACTGTATGACCCTGGGCAAGGCACTTAACTCCAATTGCCTAAGCAACTCCCCCTTCCCCCCAAAAAAACACAAACAAACAAAACCATCAATGAATAATAGTGGTGAAAATGGACAACCTTGAAACAATGCTTTAGTTATATCTCATGAGTTTTGGTATGTTTTCACATTATTGTCATTCTGTTGGTTGAAATTATCGATTGTTTCTGTGATTTGTTGTTTCAACCATTCTTTAGAATTAGAGTATTTTGTTTCCAATTAATTTTTCATCTGTTTTTCCATGGTCCTTTATTTTTATTGCATCGTGATTTGTAAAGTATGCATTTACTATTTCTGCCTTTCTGCATTTGATTGTGAGGCTTTTATGCCCTTTGCTCAATTTTTTATTGCCCCATGGTCAATTTTTGTGTAGCTGCTATGTACCTCTGAGAAAAAGATATATTCCTTTCTATCTTCATTCAGTGTTCTCCAAAGGTCTATCATACCTAACTTTTCTAAAACTCTATTCACCTTCTTTACTTTTTTCTTATTTATTTTGGGGTTAGTTCTGGGAGAGGGAAGTTGAGATCCCCCATTAATATAGTTTTGTTACCTATTTCTTACTGCAACTCACTTAACTTTTCTTCTAAGAATTTGGATGCTATATCATTGGGTGCATATACATTTAGTATTGATATTTCATTATCTATAGTACCCTTTAGCAAGGTATCATTTCCTTATCTCTTTTAAGTAGGTCTGTTTTTTGCTTTTGCTTGATCTGAAATCAAGATCGCTATCCCCGTCTTTTTTTTTTTTTTTTCCTTCAGCTGAAGCACAGTAGATTCTGTTTCAGCTTTTTACCTTCATTCTATATATATTACTCTGCTTCAAATGTGTTTTTTAGAAACAACATATTGTAGGATTTTGGCTTTTAATCCATTCTGCTATCTGCTTCCATTTTATGAGAGAATTCATCCCATTCACATTCACAATTAAAATTACTACCTCTGTATTTCATGCCATCCTATTTTTCCCAAGATATACTTTTCTCGTGCCTTTCCTTTCTTATCAGTGTCTTGCTTCTACCCATCACCTCCTTTAATTTGCCCTTTTTTTTAATTCCCTCCCTTCCTTATCCTTTTCCTCTTCTACTTCTGCCCATCTTTTTTTTTTTAAGCTTTCCCCTTTCTCATTACTTGTAGGGCAAGACAGATTACTATGTCAAATTAAGTATGTATGTTATTCCCTCTTTGAGCCATATATGATGAGATTAAGGTTCAAACAATGCTTATCCTTGTCCCTTCTTTCCCTCAAGTGTAATAGCTCTTTTGTGTCTCTTTATGTGATATAATTTATCCCATTTTATCTTCCCCTTTCTGTTCTCCCAGTACAGCCCCCTTTCTACCCCTGATTTCTTTTTTACATCATCACTTTACAGTCAACTTAAGTTCCTTTAAGTATACCCCTTCTACCTGCCCTAAGAAAGATACAGTCTTAAAACTTCTATGTATCATCTTCCCATATAGGGATATAAACATTTAAACCTTAAAACATGTTGTTGTTTTTTTTTCCCTTCCTTTTTTACCTTTTTATGCTTCTTTTAAGATTTGTAATTCAATTTTTAGTTCAGTTCTGGTCTTTTCATCAAAAATGGTTGCAAGTCTCCTATTTCACTGAATGTACATCTTTTCCCCTGAATGATTATGCTTAATTTCACTAAATAGTTGATTCTTAACTGCATTCCAAGTTCCTTTGTCTTCTGGAATATATTGTTTCAGGCCCTTTGTTCCTTTAAAGTGGAAGCTGCTAGGTTCTGGGTAATCCTGATTGTGTCTTCTTGGTATTTGAATTGCTTCCTTCTATTTTCTTGCAGTATTTCCTCCTTGATTTCCTCCTTGATTGATCCTCCATGATAATTCTTGAATTTGACTACAATAGTCATTGGAGTTTTCATTTTAGGGTCTCTTTCAGGAGGTAATTAATGGATTCTTTCTGTGGCTATTTTACCCTCTGTTCTAGGACATCAGGGCAGTTTTCCTTGATTTTTTTAAAAAAAGATGTTTTTTAAAAGGCTCTTTTTTTTCTCTCCCCTTTTGGCTTTCAGGTACTCCAATAATCCTTAGATTGTCCCTCTTGGATCTGTATTATAGGTCAGATGTTTTTCCAATGAGGCATTTTACATTTTCTTCTTCTTTTTTTTTTTAGCAGTTTTGTTTGAATGATTCTTGATGTCTCATTGAGTCATTTGCTTCCATTTGTCCAGTTCTGATTTTTAGTGAATTATTTTATTCAGCTAGCTTTTTTTATTTCCCTTTGCATTTGGCAAATTGAACTTTTTTCCAATTTTTTTCAATTCAATTTTTAAGGAGTTTTTTCATTTTGCCAGTTTTGTTTTTCAGGAAGTTGTTTTCTCTTTCCAGTTTGCAAAGTCTATTTTTAAAAAATTTTAAAAATATTTTCTTCAGTATATGTTTTCCCATTGTGTCAAATTTATTTTTAAGGAATTGTTGTCTTAATTCAGTTTCTGTTTTTTTTTCCTAAGCTGTTGGCTCTCCCCTCCCCCCAAATCTTTCATACTTTTCCTGCATAACACTCATTTCTTTTACCTGATTTTTCTTCTTTCTCTTTTATAAGATTCTTTTTGAACTCATCCAAGAGATCCTTTTGACGTAGAGACCAGTTCATATTTCCCCCCTTTGAGGTATTTCCTGAAGATATTTTGCCTTTGTTGTCCTCTTTTGGGATTGTGTTCTGATATTCCCTGTCTTTATAGTAGCTTTCTATAGTTAAAAGCTTTTTTGGGTTTTTTTGCTCATTTTTAAGAGTTGAGCTCTGCTCGTAGGCATGAGGGAAATTGTCCCATGCCCTTTTGTAGGGATTCAGAGGCCTTTCATTGACACTGGGCTGGGGCTGGAGCTGGGGCTGATGGTGCTCAGGCTTTCCCACTGTACTGAATGGGCCTGTCTGTTATGTTGGGGTTCAGAGGCTCATACTTTGCTTTCTCTAGTTGCACTGGAGGTCCCACACCTGGTCTGCTGGTCCACTGGCCTTCTGAACTAGGATAGAGTAACCAATGCTACTGTTTTTTGGCTAAAGGTCTCTTGTGTCAGCCTCTCTTCCATGGACCTCTATTCATTGTGACTGTGCTGGGCTGTATTCCTCGCTGCCCTATTAGACCTTTCCTGATGTCCCTCCAAGATATGTTAAGGTTGAAAATTATTATACTCCCAATGTTTTGTGTGTTGTGTCACTCTAGATCCATTCAGAAGCTTGATCTATGTTGATTTTGAGAGAAGCTGCAGAGAGTTCAGGCCATGTCCTGCCCATTCTCCACCATCTTGGCACTACCCCAACCTGACAATTTCTTTAAAAAAAAAAACCCAAAAGCACATCTTGGAATACAATATTATAAGAAGATTTCAGTCTGTTGATTGAAAGATAACTTTCTCTAGAAAACTAAATTTAATATGAGATATAACAAATGTATCTTTATATGAAGAGGATTTTTAAGCATATTTGATGAAAAGACTGAGGAGAAACTTTGAAATACAAAAACAAGAATCTGGAGAAACTTAGGTAAATTTATTTGAGCAGTTGGAAAGGATTGCGTGATAATGTAGTGCTAATTGTACCTGAGGAAAAAGACAAAAAATTTATCCCTCAAGAATTTTAACGTATTCAAAAAATATTGAAGGATTAGAAAAACAGAGTACTATAGTTCAGGTTTGTTCTGATCATGTGAATAGTGGAAAGAGAAGGATGAGTCAAAGGAATATGATAGTGCAAAAAGGAAGAAAGAGAACTTGGTAGTTCTGAAGGCAATTATATTAGAAGAAGAGTATATAAAGATGGGGGAAAGGATGAAGGAGTGGACATCAGATGAACCTAAGTCTTCTCTGAAATGCATAGGCTTGTTCATAAAGTCTTGTAGATGACAACAATATCACATTAGAAGGTATGAAGAGTGGACAAAGACAAGGAAAAGGCATTGAGGCCCATTATACTAAGTGTCTTATCCTAAAAGAGACAGTTAAAAGGAAAATAATTTAGAATGTGAGGAGATAGCTCATTAATTATGAAGTGGTTGGAATGGATTGTAGTATATAAATGCAATGAAATATAAATATAAACATAATATAATAATATAATAAATATAATCATATAAAATGTATAATAATATAATAAATATAATCATATAAAATGGATGATTTTAGAGAATCATAAACTGGATGATTTTAGAAAATTTTGCATTATATGAAATAATACAGAATGAAGTTGACGGAGACATTCATTTTTTAACATAATCACAGTATGAATTCTTTTTTCAGTTTTTTAGTTTGAGAGAGGTAAAGGGGGAGAGTGGAGGTGAGCAGCAATTATAACCAAAAAAGGGCCATTTAAACATGTTTTAAAATACACAAAAGAATAAAATAAAAGAATAGAAGGAAGCACAAACAAGACACTTTTTGATAGTAACATGTAGAATTTATTATGTATTTTACAAAACAGTATCAAATGGAGATACATGGTTTTATTTACAGTCTTCTTTTTAAAGTTTGTTGTTAACCATTGGCAGTCAAGCATTTATGAAGCATTAACAGATGCCACATTTTGTGGTAAATATTTGGGATACAAAAAGGCAAAAACAGTTCTTATTATAAAGGTATTCAAATTTGAATGAGGAAACCAACATTCAAACAAATATGTGCATTAACTAGAAATAGTCTTAGACTGGAGCTTTTTTTTTTTTTTTTTTTTTTTTTTTTTTTTTTTTTTTGCTGCTGAGGCAATTGGGGTTAAGTGACTTGCACTTACCCAGGGTGACACAGAGCCAGGAAGTGTTAAGTGTCTGAGGCTGGATTTGAACTCAGGTCCTCCTAATTTCAGGGATAGTGCTCTATCCATTGTACCACCTAGCTGCCTCGAGACTGGAGCTTTTAACATTGAAGTAGGCAGGATATTCCTTTTTGTAGAAAGTAGGATTTTAGCTGACATTTAAAAGAAACATGAAAAACAGGAGGCAGCGCTAGGAAGGAAAAGCAGTCCAGATTTGAAGTTATGCCATTTAAAATGCATAGGTATAATGCCTTATATGAGGGAAAACAAGGAGCCCAGTGTTGTGGAAAGGAGTTAAAAGTAAGAAGATTGGAACGGTGGGAAGGTAATAGGTTATGAAGAACTTTAAGCATCAAACAGAGGATTTTATTTTTATCTTGCAGGTAATAAGGCAGCCTTTGGAGTTTGTTTGGTATAGACGATGTAGTTGGGTCTGTAATTTAGGAAGCTTACTTTGGCAGTAGAATGTAGGATGTGTGGGGAGAGACTTGAGTCAAGAATGCTAATCAGGAGGCTGTTGTAAGTTTCCAGGCTTGAATTACCAATGATCTATAACAGGATGGTGCTGTCTCAGAGGGGAAGAGTTTTATATGAGATGCTTCAAAAGTAGAATTTCCAAGACTTAGAAATAGATTAGCTATAGGGATATCTGCTTAGAATGACACTTAGATTGTCATCCTTCTTGACTGAGAGGATGATGGTCTTCTTATGATAAAAAGAAAGCTTAGAAGAGAGAAGGGTTGTGGAGCAAAAATAATAGCTTAGTTTTGGACATGTTGCATTTAATATGCATATGAGTATGCAGGGTGCAGGTAGGTGGCTCAGTGATAGAACACTGGACTTGGGAGTCAGGAGTAATTGAGTTTGAAACTGACCTCAAACACTAGTTGGTTACCCTAAGCAAGTTCAGTTTCCTCATCTGTAAAAAGAGCTGCAGAAGGAAAATGCAAACCACTCCAGTATCTTTGCCCAGAAAATCCCAAAGAGGTTCATGAAGAGTGGGGCATTTTTGCAAACAAATGAACAAAAATATGAATATCCAGTATGATATATATAACAGGCAGGTTGAGATGCATACCTGAAGGTTAGAAAGATGTCACATGTTAATAAATCATCTGACAATCACCTATAGGTTGATGATAACTGGTGTGCATGCTCCTGAGATTACCAATGACACAGTATAAGGAGAGAAGAGAAAAGGACCCAGGACAGGTATTTGAGGGCCATCTATGGTTAGTAAGCATCCTGGAGAAATATCCAGAAAGGAGTAATGGGAGTGGGCAGACCGGTAGGAGAACCAAGAGAACAGGGAATTTAAGAAGAGGATATTTGATAGTGTCAGAAACTGTAGAGAAGTCCAGGAACTAAGGACTGAGGAAAAAGCAGAAGAGACTTTACAGAGAGCAGTTTCAATTGAATATGCTAGATTGTAGAGGAAAGAAGGGTGGGAAGAAGGAAAGGAAGTGGACATACTGAGTGTAGATGGCTTTCTCAAGGAATTTACTTTCAAAAAAAGAGGAGATAGTTTATAGTAAGCATTGTTAGATGGATTAAGGGAGAGTTTTTAAGAATGGAGAAAAACATTGGCATGTTTGTAGACATTAGCAAAGCAATGAGGAAATGAAGGTTGAAGATTTCTTTTTTTAAGCTGTTTTTGAACTTCTATTTATTTTTTAAATTTTTTTCTTCTTATTTAAAAGAATAGAAAAAAAGAAAGACAAAAAAGAAAAATCAAATCAAACCAAGCCAAATCATACGAAACAGAACATTGTCATGTGCCCAGCAGAATATCAGGGAGGATTTAAAATATATAACAATAAAATTTCCAGTTCTAGAAAGGATATATAATATAATCACATTCATCAATGTTTATCCTTTTTTTGCTTCCTTGTAGGTTGTTCTTTTGTTGGCTCCTGAACTCTTTTTTTAACTTTATTTTTGTTTCCCCATTCATTGCCTCCTCCCACTTTCCCCAAGTTAAGCACAGATGTATTTAATAGACATATATACTTATATATACACATATTCATATACAATCTTTCTCTTTCACACACACACACCTGTCCCCCACAATGACCCACATATATATGTATATATAATACACACACACAAAAATATATATATGTATATATGTATATTTATATACATCTACAACCTTACACACACACACACACACACACACACACACACACACACACACACACACACACACACATATATATATATTACCTATAAGCACTCCTTCTCAGTCCATGTCTCGCCTCTTATTTCTTTATAGGTTTTAGAGGGTGCTGTACTCTTCATGGTATATATGAGTGTTGCCTATTTAACCCATTCCCAATGTAAGCTAAGTTTTCTTAACTACAAGCCCTCATCCCTCTCTTCTTTTTTTTTTTTTTTAATTATTACTATAACTTTTTATTGACAGAACATATGCTTGGGTAATTTTTTACAACATTATCCCTTGCACTCACTTCTGTTCTGACTTTTCCCTTCCCTCCTTTCACCCACTCCCCTAGATGGCAGGCTGTACTATACCTGTTAAATATGTTATAGTATATCCTAGATACAATATATATGTGCAGAACCGTACAGTTTTCTTGTTGTATATGAAGAATTGGATTCAGAAGGTAAAAATAACCGGGGAAGAAAAACAAAAGTGCAAACGGTTTACACTCTTTTCCCAGTGTTCCTTTTTTGGGTGTGGCTGATTCTGTCCATCATTGATCAATTGGAGCTGAATTAGATCTTCTCTCCACTTCCATCAGAAGTATTGTTGTTGAAGTGTATAATTGTAAAGGACTAGAACTGAGCAGATGTACTTAACCTAGCACTTAAGGCTAATTACCAATTGAACAATTATCTGTTAACATGTTTGGAGGATGACCCTACTCAACTCTATGCTGGCTTGATCTATGGGTGTGGTGAGAGAAGGGAGGAGAGATCATTGGGTGGAGTAGGAGAAGGAGGATCATTCTATGGCTATGGAGAGAGAGCAAGGAGGTGTGGAGATTCCTAGATCTAATCCCCTGACAGCAACCCTAAAAGACCAGGAATAAAGACTCTTGCTTATCCTGACTCTGGCTGATTCTAAGATATCCAGGGTACTAATGTGGGCACAAACATATAATGATCTCCTGATTCTGCTCATTTCACTCAGCATCAGTTCATGTAAGTCTCTCCAAACCTCTCTGTATTTATCCTGCTGGTCATTTCTTACAGAGCAATAATATTCCATAACATTCATATACCATAATTTGCCCAACATTCTCCAATTGATGAACATCCATTCATCTTCCAGCTTCTAGCCACTACAAAAAGAGCTGCCACAAACATTTTGGCACATACAGGTCCCTTTCTCATCTTTAGCATTTCTTTAGGATATAAGCCCAGTAGTAGCACTGCTGGATCAAAGGGTATGCACAATTTGATAACATTTTGGGCATAATTCCAGATTGCTCTCCAGAATGGTTGGGTTCGTTCACAATTCCAATAATGCAGCCCCTCCAACTTTTGTCATTATCTTTTCCTATTATCTTAGCCAATCTGGGAGGTGTGTAGTGGTATCTCAGAGTTGTCTTAATTTGCATTTCTCTTGTCTGTAGTGATTTGAAACACCCTTTCATGAGTAGAAATAGTTTTAATTTCATCATCTGAAAATTGTTCATATCCTTTGACCATTTATCAATTGGAGAATGACTTGATTTCTTATAAATTAGAGTCAATTCTCTATATATTTTGGAAATGACTGTAAAAATGTTTTCCTAGCTTGTTGCTTCCCTTCTAATCTTGTTTGCATTAGTTTTGTTTGTACAAAGGCTTTTTTAATTCGATATAATCAAAATTTTCTATTTTGTGATCAATAATGATCTCTAGTTCTCCTTTGGTCACAAATTCCTTCCTGATAGGTAAACTATCCTATGTTCCTCTAATTTATTTATAATCTCGTTCTTTATACCTAAATCATGGACCCATTTTGATCTTATCTTGGTGTACAGTGTTAAGTGTAGGTCCATGCCCTCATCCCTCTTCTAATGTCTCTGTATTTATTCTTCCTCTGCACCTCATTTGTATGAATCTTTCTTTTGATCTGCCCCATATCTGATGTCAATCTTAAACATATTATATACATTTTCATGTAAAAAAACTATAAAAAATTTCCCATATTAAATTCCTTGAAATTATTCTTGGATATTTGTTCCTATACATTAAATTTTCTATTGAGTTTGGATTTAGTTGACAGAAAGTCTTGAAAATTTGCAAGTTTGTTAAATGTCCATTTTTTTTCATTGAATATTATGAATAATTTTGCTGGATATGATGTTTTTGCCTGCAACCTAGTTCTTTTGATGGCCGGTATATATGATTCCAGGACCTGTGATCTATTATTATGGCTACTGATAAAACTGAAAATTTCTGAGGCAAGAGGAATGATAGAAGAAGCAGTCTGCTTGAGAATATGGAATGAAATGGGATCCTTAGTGCATGTGATGTGGTTTGCTTCAGCAAGGAGAGCTATTTATTGTGAAAAAGGATTTTAAAGGAGGAGATTGTCCTGGAAATTATCTGAGTGATGTGAAATAAGAAGGTGAAAAGAGATAAGAGGAAGCTCTTGGCCTGTGGTGTCAGTTTTTATTGTGAAATATTAAGCAGAATTTTTAGCTAAGAGGTGCACCCAGGATGGCAAAGCTATGGAAGCTTTGAGAGGACATGAAAAAGTTTAGAAAAGCTGCTTTGGTGAATTGGTTAGTAAATTGAATAGGGAGTTATAAAATGCCCCCTTTTTTTTTTCTGCAGTGAGAATCTAATTGAGATTAAATAATATACATCTTAAGTGGATCCAGTCAATCCAGTTTCATGATTTTCTCCACCTCTTTTTAGTAGTTCTCAAGTGAGGAACCAGATGACAGCCATCTATGTAGGATCATCAGCAGGAGTGAGGGGCTACTGAAGTGAATATTGGTAAAAATCATTTTTCAATAAAGGGATTCATAAGGGCAAAACAGAAAAGACAGGACTGAAGTACTTGATTTATAGTCAGTGTAAAATTTGCTTAGGCTACTCATTACTTCCATGATCTTAGGCAAATTAATCCTGTTAGACCTTTTTCTTCATTAAAATAATGAGAACTGGGAATAAGAGAAACTCTCAGATTTGTTTCAGCCCTAAATCCCAGAATTGGGCTATAAGCTCCCTGAAGTCAGGTATTACCTGAATTATCTATCTCCTATAGCACCTCCCACAATGACTAATGATGTAGTTGATAGAATGCCAAAGTTAGACTCTGGAAAAAATCACTTCAAATTCCACATCTCATACTTCCTGTAACTTTTGTACTGTTTCACAATTTATTGTTAAATATTTTAAAACTATTACAAAAATCAGTTGCTGTTAAAAGAAGGGTCTGAATTCAGAATGGTTTTCTATAGGAATTTTGTTTTAGAGTCTCTACTTTCTTCATTACAAATCTAAAAACCAAAAATAATATTTATATTGACTATCATAGTTGTGTTGTATTGAATGCACTCTTTAAGCTTAAAGTAATATACTAATTTAGGCTTTAGTCATTGTTGGCAATATATTTTTTTAAAGCATTGCTAGAGTTATCTTTAGCAAAACTTCAAATGTATTCATGTAATACCAGTTTAACAAAATATCTAGATGTTTCTGTTATTCTTAATTGATTTCTATATTTAAATAATCATTTACTCTGCAAATTTTTTTTTTAGTTTTAGAGTGCTGACAAACAGGAAGCTTTACTCCAATTTGTTCATTTAATAATCTTTTCTTTGATATAGTTAGTAGATTAACAGAATTATAGAATAATATTTTGAGCTAGAATGTCCTTTAAAGGTAGGCAGATTTAATTTCCTCATATTGAAAATAAGAATATGCTTTTAATAATTCCCAAGCTGGAAAAAAAAGCTATCTTATTTAAGTCTTATGGAAAGATCAAGGATTTTGAAAATCAAATGGGTTTTGAATCTGGGCTCTATTACTTAAAAGTTGTGTTAGAGCAGGCAAATCACTTAACCTTTTTTGAGTTTCATTTTCTTATTTACAAAATGTAGATCATAATGTTTGCCCTAGCTTCTTCAAAAATATTTAAGGGAAATATTTTATAATTTCAGATATTATAAATTGGATTTCTTTTGTTATTATAATTATTATTACAGATAAGGACCATTAAATTCAGAAAAATTACTTGACTTAAGATGACATAACATGTTAAGGGCTAAGAATACTTATCTGACTTAAAGTTTAATACATTTTCCATTACACTAGACTGCTTTAGGCTGAAGCATGAATATTGGATGGAGAAGAACATTACTTGTGAATTTAGTACAAGGCAACAACAGTCATTCAGGTGAAAGGTAATTAGTCGGGAATGAAATAAAAGGATAAATGCAAAAGATTGTGGAGGTAAACTCTCTAGGATTTGGGGAACTATTTGGATGTAGGTGAAGAGAGAAGATTGTGATTGCGAAAATAGTGCTATTAATAGAAATAGGTAAATTGGGAGCAATTATCAGATTTTAATAGAAAGGTGATCACTCAATTTTTAGACATATAGTGTTTTTAAGCCTAATAATGGAATACACAGATAACAAGACTGGAGTCAAAAAGAGTGGTATATAAACTGTTCATCAGACACTGACTAGTTTTACAACCCTGGGCAAGGTATTCAGCCTCAGTTTCTTGATTGTGCAAAATGGCAATGATAGATAGTAGTGGCTGAATCACAACATTATTTGGAGAATCAAATGAAAGTTTCTGTGTGTGTGCATGTATGTAAATGTATATCTACAAATACACACTTTTTTTTTTTTTTTTTTGGTTATTCCTATTATCCATCATGTTGGACTCTTCATGTCCCTGGGCAAAGATACTGGAATGGTTTGCCATTTCCTTCTCTAGCTAATTTTATAGATGAGGAATTGAGGCAAACAGGGTTCAGTGTAATTTGCCCAGAGTCACACAGCTAGAAAGTATATGAAGCTAAATTTGAGTCTTCTTGATGACAAGCTGGCTTCTCATCACGTCTGTGATTTTTTAATATAATTATTCATTAAAATTGAATGTAGCACCATTGATTTCAAATTTAAACTCTTGAACAAAACTTGAAATTGAGCTTTTATATAATGTGAGACAGAGATTGTAACATTTAGTTTAAATTAATTGATTTTATTATTATATTTATCATATTGTTATTATTAATATATTTATTTAATGCTAATTCAGATATACTTATGGATAATGGAGATTTATAGAAATGTATAGAATGTACTGAAAAGGGATCACAGAAGCCATTCATTCCATTCTCTCTCTGATTCACAATCCCCTCTATACTATCTCTAACAAGTGCTTATCTTACTGCTACGTGGAAGACGTCTAGTGAAGAAGGACCCACGTCATCTTAGTCTGTCCTCCTTTCAGACCTTATTAGAATGATCTTAATAACTGCTTATTAGAAAGAGCTCAATAACTTTTACTCCTTGTTTCTGTATCTTCTGTCTTAGAACAAGCAGACTAAATCTAATTCTAGAATTCAGCACCTCGAAATGAAGTTTTTATTGAACATGTGCTATGTTAATTGTTGGAAAAGTATGAGGGATTTGAAGGAAAGAACACAAGATACAATCGTTGCCAAATATAAACAAGACATATATGTGAATAAACATCCACTCATATATTTATTATTAATAAACTTTTTATTCAGTGTTTCTAATGTGTATTGTATTAGATGAGAGTCTTAAGTTTGATTTAATATATTTTGATTGGCACAGAATCTATTAAAATATATCTTTTTTGTTCTTGAACTACCTAATATAGTATTCATAAACAATCCACCCCTATTTTTCACATGCTGTGGATATGGATTTTATTAATAACACTTTATATAGGTTTATGTAGCATATAGAATTCCACATATATTTTTTAGAACTACAATTCAAATGATTACTAAATAGAAATGAATAGTACAGTAGAAAATTATAACATTGCCCTAATGTTACTGATTCTTATTATGTTTTATGAGTTTATGAAGAAAAGAATACCTGTATGAAATGTTTAAGGGTTAGCACATGAGGTCAATTTAAGAATGTTTTCTCTCTTGTATGAAATAAGATGTCATTAGTTCATTCAGCAAACACAGCAGTTGGTTCTTAGATACAAAAATTTATTATTCAATGTACTTTAAGTAAAAACAAATTTTGGTGGATTATATGATGTAGCATCAATGTTACTAGTTTTATTCTTTAATATTAAACCCTGCACTTTAAAGCCTAGTCCTATTCCTATAATGCAAAATTTTATTATGTTTTTGAAACTGCAGAAATCTTAATTCAAGATTTAAAGTAAATGTTTAAAGTAGCTCCAGCAACAAGAAGTACTTGAAGTATAGAATAGTATCCTGCTTAATGTAAATAAGGCTTTCCATGGTTGTCATTTTATACTGATAGTATCATAAGACAAGTAATGACAGATTAAGACCTGCCTAGTAGAGGGAAAACTAAATTACAAGACTTTTATTAAGGCATAAATAAACCTATTAACTGTTATCTGGAATACCAATTAGTAGAAGGAGCACTGACAATTTTATTTATCAACATTAAACACAATTATTAATTACAGACCTGACGAATCTAGCAGTAAGCAGGACATGTTGGGTGTGCTGGGGCCTTAAGTCCATTATATGAGAAGGATGATTACTAAAGTCCTGTGGGGAAATAAGTAATTGTAGTTGTAAAATTTTAATTGCCTTTGAATAAGGCAAATTATATCCTCTTGTCTCAGAATATAAATAGTATGGCATTCAGGTACCCAGCTATACTAGTTGGAAAGAGGAAATAATTTAAGGTGTTATGATTTAAAAGCTAACAGTGTTAAAATTTCTTGGTTGCAAATATTATAGATAAATGACATTCTTTAAAGTGAAAGAAATCTTATTTGTGTATTGCTTATATAATACCTTAGTTATTTTCACCATTCTATCAAAATGGACAATTCCCAGGCTTTAAATTAATTGAAAGGATTTTACAGAGCAAGAAGAAGATACATATTTGGATGAACGACTGTAGATGATTACAGAAGTAATTGGAATATTTTTCACATAAGAAAATTTGATTCATTGTATTTTGAAATAAATTGCTGTAAAATAAGTAGGAGATTAGAAGCAGTAGTTTTAATGTTTTTCCCTCTTTCTTTCCCCAATCCAAGATCCAAATTCTAGGCTTTGTGGACATTTGCTTATAAGTGCAGCCAAGAATTCCTTTGCAAAACTTATGGATAAAATTAGCGTGGCAATGGAGAACATACCACGGGGAAGTAGTAGAAATTTTACATATATGGAAAAGGATTCCCTTGTTCAGAGATTGGCCAGAGGACTTCATAAAGTTAATACAGAAGCCTTGAAATATGGTGTAGGTGGTCCTATGCCTATTATGGTAGGTATTTAACTTATTATTTATAGGAATATTTTCACAATATAATGATACTTATGCTGTTTTCAGTCAGTGCTTTCAAATTAAATTTTGGATCAGAATTGTTTAGAGAATTTTATTTGCATTGGGAGGCATCATGATATAATGTATAATTATTTAATTGGTTTTAGAACTAGTAAGATCATTCTTTTCATCTTCAAGTTATTATGAGGGGCAGCTAGATGGCACAGAGGTTTGAGCACTGGTCCTGGGATTGGGAGGACCTGGATTCAAATCCAACCTCATCCACTTAACACTTCCTAGCTGTGTGACCCTGGACAAGTCACTTAACCCCAGTTGCCTTAATAAAAAAAAGAAAAATAAAAGTTGTTCTGGAACCCACTTTCATTTGAATTTCACAATTTCAGGCATTTTCTCCAATACTGGATATTATCTCTCATACACTCTTGACATACACTGTAAGTTGGAGGACTTGTTTCTCATTGTCATTTCTATCACCTCCTCCTACTTTCATCTTTCAGCTATGCCTTAATTATTTATATCATTTACTATAACATAGTTAATATGTATAGGAATGCCTGCCATCTAGGGGAGGGGGTGGAGGGAAGGAGGAGAAAAATTCGGAACAGAAGGGAATACAAGGGATAATGTTGTAAAAAATTACTTATGCATATGTACTGTCAAAAAATGTTAAAATTATAAAATTAATTTAAAAAAAAGAAAAAAATTATTTATATCATCTATTCTAGATATAAAGTGCTTAGCGTAGTGCTTGGCATGTAACTATTATTATGATAATAGTAATTATCCGTGGTGTCTGGCCCATAGGTTATACTGACATCTTTCTGAAAGAATTCATTATGGGGCTCATAGTTTGTTTTCCTGTCCTCCCCAGCTTTTAACATCATCATTACAGACTTTTCTTTTTGCCCTCTATACTCTCATACATTGGCTTTTTAATTCCTTCATCTTTTCTATTCTCACATGTGATTTCTTCGTTGTACAGTCATGATTTGGCAAATCTGTGGGCCAAATTGGGCCTGCTGTTTTACTGTCTTGGGAACTAAGAATTTTAAATAATTTTTATTTTTATTTAATCTTCATTTATTTTTATTAAAGCTTTTTTATTTTCAAAACATATGCATAGATAATTTTTAACATTTACCCTTGCAAAACCTTGTGTTCCAAATTTTTCCTTCCCTTCCCCCACTCTCACCTTTAGATGGCAAATATTATATATTTTTTAATTAAATCGTTTTTAAAATAACTTTTCATTATATTTAAAAATGTAAAAAAATATTCTTAGCTTGCTGGCTTTTCAAAAACCAGAAATTGCTGTATTTGGCCAGCTGGGTTGGCCAAATTTTGTTGACCCCTAAATAGGTATGATTACATCTAAAATAATGATAATACCCTTAAATAGGTATGATAATACCCAATGTTGACAACTTCTAGAAATATGGTTGTGAATTCTGAAGTATTTTGTCATTATCTCTTTTTCTTAAATATTTCCTTTTGCTTTATTTCTTCCAAAGCTTTTTGTTCATTCTTATTATGAATGGCACCAATGTCAGGCACCAATGATCTACTACACCAAGAGCTAGCCTCAAAATATGTAAAACACACAATCTCTCAATAATCAATGCAACTTCCTTAGAATAGAAATTGAAGAGAAAGTGCTGACTTTCATGGGTAGAGGGAGTTTTCTAATATGGGAGTTCCTTATGTCATTGAAAGCACAGGTCTAGTATTCTTATTTTTGCATTTGACATAGTTTTAATTCAGATTGTCATAACTTATTTATATAATAGTTTTATGCTAGATAGTAAAATGTGTTTAATAAGTATCTAGAGGACAAGAATATAAGAATTTATCATTAATGCTTACAATTCATAAATTTATTAAAACAGGATTATATGAGGCATTATATTTCAAGTTTTCTTGACATTAAGGTTAAGTTTCATTTTTGCTATTTCACAGAAATGATTGTTCAGATAAAACAATTCATGTTTTCAAATTTTGTAAACGTGAATCTAGATTTTTGGATTTCTTTTAGAGTTTAAATTTTTCTTTTTAACTAAAAAAATGTTTTTTAGATATCAAATCTTATTGATTCAATAGTAAAGTAGTCAATTTAATAAAATCTAAAATTGTTTCCATTTGCCAACAGAAAAGTATAGAGTGTTTGCAAAAGCAAATATATGAATTTACCCAAAGATTGCATGCAGCAGAAGTAGAACGTCGTTCACTCCGCTTAGAGGTCACAGAATTTAAAAGAAATGTTCATGATATGAAAAAAGAGATTGATAAAGCCCAGATTCTCCAAATGCAATTAAAAGAATTTAAACAGTCTGTAAGTATATTCAATTTGGAAGGAGTAATTTGGACATTCCTTTCATTCATTTATATACACATATACATATAGCTGTATACATGCATATGCATGTCTATATACACACCTATACATGTGATACAAGTGTGTAATTTAATTTTTTGTTTGTGTTTCTGAATAATATTTTTTCAGAAAAGTTATCTTTTAAAATGGCTCCTTTTAAGGAACCATGCATAATAAGAGGGAAGAGGCAGTTTTATTTCTTTAAGAATTTTTCTTTCCATTTAATTATACTTGATTTTGTTAATATAAGCATTTCTTCCATTGATACAAATCATATCCTTTTCTGATTTGAGTCATAGGGATTGTCGTTCACAACTAACCTCTTGCTTTTTATAGACATTTAGTAAAGATAAGTCACCTAAAGTTGTTCAGTGAGATTTGCTTTCCTTTTTTGTAAAATGAGGATAATAACACCTATAATGATACATTACTGAGTTGTTATAGATTAAATGCTATTATTCACTCAATGAACTTGGCAAACTTTTGCAAAGTACTATAGAAGTGATAGTTTTATTATTGTTTAACCATCTTTATTTTACAGAAGAGATTCAATTTCAGAGACTGTTCCCTTAAGTCACATAAGTAGCAAGCAGTAGAACCATAATTCTAGAATTCCAGAAAAGACCTCAGATACACTGTGGTCTTATTCCTCTTTTTTATGGGGGAGGAAAATGACGCTCAGAGGGTTAGTGATTTTTTCCCAGTCATATAGTGATCACAACTGAATTTGCACCTGTGTACTTATACTCCAAATCTGGCACTATTTGAATTTAAGCCCTTTGATTTTTAGTCAAATATTAGTGTTCTTTGCAATTCCCCATATTGCCTCCAATAGGGTTCATCATCACTGCTATTAAGATAAAGGGGACAGGGACAATTTTTTCAGAGAACTAAAGATGAAACACCTTGCCAGCCTACTGCCAGAGGAGGGGAAGAATTCAACTGGCACATGAGACATGGTCGGGTGAGGGAATGTACTTTGCTTGACTGGATATATTTCTTATGAGGGCTTTGTGTATTTATTTTGTTGTTAAATGGGAAGGAAAGAAAATAAATGGTTGTTAATTGGAAAAATAATAATAAAACAAACCCCCTAGCATAACTGCTCCATACTTGACTGAACTATTATAATTTTAGTTGATGACACATGACCAAAGGTGCACTGAAAGGGTGCAGCACTTCTTCCACCCACCTCTTATGGTTTTTGAAAGAGATAAAGGTGTAGTGCTGTTGTCTCCAGGCACTGCCAATCGCTCTCTGGGAGGAGATCTGCTGTGTCAACTCAAATCTCTCGGACAGATTCTTCTTCCTGTAGTGAACCGTTGTCTCCAGACAGTTGCTGTTAACTCTTGTCCAGAGAAGTGACTTCCCTTCCTGCAGAGAGCCGCGTCAAGCCTGATGTAGTGCAGAGTCTTCTCCTATCTCTGGAGTGGTGTCCTCTTTTATCCTCCCAGAGAATGGGTGTGGGATAATGCAAGGGCTTCTGGGAAGAAGTACTCCAACCAATGAGCGTGCTCCTCTTAGAATTCCTAAGGTG
The DNA here is from genome assembly GCF_048593235.1 of Sminthopsis crassicaudata. Lineage (NCBI taxonomy): Eukaryota > Metazoa > Chordata > Mammalia > Dasyuromorphia > Dasyuridae > Sminthopsis > Sminthopsis crassicaudata. The sequence goes on from NC_133617.1 coordinate 647,221,790, forward strand.
TAAACTCCCTTTAAAGGCCCAAGCCAAAGGTCTGAGCCAGAGAACTGTCAAGTCAACTTGAGTTCTCAACCTTGTAATTGTCCAGACAACCTGAATTCTCACCTTGTCACTGTCCAGACAGCCTGAGTTCTCACCTAGTAATCCTATCATAAAGGGATCTTCCTGTTCATTTAGTCCAACCCTTTCTGATGAATCTGTTAATTTAGATAAGAGAGTTGCTGGGCTTAGAGAACAGGTCACACTTACTATGAGTAGGAAAGCTGAATTGGAATCCAGGTTTTTTGTGCTGCTAATTTGTCTTTGATAACGTAGATGATGACAGACTTACTTGTTGAAAAAGGCCTGAAAAAGTCAATTTTCCTTGAAGTTGCCACTCATCTGGCAAAGTCATCTGACAAGTCCTAATTGGGAAATCTAGGAAATAATCACAAGTGAGTTATATTACCAGCTTGGGTCAGCATGGAACTAAAGACAAAGAGATGTGTTAAGTCTGGGGTCAAGAGCTGGCCTGAGGTATGATATTCAGAGCATTCTAGCACTCAGTAACTGAAAGAGGATTGAAGCTCTTCACCAGAGAAAGCAGTTCCAGGCAAATTTAGTGGAACAACGAATTTGTCCAAGTTGGTCTTAATTGAGATCATTTGGCAGCTTTGTGACTCATTACCCAGTTCTGAGTTAAATATTCAGGGTAAACGTATATGGAGATCTGTACTTAGGGTTTTCATTCCAGATTGAGAAGCAGTTCCAGGATGGGGATGGATGAATGCTCTTCTTAACTATGTACTGAGTGAGGAAAAATTCAGAAGCAAATAGATTTGAGGCTTTGACCCCAGTAGTTGAGTGACATTATAGTTCTAACCTCCAGGTCAGTCTGGAACTTGCAACAGAATAACTAGGGTAGCAATTCCAGATTAAAAAGGTACTTGCAGTTATATCACTCTGAGTTTTCCAGTTGGTTAATAGTAGTCTAATTTATTACATTTAAATACACAGAATATCATAATAAAGTTGAAGTCAGGAAGAAGAGGAAGGAGTAATAAATTACAAAAGAACCTTATAACATAAGGTTATTATGGTCATTAGGACATTAAAGACATCAATCCAAAAATAAAAACTTGAAACTTGAGGGAAAAAAAATAAAAGGAATGCAATAATGATTTGGAAAAAGAATTAACAGATTGGCATAAGAATTAGAAATCCCTGACAAATAATAATATGGAGAATTAGAATGAATTAGAATGAGTTAAAATTCCATGACTCTATAAAATAAAAAGAAATATTAAAACAAATGAAAAAAACTGAAAATATAGAAGAATGTTTAAGAATCTTTGGACTATCCAAAAGCTATAATAAAAAAATGGCATAGACATTGTATTTTGAGAAATCTTAAAACTGTCCACTTCTCTTAGAAGAATTGAACTAAATGGAAAGAGGAAGAATCTCAGTTCTTCTGAAAACAAACAAACAAACAAACAAACAATAAAACATGAAAATGAAAACTCAGGAACTTTATAACCCAATTCTAGAACTTCTGAGTCAGCAGGAAAAAGAATCCTTGAAGCAATCAAAAATAATTGAGGTAACATCGTCTCAATTAGGATCACAAAGGATTTAGTAGCTGTGATTCCAAAGGAACATGATAGTTTGGAATGTAATACTCTGGAAGTCAAAGAATATAAGTGTATACTAAAGAATAATTTAGCCAACAAAATAGAGTATATTCTTTCAGGGATAAAAATGTATCTCTAATGAAATAGACTATCCAGAGGGATGGTTTCCACTCCAAAAGGATACTGAAGAGAGGCCAGATTACACTAGCATGGAAATAATGGGTTTTTTTGGGAGGAGCTTAATCATGCCACCGAAGCTAGGCAAAAGGGGGAAAGCGATAGATCTCCACACCAGGCCAGGCCAGATGTTACCTAGAAAAAGAAAGTCAGAGCCAAGAAATGGCTCCTAGTCACAGATTAGAATAATCAGGATGCCACAAGTCATGTTCTTAGGCTCTTGTTACCACCATACCCAAGCATTCCTGATGAAAAAGTCTGAGATGTATGTCAAGTATGAAGTTCAAATACAAGAATTAAGAGAAACAAAAAAATGAATAAATAATCATAATGAACTAAATAAACTGCTTACATTTTAATAAGGGGAGATGATATTCATGTTCCCCATGAACTTCATCAGGGGTCATAGGAAGTCTTATTAGGCAGAAGATTATGGTTTTCTTATGTCTTATTGCTCTTCATAGAAATATAAAAAAGAAAAATATATCAAGGTATAAGAGAGGATAATGTAAAAGTTTAGGTAAACAAAAATGAGGGTATTGGGGATGTTTCTGAGAATTTAGCTTATTATTCTTATCTGTTATTATTATTATTCTTATCTGTCAGTCAAAGAAGGCAAGAATATACACACAGTTGAGACATGTATTTCACTTAACAGGGAAATAGGTGGTAGAGAAGAAAGACAAAAATGCAAACAGTTTACACTCATTTCCCAGTGTTCCTTCTCTGGGTGTAACTGATTCTGTCCATCATTGATCAATTGGAACTGAATTAGATCTTCTCGTTTTCGAAGATATCCACTTCCATCTGAATACATTCTCATACAGTATCATTGTTGAAGTGTATAATGATCTTCTGGTTCTGCTCATTTCACTTAGCATCAGTTCATGTAAGTCTCTCCAAGCCTCTCTGTATTCATCCTGCTGGTCATTTCTTACAGAGCAATAATATTCCATAAAAATAGAATAGACTAATAAATAAAACACAATCCAACATTGTTATTTACACAAAATACACTTGAAACATAAATATGAATGCAATTAAAATAAGAAAATACAGCAAAATCTATTTTACATCTGGTAACAATAGAAAGAAAGGGATGGGAACAATGATCTCATACAAATGTGCAGCAAAAATACAACGAATTAAGAGTTTATCAGGGAAACTATATTTTTGCTGAAAGTTACCATAAACTTTGAATTAATATCAATACTAAACATTTATACTCTAAAGGTATAACATTTCTTTTTTTTTTAATGGTTTTATTGGGGGTAGCTAGGTGAGGGAGTGGATTGAGCATCAGCCCTGAAGTCAGGAGGACCTGAGTTCAAATCTGATCTCAGATTTTTAACACTTCCTAACTATGTGACCCTGGGCAAGTCATATAACATCATTTGCCTGGGGGGGAGGGGGGAAAGTTTTTATTTATTTAAAACAAATAGAAAATAGAAAGAAGAAAGAAAAAGAAAAAAACACTATCATGTGCACGGTAGAACTTGAGAGGAATCAAAATATGAAACCTAAGGGACCTGAATTCACTTTTAGAAAAATTAGATGTAATAGTTCTCTGTAGAGTACTCAATGAGAGTAGAAAGGAGTTTTTACATATTTTTTACCTAGGTATGTTCTTCCACGCAAATTTATCCTCTATTAAGGCATAAATACTTCATGAAAATTCAGAAATGCTGAAATATTAAATGTATTTTTATAGGCCACAATTTCTATAAAATTATATTAAAAGGCCTTTCAAGAAACAATAAAAATCATTTCAAGAATAAAAAACTAAAATTAGTCCTCACCAAGTAAAAAACTAAGTAGAATCTTGATTATAAAAGAAGAGATTAATAACATTGAGAGCTAAAATCCATTGGACAAATAAGATCAGGAGCTTTAAATGTGTGTGTGTGTGTGTGTGTGTGTGTGTGTGTGTATCAAACCATTAGCCAAATTGTTTAAAAAAAAACACTCAGAAAATCAAGTTAACACTATCAAAAACACAAAAGGATAATAACCAGTGGAAAAGAAGTAAAAGAAATTGTTAGCCGTGATTTCACTTGATTTTGGACAATTAAACTTGTTCTTTAAATAGATAAATATTCAGAAAAACTTCCCCAAGTAACTGAGCACAAATGGAAGTTCTTCAAGTAGCCTAATATTTTAAAATGAAGTTGAAAAAGATATTATGAACTCTTAGCAGGTTGAGGGAATAGGACCAAATGGATTTACAAATTAATATTAAATATTAGTTTGAGAAATTTGAGGAATAATTAGTTCTAATCTTTTAAAAATTATTTGAAAAATAAATGAAGGGATCCTACCAAACTCTTTCTATGACATGAGTATTTTTATGATAAAAAGTCCTGGGTGTGTTAAAGTAGGGAATGCAAATTATAAACCAATCTCCCCAAAATATTGAAAAATATTTTAAATGAAATATTAGTAAAAAATTACAATTATATGTAATTATTAAATTGAATTTTTATGAAGAATATAGTACTAATTAAATATTAGAGAAATTATAAATATTTTATCATATTAATATCAAGAAAAAAACAATTATATAATTAGATTAATAGAAGTAGATATCTTTTGAAAAACTGTAACATCTGTTCTTGTTAAAATATTAGAGATTCTATAAATAAATATGTGATATGATATAATATAATATGATAATTAGTATCTAGTTAAAACTTAGAGCTAGCATTATTTGTAATTGTGATTAGTTAGTTGCCTTTCTATTATCAGGTGTAAAATAAGGATGTCCATAATCACCATTGCTATTCAATTTAGTGTTAGAATTGCTAGATATGCCAATTAGGCTAGCAAAATAGAGTGAAGAAGTATAAGCAAAGAGAAAATAAAATGATTACTTTTTTGTTGATAATATGGTGACTTAGAGAACCTAATAGACTAACTAATAAACAAGATTTCAAAAGAATCATGGGAGTTAAAATGGACAGTTTTGATTACATAAAATAAAAAAAGTTTTTGCTTAAACACAAAAGTGGGAAAGGAAAAAGATGTTAAAAATGTTGATTCAACAACTGATCCCAAAGAATGGCAGAAGTCTCTGATTGACTATAATAATGTTTATAATATATTTATAATAATAAAATAGTGTTTATAGTGTAAGAAAATTCATCTTCAAATAACATTTATTATTGAAGATGGTAGAATAGAAGCAGCAACCCAGCTGAACTCTCCTAATATTCTCTTCCAGTTTTAGATTATTACCTCAAAAAGAATTTTGGTGTAGCAGAATCAACAAAAAATTAATGGTGAGATATTTTTTCCAGGCTAAGACAACTTAGGAGGTGGCAGGAGGGGTTTGTGAACACTAGAGTGGAAGCCAGCCTTGAACATACTTAGTACAGCCCCAGCCGTGAGCTTTGAAGAGCTGTGAAAGTAGCAGTGACTTCTGGAACTCTCGGACTGGAGATGGTAGGAAGGTCAGACAACTAACTAAAGATTACAGGGGAGCCTTCGTTGGCACAGGATACAGGACTGGGTGCTATGGCACCTCTATTGTTTACTTTGAGTTTTTTAGTTTTGTACTTCCAAGTAAAATGCGCACAAAAAAGTACTGGAGAAAATAACACTTAAAATATTTAGTTGCTTTGGTCATCATGTCTGACTTCCTGTGACCCTGTTTGAGGTTTTCTTTGCAAAGATCTTAAAGTTTGCAGTTTCCTTCTTTGGCTCCTTTTATAGATGAGGCAAACAGTATTAGGTAACTTGTCCAGCATCACACACTTGATAAATGTTTGAGGGAGGATTTGAATTCAGGTCTTCCTCATTTCTACCTAGCTGCCTTCCCCTTAAAAATGAATTGTACTAATGGTTAAAGAGTTCATGGCAGCAAAGAACTTCTTAGAAAGCAGAGTAGGCCAAATGGAAAAGGGGATACAAATATTCATGGAAGTAAAGAACTCCTTAAAAAGCATACTTCAGAGGGGGAGGTAGAATGAAAAGCAGGCTGGGAGGTCCTGTGTCTGCTTTTTGTAACTTCCAGCCTCTGCCAAGCAGCTGGGGCCAGCACTGGGCAGGAGCCTGCAGCAGCAGATTTTGAGGCCAGATGGCCGGTGGGACAAGAATGACCCATCTTGGGTCATAGAGCAGCAGGCATATGCATCTCAGTCCTGTGACTGGCATTGGACTGAGAAAGGTGCTTCTAACTGTTCCACTGGAAAGCTGAAATGCCTGTTTCTGGCCACCCAAGTGTAAGTTGAAAAGGCCCTAATGGACATTTTGCTACTATTACCTTGACTTTTTTTTGACAAAGATGGAGAGAGAGAGCTTTTCATGGATGGCAAAGATATCTCATTGCTAGAGAGGAGACTATACGGGATTGGCCAGCAGTACTATTTTGAGAACACAAAATAGACCTTTAGTTATGGAGCATACTTATTCTAATGTTAGCTTCTGCAGGATTATGGCCCACCCAGCATCTCAGTCCAGTTCTCTTCTGTCCTGCAGCTGGGACTGCCAGGATTGTACCACCTCGCTACTACTGTGGAGTCTAGGTCCCCTTCTCATTCATCTACATTTATTTGTATTTGTGTTCTGCTGGATGGGATCAGACAGGAATTCTAGAACTTTCATGTGTATATATGCTAAATAAATGTAACTTTAAGGGGAAAAAAAAGCAAAATTGGCCAAATGAAAAAGAGAGGTCCAAAAGCTTACTGAAGAAAATAATTACTTAAAAATTAGAACTGTGTAAATTTAAGCTAATGACTTCAGGAGACAAAACTACATAATAAAATTCAGTCAAAAAAGAATGGAAAAATAAAAGAAAAATTGAGGTCTCTAAGGCTTGGTTCAAGAAAAAAAGAAAGATCAGAAATCATTTTTGTACTTCTTTAAGATAAAATTTTTACCCCTAAGGGCTTTGAGACCTTTCCTTCCAATTTGTAGCTTAAACCTTCTGTATATGCTTTTTCCTCTATTAGAATATAAATTTCTTGAGAACAAGAATTGTTTAGAGTTTCCAGTTGTGTCCACAGCAATTAACACAGTGCATGATACGTGTAAATAATTAATATTTATTAATTCAGTTTTTCCAGTTCCCTTAAATATTGTCCACTCCTTTTCTTGTATACATATAGCACATAGACTTTCAATTTATCCTTTTATGACAGTTCTCTTTATTTTTGTTTTAATTAAATTTTATTTTTTTTAAAGAAGAAAACCTACTTTACCTTCCTTTTATCTTATAAGTGTAAAAGAAAAACCCTTGCAGCAAATATGCATAGCCAAGTTAAACTAATTCCCACTTAGGACAGATCTAAGAAAAATTTACTTCTCATTCTTTACCCTGAGTTCATTTCCTCTCTCTCAGGATATAGCTCACATACTTCATTTTATACTCAATACTTACCATAATGCTTACCCCTTCATAGGTACTTTAGAAATAGTAGCTGATTGCCTGACTTTGGAATGATGGCTGACTAATCTACTGATCAGAATTCTTAAGTCTTTCAAAGTTGTTTGTTTTTATAATGTTGATATAATATAAAACTTTTTCCTTATTATGTTCACTTTACTTTGTATCTACTCATGCAAATCTGTTCATGTTTCTTTGAAGCCAAAATCTTTTCATCAATTTTTATAGTGCAATAAGTATTTCATTGCACTGAAATACCATAATTTATCATTCCCCAATTAATATAGTACTTCATTTGTGTCCATTTCTTTACTACTATAAAAAAAGAGCTGTTATAAATATCTTTGTACACATGGGTTCTTTTCTTTTTTCTTTTTTTCTTTTCTTTTCTTTTTTTTTTATTTTGTTCTCTTTATGATAACACTAGTGATTTAAAAAAAAAAGTATACAGTTTCTTGACTTTTGGATGTAATTCCAAATGATTTCCCAAATGGCAAGAGAAAAATTGAATTAATGCCCTACCTGTCCTAATTTTTTTTTATATTTGTAATTGTTTTTAAGTCAGATTTGCTAATGATTTATCTGTTTTGTTGTTTTTTCAAAATAAATCCCACCTTTTAAAAATTTATTATTTTCTTTCAATTTTGTTAATCTTTTGTTCTTCTAAATTTATTTTTGTTTTATTTTAAAAGGTTTTAAGATTGTTTTCTAATTCAACTAATTGATTTTTTTCCTTCTTTAATTGACAAAAGTGTTTTATGAATTATTCTTTCACAATCCTGCTCTTTAGAATATTTAGATTAGAATATTAGAATAATTTTAATCATTTATTCATTATTAATTTGTAATATACATTTTTTGTATTCTGATCATTAAAAGGTAAGCATTTAATATTTCTAATCTTCTACATTTGTTTGTAAGGTTTGGACATCTCCATTCTTACTTCCCCTAAAAAATGAACATAAAATCCTGGTACTAATGTAATATTACATAAAATTTATATTTAATATGTTCTTAGATGTCAGATTAAGGATCAGGATTGGAACTGGACCAATGATTTCAGGAATATATAGGAATATACTAGGTAAGGAAACCCACTCTATCAAAATAAGTTAACGTTTTCTTTTCTATTTTTAACATTAGAGAGTTGCTTAGGGCATTCTAAGGTTAAATAATTTGTTTAAAGTCATGCAATCATCAATGTCAGAAGTAAAACTTGAATCCAGGTCTTTTTAGCTCCTAGGCCAGTTTTCTACACTACTAAATTATCTATATTTCTGTATCAAAATCTGTTTTTACACAAACATATAATTCAGAATTTTTGCTTACATTTGATATATGTACTCAGGAATATAACTTTGGACTACTATATACCTTATCTTTACTAATAAAATAGATTGTTTTAATCCTTCTATAAACTTTTCCAAAATTCCTTAGACTTTGGAAATAGTGTTTTTAATATTTTTAAATGTTTATTTTAATCATAAATATTATTTTAATAAAATGCAACATAATATTAAATATATTTTTAGATTTAATAGATACATTTGAAATGGAAATAAACTTTTAAAAAAGTTCTGCAAATTTAATTTAAATTTTGATTTATGTAGAATTGAAAAGAAAACTTTTCTTCAGTGCATTGTGGGAAAGATTTTGTATTGTTAATTCTAATCAGTTATATATGGCTTACTTTGTAAAGTAAAAAAAAAATGTTCTGATATGCATTATGTGTTTTCAAATGTTTGATTGACACTTGCATGTTTGCACATACAATTCTTAAGATCAAATATATAAATAGTAGAGTTATTTTATGACAAATCACTTCTTCCCCCTTTTATCAGAAATTGATCACCCATGAGAGGTTTGAAAGTGCCTGTGAAGAGTTGAATAATGCATTACTTCGGGAACAACAGGCCCAAATGCTTCTGAATGAACAGGCACAACAACTTCAGGAGTTAAATTATAGATTGGAACTGCATTCCAGTGAGGAAGCGGACAAAAACCAAACTCTTGGTGAAGCTGTTAAGGTATTAAAATGTCTCTTGTATACAAATTTTATTACCTCTGTGTACGAGCTTTTATGAAAATAATGTGTATTTACTCAATAGGGAATAGATTTCAAACTATGACATTTTCTCTTCTTTTGCTTCAATAAGATATTTAGAAGCATGAGCTGCTATTGCTCTGAGAATATATCAATATCAACAAGCAGGTTTTCTTTCTGAGATGACTGAAATGTATCAAAGTAGGTTTTTGTTGATAACTAAGTAGAAATTTATTTATAATCTTCTAATAGTTACTCATTCTTCATTTTTCTCAAAACTGTCATCAGTTGCTATTCCTATAGTTTTAAACTCCAAAATTCTTTTTGTTTCTTTTCTTCTTGAAGTAAAATCTAAGGTTCAATAGTATATACCATGAAAATAATAGTATTAGAGTTATTTTGTAAGTAACTCAGTCCTGGCTATCTGTTATTAGGTGGCTGGTACATATCTATCTATCTATCTATCTATCTATCTATCTATCTATCTATCTATCTATCTATCTCATTGACTTTCCTAATTAGATAGATGTTAGAAAACTATTTTGTAAGTTCAGAATTTTGTTTCCTTCTCAACATGGTTGAGTGTGATAATTGAAAGAACTGAAACATTGCCACTTGTGGAAAAACAGCATGTAAACATGTTAAGAAGAAGAATAAAAAATACTGTCTAAATAGACAGATTGTCCAAAATAGAAAATCATCAATGGAAATAAAATTAAAAACAAAAAACAAAAAACCCTAGTTGTTCTTTTTTTTTTCTTTTCTTTCTTTCTTTCTTTTTTTTTTTTTTTTTGGTAAGGCAATTCAGGCTAAGTAGCTTGCTCAAGGTCACCCAGCTATTAAATGTTAATAAGTATCTGAGATAAAATTTGAACTCAGGTTTTTTTGACTCTGAGCCAGTGCTCTGTTTGCTGTGCCATCTAATTGTCCTATCTGATTGAATTTTTTAAAAAATATTTTGAAATAATTGAATCAGCTCAACTGCTAGAAACAATGCAAGATAACTTCAAATGAATAAATAGAATTTTAAAATTAATTAAGAATTTACATGAATGTCACATGATCAAGTAAAAATAAGAAAGTTAAAGAAAAGAGCATTTCAAGCTTAAAATGAAAAGATACAAAAATCATTGAGAGGAAAAATGACAATACCAGGATGGAACCTATAAAAGAAAACAAACAAACAAAAACCTCAAGAACAAGCACAGAAGCTTATCACAAATTAATGAACAAAAGAAAGGAAAAAAGTATACAATGCTGAGAAATTTAAAATGTAGGCGGTCCAAAAAACATTTTCCCCTCTAGCATACATGCAGATTCAAGAGAAAGACTAGGAAGATAAATTAGATCAAAATGTCATGATTTTATCATTGAAATTCCTTGAAATTTAAAAAATGAAAATCTCCTTTATGTAATCAAAAATGCCCTGGATTAGGAGTCATAGGCTTCAACTTCCAATGGCAGCTTTGCAATTTACTACATGACTTTAAGAAAAATCATTTTGTTTTAAAGATTCAGGTGTCATCCAGAATCAGCTACATCCAGAAAAGGAACACTGGGAAATGAGTATAAACTGTTATTTTTACCTTCTGAATCCAATTCTTCCTGTGCAACAAAAAATTCGGTTCTACACACATATATTGTATCTAGAATATACTGTAATATATTTAACATGTATAAGACTGCCTGCCATCTGGGGGAGGGGGTTGGAGGAGGAAGGGAAAAAATCTGAATAGAAGTAAGTGCAAGGGATAATGTTGTAAAAAATTACCCATGCATATGTACTGTCAAAAAAAAAAAAGTTATAATTATAAAATAAAATAAAAATTAAATTAAAAAAAAGATTCAGGTATCATCATCTATAAAGTATTTTACTAGATGATATCTGATAAAACTATATTCTCAAACCTGTATCTCAAGAAATTTTTAAAAAAACGTTTCATAGAATTAGGAAAAATAGGTTTTCAAATATAAATAGGAAGAGTCCACTGAACTGTGGCAAGGAAGAATCCAAGATTTAATATGGCTAAATTTGTAATTTGACATCAATGTTAAAATGATTAAGAAAAGTTACTTCTATCTTCCAGAATTTAAAAATCGTTTACTGAAGCAATAATTGATTTTTAAATGAAGATAAGTTATAAAACTTAGAAATATAGCTGTAATTTCTGAATTAATTATGCAGCTAATACTCACAATTTCTTCTGAGCTCTCAAATTAAGTTTTCAGATATATCTATTTCAAGAGTTTTCAAACAATAATCAAAACTTCCTATTCCTCAAGTACTCAAAAACAATTTATTTATATTAAATTGATATGTTTTTGATTGGTGACTATATGAGAAACTTCTTTTAGCCTAAATTGAATACTGTTTTAGAATTTATTTCTGATGAGAAACAGTAAGAAATAAAAAGTTATGTACATATTGGGTTGGAATAACCCAGTGGAATGGAATAAGAGGGGAATTATCTAAGCCCAGAGCAAAGCTGATATAATTAATAAAGAGGAAGACTAGTTTAAATAAATTTCTAAAATTATTACTTTGTCAATTATTTGAAGGACTTTCATATAGAAAAGGAATTAGATTTATTTGTTCTGTTTTGCTCCAAGCTAAGCAAAATAATGAGAAACAAGTGGAAGTTGCAGTGAGAAAAAATTGGAATTACCCAAATGTCTTTTGAAGTGATGGATTTTTTTTTTTTCTCTTTAGAGATCTTCAAAGATCAGGATGGAATCATTGTTATTCTAAAACCTATATGAGTCACATTAAGAAGAAAACAAAACATTCATTTGTGCATTGAATTTTCTTTTAATGATGACTTTTACCAAAATATATTGTTAATGAAGAGCTAGAAAGCAAGTAAACATTTTTCAGGTTTGAATATAAATGTTATTAAGAAGTACATCAGCTTGTCAAAAAGACATTCTGAATTTTAACTAGAAACATTTTTGAGATGTGAAATAGTCAATTAAGAGATTTTATTTTGTAAATTCTAATTTACTGTTTAACATTCTTTTAAAATTTTTGAGTTCTAGTATCTTTCTCTTCCACATTCTGCCTCACTCGCTGAAAAGGCAAGCAATATGATCAATTATACATGTGAACTCATGCAAAATATATTTCTATATTAACTGTACTTCAAAAAAAGTAAGAACTATTTTAAAAGTAACAGTTATATTTTAGTTTGCACTGAGTTAATCAGTTCTCCCTTGAGATAGATAGCAATTTTTCATCAGATAATCCTTTGGGATTGTCTTAGATCATTGTATTGATCAGAGAAGTCAAATCTTTCATAGTTGATCATTACTGCAACATTACTGTTACTGTGCACAATAATCTAGTTCTTCTCACTTCATTTGGCATCATTTCCTATAGATATTGTCATTTTTTTCTGAAACTAGCCCCCCCCCAATTATTATTTAAAGCACAATGGTATTCTATTGCAGTAATATGCCAGAACTTGTTCATTCACCAATTGATGGGCATCTTCGTGAATTCCAATTCTTTGTCACCACAATGAGAGTTGCTATAAATATCTTTGTACATATAGATCCTTTTCCTTTTTCTTTGATCTCTTTGGTTTACACACCTCGTAATAGAATTGCTGGGTCAAAGGGTATGAACAGTTTTATTGTCCTTAATTTAAAATTGTTCATTGGAGTAATTGTGCTGGTGTACTACTTCATCAATAGTTAATTTCCCTCATCCTTTTCAACATTTGGCATTTATACTTCAGAATTGTTTTAATTTTCCTTTCTCTAATCAATAGTGATTTAGAGCATTTTTTCATTTGACTATAGGTAGTCTTGATTTCTTTGTCTGAAAATTGCAAATTTGTAGCCTTGACCATTTATCAATTGGGGAATGGCTCTTATTTTTATAAATTTGACTCAGTTCTAAACTTAATGTATATTTGAGAAATGAAGATTTTACTGGAGAAACTTCTTGTAGAAAGTTTTGATACTACTTTATTGTCTATAATACCTTCTAACACAATGTAGTTTCCTTGATTATCTCTTTTAATTAGGTGGGGTTTTTTTGTTTTTGTTTTTGCTTTGTCTGAGATTAATTACTACTACCCTTGCCTTTTTTTTACTTCATCTGAAGCATATTAGATTTTGCTATGGCCCTTTATTTTGACACTGGGTATGTTTCAAGTGTGTCTTTTGTAAAAACAAAAAAACAAAACAAAACATTGTGGATTCTGGTTTCTAATCCAATTTGCTATTTGCTTCCATTTTATGAGTGAACTCATCCATTGTTAAGATTATTATTTCTTTCCATCTCATTTTCTTTTGTTTATTCCTCTTTTTTTTTTCCTCCTCAGAAGTCCATTTTGTTTCTAACTATTGCCTTCTCATAATCTGTACTTTTTTGTTATTCTTTCCCACTTTACCTCTTTTCCTATTATTTCCCTGTTGGGTAAGCTATATTTCTATGTAGAATTGAGTGTATTCTTCCTTCTTGGAACCAATTCTGATGAAAATGAGTTTCAGTCGGTATAACCTGAAAGCTCTTTCCCACAACACTTTTTACCTTGTATTGTAATAATAACTCTTTCTTGTGTGCCTCTTTTATGTGAAAAAAAATTTCTCCATTCTTCCTCTCCTTTCCCATTTCTCCCAGTGCACCTGTCTTTCTCATCCTTTGGGAATTTTAAACTTAAGTACAAAATAGGAAAAGGGAAAAATGCTATTTGCACAGTAGAATATAGGAGAGGATTCAAAATATAAAGCAATCAATTTCCACTTTAAGAAAGCCTATATAATAAATCCTATATATGGTATTCAGATATGATATCTTGGTGTGCTTTTTGTTAACATAATTTTCAGGCCTATAATTTTTAGATTATCTCTCTTTGATGATCTATTTTCCAGGTCATTTATTTTTCTTGTGAGAAATTTTATATTTTCTTCTATTTTTTTTTCATTCTTTTGACTTTTGCTTTCTTAATAATGTCTTATGGAACAATTACATTCTACTTGCACATATCCAGTTTTTAAGTAATTGTTTTCTTCAGTGAAATTTTATATCTTTTCCCTTTGGCCAGTTTTGTTTTTTAAAGGAGTATCATCAGTGGATTTTATGCCTTTTTTAAAAAAAGCATTTGATCAATTTTTAAAATTGTATTTTATTTCTTTCCCTTGTTACAAGTCAAGACAATTTTTTAGCATTCATTTTTTACAAGATTTTGATTTCCAAAACTTTTTCCTCATTCCTTGTTTTTCCATCTTCTGAAGATGGTAGGCAGTTTGATATAGTTTACAAATATCATTTAAAACATATTATTCACAGTTGTAATTAAGCAAAAAAAAATAATTAAGTGAAAAAATTATCATTGATGTGTATTCTATCCATTCTTTATCTGGATAGGAATACTGTTTTCCTTCATGAGTACTTTGTACTAGTCTTGATCATTGTGTTGCTTAGAAGAACTGAATCATTCAAAGTTGATCATCATACAAATGCTGATATTAGGTACAGTGTTTTCCTGGTTCTTCTCATTTCACTTTGCATCAGTTCTTACAAGTCTTTCTGGATTTTTCTGAAATTTTCCTGTTCATTGTTGGGAGCCTGGATCTCTTAAAATCAGCCGGAGTCAGGATAATTAAAAATGACTTTATTCTTGATCTTTTGTGGTCTTGGTCAGGGGATTAGATCTAGCAATCTCCACACCTACTTCCTCTCTCTCCATGGCCAGGAGAATGCCTCAATTTCCTCCTCCTACTCCGCCCACTCATGTCACTTCCCCTTCTTTGTCTACAACCACCAATTGAGCCAGCAAAGAGTTGAGTAGGTTCATCCTCCAAGCATGTTAATAGAGAATTGTCCAATTGGTAATTAGCTCATGTGCTCCAATATCCAAGTGCATCTGCTCAGTTCTGGCCCTCTACATCTTCCGATTTCTTTTGTTTTAGAACACAGATGGTCACACTCTCCCTGACTTCTCAGGAATGGAGGTGAAAACACCAGAAAGGAGGTGATCACCCCCCCCCCTGATTTCTCTGGAAGGGACATGAAAGCACTAAAAAGGAGATAATCATGCCCTCTCTGACATCTCAGGAAGGGAGATGAAAAGCACCAAAGGGAAGTGGGGATGAATCACAAGAAAAATTTGAAGTCTCAGATCACTACCTATCTCCTTCCCTTCTTCTGCTACTTTAAAAACTGCTTTCTCCAATCTAGTTATAGGAGTTGGTGATTGCTGGGGGGGTGGAGTTGCTGATGATATCACTGCCCCTCCCACTATTCCTCCTCCCTCTATCCCTGAAGGTGGAGTTGATGGGGTCTATCAATAATCTGCTCTCTAGGCTTGGTTGAAGCTGCCTCAAGAGAACCAGAATCACCACACCCTGGACCCTCATTTAAGTTCTGTTGCCCTTGGGCAAGATCTTGAGATTGCTTATTTTCTATCTTTTTTTCCTCACACTTCCTCCTCTGGCCATTTAAAAAACTTTTTCTTTTTCTATAGCTTGCAAGATAGTTTAAGGCCAATTGAATTACACTGTATATATAAAATACCTCTGTGGAAATTGAACGAGGTGATTTTGTGTGGAATTCTTTTAGTTGGAATCCAACTAGTTTCCAATTGTCTACACTTATTTTTTCTTCCTCTAAGAACCAATTCTCTGTATGTTTTGGAGATGAGGCCTTTATCAGAACCTTTAACTGTAAAAATGTTTTCCCAATTTGTTACTTCCCTTCTAATCTTGTTTGCATTAGTTTTGTTTGTGCAAAAGCTTTTTAATTTGATGCAATCAAAATTTTCTATTTTGTGATCAATAATGATCTCTAGTTCTCCTTTGGTCACAAATTCCTTCTTCCTCCACAAGTCTGAGAGATAAACTATCCTATGTTCCTCTAATTTATTTATGATCTCATTCTTTATGCCTCAATCATGGACCCATTTTGATCTTATCTTGGTATATGGTGTTAAGTGTGGGTCCATATCTAATTTCTGCCATACTAATTTCCAGTTTTCCTAGCAGTTTTTGTCAAATAATGAATTCTTATCCCCAAAGTTGGGATCTTTGGGTTTGTCAAACACTAGATTGCTCTATTTTTTTTCACTATCTTATCCTGTGAGCCTAATCTATTCCACTGATCAACTAGTCTATTTCTTAGCCAATACCAAATGGTTTTGGTGACTGCCGCTTTATAATATAGTTTTAGATCAGGTACAGCTAGGCCACCTTCATTTGATTTTTTTTTTTTGTCTATTAATTCCCTTGAAATTCTTGACCTTTTGTTCTTCCATATGAATTTCGTTGTTATTTTTTCTAGGTCATTAAAATAGTTTCTTGGGAGTCTGATCGGTATAGCACTAAATAAATAGATTAGTTTAGGGAGTATTGTCATCTTTATTATATTCGCTTGGCCTATCCAATATTTTTAATATTTTTCCAATTATTTAAATCTGACTTTATTTTTGTGGAAAGTGTTTTGTAATTTTGTGCATATAATTCCTGGCTTTCCTTTGGTAGATAGATTCCCAAATATTTTGAATGGAATTTCTCTTTGTATCTTTTGCTGTTGGATTGTGTTGTTAATGTATAAAAATGCTGAGGATTTATGTGGATTTATTTTGTATCCTGCCACTTTGCTGAAATTTTGAATTATTTCTAATAGCTTTTTAGCAGAATCTTTGGGGTTCTCTTAGTATACCATCATATCATCTGCAAAGAGTGATAGTTTGGTTTCCTCATTACCTACTCTAATTCCTTTAATCTCTTTCTCAACTCTTATTTCAGATGCTAACATTTCTAATACAATATTGAATAATAATGTGATAGTGGGCAACCTTGTTTCAATCCTGATCTTACTGGGAAAGTTCCAGTTTATTGCCATTACATATGATGTTTACTGATGGTTTTAAATATATGTTCCTCATGATTTTAAGGAATAGTTCATTTATTCCTATACTCTCAAGCGTTTTTAGTAGGAATGGATGTTGGATTTTGTCAAATGCTTTTTCTGCATCTATTGAGATGATCATATGGTTTTTGTTAATTTGATTATTGATATAGCCTATTATGCTAATAGTTTTCCTAATATTAAACCATCCCTGCATTCCTGGTATAAATCCCACTTGGTCATATTGTATTATCCTGGGAATGATTTTCTGTAGTCTTTTTGCTAATATTTTATTTAAGATTTTAGCATCAATATTCATTAGGGCGATTGGTCTAAAGTTTTCTTTCTCTGTTTTCAACCTACCTGGTTTAGGTATCAGTACCATGTCTTAAAAGGAATTTGGTAGGACTCCTTCAATCCCATTTTTTTCAAATAATTTATATAAGCATTGGAGTTAATTGTTGTTTAAATGTTTTGTAGAATTCACATGTAAATCCATCTGGTCCTGGGGATTTTTTCTTAGGGAGTTGGTTAATAGCTTGTTCTATTTCTTTTTCTGAAATGGGACTATTTAGACTACTTCTTCCTCTGTTAATCTGGGCAAGCTATATTTTTGAAGGTATTCTTCCATTCATTTAAGTTATCGAATTTATTGGCATAAAGTTGGGCAAAGTAATTCCTAATTATTGTTCTAATTTCCTCTTCATTAGTGGCAAGTTCTCCTTTTTCATTTTTAAGACTAACAATTTGCTTTTCCTCTTTCCTTTTTTAATCAGATTTACTAAGGATTTGTCTATTTGATGGTTTTTTCATAGAACCAACTCTTAATTTTATTAATTAATTCAATAGTTTTTTTACTTTCAATTTTATTAATCTCTTCTTTTATGTTTAGAATTTCAAGTTTCATATCATGGGTTTACTTTAAGGAAATAAAGAATAAAATTCTTATAAACTAAAATTATTTAAAAATTCATCTTTTTAATGTCATTATTATATAGTTCTTCTGTATCTGGCTTGATTCATATGACCAGTTTAAAATGTAGGGCACATTATTTATCTGAATATTTTTAAAACTCTAAACTCTTGAAACATATAAAAATAAACTATTGTCCAAAAAATATCTCACGATTTATACTTGAAATATCAGTAATGAAGTACAAAATTGGGCAACAGCTAAATATAACAAATACATAAAAATAATTCCCATAGTATTTAAAGTATTATTTATATAACATATATTTAAAAAGCTAAATATTTCTGTACTATTTCCAGTGACTGGTACATTTCCGTAGTAGACATTTGCTAAGTTCTTATTATATTTCATTTTAGTGATTTATACATAAAATGTATGTATGCATATAATTTAACAGTTCACATTATTACAAATCAGAGTTTGATAATCTATCCAAGAATTACCAATATAATTTCTAGACTATTTATTTCAAATTCTCTTTCAGTTCCTTGTTGGGGTATGTTACATTCTAGAATTTGTATATGACTGGCTAGTTCAGCATTATTCACTTCCTTTTCCCTTTCCTCTATCTGCCAGCAATTTGTCATCATATCATTTTAGGTAATCTAATTGACATGGTTAGATAAGTAGATCTAGATATTGGCTTAGTTGGATTTTATAGTAACACTCTTAATAATTGGAATTTTTATGTGTCTTCTTTTATAGATATATAGTTTCCACAATTAAAATGTGAGTCTTTTGAGAACAGCAAGTTACCTTCCACTTTCTCCCCCTCCCCCCAAGCTATTTATAGCTTTAGCAACAAATACAGTACTTGACACATAGGGACTGTTTAATGGTTTTTGTTTTGTTTTGTTTTTCTGCTTCATTTTAATGTTGCTACATATTCCTTTCATGAATCAGAATATAAAAAGAAAAAAAAAGAGCTACAATATTCTTATATTGAGAATACAACCCATTTATAGGACCACAAATTTAGGTCTAGAAGGAACTTAGATCAAGTAGAGTCCAGCCCTATTATTGTCTTACGGTTGAAGAAGCGAATGCTCACAGTAGTGCAGTGACTTGCACAAGGGTCATAAAGACCTGAGATTTGAGCTTCTATATGAATCAAGAGGATTTGATGTGCTCTTCTCATCTCTGATATAGGGAAATGTTCCTCTCATGCTCATGGCATTGTAGACTCAGAGACTTCTTACTTTCTTTCTTTGATTTTTTTTTTTAATACTTCATATCTAAAACACTAATGTTTTCTTTAGTGTTCACCATCAATGGATTACTCCATCATACTGTTTTTCCTTCTCCGGATTCCCAATTTTCCACCTTTAACCAAAAGAAGAGAAAGCTTTACTAAATTGTTCATACTCTCTGAAGCAGCAATAGAAAGATCTATTGAATAAAAAGGAAAAGGACTCATTTGTTCCCAAAATAGTTATTATAGCCTTTTTTGTGTTGGCGAGGCCCTAAGCATTAATAAAGTGTCCATAATTAGGGGAATGGATAAGCAAAGACCAGTGCCATTGTATTGTATGAAATGATGAGGGGATAGTTTCAGAAAAACCTGAAAAGACTTGATCATATTGATATGATGTAGAGTACTTGAACATACAGATATGATATACTCTACTAAGCAGAACCAGTAGAATAATAGCATTGTAATAATAGCATTGTAAAGACAGACAATTTTGATAGCTTTGATGTCTCTGACCAAGTCCCATGACGAAACATGCTACTCATATCCTGATACAGAGATGAAAGGCTTAAAGTATTGATTGAAACATATTTTATTGGAGCAGAAATTAGTTTTGTTTGACTATTCATATTTGTTTCAAGAGGTTTTTTTTGTTTCCCCAATTTTTGATGAAGTGTAAAAGATTGAAAATATATTTAAAACTTTTAAAAATGTGTTTTAGTTTAAAATTTCTATTTTATTAAATATCCCATTTTCCCTTTTGACCAAGTTATTCATTTGCATTTTGGAATATCACATTTCTTAATTATCCACTTTATTTTTTGATAGTAGCTTGTCAGTCTAGTCTGATTACAGTTACTTGCCCACTTGAATTCTTTTTTTTTTTTTCTGGCTGCTTAAATTTTTAAATTTTATCTGAAAATTGAATTTTGACTCTGATGTTTCTGATTTTTAGTTTCTTTTTTTTTTCTTTCTTCTGAATTTGGCTGGTATATTCTTTCTGTTTCTTGTTTTAATAGATAGGGATCCAAATACTATGTTCAAGTTCTTTTTATAGTGATTGATTTTAGTATAATTATTTAATTATTTATCCTTCATCTGGTCAGTTTTCCTGTCTGTGCCCCTGGCCCCCCCTGTTTTCCTAGTCAGTTAAAAAAAAAAAGATTAGATGCACTAAACCTTTTAATGTTTCCCATTTCATGGAGTCCTTAATATCCCTTTAGTCCATTTTAATTTTTAAGGAGTCTTTTGTTTGGATAACATTTCCTACCTAAGATTTTAATTCTTCTTCCAATTTTCATTTATTTTTCTATTCTTTGTTCTAGCACTCTCATTTATGAAGCAAATTTTTTTTAAGTATTAAAAAGTCTCTTAATTTCTTCTAGTAATTTTGTTGAACTTTGAGGCTTTTCTTGTCTGGATTTTTTTTTTTTTTTTAAATTTTTGAAATCCCTAGCATCACAATGATTATTATTTTTTTTTTTTATTTCAGTAGTGTCTGACTTCCTGATCCTATGTTGGGTTTTTTTTGGTAAGGATACTGGAGTGGTTTGCTATTTCCTTCTGGAACTCATTTCATAGATGAGGAAACTAAGGCAAACTGTTAAATGACTTGCCTGGGGCAAAACTAGGAACTGTCAGAGGCCAAATTTGAACTCAGGTCTTCCTGACTGTACACTTGGTACTCTATGCACTGTACCACCTAGTTTCCCAATGTTTTTTTATGGTGGAGCTATTTTATTTGTTTATCCTTTTTTAGTTAAATAGTCCCTTCTTAAACTAGGGCTTTACTTTTAAGACTAGTCTCTGCACATTTCTGGAGGATATATCTGAAACTTTTCTTTTGTCCTACTGCTGCTTTGTCTTCATAAGGAGTATTGTATTTTTCAAAGATCTCGTGAATGGCTCAATTTCCTACAAACTTTTAGTAGTCTCAAAGACATATTATCTGGAATATCTGATTATTGTCATCTTAGTTATAAAGTTCCTGCCCTGTTTTGAAATTGTGACACAATTATAGATTTTCTCTCTTTTGGACCTTCTTCAGACTGCTGTAGGTGTAAGCCGTAATATAATAGTTAAAAGAGTCTCCAGGTACAGAAAGACAGAATTTCAGGTTCTTTCTACCCCTGAACTTCCTGTGAGAGTTAGAAAAATATGTAGGCTGGGGACTGGATTCAAGTTCTTGCTCGAACTTGAATCAGCAAGGTCTCTTAAAAAAAAATCTTTAAAAGTCAATGTAGGGGGCAGCTTGGTGGCTCAGTGGATAGAGCACCAGCCTTGAATTCAGGAGGACCCGAGTTCAAATCTAGTCTCAGACACTTAGCTATGTGACCCTGGGCAAGTCACTTAACCCCAGCCTCAGGAAAAAGAAAAAAAAAATTCAATGTAGATTTAGTAAAAATTACTCAATGGAAGAAAATTTAAACCAATTCTTAAAATTTTTAAATGTAAATGAGACAAATAATCCAATAAAATAAATAAGAATGGCAGAATGAACAATTTCATTTTTATATAAATAATAAATAAATAAGGGACTTATTTTTGTAACTTAATCACCCCAGATAATGTGTCTTTGGACTACTTTGTAGGAAACTGAGCCTCTCATGAAATCCTTGAAAAATATAATACTCATTATGAAGACAAAGCAGGAACAAGAAAAGAGAAAAGGTTCAGGTATCCCCTACAGAACTCTGCAGAGATTAATCTTATAAAAACAAAGCCCTAGTTTAGGAAGAAAGATTTTTTTTTAAAAAGAATAAATAAATAAAATAACTCCAACATAAAAAATCATTGGGTATCCTCTTTCATACTGAGATTAAAGTTATCCAACTTTCATTCAATCATTTGCCTTCCTACACTTCTGTGTAATATTCTCTCTAAAATGTAATGTTCTCTTTTGAGGTTTTCTTGGGGTCTCTAGAAGCAGCCTTCGTTTCAGTTCAGTAATCATCAGTGCAGTCAGGTATTAAAGTCCAAATTCTTTATTGTCTCCATCAAAGTCTTATCTCCTTTACTTGGGGCTCAGCTAGTTTTCTGGGGGCCTTCTGGAGTCTTGGTTTCAGGGGAGAAGTGAAGGAAGAGAGCTTGCCACAAGTGTTTGTGAGATGGGATGAATCTGTCTGAGTCCAAGGGTTTGTGCTTCAGCCTTCAGCTTCCAGCCTTCTGTCCATCTGTCTCTCCTGGCCCTGAGAGCTTCTCCCTTATATGCTCCACGTTGAGTATTCACTATGAAACCATTATTTGTTGTAGGATTAAATCAATGCTAAACTAGATTGTCTGCTCAGTTCCACTAAGTAATTCCACTTAGTACCTTGTTTCAAGTTCTGGCTCATAACAATATTTGTTGTAGGATTAAATCAATGCTAAACTAGGTTTAACCATTGTCTCCTCAATTCCACTTAGTACCATGTTTCAAGACCTTTTAGGATTGGGTCATACTGAACCATGCTAAATTAGATAACTATTGTCTCTATCTATTTCACTGACTTAGTACCTTGTAAGAATCCTTTGTTTCAAGTTTAGAGTTCTGGCTCATAACATCTCTGAACTTCTTAATCTCCTCATTCACCCTCTTTAGATTTTCTTTAATCTTGTAGGAAGAGGTGGACTTCCTCTGAATTTAAGGGTAAGCCTCTGGTTAACTTTATGCACTGAAAGTTGGATAATCTTAACCTTAGTACAGAGAAGGAGGTAAGATTATCATCGAAATAAATAGGAAGAGGTGAAATTAAGAGTTAGAATAACCTTTATGAATATTATTATAGAGAATAAATAAGAAATTAAAGCCATTTCTAGTCATTTAAAAAAGTACTCTAAATCACTATTGATCAGAAAAATGCGAATTAAGACAATTCTGAGGTACCATAGCACACCTCTCAGATTGGCCAAAATGACAGGAAAAGAAAGATAATGACAAATGTTGGAGGGGATGTGGGAAAACTGGGACTGTAATACATTGTTGTGAAGTTGTGAATTGATCCAATTATTCTGGAGAGCAATTTGGAATTATGCCCAAAGGACTTTCAAACTGTATATACCCTTTGATATAAAGGGTAAGGGTCGGGGCTAGCTCCTCTGAAGGCTCGGAATCAGTCCTTGTCAGGATAAGCAAAAGTCCTTGCCCCAATTTTGAGTGTGGAACTTCACAATAGGAGCATTTCCATCTCCTGACCTACCTTCCTCAATTAACCCTTCATGGGTGAAGGAAGAAGGAGGAGGGGAATGAGCAGTGACACAGTCAGCATCACCTATGAAGTGGCCTATGACAAGATTACAAAAGGCACTGGTTAAGGCAAAAAATGAAGGACAGAATGTATCTGATTTCATCAATGTATAATACCCTGTGATTGAAGAATTTGACCTTTTAGGTCAAAAAAGGGTAAGATGCACTCTTTTTGATTTGGAAAAAAATTAAGTATTTGAAAAAGGGGCTACATCATCTTATGTTAAGATGTTACTGGAGAGTTTGTCTTATGAAATCCTAACCCCGAATGATTGGAAATCCATAACAAGGACATGCTTAGAACCTGGACAAAACTTGTTGTGGCTTTTAGAGTATCATAAATTATGTAGGATTCAAGCCAGATGCAATAGGCAAAGAGGAGTTAATGTACAAGTCACTTCTGACCAACTAGCAGGTGAAGGTCAGTATGGAGAAAATTCAGCACATTAATTATCCCATAACAATGTATGAGCAAATTTCTAAGACTGCAATAAACGATTGGGGTTCTCTCCCAGAAAAAGATGAAGGTAAAGCCTTCACAAAAATAGAGCAAGGTCCCAATGAACCCTTTGCAGATTTTGTGGGACATTGTTTGCAAACAGCTGTCACAAGAACCATTGGAGAAAATGCAGCTACAGAAATAATGACCAGACATTTGGCTAAGGAAAATGCCAATGAAGTTTGCAGAAGAATTATATAGAGACTACATAAGGATGATCCTTTAGAGGAGATCATAAAACGCTGTACCCCAGTGGGCACAAATGCTTATTGTACCTAGACTATGATGAAAATGGGAAGACAGGGTCCCTCTTACCAAGGGACTTCTAGAGAAAATTGTTGATGTTTTCAGTGTGGAAAGATAGGACATCTGAGAGCCCAGTGTAGATATAAAGTTAGAGTGAGAGGACAGATTGAGAGAAGACATAAAACCCCATGTCCAAAATGCCACAAGGACTTCCACTGAGCCTCAGAATGTAGATTGACTCAGGGAAATGAGAGGCAGGGCCCAGCCCCAAGATATCATACAAAAGACAGGTAGGGCATAATGGCAGCCCAGGCTACACCCAGAGAGTCTTTAGAAGGTCAGGACTCTGATGTGATCTGTTTGCCAAAAAGCAATCACACGGCAGAAAGGGATTGCATGATCAGTAAGCCAAAAAGCAATCAAATAGCAGAAAGGGATTACAATTGGGGAGAATGCAGGTTGTTTTTTTTTTAACACAACAGAAGGGCATATCCAGTGTGAGCAGCTCCAGTGTAATTGCCAGGTGATGAGAAGAGATTTAGAAAGTGGTAAATTGAAGGGAATTAGATAGGTTAACTGCCTGGGAGAGAGGGTTTACTTGTATTCCCTACAGATGGAAAAGGAAATAGATGGAGAAGGAATCATATGGGTGCCAATGAGCCATATTCACCTTGTCCATCAGAGAGAGAGACAGAAAAAGAGAAAAATCTAGAAACAAAGGAGAAGACCTAAGAACAAGAACAGTAGGACTCATTAGATTGCCTAACACAAGATGAAACTGTTGCAGGACTTGAAAACCAGCAGGAATCATTGGATTCCTCGAGA
Source organism: Sminthopsis crassicaudata (assembly GCF_048593235.1). Classification (NCBI taxonomy): domain Eukaryota; kingdom Metazoa; phylum Chordata; class Mammalia; order Dasyuromorphia; family Dasyuridae; genus Sminthopsis; species Sminthopsis crassicaudata. The sequence goes on from NC_133617.1 coordinate 647,246,822, forward strand.
TGAAAAATTGTTGAGGAGACTATTACAGAACTTCAAAGCTTGCAGGAATTATTGGATTCCTGAAACATGAATTAATGGACAATAGATTCCTTTTGGACTATTTCTAGGACTTATAGACATATATAATTCCTCATGTTGATTCATGTTATTTGTTTCATTACTATTAGGCTGTGGTACTATGCCCTTATGTAATTTATGTAATTATGTATAATACCTCCCATATTGATGGATTTATGTATGCCTGTTTCAAGTGAACTCCTTCAGAAACTCACTAATCTGATTTGATTTCCCATTTCCTTTGGTATTTTCATCTCCCTTTCTGAGATGTCAGGGAAGGCATGATCACCTTCTTTTTATGGTGTTTTCATTTCTTTTTTGAGCAGTCAGGGAAGATGTGATCACCTTTTTTGGGGTTCTCACCTCCTCACCTCCTTGAGAAGTCAGGGAAGTCATGACCAGGTACCTACATTCTAAATCAAAAGAAAGTAGGAGATGTTTTGATTCTTATGTGGTACAGTGGAATTAATAGAGACAATAATTATCTAATTTAGCATGGTTCAGTATGGTTGATCTGTTTCTACAAGGAGATGTTATGGGCCAGTACTTGAAACAAGGTACTAAGTGGAATTGAGGAGACAATGGTTAAATCTAATTTAGCATTGATTTAATCCTACAACAAATAATGGTTTCCTGGTGATGTAATGATTGGAGTATACTCGGTATACAAGAAGCCCTCAGGGCCAAGGGGGACTCTGGGAGATTCAAAAATCAGGATTTAGTCAAGGAGATTCACAGCTAGAGATGGCAGTTGGGCAGAATTGAGGCAGACAGAGAAGTGGTGGCAGGCTGTCCTGGGGAGAACACTGAAACCAAGATCCAGAAGGCCTCCAGAAAACTAGCTGAGCCCCAGGTGGAGGAGATAAGACTTGGAAAGAGACAATAAAGGATTTGGACTTTAATCCCTGGATGCATTTGAGGTGATTATTACACTGAACTGAAATGAAGGCTGCCTCCAGAAGCCTCCAAGAAATCTGCTCCCAGAGAACATTATATTTTAGAGAAGAGAATATTACAAGTCCCAGTGATCTTGTGATGAAGAGAGCCATCTACATCCAGAGAGAGATCTGTGAGAACTTAGTGTGGATTACAATATAGTATTTTCATTCTTTTTGTTGTGATTTGCTTGAATTTTATTTTTTTCTCTTTTTAAAAAAATTTTTTGACTTAATTTTTTTGTGTGCAACAAGATAATTGTACAAATATATATGCCTGTATTGGATTTAACATATTTTTTTGCCATATTTGACATATATTGGACTACATGCCATTTAGGGGAGGGGGTGAGGGAAAGGAGGGGAAAATTGGAAAACAAGATTTTTCAAGGGTCAATGATAAAAAATTATCCTTGCATATTTGTTTTGAAAATAAAAACTTCAATAAAAAAATCTTTAAAATAAAGAAAGAAATCAGTTAAATAATTGCTATGAAGCAGTTTGCCAAGATGAAGTTAACATAAATTTTTAGTGTGATAAATGATGAGATTAGTGGCAGGTTTGGGATTTAGGGAACCAAATGAAGAGGTTTGGCTCCCCTAAATCCCCTTGGGATTTGGCACATGGGTAGGGAGTTTTGGGACTCCCCTTCTGGTGGTGCAGAGGTCCTTTTTAAAGGAATTTACGAACCAGAAAAGCTAGACTGATAAAAAGAAGTTTATTATTAGCATTTGGAAGTCAGCCTTTGCTATTATGCATGAATAAAAAGACTGAATTCCATAATGGCAAGGTCCGGGCAGAGAAGTAAAGTTTCTAGTAGAGAAATCCTGACAGAGAGCTATAAAGTCTAATTAAGGAAATAATTGAGGGCAATAAAGAGAGGGTCATGCTGAAAGAGAATATTCTTCCAGTGGGCAGAGGTTTCCTTGGCATGGCATATCATGGCATAACATAGCATGGGATAGCATGTTAGGTCCTCTGCAAGGAGAGAATTTAAAATTGGCTCTTTTATAATGGAAGCCTTAGCTATAAGCCTGAGGCCTGCTCCCCCTCTTCATGAGGGCTGGTGAGTCGAGTTTGAGCTGGAATTGAACAGAAAATCTTCAGTTAAATAGAGTTGGAATTCTCCAACTCAGGATTCAACTAGCCCCACCTAGATAACAGAATGAAACTGTTTATAGTGTTTCTCTCAGACGGGGTTCCACAAACATAGGATTCCAGGAGAATCCCTTTCAACGAGTTTTAGAGAGTTTCAGGGTCCCTTCGTCAATCATTCATCTACTAGCATTCATTTCAGAAGTAAGAGTATCAGGTAATGGATAATAAATAGTAATTATTATTCTGGAAAGAATGACAGAAATCAGTGAAGCAATGTAGTGTGGGATATTAAAGAAATGCTTTGGCCTTTAGGATCAGGATTAATAATAATAATAATAATAATAATATATATCTATATATCTATATCTATATCTATATCCTATCCTATCCTATCCTATCCTATCCTATCCTATCCTATCCTATCCTATCCTATCCTATCCTATAAAACAGCCATCACACAGTACTGCTGTTAGTACATGCAATGTTCTGGTTCTGCTTGTTTCATTTTGTATTAGTTCAGAACAACCCTTTTAGGTTTTTTGGAAATCTGCTTATTATTTCTTATTGCACAATAATATTTCATTATTTTCATATTCTGCTTGGTCAGCCATTTCCCACTTGATAGACATCCCTTCAAGATTCTATTTTTAGTTACTACAAAAATAATTTGTAGGAATATTTTTGTACATGTGGATCTTTTCCCCTTTTTATGATCTCTTTGGGATACAGACCTAGTAGTGGTATTGAAGTGGGTTGTGGTCCCTTTAAGAAACTATTTCCTATTGATCTGTGATTCCTTTCAGATTCCCAGCCCCTCCTGGCGGAGGCATATCCTCCCCGGTCAAGTTGTCTTTCCAGGATATCCGAGCCTTTGATTCAATTACAAATCCTGGTCAAAAGCATCCCTTCAAATTCCAATAGGAGATCCGAGCTTGTCCCAACCTCCATTCTGACTAGCTTGGGCTGCCCAGCTCCCCCCAGGTTCTGATCTGCTCACACTTCCCAACCCCTACTAAGATACCCAATATAATGAGCTTCCATCAACTAAAGCCTTTGCAGACGGACCTTGGCAGCCCTCTTTGCTGCTAGAACTTTCTGTCCACTGAGAACTGCATTCTCAGTGCAAAACTCCCATTTTCCATAGATTTGCTACTGTAGAAGTCAGTCTCTGGGTAAACTAATTTCTATCTAATAATAAACTTTCCTTTTGCTCCTAATATTTGGGAATGAGTGAATTCTTTCACTCCTAAAACCTGTGGCCAATTTAAAGGGAATTCTTAATTACTCTCTTATAGTTACTAACCTCTAAACCACCAGTAATCTAGACCACTCTAAACCTCATCAGTATTGCTGGATCCAAGAGGTAACAGAGTTTGGTTACCCTTTGCATAGAGTTCCAAATTGCTCTCCAAAATGGTTGGAACAGTTTACAGCTCCACCAATAGTTCATTAGTGTCCCAGTTTTCCCTTATTCTCTCCAACTTTTGTCATTTTCTTTTTCTGTCATGTAAGTCAGTCTGATAGGGATGAGAAGTACCTCTGAGTTGTTTTAATTTGCAATTCTCTAATCAAAAGTGATTTGGAGCTTTGATTTCTTCATCTGAAAAGCACCTGTTCATATCCTTTGATTGTCAATTGGGGAATAACTTGTATTCTTATAAATTTGGGTCAGTTTTCTATACATTTGAGAAATGAGGCCTTTATCAGAGACACTTGATGTAAAGATTGTTTCCCAGCTTTCTGCTTCCCTTGTAATCTTGGCTGGATTGGTTTTATTTGGGTAAAAGCTTTTTAATTAAATATAATCAAAATTATCTATTTTCTATTTTGTTATGCTCCCTATCTCTGGTTTGGTCTTAAATTCTTTTCCTTCATAGATGATAGGATGATATTCCTTGTTCTTCTAATTTGCTTATGATATCACCCTTTATATCTAAAAAATGTATCTTTTTAAAGCTTGTATTGGTTAGTCTGTACCCAGTTTTTGCCATATTATTTTCCAGTTTTTCCAGCAGTTTTTGTAAAATTGTGAATTCTTATTCCAAAGGTTGGGGATCCTTGGGTTTATCAGACTATTAGGTTGCTATGATTATTTACCACTAAGTATTGTGTACTTAATCTATTCCACTGACTCACTACTCTATTTCTTAGTCAGTGCCAGATAGTTTTGATGATCACTGCTTTATAGTATAGTTTGAGATAGGCCACCTTCCTTTTGATTATTTTTCTTTAATTCCTTTGATATTTCTTATCAGTTTGTTCTTCTATATGAATTTTATTGTTATTCTTTCTTGTTTTTTCAAATAATTTTTTTGTTTTTTTGATATGGCACTGAATAAGTAAATTAGGTGAGGCAGAATTGTCATTTTTATTATATTGTCTCAACCTACGTTAATAATTGATTTTTTTCCATTTGTTTTGATCCAACTTTATTTGTATGAAAAGTATTTTGTAATTGTGTTCATAGAGTTTCTAGGGTTGTCTTGACAGATAGACTCCCAAGTATTTACTATTGTTTATAGTTTTTTAAAATGTAAATTTCATTTTCTATCTCTTGTTGCTTGGCTTTGTTGCTAATGCATAAAAATGCTGATGATTTATGTGGGCTCATTTTATTTCCTGCAACTTTGCTAAAATTGTTATTTATTTCAAGTAATTTTTTAGTTGATGAAATCTAGTATTCTGTAAGTATACATCATATCATCTGCAAAAAGTAGTTTTGCCCTGCTCATTGCTTATTCTAATTCCTTTAGTGGCTTTTTCCTCTTATTGCTCCCCATTTGCCAGAGTGGTTCAGAGTCTTCCTGCCTATCTTTTGCTAGAAGATTGCTTCAGCTCGTATTTTTGCTGGTTTTGCTATTCCAAAATTCATTTGAGGCATTGTTTTATAGGTCTTTGAAGGTGAATATGGGAGGGTTAAGATAATCTCCTATTTATTCTGCCATCTTGACTCCTGGAAGTCTTGTATCTTTTTCCTAAAAGTATTTCTTTATAGTCTTCATTTATATTCTTTTCCATTTCTGCCTATTCTAATTTTTATCATTTTATTTATGAGCTTTATACATTTTTATTTTTTAGTCTCTCCATTCCTTACAGAATCAAAGCTTTGAAAGTACCTATTTTGAATATCTCTTTTTTTCACCAGTTTTCATTTTATTGCTTTGAAGATCTTACCAATTCTGTTTTTCTTCCTCCTATATCCCAAACTTTTTCCCCCTATTGTGGCTCACTGTTAGACATAAAAATTCCTGCATTAGTTTGAGAGACTAAAATTTTTCCTCTATTATGATTCTTACAATGTACTTAGGCAGTGGAATTGACAGAAATAATTATCTAATTTAGCACGGTTCAGTATGATTGATCTGATCCTACAAAGAGATGTTATGGGCTAGAACTTGAAACAAGGTACTAAGTGGAATTGAGAAGACAATGGTTAAATCTAGTTTAGCATTGATTTAATCCTACAACAAATAATGGTTTCCTAGAGTATACTCAGTGTGCAGCATATAAGCAAGAAGAAAGGGGACTCTGGGAGATTGAGAAGCCAGGATTCAGTTGGACAGAACTGAAGAAGACAGAGAAGTGGTGGCAGACTGTCCTATGGAGAACATTGAAACAAAGATCTAAAAGGCCTCCAGAAAAGCTAGCTGAGCCCCAAGTGAAAGAAAGAGAAAATAAAGCATTTGGACTTTAACTCCTGGCTGCATTTGAGGTGATTATTACACTGAACTGAAATGAAGGCTGCCTCTAGCAGCCCCCCAAGAAACCTGCTCCCAGAGAATATTACATTTTAGAGAAGAACATTGCATTCCTCAGTGGTATAAATTTTTCTATATCTCTGACTTTGTAGTTTATTAACACTCTCTGCCACCTAGCAACCCCTATTTCCCATCATCAGTTTTCTACTGTTTATTTTGAAATGCCTTCTTTGGCGTTATTATCTCCTGCCTTTTTAGATTTCATTTCTTTTCCAGGTCTCTGATGCCTTTTCTTTTGTAAGAGGATGACAAATAATTTAGAGAACATAGGAGTTATATTCCCTTCATTGCTTATTATTATTTTTTTTTCGTGTTGTATCAGATATTCAGGAAAGACTGGTACTTCTGGTATTGGGGCTGCTGGGCCCTTTTTTTTCAGGACTCCTTTTCACCTTTGGTGTGCATTTGCAATCCCATTTAAAATGTACAAAAGCTTTTATATATATTATGCCACTCACCACTGGGACATGGAATGTGTGCACACACTTATGGATAACACTTAAGTATAGTAGACCTGAAAGACAAACAGTTCTTATTGTGAGAGAACTTAGTAGGTATTGCATCCAAATAACATTCCTAAGTAAAACAAGGCTGGCAAATGAAGAATAGTTTACCAAAGTTGGAGCTGAATGCATAGTTGGTTGGTTGCCATAATTAAAAGCACTATGAACTTGACATACCTTTTGCAATTAAATCTAATCTAGTCAACAGTAGGCTTGTGTGCCTCCCAAAAAAAGAACATGATAGGCTTATGACAATATGATAGTCACTTGTAGGAATGTACCATGCTACTGTCATTAGTGCATATACTCTCACCATGATAAGCCTGATGAGGTCAAAGAAAAATTTTATGAAGATCTAAAGATCCTCATCATCAAAGTGCCAAAGGAGGACGAAGTTGTAATTCTGGGTGACCTTAATACCAGACTAGAAAAAGACTACTAGACATACCAGGGAGTCCTTGCAGCAGGGGTGGGTGGAGGTTAGGAATGGAGTCAGAAAGAACAATAGCAAAAGTCACTGAAGATTTGTGCATTTCATGACCTTCTCATAACTAACCCTGTCTTTTTCTGCCAAACACAATATAACTTCATGGTCTCAATCACACAGCAGACATTGGCATTTAATAAACTATATCGTAATGGAGAAGAGATAGGATATTGGAGATGTATGGCACAGAGTGCTGAACTGATCCTAGAGTTATCCTCTCCAATCAAAACATTTGCATTCAAGAAAAACAATGATCTCACAACAAGACATATACTAGAAGACTTAATGTCAGCAGATTAGAGTGCTCACAAACATCCTCATTGGTTTGGCAAAAATGCTAGGGAAATTCAGAATCTGGTAAAGGAAGAAGGAGAACTCCACAGAGTTTACCAGCAGGTTAATTTATTTGTTTTTAAGAAAGGCAGCATTTTAACACCATTAAAAAATAAAGCACAAGTGAAACCTAAAGAGATGCAGAATTGACTACACAGTACTGATGGAGCCACAATGATCAATAATAAAGACATGATACTGGAAAGAGGAGTTGAACATTTCTATAATGTTCTCAACAGACCATTATCAACCACTGTGAGGCCAACGACCATATATTGAAGTCAATCCTTTGTAGGCAAACTTTTAGCTGAAGGACAAAGGTTTTGAATTCCATTAGGCTTCTCTCACGTGGCAAAGAAACTGATGCTTATTCTTTTTCAGTTAAGATTTATAAGGCAGTGGTTTCATTGCTCATATACAAACTGATTAAAATCTTCCAGGATATATGGGAAGAAAAGCTTGTCCTTCAGGGACCCATCTCTATAAAGGATAAGGAAATAAGTTTTCTTGTGACAATCAGCAAAGAATCTCATAGTCATCAATGACAAGACTCTTGCCAGAGTCTTCAATAGGTTGATCTTTTCACTGGAAGATGGTCATCTATCTGAGAACCAGTGTGGCTTTAGAAAGGGCTGAAGAATAATCAGCATGGTTTATACTACTTGACAACTCCATGGGAGATTCCAGGAAGAGAACAGAGGTCTGTATACAATGCTCATTAGTCTGATCAAAGTCTTTGATACTGCTAGTCATGAGGGCTTGTGAAAGAAAAATCATAACAAGATGTGTTTGTTCAGAAAAGTTTGCTAGTATTGTAAGTCAGTTCCATGATGGCACGTTTGCATAGGTTCTAGAATTAAGTGGTCCTCAAACTTTTTAAATAGGGGGCCAGTTCACTGTCCCTCAGACTGTGGGAAGGCTAAAGTAGAGGGAAAATTTGTGCACAACTTTTTGTCTCTGCCCCTCAGCCCATTTGCCATAACCCGGCGGGCCGCATGAAGGTCCTCAGCAGGCCTCATCTGGCCCGGGGGCCATAGTTTGAGAAACCCTGCCTAGATAATGGATGACACTTGTATGTTTTTCCTCTTATCAATGGAGTGAGCACGGCTGTGTGCTTGCTTTATGCTTTCTGAATATTATGTTTTCAGCTACATTGTTGGATGCCTTCAACCAAAATGAAAATGGAATTAAATCAGCTACTGTACTAACAGTAAATTATTTAAAAGTTGGAAAGGCTACAGGCCAAGGTTAAAGTAGAGTGAAAATTTGTGCACAACTTTTTGTTTATAGATGATTGTGTCCTCAGTGCAGTCTCTGAGGCTGAGATGCAACAAAGTATGGATCGATTCAGTGCTATTTGTGCTATTTGTGCTAATTTTGACCTGACAATCAATACCAAGAAAATAGAGATTCTCCACAATAGAAATAATGAAGTTGATGAATACTTTGCCAGAGCTAGTTCAATATTTGGGAGGTTCCAAAAATAAGTATGTGAAACCTGTGAGACCTGTGAAACAGTCTACCAGTGCCTTGGCAGGAAAGCTGACCTAGGTTAGCTAGGTGGCAAAGTGGATAGAGCACCAGCCCTGAAGTCAGGAGGACCTGAGTTCAAATTTGATTTCAGGCACTTAACACTTCTAGCTGTATGACCCTGGGCAAGTCAGTTAACTCCAATTTCCTTGGGGAGGGAGGGAACTCTATTGCACCATGCGTGCCTCTGATGGGCTGGCCACATTGTTTGGGTGTCACATATAGGTTTGCATAAAAGATCATTTTATAGAGAATTTATGCAAGGCAAGTGCTCACACAGAGATCAGAAGTGATTTAAAGATACTCTCCGGGTCTCTCTGGAGACCTTTGGAATCAATTGTGAGACTTGGGAGTCTGGCACAGAAACATCCAGAATTGTGTGCCTGCATCAAAAAAAGATGCTGTGTTCTATAAGCAAAGCAGAATCCAGTAGCTCAAAAGAAAAATGAGATGTGCAGATTCAGATATCTTCCTCCCAAAAGTTCATATGGGTTATTAGTGCCCTACCTGTTTTAGTGTTTCCCAACTTTGTATGGGTTTAATTAGCCGCACATGGACACAATATATATTGACCCTAGCATAATGATGACATTTTGATCCTCTTTGAATATGAAATACAACGACGAACAATTAATTTTATTAGGGTACATCAGACATTCCTTCTGTCTTCTCTCACCAGTAGGTGGGAAGTTTTGAGATTTAATTTATGATTTTTTAGGCTTCTATTTAGCTTATTTCAACCTTATCTCTTTGAATACTTTTAGAAATTTCTTAAATGATTTCTTGTTATTTTAGTTGTGTTGTCATGGTGGTTGATAACCTCATAGATGTCTTTCTATCTTTTCTTTTATTTTTTTTCTTCCCTAATTTATTTTGTTGCTTATGCCTTCCTTAGTTGCTATAATTGTTTACCATTTTTGTATTATCTGTTGTTTGGGCAAATATATATATTTTTTCAGGCTGCTCCTTTTTCTATAGATGCATCAAATGGATTGTTTATTGAATGCCCATTTTTAAGCCTTTATGGTTAGAGTCATGTTTGCAATAAATTTCACCTTGAATTATATTTTGAATTCCTTTGCTTTTTGGAAGAAAGTATTCCATGCCCTCCTATATTTTCTGAGGGGTGTAGAATTTATCATTCATATTTTTAAATTGTATTCTACTCTTCATGATCTCATTTAGGGTTTTCTTGGCAAAGATACTAGAGTGGTTTGCCATTTGCTTCTCCAGCTCATTTTACAGATAAGGAACAGAGACAAACAAGCTTAAATGATATGTCTAGTGTCACACAAGTACTAACTATGTGAGACCAGACTCATGAAAATGAGTCTTCTTGACTTCAGGAGCCTGGCACTTTTTCTACTGTACACTTAGCTACCCCAGATACAGAGTTTGTTGTACTATTTGAATTTCTTTTCCTTTATGTTTGAAGGTGTTTCTCCTGGTTGTTTACAGAAATTGTTAAAATTTCATGACTATGTCTTGGAGTTTGTTGTATAGTATTTTCATTTGTTTGGGTTTTTTTTTTTTGTTGTTGTTTTTTTTGGAACTGATCTGTGAATTCTTTAGATTGGTAATTTGTTTTCTGTAGTCAGAAAAACTGGACAGTTTTATTGTGCTTTCTAGAGCATACCAATTTGTTTTTTAAACTTTTCATATTCCTTTGGCAAACCTATAAGTCTTTAAGTTGGCTCTATATTGTATTTTCTAGATCTGTATGTAGCTTATTAGGATATCATGTTTTCTTTTAAAGTTTTTTTTTCTTTTTATTTCTTTTCTTTAATATTGATGTTTATGACTTCTATTTCTTAATTTTGGATGTCTTTTAGAATAAGAAATTGTTGTGTAGTCTAGAGCTAAAATAGAACATCTTCTAAATGCTACTAAAAAATTTACACCTTTCTCAGCACCAAGTAGATCTTTAGGATCTGACTATGTATTAGCCCACAAAGCTATTTCAAACAAATTCAAAAGGGCTGAAATAAATACTTAATAATGAAATCCCAAATAATGAGTGGGTCAAAGAACAAATTGTAGCAATTGTGCTGTTTATGTTCATGAAATCATGATTTAACAGCATTTCAGAATTTCTAGGATGAAGCTAAAGCAATCCCCAACTATTTGGAATTGTTCAAATAATGTGATAGAAATATTCAGCCCTGTTGACCCAGAGATTCCATTAGTAAGTATATATCCCAAAGAGTCCAATCATAATAAGAAACCCCCAATATACACCAAAATACTTATTGTAATACTTATTCCGATAGCAAAGAATTTGGAACAAAGTGGGTACCTATCAATTGGGAATGGCCAGATAAATTGTCTTAAATGAATGTAATGGAATATTATTTTGCTTTTAAAAATGGTGAATTTCATCTTAGGCTTGAATACTGAGAAACATGGAAAGATTTACATGAACTGAAGTAGAATGAAGTAAACAGAGCTAAGAAAACAATATATAAAATGACTGTAAAAAGTAACTTGAATTAATAATAATGGGATCAAAATGAAAAATAATTGTTGCAAAATTATAAGGAACTAGCATTGTTTGAAAGAAGAGATATAAGAAGTTATTCTTTTACAGAGATAGGAGGTCCACAAGTTATATATTCAATATATTTTTGGACTTTTTTGATAATTTATGCTAATTTTTCCTGTTTTTCGTCTTTTTTATTCATTAATCCCCTGTTATGTATCACGCACTGTGCTGAGAGCTAGAAAGTACCTGAAGTCTTTGATCATTGTTTAGAGATTATATTTTTCTTTATAAAGCTCTGTGATTGATCCCTAGTAGAATGCTACTTTTAATTGAGTGCTGTTTCTGGGATCACGTAGAGCATTTTGATTTAAAAAATTATAAGTTACTATTATCTATATGGTATTTTTTTATTTATTTGTTAAATATTTCCCTATTATCTATTAATCTGGCTGAGTTTTAAACCATGACTTAATGATGATAGTGCTTTTATTTACAATCTTGATAGAAATTAATGTCTTAAACATTGTGGAATAACTGAGTGCAATATACTATATGTATGTGTATTTTAAGAAAGCTTTGTTTATATGATTTATATATTATGTAAATGAAAAAATAATTTTTTCATATTAAATTATATAGCTCAGTATGTTGAAATTGGTTGTTTTCAGAAGATGACTTTTTTATTTGTTAGTCCTTTGTTTTTTTCTTTATGTAAAGGTAATTATCTTCTATTTATTATCACAAAGTATCCTTTACAAATACTTCTTAAAATACTTCTTAGTATTTTAGAAATTTAAAAGTAGTAGGACATATAGATTTGGGAAACACTAGTAAGCTTTTCTTAGTGTATATAAGGATTCATTCTTTTGACTTTATTAATCTTCAGTTTTTACTAATTTTTGAAATATAGAACTGGAGACTTACTGGTATTATAGCTACATTGTAATTATACTAATAACACCTTTGTCCATGACCTTGGAATTTATAGTACAGTAAGAGATTTATTAACTTAAGCTTTGGAAGAAAAATGGGATTATTGCATAAGTAAAATGTATAGTTGTTAAAACACATCTACTTGTATATCACTTATTCTAGTTAGTGTTAAGCTTCAAGTAGCTTTGGATTTTCATTGAAAAAAGGCAGCTTGTTAAATACAGATTCCTGAGAGATTTTTGTTATATTATTGAATCAACTACAAAGTGACCACATTACCTTGAGATGTGCAAAAGCAATCAATAGACCTATAAAACTAAACCACTTTTTTTTCCCTAACAGCCTAAATAATAGCACTTATAACTTCCTTGTTTTTATATATATGTATGTGTGTGTTTGTGTGTGTGTGTATAGGTTGTATTTGCTGTTAAATTTGAGATCATAAAGATTTTTTTTAATCTTTCAACTATGAAATTCCATAGATAAACCAATGCCAAGTTGACTATTCAAATATAATACTGAAAGTATATCTTAGCATGAAACTGGAGATAATAATTTTTTTTGCTTTAGTATGATTTTCAGTTAGTTTTCTGTATTAAATGAAAGATTCTTTGAGTGATGTTATTTTAGAATTGTAGAAACTGAATTAATGTTACTATCCACAACAAATAATCAGCAGTAATTGAAAGTAATTTTGAAGATGCTAAGTAGCACTTAAAACAAAGCCAATTTTCTTCTTTGGAAATGAAATAATCATTATAAGTATTAAGTAAATCTTTGAAGAATATAACCAACTTAAAGAATTTTCATTCTTATATGATTCTTTCATTATTAAAACGGTTAACGGAAATCAAGGAATGCTAGTCTATTTCCAGAACCTTTTTGAAGCTCTCATGACTTTTTAAATTTATATTCCTTGTAATGTACTTCATATTTGACCTGTAAATAATATCAAAATAACCTTTTATCTCCTATCTATCTGTATTTAGCCTTTTTGTAATTTTCTGTATGTATTCATATAGTTTATCTTCATTAACAATCTTCCAAAAACGTAAGGAACAACATTTAATTTTCAAGAGAGTGTCTCATACAGGTATGTACTTAAAAAGCATTTCTAATGATGATGATAATGATCATGAAATTAGTCTGAACATTTATATAGCCAATTGATTATTTTGGAATAACTAGGAAAGCACTACCTAACTAAGCCATTTAACCATTCTAGATATAATAAGAATTTATTTTAATTTCAAAATCCACCATTCATTTAATGTGAAAATAAGTATTGGACCTGCGGTAGATCTATCTTTGACTTTTATGTTATTAGCAAATAGTACATTATTGTTTAAAAGATTGAAGCACTAGTCCTGAATTCAGGAGGACTTGAGTTCAACTCAGGTCTCAGACACTTAATGCTTCCTAGCTGTGTGACCCTGGGCAAGTTACTTAACTCCAATTGCCTCAGCAAATAAAAAAAGAAAGAAAAAAAGATTAACCAAAATTAATTCATACCCTTGCAAAAATTTAAGAATTTACTGTGTTCTACTTTTTATTCATCTGAGAATCAATGATTATTTTCTTCAGACATTTATTTCATATAATTGTAGTCTCTAATTCAAGTTACCATTTTCAGACTTAGATTTGCAGTGAAATGAGGAGATAGGAAAACTTTAGAGGCAATTAACTAAGCATGTATTCCTATTTTCTACATGAGTATGTGATGATTAATATATTTTATAGATAATCTGATAGCCTTAATTATCACATAACTTTTGTGTAGAAAAATATTCAGCTAATATGTTCATCTTTTATTTTTGTTACTGTGCTATTGCATTACATTTAGTTACTTTTAAAATGTCCAATTCAGAAATCAACAGCACTTGTCCTTAAGGAATTATACTTTATTTCCAGCGAGAAGGGAGTTACCCAATAAGCATGCCTTTGTAGTGCTTTGATCATCTTTGGAATGCTGGTGTGGCCTTTGTACTGTTTTACACTTGCAAAAAATGTATGGGATAGTATTAACCTCTATAAAACTGGAAGACCTGAAACCCGACAGTGAGAAGCATATTTGTTAGATTTCTTTGAACATTGAAGGCATGGCTGAATGCCAGCATGTTAACTTGGTATATTAATGCTTTATATAAGGGACTTTATTAACAGGCCAATAAGAACTTGCCTTAGAAGATAAAACAGGGACCTTTTCTTGTGGTTTTTGTCCTATTTCAGAAGTAGAATCAGAGCATTGAATCTGCCTCAAAATCATCTAAATCCAGAGACACAGGAAAGCCATTTTGGAAATTCAGAAATCTTTTGGATGTAAAAATTATTGATATGACTTCTATGCCTTATTATCTTAACAGTTTTAGAGTGGCAGAAAACATCTCTCTAATCACTTGATCTCCACAGATATTTATTATGATAGGAATATTATATTAAGAATTAAAGATGGCAAGAACAATTAATTTCTTTAGTGCTATACTCAGTCTTCTCTTGTCCATAGGGATGGACAAATAATAGTAATCAATTATAAATGTAAATTGTACAGTACATGTTTTTGTTTTTATTGTTGTCATTGTTGAGTTGTTTTGGTTGTGTCTGTGTTTGTGAGTCCATGTTGGGGTTTTCTTGGCAAAAAATACAGCAGTGACTTGCTCAGGAGAACAGGTAATAAGTTTATGAGCCCAGATTTGAACTCTTTCTGGATCCAAGATCACTGCTGTATCTACTACACCACCATCCTGCCCCACCCAAATGATCTTTATGTAGCATCTAATATCCTAGCCTCATTTATTGATAGTACAAATAAAAAACCAGCCTCTAAGTCCAGAAGACCTTGATTCAAATCCTGACTCTGATACATACTAACTTTGTGATCCTTATTACACTTTACTTTATTTATTTTTTATATTATTTATTTATTATATTTTATAATTATATATTATATAAATATTTATTTATTTATTATACTTTAGGCAATAAATCTAGATAGCAGTTAGCATATTGAGAATTCTACACATTGATGAAATTAGAATTCTAGACAAAAAAAAAAGAATTTAACATGCTTAATATGCTCATCGCTTATTAAAATCATTATAATACATTTTTTTTACTAAGTATAGTTCAATGTTTCTACAATCAGAAATATTCTTATGAAAATAATGTTCATTTACCTTCAAAATACTTGTAGACATGCATATTTCTCTCCATGGATGTAGGTTGCAGAATCTTTTTAGAGTTTGTTATTTTGAGAACAAAATGTTTTATCCCTTTATACTGTTCTCATGTTCCAATTCTTTTTTAATATTTAATAATTAGAATGTCTTTTAATGTTAATTAATATTAAATTGGGATAAAAACTGATTTCCTGAATTATATTCTTATGTTACTAGCCTTATGGTTCTATATATTTAAAAGAAAGAAGGGTATTAATTGTTATAATATATAAATTTGCTTCATCTTTATAATCATGGAGACCTGAATCCCTCCTCATGATATTGTATTGCTCATTCTGCTTTCTAGCATTGCTGATGCCTCAGGTTATCATGATGAGTGAGTTGGAATATTCCTCATTTCCCATTGCTACTTATAGACTTGTCTTCTACTACTATTACTCAGCAACTTCTCCTACTTTAAGGTTCATATTATTGAAATTTATCATTCAATTTAGATCCTGGTGGTCTTTATTAACTTACCTTCCCCTCCCTCTATGTATATTCTATTACTTTCTTCAATGAGTTTAGTGCCTGGTTTACTGTTTTGTCTCTCCCCCAACTCTTGCTTTTATACTAGAGGATTTCGACAGTATTCCTAAGTACTCAGTACCTCAAGCTCCTCAATTACCATCACTTATTATTCTAGTTCCCCTGAATTACACATTGAGGTGGTCATACACTTAATCTTGGTGTAAGCCACAAATAAATGCATTTTGTTGATATTTTCTGATTTTACAATTCCAGTATTTCCCCTTCCGAGCCACTCTTTTAATTTCTTCCCTTATAATAAACTATAAAGAAAAGGAAAAAAAAGTTCTATCAAAATTAACATAAAAAAATCCAAAGTCAAATGAAGGATTACACACCCACTGCCCCTTGTCTCTGAGGGGGAGGCATTTTTCTTTTTGTGGAAATTAGGAATACATACACACACACACACACACACACACACACACACACACACACACACACATATATACAGCTAGTTAATTTAAAATTTTTAAAAATTAAAATAAAAAATACCAGTATTAAATATAAAAAAGAGAAATCACAACAAATGAAGAAATAAATACTAGAAAATTTTTCTTAACCATATGAGGTTTTGTTAAATGACAAAACCTTATAATCAGAAAAAAGAATGTCGAGAACTATATGTATGCCTGATTATCTTTTGTGATTCCTATCCAAAACATTTCTTAAATCTTCCATAGAGCATTCCAAGGCCTTTCTGTAGGTCTGGGGATGATTGTGATATAATATATGGTCTTTGTCCTCAAGGTATTGGTAATGTATTGAAAATGTGATTGCCCCAGTCATTATAATACATTCTATCCTCAAAGATGCTACTCTCTCTTGGTTCTTCTTCATCTTAAACTGTTCCTTCTTTGTTTCCTTTGCTGGATATATTTTCTTTCCCTTAGCTCTTAAGGTGCATGGTTCCCAGTATTCATCATTTAGATCCCCCACCTCCATTAATGTAATACAATTCTAAGACAACTTTAAACTTGATGTATCCTGAGAAGACATAAACTCCTTAAGAGCAGGGATTACTTTTATTTTTGTCTTTGTGTTCCTATCAACTAGAACAATACCTTTTTCCTTAGAAGGCATTTTATAAATATTCATTAAAAATCTAATGAAATGAGAGGTATAGTCATCTAGATGAAGTAGAAATATAAACAATTTTAAGGAAAAATTCTGCTAATGATGGTTATATATATGTGTGTCATAAACATGTACAGGATAACAAATCCCATTTAAAATGAAGGTGTGTGTAGACACAAAGAAATCTCAAGATAGCATTTATCTATTCTGTGTAAATTTTGTTTTTTATTCATCTGTCCATCCATCCATCCATCCTTTTGTCTTGGAGATCCCCATATTATTTTTTAACCACAGCCCATTTCAAAAAGGGAGAAAGCATGATAGCTAACTATCTCCCTTATCTCATAATTTCTTTTAGTTCCTAATTAGTGGTAATTTGGACAAAAGATAAATGTTTAGAGTCTGTCTTTCAGGCATGTTTTCCTTTTGTAACATATTTTGTGATTTCTCAAACCCTTGTTACCTCTTTTTGCAACCTTTGCAACCTTCAGTTGCTAAAACGCCTAAACTGTCAGTCAAACTGGGCACTACTGGAAGCCAGTTTTTTTTTTTTTCTTTTTTTTTTACCACACTTTATTTATACATATCAGTTTTGCAAAGCATCTTTTAAATAGTAAAAATTTTACATTTCTCCACATAATAATGTTCAAATTGATTAAATAATTAATCGGATGTACACTATATCATCATTGATTCTCTTTTTAAATAGATAAAATTAATTTTTGAACAGAATCCCACCAAAGCTTTGTTATTGCAGTGTGGTTAATATTTGAATGCAAGAGTTTGTCATTCTTCTTTAGATATTTCAGAGGTAGTTATAATTTAGGGGTACTTGCACATTTATTATGTATTTTATTCCTAAAGAATTTTTTTGATTTCAGAATTTCTTGGAAAATTATGTTACTGAAACTCATTTAGAGATATTGTACTACAGAGTTGCAGTCTTTAATGTAACTCATCTGTGTTTCAAATATTTCAATGGAATTCCATCACAGTGAGTCTATTCTAGTGGACATCTTGTTGTAATAACTCCATAATGAGGCTACCTTCTGCATTCCCAGTGGAAGAGAGGCTGAAGGGGTTATGCATGATATTGCTTGGAAAAAGTGCTCTTTGCTGTTTCAATTATGAAATGATTTTGGAGAGATTATATGTTGCCGACTAGCATAAAATATTTCTGGAACCACAGGGGAATACTTTATGACTATGTTCTGGCAGCATATAACTCATTGGAAAATTCATTGCTTTCTGTAAAAGTGAAAAAAAGGGAATTATCCAACATGGATCCAAACTATTATTAATTTTCAAATGATAATCATGAGTATTTCAAATTAATCTTACTTTGAAAAATGTTCATTTTGTAGCATTCCACACAAGTATTATAATGGAAAGGATGGGCAAAAGATCTCAAGTTGAACATCCATGCCACTTAAATACTTTTTGTTACTCAATTTTCTCATTTACAAAATGAGGATAATATTAATATTTCTTATTTCAAAGATATATCAAAATTAACATAAAAAATCTAAAGTCAAATGAAGGATTCCACACCCATTGCCCCTCTGTCTCTAAAAAAGAAAAGGAGGAGGCATTTTTCTTTTTGTGGAAATTAGGAGCTCAAAATTATATACATATATATATACACATATATATAAATAATAGCTAGTTAATTTATAGTTTTAAAAAAGTAAAATCAAAATACTAGTATTAAATATGAAAAATGAGAAATCACAACAAATGAAGAAATAAATACTGGCCTGTATCATCTGGATTACAAAAATGGGAGGTCCTGAATCACAGAAGCTTAGATTGTAGATGAAAGTGGATTAGTAAGGAATGCTACAATCTCTATTGAGATATATTCAAGGGTAAATTAATTTAAACTTTTAAAAATATGGTAACACTTTCTTTGTTGAGAATTTGTTGAATGAATGACTTGAGGTAGTTTACATGTGAGTGAGGCTTCTTGTAAATGGATTTTGTTCAATATGCAGAGTATTATTAGTATAGCTACTATGTAAATTTTGAATAAAATTCTCTTATAATGGTGAGAGGATGTTTAACCATGTCATATGTGGATTGGCTGAAAGGAATAGGAGTGCTTAATTAAATTGGAGCAGAAAAGACTTTAGGGCCATAGTTTTTTTCAAGTATTATGAGGGCTATTCTGTTATTTGTAATATGGGTTTAGTTTGTCTTGCTTGTCCCCAGAGGAAATAACTAGCAGATTAGGTAGAAGTTTGAGAGAGGCAAATTTTCACTGATATAAGGAAATATAACAATTTCCCAAAAAGAGCTCTCCAGAGGTGGAGAAGCCTATCTTGGGAGATATAGATTTCCTATTCATTAGAGATGATTAGTTGGGGATTTTGTAAAGATTACTATTTATGATATTTTTGCATTCAATCAGATGAAGTGGTTATGTGAATTGTCATTGACTATTTTTTCCTTACAAAAATTCTAAAAGAGATTTAAAAACTACATTGAAAAAGAGGAGTACTGATTTGATTTCAGTTCAGGTTAAAATTCTTAAGCAGGATTTTTGTTTTAGGTTACAGGTTAATTTTTTTTCTATGAAAATAACACCTTTGAATTTATAACAGTAGAAAAATATGTTTTTGTAACCACATGTTCGGTATATTAAACAGTTGTTCAGAGAATCCCAAGCCTCCAGTGTACAAAGTTATAGTGAGGTAGGCAGGTTTAAAAAATATATTAAACTCCTATGATTTTCTATGTTTGTCTTTCAAATGTAAA
Organism: Sminthopsis crassicaudata; assembly: GCF_048593235.1. NCBI lineage: Eukaryota > Metazoa > Chordata > Mammalia > Dasyuromorphia > Dasyuridae > Sminthopsis > Sminthopsis crassicaudata. The sequence continues at coordinate 647,266,515 of NC_133617.1, forward strand.
ATAACCTAGTGTAGATTTTTAAAAATCAGATTTTAGTCATTAGATTGTCGAAATTATTGAGCTCATATTATTTCTTAGATAATTTTTATTGTTTTAGCAATTTTTCAATAGATTTGCTAAAGCTTACACTACAATGGCATAGCCTAGTGGTGATCTCATTTGTCTAGGACTTTTGTAAAGTATTTTTGGGGCAATATATTTCTTAGAATAGTTAACCATTCTATTAAACAACTTAAAGAATTAAACTAAAAAAACATTTTTTTCAAACCAAAATTTCTTTTGGTTATAATATGGAAACCTGATCATAACCAACCAATGCTCTATATAATTACCTATGTCTTTTATATTATGCCCCCTTTGGTACTTTTCTGTTACATTAATTTACAAATCAAATTTAAATGAAACTCTTGAAAATGCTCTTTGAGTTTTAAATAATAATTATAAGATTTTTTTCCTGCTTTTTAATATGCTTAACTAAAGCAATTTAAAATATTGCACACTCAAGAATTAGGCAATTTCAGGTAATGCTGACCTGGATAAGAGACTGAGAAAGGAATGAAATTATAGAACTCCAAGTGCATACATACATACATATATACACATATACATATACATAAGATATAACTTGGGCCAAAATTCTACATAATTAATTCTAGTGCATTTTTGGGTCTCTTCTAAGCAACTTAAAAACTACATCAAACTTGATTTTATTATGGCAGCATTGTGCTGGTTGCCATCCTCAGGAAATTTCTGTCTCATGAGATCTGTAGAACAGCTGATATAGTTTGCTTTATATGCTGCAAAAACATTACTGTCACATTACTGGTTACATGCTGTGTGTCACAATAAATCTAGTTACTGCTTGTCTATTCTGCACTTTTCTGAGTATATTTTCCAGTTGAGAGAATTTCTGCTATTTTCTTCACAATATTCTTCCTCTTTTGAGGTATGTTAATGTCTTGATTCCCATTCTTCTATTTTCCTCTTCCTCATTATTTAACCCTTGCCACAATTTTATATATTACATGTGTCTTAATAATTCACTCCAGTAAATTTTCAATGCTCATGAATATATTTTTCTTTCTGTTATTACATTTTAATATGTAATACTTTCAATTTATTTTACTTAAAAAGACAATATTCCTTCTTTATTATGCAGAAATTTAGAAGTATATTTTCAAAGGAATGTGTGGGAATATGTAACAACAGCATGGCTTCAATGATCAGTAGACATTATACAAATTTTGAAGGTGAATATCCACAGTTCATTTGCCCAATCTTATTTCTCTTTCTTTATGGAATCCAGTTTTGCTAATTATCTAATCTGTATACTTCCTGTAATGGACATATGTTTGGAAATACTTGTCTGGAAAAGAGGTAGATATTTGCATATAATTTCATTTTATGCTAAATATTTATCACACATAGTTCTAGAGATTTCTTTCTCTTTTCTGTTTTGGTGCTATAGCTATTTTAATTATCAGAGAATAAGTACTGTACAAAGTATAAAACAACAAAGCAGGGTGACACATAAAGCCAAATGCTATTCCAAATGCTGAAGGAATTTTATGTGTATGTATGTATGTATGTGCATGTACCTGTGTAATATTAGCATTTTACTTTACAGTTTGCAAAACATTCTAAATGTAATCCTTTGAGATGAGTAAATTTAAAAAAGTAACATTACCGTTAAACACTAGTGACATAGGTGCTAGGAACAAGACAAGTTCTATCTTGTCCTTGCTGTTTGCTTTCACATAATCATGTGATATAAAGTTGTTAAGTGACCTCAGAAGCATTCTCAAGTCTAATCTGCATCCAAACAAGAATCCCTTCAATAACATCATCAACAAGGTTATCAGTTCCTGTGTCAGCCTTTACTCAAAGGCCTGCACTCAGGGCATATTCTATATCTTGAAGGAGCCCATTCCACTTTCCACCTTTGCATATTGCTCTCAGGCAATTTTTCCTCTTGTGCAGCCTAACTCTGATTCTTTGCCTTCCATCCTTTGCTTCGAATTCTTTCCTTTTTGGCCCAGCCAAACACATCTTACTACTTCTTTCACATGATAGCTTTTCAAATACTTTGAAGACTGGGGCGATTATATAAAATTCTTAGATGCAGCCAGCAAGAAAATTTGCTTCAGTGATCCTCTGATTAGCAATATCAAGTGAAGCATAATCCGTTACTAACAGTGTTTGCCATTGTCCCATGCAGAGTCCTTCAGATAATTCTGCTTAAATGACATTGTGTACTGACTACAGAATACTATAAAACCTCCTCAAATGACATCACAGTTTCATTATGTGAAAATAAATTAGAAATTCAACTACCTTCTGCCTCAGGTTACAATTTTTTCAATCTGTCTTCTTTACCTAGATATTATTAGAACGAATTTTAGGTAGTGTCTATAAGATGCCATATTTTTGGAAAAATTTCCTTTTAAAAAGAGAACTTTATAAGGTGTGGTAAAAAGATCATTGGATTTGAAATTCAGAGATTTAAGAAATATCAATAAACATTTATTAAGTGCTTACTTTGTACCAGGAACTGTGCTAAGTTGTATGCCTATGGATGTCAATTTTTTTTAATCTGAAAAAAATGAGTAAGTAAATTGGCTAGATGATCACAAGTTTTACTTCTAGCTCTAAATTCTGTTATCTTCTTGATTCTTTTCTTATGAAATGAGAGAAATCCAAAATGATAGATCTTTTTCAGAATTTTCTGAGAAAATATAAAATGTCGAATTCAAAATTTCTTGTGAATGTATTGTATATATCACATGATCAATATATTAAAATCCTATTTGCTTGTTATTAAAATAAGGAGAAAAATTCAGTAGCAAGTATTTTTTGTTTATACCCTAATATAAGACAGTATATACCTTTAGGGAGCAGTAACTAATATCTTTTATTTATGCATTTTGACTGTTCTTATGATTAAGAAATGAGTTCATTGTCTCTTATTGTTTTACCCACTATCGTTTCATATTTCTAACTTTTTGTTTCAAACTGATTGAACAATTAGCTTTTATTTCGTAAGAATGTAGATCCATAGATGTTTCTCTTTAGACAAAGAAAAATCTATAAAACTATATCATCCCCTAGGGTATTGTTTTCTTGGTTGACTTAATGGCCTAAAGTACAACTGGTCTACACCATCATGTGGAAGACCTGTCTGACTATTTTTCTGATAGCAAGCACTTGTCAGTGATTCAGAGTTATTCATTTTGATGTATTCAAACCCAGATATAGAACTTTCCTAAGCATTTTATTCCATAATTATTAAGAAATTATTTTAATGTTGGGGACCTAATTTTATAACTCTTATATTTTCAATAGTTTTTATTCATTCATTTATACTACAGTTGTAGCATATGTGCATTTTTTATAATTTTAAATTACTTTTACCTGTGCAGAAGAGCACAGGTATGAAGTATTTATAGTCATCTTATGTTAGCTTTGGACTTTTTAAGAGAGTTACAAAATAGAAATCTGCTTCATGAAGTGTTTTTATAGGATAAGATAATGGACAAGATGTTTATTTCGATTCAAAATATAAAATGATTTCCAACCATAAATATTTTAAGCTTTAGTGAAAAAATATTTGTACCACTTTAAATATTCTAGTGCTTTCTATTTTTGAGATTTCCTATATCATATTTACTTTCCCTATTCACTTTTACTCCAACTTAGTAGTTTAATCACACCAATTGCAAATTGCTTATATTCTCTTTAAGAAAAAAGGCATAAGAGTTTTTATAAAAAGTGAGTTTTTACATAGGATACTTTTGTAGACAATAAAGCTTGATATTCAATGATCATATGAATTTCTGAACGTATGTAATGATTACATTAAATAACAGTTTACTAAGTATAGATAATTTAGGGTCTTGGTTTTTTAAAATTGCTTTGAAACCTTTTGTATATAAAGTGAAAACTCAGCATCTTTAAGAATTAACATTGTGGCATTTTTGTAAAGGATAGAGTTTTTTCCCCTACATTTTTCTTTTCTTTCTTTCTTTTTTTTTTTTTTTAAGCCTCATCTTATCATACTTAGACTTAACTTTTTAACAATTGAAATTATTCGTAGCAATGTTTAAAGATAAATGCATTATCAGGCTTTGAAATTTTCTTATTTTTGTAAATATTAAGACCCAGGATACAAAGTGAGAGCTATATTGTGGATTAAGTGAAATATCTCAAGGCTGTGCTGTTCTGATAACTGAACCTGAAGTGACCTTTCTCAGACACAATTACAGAGCTGTATGTTTTTCCTTTAATTTCATCAGGGGTTTAATTAGTATACAAATAAAACTTCCCTTATCTTCCTTTCTACCTAATTGGCTTGTCTTCGCTTATATATGAAGTATGTGAAAGTGGGCTGTAATTAGGGTGACCGTGTTAACCTTTTTTTCTCAAATGTACTGTTGCCTAAAGGCCTCAAGGCCTAAAAACAGTGCTTTGGATTATTGCTTTGCAATCAGTATGGCTGTCCCATAGGTTTTCTCATGAGCAGAAGGGCTTTGGGTGCTGCAGGTTCCCACTGCTTAACAGGATCTTCATTCTTCTCCCCACTAAATGTTTATTGATTATCTCACTGTTCCAGGCTCAGCCTCCAACAACTTAATATCAGGTGACAGTCAGGAGAGTTCTCCAAGTAATTAGAGTTGAGCATTGGGGGAACAATTAGGAGCAGAGTTATTAAACTTGATTTATCCTATTCTCTCCTGAACAGTTTCTTGGATATCAGAACATCACACTTTCACAATCTACCCTGGTTGAGAAATTAGTGGCTAACCTGCTGCTTATCATTGTTGCCTTGCTGCCTTGAGGCGCACTCTCTTGGTTTCAGTCACTCACTTGGAAATATTAGAGTCCATAAAGTTTATCAGGGGTTTTAATTAGATCAATCTGAATGGAAGAAAAAGAAGCTCAATTAAAAAAAGGCATATTATTTCAAGCGCAGTGTTAGAAATTTCAGTTTCATTTTAATTGACAAAGGTAGGGTAGTTGAATCATAAGACTAAAATTTTGATTCTTTAAACCAACATTTGCTGCTTGAAGAATGAATGCCCTTTTGCCTAGGTAATAGTAATAGAATAGAGAGCACCTTTTCCACTGATATGGCTAGGCCATTGGTATTTCAGAATTTTTATAATGGTATTCCTTATTTCTTTTTAAATGGAGAGCATCATTATGCCAGATTTGATAATGCATTTAAAAGAAAAATTGTACCAGTGATTCCATCAGTTACAGAGAATCTCCTGTGAGGGAGTCCTTTACCAATATAGATAACATGTCCCCTGTCTTCAAGTTTATAGCGTTAGAGAGTTGCTTAGGGCATTGAGAGAGCAGGTAGCTTACTTAGATTCATATAGGTCATAAATGTCAAGAGTTGGGAATGGAACCCGGGTTTTCTTGGCACTCAAGCCCCTCTCTATCCATTATATCACATTGTGTTTCATGTCCACAATTATTCTTTATTTTTTAAATTATTCTTTATTTTTAGTTTAACCACTTTGTGAAACTTACTTGTAATTGCACACACACACACATATATATATATATATATAGAGAGAGAGAGAGAGAGAGAGAGAGCATTTTCCTAAGATTTTTTTGGTGTTAATATAGGACACTTAGCTATCCATGAAGTTGTCTTTTCTCTAGGACAGATTATGAATGTAACTAAATTTCATTTAGTTTCTTTATTCACAGGAAGGTGAGTGATGTGTACAGTTGAAATGGCAATAAAATGTGTGTATGTATATATTTATATTTTAATGCTATAATTTTTATCTTAGAAAAGAACATTACAAGATTTTTTAAACGTCAATTTTATAATGGTCTCAATGGTCTTGGAGTTGATTCTTCTGTGGGGGAAGTTAGCTTTGTTCTAAGTTATAGTCTACATTCTTCACCCCTACCAATCCTCTCACTCATTAATTTTGCTAATCGTAACTGGAACTGAAAAAGAAGAAATAGTTTATTGAAGCATAGTAAACCAAGTTCTATACTTGAAATTTCCATTCTCATTTCTATCTACTTCAGACCATCTTCATTTTTCATTTGGATCATTTTAATGTCTACCTAATTTGATCCATTATTTAATTATTGTGGTAACCAAGGCCAATACCAAGTTATCACCAATTTATAGTCTTATAATCTCCCTGGTATCTGAGAAGTAATTTGGTTGGATTCAATCTTCTATATAGATACCAAAATCTGCCTTAAGTACAAATTTGTCCATAGCGCTCTTCTGCTCAAGAGCCTTCTTTGACTTTTGTTTTTAGGAAAAAAATATAAAGTTCTAATTTGAGCATCTAAAATCCTTCCCAGTCTGATTCCAGCCTCCTTTCATGATTTATTGCAAATGATGCCTTCTTTCCCTCTCCTTGTACTCTTTGTTCTATTCATAGTGGTTTTCTGGCTCTTTTCTGAAGTGGGCATTCAATCTCCTACATCTATTTCTTTGTACAGATTGTCCTTCATGCTTCAGATGCCTTCTCTCATCATTTTTACTTTTTAGAGTTCTTCCTTTAAAGCTCAACTCATATACCATCTTTTTTTGGGGAAGATTTTCTTGATATCCCCTAGATGTTAGTGTTTTCTCACTGTCTCAAATTATTGATGTTTGAGCATGAATGTGTATGTGTGATCTGTTTAACACTGCAAAAAGTAAGCTCCTTGAGGGCAGGGACTATTTTTCAATTTGTCTTTGTATCCCCAACATCTAACAAAATGCCTTGTACTTAGAAGGCACTGGATAGGTATTTGTTGGATTGAATAACTTGATTCTGTAATGGACTATATGTTTTTGTGGGAAAATCACATTAAGCTTTAAAAGTCTTAATCTTAGATTTTCTTTAAGTAATCAAAAATTTCAGAAATAACATTTCTTACAGATACCATCCACCAAGTCATTGAGACAACCAGTCATATCCTTCTCCTGATCTCCTTCGCAGTCCCCCAAAACACATATCAAGTATCTTGTTTCCAGAATGCTTAAAAAATCTTTATGGACTCTATAAGTGAGTTGTTACTTTTAGTATCAAAAGGTTAAGTTAGAACTGAAAGGGAATTTAGAGATTATTCTAATTGAATACTCTTAATTTTGGATTAAAAAAAGCTAAGGTTTAGAGAGAGGTTAAGGTGACTTGATGAGATTTTCTGATATGGATGTCAATTTGAGCTTTCAAAGGCTATAACAAGATGCATTGTTTAGTAGGTCCAACAAAATTAGAAAGTCTTAGCCCAGTGATGTGTTTATCATTCCGGAACAAACCCAACAAAGCTTGGAGTGTTTCCTTATCAGAAGGTTGGCCACTTGATCTCAGTAGTCTAAGATGTAATAAATTGAGGTTTGTGTAGGCCACTAGTGATATCTTCATAAAGGAAGTACAATATTTTTACATCTTTATTTTGAAGATTTCAGGGGACTTCAAATTTCTAAATATACTTTTATATTTCTAAAGATTTTTTTTGTGTCTATCAATCACTGATAAAACAAAACTTTATGTAGGTTTTGTAATTTGATCTGTTTTATATAATTGGAAATTTTCAAGCATATTAATTATGAAGATTGTAATATTTTTGTTTTACTTAACCTTTATAATGTAATTCCTGAATTTTTGGAGGCATTAATGTATTACATAGTATTAATTTGCAATTAAACATTTATATATGCACTATTTTGTACATATATATGCAGCAAGTTACTTAGATCATTTCCTTATCATATGGGAAATATTTGAGAGTGTATTTTTGTAGAAAAAACATAAAGAAGATAATCAATAAAGATTTTATTAAGTGCCAACCTATGTGCCAGATGCTTCCCTACATGCTGGAGTTATGCATATAAAAAGAGGAAAACAGTTCTTATCCTCAAGTATGATCTAAGAGAGGAGAAGACACCTGACTTGGAGACATAGTAGAAAAATTCCAGAGTGGTACAGGGGAGAAATGAGATTTCTGAGCTGAATTCTTTCCTTAAATGAAGGTTTGAAGTTTGTAGTCCCACCTTTCAGTCAGAGAGGGCAAAGAATCATGTGGAGATGAGGGGAAGGATCTAGGTGGAGAACCCAGGCAGATGAGACCTTTTGGAAAGATGAGATTCTCTCAATAATGAATTTCCTGGAACATTGTGGAGTTCAATTAGAGAAGTCTTAAAGTAATTGAACTTTATGTAAGAAATGAGGAAATAAGAATAAAGAAGAAAAGTGGCAGCTAAGTAGTGCAGTGGATAGAGCACCAGTCCTGAAGTCAGGAGGACCTGAGTTCAAATTTGGTCTCAGACACTTAATACTTCCCAGCTGTGTGACCTGGACAAGTCACTTAACCTCAGCAGTTTCAAGGAAAAAAGAAAAAAGAAGAACAAAGAAGAAAATAGTCATGAAGCCAACAAATAGTTTTGTATACTTTTACTTCACATTTTATCTATATATGTTAAGGACCAGTTATTTCTAAAAAAAAAAGTTATATCCTTTATTTTCACCTTACTTATCTTTTCCACTGTGATAGTCCTCATCACAAAGAATTAAAAAAAGATGAAAAAATAAAACCAATCAGCAAAACTGACTTTTGGCGCCCAATGCGGGACAAAGACTTTTGCTTATCCTGACAAGGACTTATTCTGAGTCCTTCAGAGGAGCTAGCCTGGACTTTGACATATTTAAAAAAATTTTTTTTTGGCTGAGGTGCTCAGAACTGATGCTCTATCTACTGCGCCACCTAGCTGCCCCCAACTGACCCACAACTTTAAAAAAGTTCAAAGCTTTAAAGAAATGCTCACCACTTTAAAGAAGAGGAGGAAGTTTCTTATCATATTTCTCCTTTGGGAGCTACTCTTGAAAGGACCCAATATTTATCAGCATGGGGATGAAGGCCAAACCCAAGTTATCATTAATTTACAATTTTAGAAAATCTGGTGAGGATCAAGAAATGACTTGGCTACTAGCTAGGATACATTTGGCCACTGAAGTTTCCTTGCAATGGTTTGAAATGTTTTAGGGCAGCTATCAGCTTTCAATCAGAAATAAATTATTTGAAAATGTAAAATATAAAAATTCTGTAAGTATTAATAATCTTTTATGGTTAATTGATATGTGGTGAATAAATTTTTATTCATCTTGATATAAACATCAGACATGGAATAAATTAAAATAATTTAATTTTAATATGCTTATTCCTACCTGTACCTTAAAAATTAGAGTATAACAACAAAGGAGCTAATATTGATATATCAACCAATCTTAAAGTTGAGAAGGAGTTGATTGGATAAAGATGAATCTAACTTATAGCTAAGAATCTATAACGTGTGACAAATGGTCGGTTATTCAGCTTTTGTTTGAAGTCTTTTAGTAAAAAAAGAATCTACTGACTCCTGATTTGCTTCATTTCATTTTTGAATAACTAATTATTAGGAAATTTTTTTCTTAAACCTAATTTGCTTCCTTACCAAGCCACTTCTCTTAGTTTTATTCTCTGAGGCTTAATTGGGAAAAAAAAAAAAAAAATTACTGTCTCCCGCATAATAGCCTTTCAAATAATTGAAGAATTAATAATCTAAATACTTTTAAATTTTATTTAATTACAAGAAGACCTACATAGTAAAACAATTTGAAACTATAATAAAAATGACAATAAACCAGATATACTTTTTGACCTGGAATTACACAACTAAACATTTTTCAAGGAGATCAAAAAGAAAAAGTTTCCACATATAGAAAAATAATGTTTATAGTAACTCTTTGTTGTAGGAAAGAATTGATTAAAAAAAAAAGGATACCTTTCAGTTGGCTAATGGCATATATGATATATGAATATAATGAAATATTGTCATGGTGTAATCGTTGTGACTGAATAATTTATAGAAACTTAATATTTTTTGAACTGAGACAGACTGAAGAAAGGAGATCAGAATAGCTTAAAGGTCGTCACCTCAGTAATGTAAAGGAAAACACTATTGAAAAACTTCAGAATTCTGAAGCAATGAATGACTAATCTTAACTTACAAGACTCTCAAGATAGTGAAATGGTAGATAAAAGGTGTGGCTTAGGCATAGATGTTCAAACTTGATTGATTTGTTTTGCTTAACTTTGTATCTATCACTAAGGAAGTTCTCTTTATTTGAAAATAACTGGGATATGATAATGATAGGAAAAAGTATGAATAAAACACTTTAAATGATTTAATAACCATATAGATATTTAAATAACTTAGACATGTACATGTTGGGGTATTTTTTTTTAATGGCAAAAGATTAAAAGAAAAAGCTATGCATATTTTTAAAAAGGGGTTTCTGTGCTTCCAATTTCAACATCAATACTATTGAATATTTTAAAGCATCTTGATTTGGCCCTTTAGTTTCTTTGACGGCAGTTGAGTATTTATATGCTCTAGTCTGTGATAATCCATGGAGTCATGAATAGTTAAGACATGACTATATAACCACAATTTACATACTCTGTTTGAATATGTAGAATTTTGGAACTAAGTAATATAAGAAAAATATTTCTTCATATGTTTTAATTTTTAAAAATTTGAAGTTTTCATATATTCAAAAATTTTGAGGGTAAATGAATTTTTAACTTATAACAATAAAACTAAATATTTTCAAAAGTAAATATATGATCTAGTTGTTAAATAACCATATGTCATTTTAAAATCCTAATAGATTTATAATTTTTAATTAGTGAGTAAGAATTTTGTAGAAAATTTGTTAAACCTTGGTGTGTAATGGTCCCAATCTACTTTATAGTCAGTCGGTATTCTTTGTTTAATAGCCTATGGCATAAATTGAAGTTAATTATCAGGGCTGACAAGTAACTCTGTTTTCTGTCTACTTGCAGAGTCTCTCAGAGGCAAAGATGGAACTGAGAAGAAAAGATCAATCTTTGCGTCAGCTCAATAGACATCTTACCCAGCTGGAGCAGGACAAGCGGCGACTAGAGGAGAGCATCCATGATGCAGAGAGTGCCCTCCGCATGGCAGCAAAGTGAGCATACAGACCTTGGGGAGATCACTTAAAACAGACAAAAAGATCAATTCTTACTTTCATGAGCAGGGTTTTAGCCCTGGATAATACAGTGTTAGCAAACAAAAGTACAGCTATCTCTCTTTGAAATTCACTGATACAGCCTTAAAAAAGAAAACTCTTTGCTCTAAGTAGTAAGGGTCTATTTTAAGGAGCAACTTCAGGAAAACATAAAAGTCCTGTACAGTCTTATAATACCTATAGTTTTGGCTTTCTGTAGTCATTACCACTTTGAAACTCTTGTGTTATTGGATATGAAATGTTTGATTCATCTACTTAAAAGTCAAATCTTATTTACAAATTTTTTGTATACTTTTGCCATGATTGGTCTATATACACAGACAAAATATTTGTACAAATAAATGTTAAATATGATGATCAATATGTTTATTGTGGAATTTTTAGTAACAATATCAGCATATAGAAAAAATTTCAGGAAGAGGCTTTATTATATATTTATGTTTTTCTGATCTTACATAGCAATTGATATAGACTTTCTGAAGAAAAAAAGATCGAGAAACTGCATAAATGTACAAAGTACAGATTCTGTATTTTTAACAGTATTGAAATTGATATTAACTATATAAAACTGAAACTGAAAATTTTCTTGGTTTTTAAAAATTTTTCCTTGTACCATGATGTAATATAACATAGTAGTATTATTAAAGTTCATATGATAGTGCCTATAATATCTTGTTATTATTTTCACAAAATTACCCTGAAATAAGAGAGGAATCACCAGATAAGATCTCAGGAAAGAGAGTTAATAATCTTGGGTTTTACATCCGTGTTTTATTCCTAGCTAGCTTGGGAAAAATCTCTTAAGCATTATTAAAAGATTAATTGACAAAAGGCCAAATCATATTACCCATGTACAAATATTAATTTATGTTTTATAAATAAATATCTCTGTATATGTGCGTATACATGTATATGTATATACATGAATATATGTATATGTATGCATACACATACATATGTATGCATATTTTTTGTCTATGTGGGTAATGCTGCCATGTGGAAATTCCCTCTATCAATAAAAATCAGCAAGTTCTTCCTAGTTGATAGTCTTAGAAAGTTATTTGGGACACTAAGAATTTATTGCTTTTCATATAATCAGTATGTCAGAGGTAGGATTTCATTCCAGATCTTCCTAACTCCAAAGCTAACTTTCTGTTCCCTTTTTTTATTATGTGTAGCAATCTTATCCAGATAGACTTATATGAATGAGTTTATATAAATATATACATGTTCAATATATATAGACAGAATATGTGAGGATCAGAATGGCATAATATATGTATGTATATATGTATGTATGCATGCATGATATAAAAATCTTCCAGGAATATAACATTGTGCACCTATGTTTTTATATGTTGAAGTGTTAATTTTAAAAATTCATATAACTTAACAGTTTTGCCTTATAGTTTTGTCAGTTCTACAGTTGACTAATAGTAACTTTGTAACTTTGGAAGAGTCACTTAACCTTTATTTTTTATTTCCTCAATTGTCAAAGTGAGATGATTAGAACTCATCATCTGTAATTCCCTTCCAATTCTAATTTTCTCTGATTCCAAGAAAATTAGATGATTTAACTTTATTCTTAAAATCCTTTTTATATTGATGAACTGAAAACTCAAGAATTCTTAGGATGTTGCAGTAAATCTATGTCCTCGTAATAGAAGAGCAATACAATGGTACTAATTTTTAAAAAATAGATGTCTTTTAACTTTTAGCAATTATATCCATTAACTATTAAAAAATTCATGTATATCTATTAAGAAATGTCATTTTGTGGTAATCTCGCATATTCCTGGTCAAAAGCAATGATGTAGATTTTTGTTAAATTTTTATGACACAAAAGATGATATGCATAAAATAACAGGTAAAGTCTATTTGTATAATGTTTGCATTCATAATGTATTGACACAAATATTATTCTAAAATATTTTTCATGAGATAATTCAGTCTTTAAATTCCTTAGTACGTTTTCCCTTATAAACAAAATGCTTATTTTTTTAATTTGGAATTTTATCCTTGAAATCTCCTTCCCATTAAGTACTCTTCCCCTTTGTAATTTGGCAGTTCAACAGTATGAATGAAGCAGGTGGGGGCAAGAAATACTATATACTCTATATATTTTTGAGAGACCATTGACCCTTATTATTCTTAATAATAATTTATATTAGTTTTTTATTGTTTTAATAAAGTTTTTGTTTATACAAAAACCTATTTTTTCCTTTCTTTTTTCTAGAGATAAAGAGTGTGTTGCTAATCATATGAGATCAGTGGAAAGTGCTCTTCATAAGGTAATATTTATTTTTATTATTTTATTCAGCTTTGTTATTACACTATTTACTTGACTTTTTAAATTAAAAAAATGAGGTATTTTCTATTCATTTTTAAAAATGTTATTTTTAATAAAATCATTATTATGAAAATATATTATTTCAAAAGACAAATATATTTGTTATTTCTATTGACTCAAAACTTATACAAACTTAAAAACTCTACCCTTTGAGTATTCTTTATTCTCTTAATAAAATTATAGAAATGAAAATTGTCTCCAAACTGCCATAATTATACTAGGATCATTTGTGGTCTTTACTGAATAAACTAGAGGTCATTTAATAATCTCATTAATCATAAAATGTTTGACCATACAGACTATCCTATTAGCACCATGCAATCTGTTGCTTCAGAAATACAGGCATAATATGTTACTTTTAGTAGTACTTGTATACCTTAGCATCTCCATAAACTTACTTAAAATTTCTCCTCATCCTTTATAAAAATGAAATAGTAGGCAATAGAGGCACATAGGAAATATAATCCTAATACTGAAATTATATTTTATTTTAAAATGTACAGTTCTAAATTGCTTATGTCTTTATTTGTACATATTTATGTGTGTGTGCACATATAATATATGCCCATATATTAGAGCTTAAAGGGAACTTAAATATCTTTTAGTCTTCAGCATCATTTTATAAATGAGGTAACTGAGATCCAGACAGATGTAGTAACTTACCTAGGATTGTACACTTAGTGATAGGCAGAGTTTGAACCCAAACCTATTTTCTTGACTCTCAATCTGGTGTTACAGGCTAACTGAAACTGCCCAGGCAAGCTTAGGGGTCACAATTATGCATTCCATTCCCTGATCCTTAGTGAAATCAGTCTGTGGAAGGAGCCTTAGAAGAAAGTGTGTGTGTGTGTGTGTGTGTGTGTGTGTGTGTGTGTGTGAAAGAGTGTGTATGTGTGCACACATGTGTGTGCGTATACGTGCTTGTGTGTGTGTGTGGGGGGGGGGGCTTGCACAGGAACTTGGAGTCCCAAGTTGGCTCATAGCTGGTTTTGCTCTTGATGGGGCTAAGTACAGCTTGAGTTGAATTGAATAGAAGATCTACATTTGAATAGGGTGGGAATTCTTTAGCTCTATACTTAACAGGCCTCACCTAGGTAAACCATTGTATCTGATTACCTGGGGCAGTATCTCACTTAGGCAAGGTTGAAGGAGATTTTCTCCTTCAAGGATTTTAGAGTTTCGGGGTTCCCTCTTTAATACTGTTCTCTAGTTCTTCTTTGGTCATGAATTCCTCCCTTCTTCATGGATTTAATAGATAAATTATCCCTCATTCTCCTGTGATGTATCCATTTTGACCTTATTTTGGTATGGGGTGTGAGATGTAGGTCTTTGTTGAGTTTCTGACATTATTTTCTAGTTTTCAGAGCAATTTTTGTCAAACAGTGAGTTCTTATTCCAGAAGCTGGAGTTAGGAATTTATTAAATACTAGATTACTAGAGGCCTCAATTATTGTGTGTATATATGATGAGTAGTAAATGATGAGTAGTAAATTGTGGTTTAAACAGAGATGGTTCTGTTCCTTTTCTCTCTCTCCTTCCTTCCCCAAAGTAACCAATGGCGGGTTCGGCAGCAAAGGAATTTGCTACTTAAAGCTGTATGGAAACATAGTCTTTATTGATTAGAATGGAAACACCGGAGAGCCGGTGGGCAAAATGGCTGCATGGTACAAGGCCATTTGCCAAGAGAAGATTCCCGTTCTCTCTTTTATGCAGTGATGTAGGGAGGTTCCTGAGAGTGATGTAAATTAAGATAAGGACTCTCTTGTTATCTTTTGAGTAGAGACAGAAGTCTCTTGCCAAAAAGGAATTTCCTGATGCCATTTGGTCTATCTGAGCAGATTAGAATGGGGGCTGTAAAACCCTGGCCATCTCAGATAGCCCAAACTAGTTTGACCAGATCTTGTATCAAAGATCCAAGTCCCAAAGGAAGTTGGAGATCAAACAAAGAATACCAACCCCTTTAAGATTCCTTGTCTGATCTACCTTTGGGACAAGATATTCCTAGGGGAAAAGATCCATATCTGAGCCAGTTTGGGCTGTACCCAGCCCCCAATTGGTTTGGGTTTTCAGCCCCCCTTTGATACAAGATTTGGTCAAACTAGTTTGGGCTTGCACCCAGCCTCCCCTCCCCCCTGGATCTGAGCTGGCTTGGATAAAGCCCGACAAAAATCTGGCCTTCAAGGAATTAACCTGAGCTCCGCCCATTACTTCTTCAAGCAGATAAAAAGAGCAAAGCTAGAATCATCTTTGGGGTCAGAGATTTGAAAGATGCCAGCCAAGATGCTTGCATCAGAGACTCTCTGTCCCCGCTGCCTCTTTCGGCGTATATCTTCCTCTATCTAATGCCTTTTACTAACCAGACCTTAACCTTGCTTCCAAACCTGGCAATAAATATCTTTTTACCCATCTAGCTTTTCAGCCTGTAAATTCATTTATAGGGGACTCTCGCCGCCAGTAGACCTGATTTAACTTTGTATCCTTGAGACAAATGCTAAGGGGGTTGCAGGGTAGCTCTATGTGACTCCCTGTACCCTGAATCCTGCCACTAGACCTCACTTAATCCTATTCCACTGATCTACCACTTTTCTCATTGTCATTCTCTTAGATGAAATTATGGAGTGTTTCTGTGATTGGTTGTTTGACCCACTCATTTTTTAGAAGTAGATTATTTAATTTCCAGTTGGTTTTTAGTCTATCTTTCCCTGCCCCTTTATTGAATACAATTTTTATTACATTGTGATCTGAAAAAGAAGTATTTACTATTTTTTCCTTTCTGCATTTGATTATGAGGTTTTTTATGCTTTAATACACGGTCAGTTTTTGTGTAAATGCCATATACTGCCAAGAAAAAGGTATATTCCTTTCTGTCCCTATTCAGTTTTCTCCAGAAGTTTATTATATCTAGGTTTTCTAAGATTTTATTAACTTCCTGATTTTCTTGTTTATTTTGAAGTTAGATTTGTCTGATTGTGAGAGGGGAATGTTGAGATTCCCCACTAGAATAGTTTTGCTGTCTGTTTCTTCCTCTAGATGGCTTAAAATCTTCTCTAAGAATTTGGCTTCTCTACCAGTTGGTACATTTATATAGTTACTACTTCATTGTTTACAGTACCCTTTATCAAAATGTAACTTTGCTTATTTCTTTTAAAAAGATCTATTTTTAATTTAATTTTATTTGAGATCAGAATTGCTATCCCTAAATTTTTTACTTCAGCTGAAGTATAATAATTTCTATTCCAGACTTTTATCTTTACTGTTGTCTTTCTGTGTTAAATGTGTTTCTGTAAACAACATATTATAGGATTGTTTTTTTAATCCATTCTGTTATCTTCTTGCATTTTATGGGAGAATTCATCTCATTCACATTCACTTATGACTACCAACTCTGTATTTCCCTCCATCCTATTTTTCTCCCAGTGTTCTCTCTTTCCACCCTCTCCTTAAACATGGTTTGTTTTTTTTTACCCACCCCACTTACTACTCCCTTATTTTCTATCATCCTTTCTCCCTTTTCATACACCTGTTTCTGCCCTCCCTTCTATCCTGCCCCTCCCTTTTCTTTCCTCTTTTTTTAGATACATTTCTATACCCAACTTAATGATGAATGAAAGTTTTTCCCTCTCTGAGACAAAACTGATGAGATGAAGCTTCAGACAATGCTCATTCCTTCTTTCTCTTCACTGTAACAGATTTTTTGCAGCTCTTCATGTGGACTTATTTTATTGTTCTATCATACCTTCCCTTTCCTCTTTTTCTAGTACAGATGTTTTTCCCACCCTTTAATGTCTTTTTCTTTGATGTTATCACATCAGAGTCCATTCATAACTACATCCTCAGTCATGTGATTTCCACCTCTGTCTGCCCCAATGACAGAGATAGTTCTTAAGGGTTACAGATATCATTTTCCCATGTTGGGATGTAAATAGATCAATCTTTAAATAAATTAATAAATAATGAATAACCACCCCCCCCCATTTACATTTCTATCGTTCTCTTGTGTCTTGTGTTTCTAGATTAGATTTTTTGTTTAGTTTTGTTTTTTTCAATAGAAATGATTGGAAATATCTTACTTCATTGGAGCTCCATCAACTCCCCTGAAAGAGGATGCTAAGGTCTGGCTGGGTAGTTAATTCTTGTTTGTAATTCCAGGTGCTTTGCCTTTCAAATATGGTAATCTAGGCCTTCTGATCCTTTATTGTAGAAGCTGTCAGATCCTGGGTAATCCTATTGCTCCTTGATATTTGAATTATTTTTGTAAGGCAAATGCAGTATATTTTTTCTTTGAGATTGTAAAGAATCTGGAGTTTTGCAATAATTTTCCTTGGGGTTTCCTTGTAGGAAAGTGATTGATGGATTCTTTCAATGAGTATTTCCCCCTCGGTTTCTAGAATATTAGGATAGTTTTCCTTAATGATCTCTTGTAGAATACTATCAAGGATATTTTTTTGGTCATAGCCTTCAAATAGGCTAATAATTTTTAATTTGTCTCTTCTGGATCTATTTTCCATGTTGGCTATTTTTTCAATGAGGTATTTCACATTTTCTTCCATTTTTTTTCATTCTTTTTAATTTGTTTGACTGATTCTTGCTGCTCACAGAGTCATTAGCTTCCATTTGCCTTGTTCTAGTTTTTAATGTGTGATTTTCTTCAATTAGCTTGTGTATTTCTTTTTCCATTTGGTTAATTCTACTTTTTTAAGGAATTTTTTTTCTTTCTTTATCAAGCTGTTGACTCTCATGCATACCTCCCATTTCAATTTTTGTTTTTTTTCTTCTAACTCTCTTATTTGCCTTTTAAAGTTCTTTATGAACACTTCCCAAAAACCTTTTTGGGTGTGAAACCAGTTTGTATCACTCTTTGAGATTTCCTTTGTGGATATTTTGTCCTCATCTGAGTTGATGTTTTGATCTTCCCTGTCACCATAGTGGTTTTCTGCAGTTAAGGTTTCTGTTTCTTGCTCATTTTCTTTTCTTTTTCTTTTTTGTTTTTTTTTGTTGTTGTTTTTTTTTTAACTTTTAAGGTGGAGCTCTGTTTCTGGGGTAAAGGGAACAGTCCCCATGCTTCCTGTGCAGCTCTGAGCCTTGGCTTTGAGCACACACAGCACAGCGCCCCCTTGATTTTGTAGAGGCTTTTTTCAGGAAACAGCCAGGTTTCCCAGAGTTTACCTTCTGAACCGGGCCAGAGCTGAGGGTCTCAGACGCTGATTTGCTGTGATTAAGACCCTCTCCCGACCTTTCCCAGAGTCTGTCTGAGCTGAGCTGAACACCCCTTTCACTCCAGTGAGACTGACCCTTCTTGAAGCTTTGTCAGGCTGTCTTGGGCAGGAGGGGGGTTCCGTTCTGTCCGACTGCTCAGAGGCTGCGTTTCATGTGATTTTTGGAGGGAAACATGGAGAGCGGGAGCAGCTTCCTGGCTTTGCTCCGCCCTCTTGGCTCCACCCCAGAAGTGCATTCTTTGATTTAATCGACTACCCTCTGATAATTTTTCCCTAGGTTTTATGGTACTGCTATCCTTCGGTCTTTCTCCCCTATCTGACTACTTCTCCGTCTGCTTTCCTGCATTTTCGTCCAGCCCGTGCTAACTATAGATACCAGGGCTGTCTTGGGCCTTTTTCTCTTTTCCTAATCTACTTTTTCTCTTGCTAATCTTATTAGAGACCATGGGTTCAGTGATCAAATACCTGTGCTGATAATTGTTAAATCTGCTTCTCCCACCTTCTCCTTCCTGCTGGCTTCTAGGCTCATAGACACCCTAAACTAACCGCATTCAAAACGGAATCAATTGTCTTCTCTGCCGCCCCACCCCCCCTCTCCTTAACTCCCCTCGTCTTCCCACTTCTCTAGCTTTGCAGCCTAGATGGCTCCTCAGCTGTTTGACTCTTTTTCTCCTATTCCAGTGATCCCGCCATTTTGTTTTCATAACAGTCCTCATCTATAACCCTTTCTCTCCTTCAAATTCAATCTCTCCACGGAACTGCCTAGTAGCTTTCCTAAAATGCAGATGAGCCCGCGCCACTCTCCTATTCGGTAACCTTTGTGGTTTCCTGTTCCCTCCAGCAGAAAGCGTAAAATCGGTTTGGCTTGTAATATTCTTTATGACCTGCCCTTTGTAACCCCCTTCCCCTCCATACCCTTCTCAGTTTTCTCCCGCTTGGATCACTCAGTGATCCAGTGACCTTGCTATTGTGATCTTTTCTATTCCTTGAGCACAACAATCCACCTCCACTTCAGAGCATTTCTTCCATGCTTAGCGTTTCCGCTCTGCGTCTCTACCTCCTCGCTTCCCTGCCTTTCTTCAGGTCGCAGCTAAAGTTTTGCCTTTTCTTAACCTTCTGCAAGAAGCTTTTTTGCAGCGCTCCCCAGTCTTAGTGCCTTCCTTCTGAGACTGCTCTCAATTCAGTAAAATAGCCCGGTTGTATCTAATTATTTGCATGTTCTCTGTTAGATTGTGAACTCCTTGAGAGCAGAGGCTGTTTTTGCTTTTCTTTGTAGCTCCAGTTCTTAACTCAGTACCAAATAAATTATAAAATGCAAGATGTACAAATTTTACACAAATATATCACATTCAAGATTATTTTCTGAATCTAATTAAATTGTAGTTTTAATTTTAATGTTTTAACAAGATATCAAGGTATTCCTTTCCAAATATCATCAAATACTTAACATTTAATTTATTGAGCATTCCTTTTTAACTTGGATATTAAAAGAAGCTAATCTTATTTCTATAGTGCTAAAATATTAAATGTTGTTTTCTGGATGATGTTTATTTCACATAATATTTTTGAATATATAATTTCCTCATTAAAAAAAGTTTAGTCAGCTGGTATGTTTTTCAAAAATAATTCTGTGAATATGCCTATATGATAAATATAAAATCTAGATATACCTGGAAAGATTTTTTTATTCCATTGTTTATGCTTATTAAATCTCTTCTTAGCAAAACCCAGTTACTTCATATACATGACAAATTTTTTTATCCACTTGGAATTACATTTAGTTGCAAACCCTCCCACCTAGCAGGGATAGATATTAGATAGCAGCTATTTTGGGAAATAGATTAGGAAAGTCAGGGGAAAATTATCCACAATAAGAAATATAAATGACATTCCTACTGCTTTCCAGAAAAGGGTGGCAAAATATCCCTTTATCTATAATCAGGGAAGTTGCAACTGGTCAGTCCTATCGCATCTCTTTGACTACAGCGTTACAGTGAAATGGAAGAGCCCCTATACTCACATATCCTTTGAATCCCAGTTTTACTTTGTAATGTCTAACACTTTTCTTTATTCAACTTATAGGGAATTACTCTTATTTTAATTCTATCAAAATTGTGATTTTGTTTTTTTCAAATTTTGAATTGTATTATTGAAATTTCCATAGATTTTGAGGCTATTCTTTTTTAAATGAGTTATGTTGGTTGGGACAGAAAGTGGAAAAGAAGTTTTTAGAAAGTGGCATAGCCATTTCCATGCAGCTTTCCATGGAAGAGATTTCCCACCTTCAAATTTAAGGACAGAGGCACTACATCCCTATTTGCCATGTTTGCACTTTAGCTAATATACTAAAATTAGAGCAATGTAGACTTTAATTTCCTTTGGAAAGCAGAATTGGAATAGAGAGAAATTCTGTATTTTAACATACGAGTATGTTTATCTCTTAGCTACTACATTTTCCCTTTAAAAATTTGACCATATTTTACTATTTATATTAGTCCTTATTTTAGATGTTGAACCAATTTTTGTTTGAGATTAATTTTTAATGCTTTAGTAACACTTGAAAGACATCTTTTATAGATTTTGTTTTCTACGAACAAGTCTATAAATCTGTTTTCTGAGTTTTGTTTAGTACATGTATATTCTTTTTTTTTATTTTAATAGTTTTTACTTACAAATTATATGCATGGGTAATTTTACAGCATTGACAATTGCCAAACCTTTTGTTCTAATTTTTCCCCTCCCCCCCATGGCAGGTTGATCAATACATGTTAAATATGTTAGAGTATAAATTAAATACAATATATGTATACAAGTACATGTATATTCTTAAACTATATACATTCAAATCATCTATCCCAAATCTTAAAATTATGTAAGGAGATTAGCAGTGAGATTTTCTTTTTTAAGTCCTATTTGGGACTGATATATAGTTTGCTTTTAAAGTGGATTCATCACTTTCCCTTGAAAGCATCATTGTTCTTGATCTCCGAACAGCTTTCCCATCACCTATCACTTAACAGAATGCTTTGAATCCTTTGATTGTGGAGTGCCCCACTCATGAAGAACTGCCAGATTTTGTGAAGTTGAAAAAAATATAGAACAAGGAGGAGAAAACCATTTACATTATAGAAGAATATGCTTGTTCATCTGAGGCTTGAGCCTGGGTCTTTAACAAGAAGTTTTTAAAGACCTTCTAAGTGCCAAGCTGTATGAAAGGTAGTGGTTTACAAAAGAAGACAGTTTTATCTGTCAAAAGAACCTTATAGCACATCACTATATAAAAATCAAATTCAACAATTATTTCTTTTGTGACTAAGTCCTGAGAAGCTTACCTTAACTAACTTGATATTTATTTTATTTATGTTATTTTAAAAATAATAATAGCTATCTTTTGTATAGTGCTTTACAGTTTGCAAAGTGCTTATCTTTATAACAACTCTGAGAGGTAAGTGCTATTATTATCATTTCACAGGTGAAGAAATGATAGATGGGGTAAGTGACTTGTTGAGGGTCACTTAGTAAATATCAAAGACAGATTTAAACTCAGATTTTAATGATTAGCGCTGTCCATTATACCATTTAGCTGCCTATTTTTTAGTGTTCTCTAGTCATTTCCAATTTATCAAGTATCAATTAATCTGCCATATATGAGGCACTATGTTATTTAGTGGAGGTGATTCAAATATTGTATCCCTGCCCTCTAGGAATTTATGATCTAATAAAGGCAATATGACATGTTTTCATAAGATTTTACCACTGAAAGCAACTTTAGTGATCATTTCATCTAACCCTTTTATTTTATGGATGAGGAAACAGATCCATAGAGGACCAAAAAAACAAACAAACAAACAAAAAACTGTTTTTGTTCACACAGAAAATAACAGGAGTTGGATCATAATCCAAGGCTACTTAATCCCATATCCATTATTCTTTTCACTTTACTTTTCAGATACACAGGAAAGATCCCAAAGTTTTAGGCAAATTTGAAGAGAGAGAGATCACTTTGTTAGTGCTGCTTAGAGAAGGCTTTGCAGGGAAAGTGGCACCTGAATTCCTTTTATATCAATAGAAAAATTGTAATAGGCAGAGATGAAGACGAAGGGTAAACATCTCCTCTTCCCTCGATCTTCATGTTCACTTCTGGATGTGACATAACCACTGGCAAGTCACTAACTTGCCATAGGATAGGACATTAGGGCTTCTGGATTGATTCACTGAAAAACTTTGTCAATCATTTTCTTTTTTCAACCACATCCAACTCTTGTGTGATTTGAGGATTTTCTTGGCAAAGATACTATCATGATTTGCCATTTCCTTCTCCAACTAATTTTATAGATAAGGAGACTTGCCTAGGATTACATGGCTAGTAAATGTTAGAGGCTGGATTTGAAATTGGGTTTTGCCAACTTTAGGCCTACTGCTCTGTCCTCTGAGAGAAGAAGCTATATCATGTTTTGTCTATTTCCAGTGCTTTGCACATTGTTTTGTACATGTAGTAAGTGCTTAGCTAAATGTTTGTTGAAGTTGAAGTTGGGTCCTGATTGTGAAGGGCCTTAAATACTTCATTAATGATTTTTTTCCTTATTAAATTAGTAAAACCACAGCCTAGAGGTCCCATGAGTTTGTTTTGAGCCCTTGAACCTTGAAGGCATTGCCTGATGTTATTATGTTTAGGGGACTTAGCTAAAGACAGAATGAATACTTTCTTATAATAAGGATAATAATAGGAAAAATAGTGTGGAAAAAGGAAGTTAGGTGGTACAGTGGATAAAACACTAGACATGGAGTCACAAAAACTTCTGTGTGACTATCAGTAAGTCATTTAATGATTGTCTGTCTCAGTTTCTTTAAGTATAAAATGGAGATAATGATAGTACCTATCTCCCAAGGTTTTTGTAAGCATCAAATGAGGTAATATTTGTAGAGTATTTTGTACATAATAGGTGTTCTTCCCATGCAGCATTTTCTCCCTGAACTCTGGATTCCATTCCCTCCTTCCTTCTTCCTCATAGATGTTCTAACTTCCTGCAGGGCTCAACTCAAGTTCTTCCTGCAGATGATCTATTTGCCTTCTCTTTGGTTCTTAGTATCTCCCATTTCTCCCCCCACCCACCCACTACTCTATATTTATTTGTTTGTATTTCATATTTGCTCTGTATACAGGTGACTTTTCTCTAAAAGAAGTAAGTTCTATTTCAAAGTCCGATTCTTTTTGTATAGCAAAACATGTTTGAATATGTATACATCTATTGTATTTAATGTATACTTTAACATATTTAACATGTATTGGTCAACCTGCCATCTGGTGTGGGGGAAAGGAGGGGAAAAATTGGAGCAAAAGGTTTGGCAATTGTCAATGTTGTAAAATTACCCATGTATATATCTGGTAAATAAAAACTATTAAATAAAAAAAAAATTAAAAAAAAATGTAAGTTCTGTGAGGGCAGAAACTCCTATTTTCCCTGTATTTGTAGCATCAGATACAGTGCTTGTCATATATTGGGCAGATGATAGATTGGCAGATAGGTAGGTAGATACATAAATATCCTAAGTACATATTAGTGCCACTTGCTTTGCTAAATGGTAGGAATATAAATTCAAGCAAATAAGATTAATAATTACTGTTCCCAAGAAGATTACATTCTACAAGGGGATGAATTCCCAAAAGATGAGCAAGAAATGGGGGTATGGATATTTTTCTGTTATGGTTTGGAGCTGGTGGCCAGGAAATGATGTGGAGTTCTGGTTCTGGAAAAATCAAGTAAAAGCTCATTTAACAGAAATAAGATTGTTTCATTAGTGGAATCCCAAGTTTCCTGGGGGCAGGAAAGGGGGAAGTTGAAAACAACCATTAAAATGACTAAGAGACAAGGGAGGAATTGGAAAATTGAATAGTTCTATGTAATGAAGTGTGGTCTTATGGTAAATATACTTAATTTGGAATTATAAGACTGGATTTAAGTGTTCATCCCATAACTTTCCTGAGGCACAGCAATTCAGCAATTCAAAATATACTTATTAATGTGTAGTAAATTCTAAGAATACAAAAACAAAAATAGAAATGAAATCCCCTGATTTCTAGGAGCATACGTTTTATAAATGATGTATAATCTTTGTCAAGAAAATCATAAGAGGTAGGAAGTAATCAGAGTGAAGGAAAGCCCAGACAAAGAATTTTAGGAAAGTTTGAAATAGAAGATAGTACCATATAGAGTACTATTGCCTGGAAGTATTTGAGTATCTTTTAGAATAGATAAGTATTCTAAAGGGTTAATAAGAGGGAAAAAAGGTATAACCTTACAAGATTATTGTGGGGAAAGTGTGGTTTTTTTTTTTTTTTTTTTTTTTTTTTTTTTTGTTGTTGTTGTTTATAAATTAGTTTCATTATTTTATGATTTGGAAATCAGATAGTATATCTTAATCAGCACACATATGCTCTCTCTCTGTGTATATATAAAAGCATCTTTTAAGTTTTAGTTTTCAGTGATTTTAACAAATGTAAAAAGGAATAAGCATGATATATGGTATTAATGATGATGTTAATATATTTGAAACTGAAAAAGGATTTTCCTTATTTTGTTTTATGTTTCCATGAACCTATTTTTAACAATATATAATAAATGGCTTTTTGTAAGGGACTCATAAACCTTCACCTCCCTCTCATACTATCTCCTCTTGTTTCACATTCTGACTTTCTTGATCCTTGTTTCTAAAGACGAGTTGTACAGGACATACAGGTGTTAGCACAGCTGGCTTGCTGATGACAACTCTGTCCATATAGCTGTCTAGTGTGTCATCACTCATATTGTTCAGTGTCATTCTGACCTAGCCAAGCTAAAAATGGTACTCCAGCTCAAAAGGGATTTAAAAACCTTGACAAACTAAAGATAAGACATTGCAGAATGTCATCTGCTTAACTATTTCTAGTTTAAAAACTCCAAATAACTAATTTCAGACTTCATCTGTCTTCTTCATTTGGGGCAATTATTTAATAAAGGAGATATTTTGTAGGATACTGTGCCATCAGTTAATACATGTGAGATAGGTTTTCAGTCTTGGAAAGTTTTTTTTTTTTTTTGGTAGATCAAGGCCATTAAAATCCATTTTGGGACCATCATGCTCTATGGTCCATGTTCTGTAACTAAAATACAGTTTTGGAACAATCAGTACTTTAAGAAAAGGTCTTGATCAAGTTACGATTTTTCTGTGTATGTATATGTATATGCAAATATGCGTATGCATTATATATATAAGTGTGAGGGAAACATAAAATTTAATAATAATAATATATTAATAATAATAGCAATTAAGCTATTAAAATTTAGACATTTTTGTTTCTATCTTTACTTTACAAATTAATCTTGTGATTTAAAAAAAAAATCATCATTTTATAATATCAATTAAATAGCATTTCCCAAAAGCTCATTAGAAAACTGCTTTTATGGAATCTTAAAAATGTTTTTTTATTTTAAATGTTATTTTGTGCTTATAAATCTAAGGATGCAAACTACTGAAGAGATACTATTATCACTTTTAAAGGTAGAGAAACTGAGGTAGCAAGAACTTAAAGTTGTTCAGTTATTAATTAATAACCATTTGCTTTGGTTTGTTCACTGGTAAGATTACTAGACTCTTTCACTTACTAACTTGGACAAGCCATTAATTTCTTGACATCTGTATGTATCTGTCTATAAAGTGAGAATAACTAGACCTTTAATTGAAAAGACTGCCCTAAGATTTAAAGGAAATAATATATATGAATGTGTTTTGAGAAGTCTAAACCTAAGCTCAGTTTCTTTCTGCCTTCTAGCACTAGAGGAAAAAAAGAGAAATCTTCAAGAGAAGAATGAGAATATAAACCACTAAGATCACTTAAAATCCTCTAAAGTATTCTTTTGGACCCTTTTGTTAGACACTCATAAATACAAATTTGGTTTTTTGACTTGAGATTGGGAACCAATCCTCTACAGTATGACTCTTTCTCTGTTTATTTTATTTTTTTTCAAAGATGAAAAAATTAGCTAGGGCTGACTGTATAATCCAAAGCACATTTGGGAAGCATGGAAGTGTTTTACAAATTTACTACTGTAGTTGTAGCACTAATAGTATTCTCCAGAAATGGATTTCATTGATCTATAGTGATGTAGTAGTTGTGTGTCCAGCTCATTAAACAAATAAGAAGGGGGAGGGATTTCAGAAATTCATTTTTATATTGGTACGGGAATTTAAATCATTTAATAAAGCTCTAGAAAGAGAAGTAAAAAAGTGTCCATGAAGCATTACTGCTACTATATTCAAGGGATCATATAGGATCACCTATTTAGAGCTGAAAAACACCTTAGTGGCTGAAAAGCCACTGAGCACTATTGAGAAAAAAGAATTAAGAGTCTGTTATAGGAGGTATGATTAGGATGAGAGATAGGAAAGAGGAGAGAAAGGGATAGACACAAAAGATGTTAGTCTTTCCTTACTGTAGATATTCCATAAGATACTCTCCTCAGCACTTTTCTCTTATACCTTTATGTCATTTCACTTGGTCATTTTATCATCTCCTGTAGATTTAATTGTTATCTTTCTGTGGACAGTTCTCATCTATTTATCCATCCCTGTCTTTTCTCCAGACTTTCACTTCTACTTCTCCAACTGACTGATGGACAATTGCAACTGGAAGTTCTATAATAATTTTAAACTCAACATGTTTAAAACTGAACTCTCATTAACATTTCTCTCCAGACTTCTCTTCCTAACTTTCTGTTTACTGTCAAGGATACTACTATTCTGTTTAGTCACATAGGCTTGAAATCCCATTGTGGTTTTTATGACTTTTCTCTCACCTCCATATCCAATTTTTTTTTGCCAATTCTGTTAATTGTACCTTTTAAACATCTCTTATACATACCCCCTGCTCCCTTTTGGCACAGGCCCTCATTATGGTTGATTTCCCTGTCTTATTTCTCAACCTCTCCAGTGTATTCTCTACCCAGATATCAACATGGTCTTCCTAAAGTTCAGCTATGACCAATTCATCCTTCCTCCTTTTACCCCTTCGATCATTTGCAGCTCTTTATTAGGTATAGAATTAACAAAATCATTCTATTTGATTTTTCATAGTCCTTCATAACCTGTTCCTTTTAAACTTTTCTGGTCTCAGACCTTATTCTCTCTATATATTTTTATAAGTTTCAATGACATCGACCTCCTTGATGTTCCGCATACATTACTTTACATATTCCAACTCAATACATTTTTACAGGTGGTTCTGCATGCCTGGAATTATCTCCTTATTCTTCACTATTTCCTTGCTTCCCTGCCATCCTTAAAAGTCTCAGCTAAAATCTTACCTTCTAAAAACTACTTTCAGATCCACCTTAATAATGGTGACTTTCCTTTTAGATGATCTCCGATTTATTCTGTGTAGATCTTGTCTATATATTGTTGCTTGCCTGTTGTTTCTACCATTAGACGGAGAGCTTTTTGAGGTTAGGAACTGTGCGTCCATGCCATCCTTAATATTCCAGCACTCAGCACAATGCCTTTCACATAGTATATATTAAGTATATAACAAATGCTTGTTGATGTAACTTATAGAGACAGAATCTGTACAATGTGGCAACTGCTAGCACTATCAATAAGTATAATGTAGCCTTGAATTTTTTTTTTACTCAATTGTGTGATGCTTAAAAATATGTCCTATGAAAATCTACTCAGAAAACTCTGTATCCTCCTAATATATTCACTGAGGATATTAATATCTTCATAGAATTCATAGACTATTTTCAGCTAGATTTTTTGAAGATGAAAAAATAGACTGGTTATTGTTATATTCTCTGTCTTTTTTTTTTTTTTTTGTTAAACTAATATCCAAGATATTTTTCTTGGCCTTTGATATCCCATCCTGCATGTATCTTAGAAAGCAGCCTCATCATGCACTCAGAATTGTACATCTTCCACACAGACCTCCCTTTACTCAAACTGTTTTTCTATTTTTGTTTTTTTGAGTACCATATTTTTCTCTAAATCTAAATCTGGGACTGTGATATCAGATTACAAATGTAGTAGCTTTAATAGAGAAAAGACTTTTTGAAATCTTTCCAGATATTTTGCATCTTAAAAAAAAAAAATCTTCCCCTCCCTCCACCCTTTGTCACAATTATCTACCTAATGATTTATGAATTGAAACTTGTGCCAAAATAATATTAAACTTCTTCTTTCTTCCACTGTTTCTTGTTTTACAAGGCTATAATTATTCATAATCTTCCACCATCCTTTTAGTGAAAAATGCCCATTTTCCAGATTATGACAACAGAACTTATTTGTCCGTATGCAGATTTTGCTATAAATGAAGAATGAATTAGACTCAGAGTTGAACAACAGAAGGGATGAATAGAAGGATGTGGATTGCTTTTGGGAACTTGAAAAGCTTTTAAATAATCTTCAATCTTCTCTCTGAAATTAAGGTTTTAATATCAATATTTTTCTAGTGTTATTATATGATTATATGTCATGAAACACAGTCTTCAAAGAACTGAAGATGATGAATTACCTAAAGTTAGTGAGTCAATAAATATTTCTTAAGCACCTGCTATGTGATCAACACTAGAGAGCAGTGGAAAAAGAAAAAAAAAATCATGTGGCTTTGCTTTATATGACATGCTAGCCATTGCTTTTAAATAGAAGTGAATGTAATTTTGAGATTTTTTTCCTATAATTATTATTGGCAAATACATTAGAGGAGAAATGATCATAGCATCTTAATAATAGGGTAAATGATGCCAAAGGAAACAAAAAAAAATCTTAGGCCACATACTACTTTGTGCCATCAGAAAGCTTTTAACAATTCATAGAGACATAAGTCTCTAATAAGTATAAGCTATGTATCAGTTTTTTAATAAGAAAAAAATATTTTGTTGATCTCTTCCATATGCTTTAAATTTTGTTATAGCAACAAAGAATTTTGCTTGTGATTACAATTCAGTTTTTCCCACCTCTCACTTCCCAAATTCAGCACAATTAGATGAAATTCACTTTTCCCCCCTCAGTGTTCTTCCACTTCACTTCTTTTATTTAAGACTTCAGGATTTCATTGAATTGATGATCTCATTCATAAGGATGTTCTCTCTATTGTTTTTTTTTTTGTTGTTGTTAAGATAGGATCCAAGATTTTCATTCTGTACACATCATCCCATACAATTATTATTTTTTTTCTTTTTCTTTTTGGAGGCTGGGGTTAAGTGACTTGCCCAGGGTCACACAGCTAGGAAGTGTTAAGTATCTGAGATCAGATTTGAACTCAGGTCCTCCTGAATTCAGGGCTGGTGCTCTATCCACTGTGCCACCTAGCTGCCCCCCATACAATTATTAATTATATTATTGTGTTGATCTTAAAAAAATCTTCCTAATGTTCTAAATATCATTGTTTAATTATTTTTACATTTGGTGGCTATAATATCTTTTGCTTAATCATGGAGAGCTCATTGAGGGTTTCTGTATTGTGTCTACTGATTCTTTTAAAGTGCAAAATATCATTTTGGGAAAATCCTTTTAGAAGAAGCTTTTTTTTTTTTTGATACAATAGTATTTTATTTTTCCAAGTATGTGTAAAGATAATATTTAACATTCATTTTTGTAAAACTCTGTGTTCCAAATTTTTTTCCCCTCCCTTCCTTGCCTCCCCTTTCCCAAGACAGCAGGCAGTCTGATATAGGTTAAATAGTGCAATTCTTGTAAATATATTTCCATATTTGCCGTATCATGAAAGAAAAATCAGATCAAAAGGGAAAAAAAAACATGAAAAAGGAAAAAAAAACCAAACAAACAAGAATAATAACAAAAAGGTGAAAATATTATGCTTTGATGCACATTCATTCTCCCTAGTTTTCTCTCTAGATGCAGATAGCATTTTCGAATTCTTTGGAGTTGCTTTCAATCACTGCATTGCTGAAAAGAGCCAAATCCATCACAGCTGATCATCATATAATCTTGTTGTTATTGTGTACAGTGTTTTCTTGGTTTTGCTCACTTTATTTGGTATCAGTTCATGTAAGTCTTTCTAAGCTTTTTTGAAATCAGCCTGCTCATCATTTAAAAGAAGTAGACTCACACATACATCTTTTATTTAGATCATTTATAAGACATTCTTCAAGACAGTGTTGAAACAAAAACCTTGTCAAGTATACATTTCCCATTTTTTTTGCCTTAACAAAAATAATAAAAATATTATTTAATAAAATCATCTTCATACATTTATCAGGTTATCATGTATGGCATTAACATGTGCATGGGGAATTCTTTGTTGGAGAGTCTTTAAGGTTGCTTTTTGCTCGACTGAGTCAAATACTTTTTTGGTAATCATCAAAGACTAAACCTAACTGGTAGCTTGTACTTAAAAAAATTTTTTGGTCAATTCTATAACAATAAAAATGTGGTCTATATTAGAAAACATTTTGTGGGACTCTGTCTTTTTCCTTCTATTTTACTATTACCTTCTGAATATAATTTGGCTATGTAAAATTTGAACTTGTCTTAGTTTTTAGGACTTTGTACAGTTATGAACTTTCCTTCATTATTTCCAAAATCTTAATGTATTATCTTCCCCTTTCTAAAATAAAAATTATTAGTTTTATTTTTGGATTTTTCTTAAAACTTTTTTCCATGATGATTTTGGAAAAGTTTTTAGGATCTCTTTCATTTTTACAATATTTAAAAACAACAATGGTAGTTCTTATATAATAGTAGAAAAATGGTTTTAAAGTTGATTGCTTTGAGTCAATTTCATTGACCATTTCTATCTTTTGATAATTCCAATGTTAATTCTAATTGTTAATATTTAAAACATACTGTTTTCAATAACATGAAAAAAGATAAATTTAAAAAATATTTGTCTATAATTCCTTTTAATTTATAATTCTTGAATTTGTGATTTTTTTTATTGAAAAAGGAAATCATAATACTTTAGCGTGTTGATTATGTTATCATGTGTAATCATATTCCAGTATCAGTGACATCATTTAAATATTAAAATTTCAATAAAAGAATATTCAAAATATTACTGTGCATGTCAGATTTCATAGATGAAGATTTGGGACTTGATTTTGGGGTCTGGTTGAAGGACCACAAATACCTGAAGTGTATTGTGTATTATACACTCTGTGTGTGTATGTGTGTATGTGTGTGTTTGCCAGTATTAGCAATCTGCTTTTGTACTTTGACATCCAGGATTTCCCTCGTGAATTTTGTCACAGAAAAAAGAGAATCATCAATATCGCAGTTAAACTTGACTTTCAAAGCTAATAGTATCTCATTTGGGGACTCAAATTTAATAAATTTTCTTTGATTCTGGGTGAGTTTTTAAACATCAAACAATGAATTGGCCAGGGTGCAGTAAAATATTTAGATCTATTGACTGTGGTTCAGAAGGGTAGAGGGAAAAACACTAGTGGTTTGATGTTGATAAATTCTTAGTACCTTAATCCACATTAATGTTTTCTCTTATCTCTGTGAATATTGGTGACAAAAAAGGCAGAGAAGATGATGTACACATAAATTGTAAAACTTAAATCAGGTATGTTTGTAAATTATCATTTTTTATGTTACATTAAATAAGTTTTACAGAACTCTACATATTGATGGAAGGCTGTGGAGAATGTTTGTTCCAGGCAAGTATACCTTCTGAACCTAGTACATTATATTATGTGTATGTTGTGCCCATACTGTTATAAAAATTGTATTGCTGTACATATGTTTGGAAGCCACAGGTATTGACAAAAACTCTTCATGTCAACTTGGAATATATATGGATCTCTATTCCCAGAATACAAAATATAACACAGAATATTTAAAGAAATCATTGTATGTATGTGTGTGGGGGGGATATGATGAAACACTGTGGATATATTTCTGTGAGATATGTATGGTATTTATGCAGTTCATCTGTGTAATCAGTAATATTTTCTGCAGTTTTACAAGGAACTTGAGTAGGATGAAAAAATAAAAATTTTTAAATGATTTTATCATTGTTATTAAAAATGGATAGTAGTATATTTAAAGTCATCCAAATAAAAAGGGTAAAAATATATTTCTCTATGGTAAAAGGTTTTAAAAATAATTTATATTGTCTTCCCATTCAGTATATAACTATTTAACTACCTATTTCATCAGGTATATTTCTCTGTAATTTTAAAAAGTATATAATATAAATAAGTTTGCTTATTAATATATGTTTTCAAGGAGATTAATTATTATAATTTCTCTACCAGCATGAAATATTTCTTAAATATATGTTTGAAAGGGGAAAATATGCTTTAAATGGGAAAACTACGTTAATTGAATTATTATTATAAATGAAAACTCTGGGATCTTAAGTAAAAATATTATCAATGAATAAAATTATTAACTAGTTTGGGAGTTAAAATCTAAAATATTCAGTATGTTTGCTTTTCCAAGCATTTTACTTGAGTTTCAGTGGTTCTTTTGCATGTTATTTTGTTGTTAAAGCAGTTTCTCATTTATCCAGAAGGTGGCAGTGTGATACCAACTGCATGTAGTTGCATTATTGGACAGTGAAATAGTTTCTCATATCTGTAGTGTGCTTTTACATATATCTTTGGAATACTTAAAATCAAACTACATAGATTTGGTACAATTACTACTGTTTTTTTCTCCAGGTTATATAACTCAGAAATTATGTGACTAAGTTGATTACTGTACATTAAATTGTATCTTGATAAAAATTATCCAGAAGCATCTTTTACTAGGAGAATCAGGAGTTGAAGCTTTATTTTTGGAAGATCTTTTTCTTTTGTTTTGAGTATACTTGTATTTATACTTGTACCCATACTATAATAAAGTTCTGCTTTCCAAAGAGCCACAATTCTTAATTATTTAATTAATAGTGTTAGTATCCCAGCTAGACTGAATATAATCAGAAAAAAATAGCAATTAGGGAACATGCCGTTATTGTATTTATTTTTGTTTTTTCTGCCATTGATTCTTTGTGTGTGTGTTTTTAAAGAAGGTGTGTTGTTTTTTGAAGGTTAGACTGAAAAAAATAATTTGAAACCACTTGATCAGAAGAGCTCCAAGTGACTCCCACCCTCATCCCCCCTCCCCCTCCCGCCCCCAATCCCACTTGAGGCAGAAGGAAGATGCTTTTTCTTCTTAACATTCTCCCCCAGCACTCTGAATTAGAGATTTATTTGCAACGAAAAATCAATTAGTCCTAAATTTATTCATGGATTTCAGGTCCAACGATCAATGCAAGTCCACTCAGTGGGCTCAAGGGGACCCAGTTCATCCCAGTTAATGTGTCTGAAGGGGAATTACCATTGATGCTGTTTTTTTCCCTTTAGGTCAGAGATCAGATCTCGCTGTCACGGACTGCGGCAAGCAGGAATGACTTCACCCTGCAGCTACCCAAACTGCACCTGGAGACCCTTGCATTGGAGGGGCTGAAGGGCGGGCCAGAGGTTGTAGCATGCCAGGTTAGCGTCTAAATAACCTTGTTTGATACAAAGATGTGTAGAAAAATAAATTGCACTAAATGGAGAGGATGCAAGCTTCAGAGTGTTGTGGTCAGCAACTTAAAGGAAAAGCAAACTAATTTCCTTCCACTTATATAGCACACTTCAGAAATAATTAAAGTCTTATTTGAAAATTGACCTGTTATATAATTTGAGAATGTATTTTTACCAAAGATGATATTCCAAATATATTACAACAGAAAATAATCATTGAGAGACCATTTGCATCTGAGCAAGACAAAACAATGAGACATTATCTCCTACCTTATTTCAATTTATTCATTAAAAAAAAGATTTGTCTTAAATGATTAAGAAACAGATGCCAAAAAATTTAAAAATACTTAATCCAAAATGTCTTTCCTCAATATTGATTTAATTTAAATTATAATTGTTTCTTATTAATAGATATTTTTCATTTCAACTACAACTAATTTTATAAACTAGTATGTCATAACCAAAGAAAATTCATTTGCTTACAAAACTCAGGATATATTCCAAGTCATAAAACCTCAAACAATAAAAAATACATTTTTTAAATGAAGGAATTAGAAACTTTCTTTGATATTTCTAGAAATGTGTTTGTTATATGTAAATTTAGATGTGTCCTTATTTTTATTATGATTTCCTTTATAATGATAAATTTTTTCTCTCAAGGTAAGAATTTTTATAAATATGAAGTAACTATTTCTTTCATTGTATTTTTAATTCAAAGTACTATCATACCAAAATTCTGCAAGTTCTATGTAAATAGCAGGGAGCTAAGATTATATGATGAACATCATTATAGCTTTAGGAACATATCTAAAAATTCCATAAACTTTTAAGTGCTTATACCTCTAAATTGCATCTTAATGGTCCAACACATTTGTTTTCTGTTTTATTTATTTTCTATTTAAATCTTGGACAATATATAATTTTAGTAGGTGTTAGAAATGAATTCTGACAGGTATGATAGAATTTTTTGCATTTGCTCAGCTCCTTATTAAATTTAGATTGCCATGAGAACTGTCATCCTTAATGTCCCACAAATAGAAGTACTCTTTCCTTCATAAGATATTATTACTAATATAATTAATGAAAAATATTCCTATACTTAAAATTTTAAAATTTTATAAATAATCATTAACTTTCATAATTGGACTTTCTTATAGTCTTCTTTAGTTAAGTATATTGACTCTGTATTTTGATTTAACAGGTTAAAATATATGCTATCTTCTCCTATAATTTCATCTGTCCTCACCTTTCCCCCACCCAGGTTCAAGTATATACTCCTCTCTTCTTTAGCTTCATTCTTCTATACTTCCCACCAGTGACTTAGAAATTTGATGATGTAATTATTTATTCGTCACTTGCTTTGTGTTCCACTGAGGGAGAGGGTCTTTGTGCATCCCCAAACCCAACTCAACTGTGTTCATTCTTTCAGAAACGTAAAACATCGCCCATACTTTTCAAGCCCCTATCAGCACACACAGATATTTCCTCATTTTTCCTTTTTTATTCCCACTTCTACCTCTAACTTCTTGTCTCAGTGCTAGTTTCTTTTGAGGGTTAGATTCTTTACAAAAATCCAATTTCCAGGGAATCTATATGCTTCTTAAGATTAAGTTTCCCTATAAATAAGCAAAGAAGACACACAGAAAGGCTTGTGACCATAATCCCGTTAAAATATATTTTTAAAAACCTTACATGCCTAAAATATTCTAATTCTATGCAAACAGTAACATTTCCAAAATATTCTTAATGCTTTTAAATGCTGTCTAACTTAATTATTGGAAAACAACTTTTTAGTAAGTGTACCTTTTTCTTTCCATAGTATCACAAGTAAGAAATTGGATACGGCATTTCCTAGAAAGCTGGGATCATAAGATTTAGGACTGTAAGAAAAATCAGAGATTTTGGTCCATTTTGTGGTTGATGAGACTGAAACCCCAAAGGAAGGGTGTTATGACATGCCCAGAGTCATATAAATAAGATGGCTAAAATTCTCACTCTTGAACCCTAGTCAGTCCTCCTTTCATTATATGCTTCTCTGGATTTAATGATTGCATAGAGGCAGTTGCCATTGAATCAAAACTTTTATTTCACTTCTAAAATGTTTGTTCTTGGGAAAGCATATAATTTAAGGGTCTGGGTTTCATAGATTTATGAGAGGAAAACACCAAAGACTTTGGCTTGGGCATCCTTATTAAGTCCTAATTTAAATAGTAATACAAAGTACTACCTATTTCAACATTTCATGAGTTTTTTACAGGATTTCAATTCTTATGCATATCAACCTCTAGATATATTTGTTTATAGACTTTATAATTTATATTCCAGAAAACATCACACTTTTGTGACCAAATTCTTTGTTTGTAGGTACTTTGTAGTTTATGCCAGTAGGTATAAGTACCAGTAGGTAGTTTGTAATACACTTTAGTAGAAAAGAGCACTAAGTAATCATATGAAGTATTAGTATTATGTAAGACAAGTTCAGACATTCATGTTGGATGATAAGAGTAAAACATTGTAAATTCATGAAGTGATTTTGTTCCTCCTTTTATGAAATGATATTGATGCATCTGTGTTTGATATCGTAGATCACAGTTTATATAGTTCTGTAGACAAATCAGCAGATGTAGAATAATTTCTCTTTGAGTCAGGCAATCATTCAGACATTAACATTACTAAATATTCCCAATTTCCATTTTTATATACAGAAGAATTCTATCGGTAGTATATCTATCTATCTATCTATCTATCTATCTATCTATCTATCTATCTATACATTCTGAAATTTAACCCTTCTCTGACCTTATTCTATGACATATTTTGGAAAAATTGGCTTTCCCAAGGACATGTTAATGAGGAAGGAAAAATATCTGGTTACTATGGAACTAATGATGCACACCATTTCTTCTAATTCAAGCAATCCTGACTTGAGAAGGTTGAAGGTCCAGCAAATATGCTGTTGGTTATGCTCTCTAAAAAAGCAAACCTATATTCCTGGCATATTTCTGGACAGAAGTGAAATTGTTGGATATTATTGAAGGAGGGGAGGAATGAATGGTTAACTCATAACTTGTCTGCATCCAGATATGTGCTACACAGGAAAAAGAGAATGTAGCTGATCTCTTGATTTCAGGAGACTATAATGGTTGCACTAAGGTGGCAATAGCTTGATTTTCTCTTTTCTAAGAATTTCTCTTGAAGCCTATTTGTTTTGTATATTTGGGAGAATGTTTGATTTGGGTTCTTTCCTTCCATGTTTTTCCATTTGATTCCTCCTTTGTTTCCTCAAAGGCTTTAAATCACAACTGTTTTGATCAAGGAGAGCATAGCTTATCCCCCTCTTGAAGCTGCCATGTCACTTGATGTGTCAATCAAAGTATGTCTCCTGTGACACAATCTTTGCTAGGGGCTCCAGATGCTGCCTTTGCTGCAGTCAAAACTCCTACAGGCATAGAAGCAAAATCTTAACCAGACCTTGATCTCCCAAATATCAACACCCAAGGCTGCCACAAGATACTGGGTTGCAGTTCTTTAAAAGAGAAGAAAATCCCAAACTGCAAAAAGAAAAAAAAATGACACAAATTAACCACCTCATCTGGGAAGTCACTGATAAAAAACAATTTCATCATCAGCTCACTTTTTTGAATACTTTACAGTCTATAAAGTCAAGGATTAAATGTACAGAAACTTATATTTAAACACATCCTTCTCCATTGAATACAAAGATAATTCTTGTTGCCCACTACAGTGTGCATTGATCTCATCTTATTCGTTTACCCCAATACAGAAATAATGACGAGTACAGGGATTAAGCCTATGACCCTGAGACCTGTATACTCATGTTCTAACCAGTTGAGTTAGCCAAACACAATGGCAAGCTTAGAAAGCAGGTATTGCATAAACTGTGCTTGCTCTCAGACAATATGAGTTTCAATACTTTGACTCATTTCACTCAAAAACAATAGCAACAACAAAAAACCTCTTACAAAATGCATAAAGATTAGGTTGGCATTTTACAATCACCCTTTGTAGGTATGTTGTATTCTATAAATATAATTATAACTATTTTTTTTTAAAATAAGGATTAATTATGAAATTATTTATTTAAGAACAATTAAAAACCAGATCATCATAATTTTTGTAATCAATATTAACCTACTATGTAATTGCAAATTTTTATTTGGTATAGTTTTTAAATCTGGGTAATATAACTAACTGTTAGAATGCAGCAGTTTCTTAAGATAGCCAAAAAAAGTAAGATTTTTTTTTCATATTCAGTTACCATATTTAGGTAGTTTAAATCATAAATGTATGGAAAAATTGGATAAAAATATTTCCATGCAAGTATGAAATAGATAATGTTTGTATGTAGACTATCAAGCATTATTAAGAATACTAGGAATTTTAATGTCATTATGCTATTTGGTAGAGTGATCTTTGAAAAATATATAAAATCTTTTAAACACCTTTTGGTTGTATTTAAAACAAGAGCATGTAAGCAGTTTCACTTAAAATGTGAGAAGTTTTGAGATTTTTATTCTAATTTGTATGATAATACTAAATTCACATAATTAATATGTTTGTAGTTCTATATGCATATTTATTACACATTTTTCTAATATTATCAGATGTCTTTCCCATTGGACCTTGGTACTTCTAACTTTTAGCCCTAATTTTACTTTGTTTTCTGTGTTAGAATCTGAAAGTCATTCTTTCATTCCTTCTACTTCCACTCTCTGGGACTTTTGAAATAAGTGATTGTTATTCTGCGTTCTTTTCCTTCTATGACTGTGCTCATGGTGTGTGTGTGTGTGTTATACATTTTTGAGGTTGCTGGAGGCCTTATTTTCGTTTCCCTTTAGTGGATCATTACTTTAAAATATGTTAGAATAATGATCAATAATTCTGGTTTTGTAATACTCAAGCCTCTCCAATTATTTTGAGGAATATAATTTTTAAAACAGTGTATATAATGTCTGACATTTTTAAAAGTGGGGGAGGCACAAGTCTTGAGAAGTAAAACAAATAATGAGAGAGCCCTTCAGAAAAATAGGAGTCACTTCTAGTGAGGACTTATTTTTCCCAGTGGCAATGAAATCAATTAGCTTGATGAAGCTATAGTTCATCCCCAAATAAATCCTTGGTGGTTGGTTGACACCATGCCATTCTTTGTCTCATTAAAATGCTTGACAGCTTCAACCTAAGAATGCCAGATTGAATTTAAATAGACCTGAGTTCTAGACCTGGATCTGTCATCTGTAACATGTATGTTCCATGCAGAAAATACTTTCTTCAGCCACTAAACAGCAAGAGATGCAGGTAGTATGATTGGATGATTCCCTTGGGACAAAGTCACAAGCACTTAAAATTTTTCAGTGGAAAAAAAGGACTTTTTCACCTGATTATTGTTTTGGAGGCCATAGTTTTAGAGAAGAAGGCTGGAGAAGCAATGAAAAAAACCTGGAGACAAGCAGACTGGTATTCAAAGGGTTGTCATTTAGAAAAATGATATTTGGCTTATTTTGCCTGGCCTGAAGGGCAGAATTAGCAGCAAAGTGTAGAGAAGTCCAGAGGAGCAGATTGAAACTGGATGGAAAGAGAAACTTAACAATAAGAGCAGTCTCACAGTGGGATGGGTGAGATTGCCTCTTCACCAGGAGGACTTTATGCAGGGGCTGGTGATCTCCTTGACAGCAGTAGTGTCTAGGGATTTTGAGATCAGTACAATATTGACCAGATGGTCTTTTCCTGATTTTTAGATCCTGTGATTAATTAACAAAATAATCTTGGCCAAATAAGTCACTTTACCTCCCTCTGCCTTATTTTTTCAAATAGTAACATGAGGGTATGGGAATAGATGATATTTACAACTTCTTTCAGTTCTAAGATCTTATGATTAATATTTCTGCAGAGCATGAGGCATGCCCAGTAAGTGTAGTAAAGCTTGATATTTTGCATGACTAAGGAATAATTTGAGTATAAATTTAATGACAATAAGTTAATATTTGTTTTCATTAGCACTCTCTTTGCTAAGTAACTCAGAGGGAGAGCTCATATATTGTATGTATAATACTAGTATATCTATATTAGATTTTATAAATATGGTCTTTGTAACCCTGGGCAAGGACATGCGTGACTGAGGCAATTTCAACATTGCAGAAGAGGTGCCAACTTATACTAATAGAGGAAGTTTCCACATATGGGAGTCCTTGATGAAATTGAGGTCCAATTCCTGTGCTTATTATCCCATGTTGTAATTTGTATTTGAGAGACTAGTGGAGAGTACTTTTATATTGATAAAACTCTTCAAAAGGGGCCAGGTGAAATGGAAGAACAAGAAAAATAAGTCTTTGTATAGCCTCCACCATGTTTTTGGGGAACCCTCTAACTACTTCTCCTTATTCAGATGAAATGTTTGAAAGCTTTATTCTCTTCTAAAGATACTGAAGTCAATGGACTGACCTGATAAATCCAAAATGAATTATTTCCATCTATTTTTGATTTGTGCAATTCTTTTTTATTGTATCTTTATTTACTCTGAAGAAAAATAAAATCATAATAAGGCCTTTGGCAAAGTAGGTAAAAAAACCCCAAAAAACAAAAAACAAAAAAACCCCACACCTTATATAAATTTGTCTCCCTTTCCCAAATGACCTAGTTTTTTGTTTTTTTTTATTGTTCAGTTGTTTCAGTCATGTCCAATTTTTTGTGACCCCATTTGGAGATTTCTTGGCAAAGATCCTGAGATAGTTTGCTATTTTCTTTTCTAGATCATTTTACAGATGAGGAAATTGAGGCAAACAGGGTTAAGTGACTTGCCTAGGGTCATATATAGAATATGTGGCTGAGGCCATATTTGAACTTGGAATTTTACGATTAAGACCTAGCACTTTGTCACCTAGCTGCCCAGACCTGGTATAAAATACCAAAAATCCTTAGAATTTTGGCACATAAGTAGCATAGTTAACTGGTCCACTGGATGCTTGATCCTGGTAGACTACTTGTGTTTTTTTTTTTTTTTTTTTTGTGCTATATTCTTTTCTTAGGAAGTACACACACACACACACACACATACACACACACATACACACACACACACTTGCCATTTTACCTTTTTGTCTTTGTATATATGCAATTGAATGTCCTTTGCAAAATTTGTTTCCTTACTTTAACTTCAAGCTGAAGTTTTGAATAATTTTTCTAGATGTGCAAGGACATCAGATTTCAGTGAAATTGAGTAACACTGATCTGTGTGATTCTGTGGTTGTAGTCACTAAAATTATATAAGATACTAGTGGAGATGATTTTCTAATTTTGTATAGAATAGGAGCATCATGAAAAAGATTATATTACTATTTTACCTTATTTGTTGAATATTTATGATTTTCCCTTTTATTGAACATGGCTACTTTAACTTAATGATTCCTATTTTCTGTTCTCCTTCCTCCTATTTTGTCTTTTGCTGTTATGTTTGCTTTCTGAAGCCTGGATATTTCTGTACTTCAAGGATCTATAATTTTATTTGTGTAGCTATATATATATATATATATATATATATATATATATATATATACATATATATATATATATATATACATATTTACTGATGAAGAGCACAACTCTCAGTAAATACTTTACTAGATAGTATCTTGAATTGGTTTAGCTGGAATAAAAATCAATCCTCATTTGTATCCAAGAGTTTGATGATAAAGCTCTCCAAATTTAGAAAGGCTGGTCCTCAGACAATAAAGTCTCGTGCTCAGTAAGACCCACCATAGTTTGTGTTCATTGGCCTAGCTTTCAAGAAAAAGGTAGGGATAAATGTGTTCTGTTTTTTCCTCTGTCAGTCCTTGAGTTATTTTATTTAGGAAAGGTCCTAAAGTAAACAAGTGAAGTAATAGACATATGTTATCTTGGGACTTGGGTCATGTTGAGATTTGGGGTTAAGAGAGAGAACAAAGCTAAGAACCAATGTGTAACCAACCCCAGGAATAATACAGTTAAGTGACTTGCCTAGGGTCATATATAGAATATGTGGCTGAGGCCATATTTGAACTTGGAGTCAGAAATACAGTGTTGAGATTTTAGTCTATTTTGTGTTTTATTTATATTGTTTTGCTAAAAAAATTTATTAATTATATTTCATTTGAGAAACTAGTTATTTGCAGCTAGATGATTCAGTGGATAAAGTGCTTACATCTGAAGTCAGGAAGATTCCTCCTCCTCCTAAATTCAGATCTGGCCTCAGATACTTTCTAACTAGGGAAACTTGGGCAAGTGACTTAACCCTGTCTTCCTCAGTTTCCTCATCTGTAAAATTAGCTGGAAAAAGAAATTGTATCTGTCAAGAAAACAAAGATTTGGACACAACTGAAAAACGACTGAACAATAAAAACAAGAAACATGTGCTCAGTAAAATTATTTTGTAAATGAATAAATTTTTCAATATCTTTAGTTTCATTAAAGTCCAGTAGATGGTTGAGGTGGTCAGTATCCCCCTTCAAGTGATAGATGCCAGATACAGAGTTTTTTGGTTATGGGTCTACTTCTTTATCTTTTAAAAAAGTTCATCTTTTCCTTTTATTCACACTAACTTCATTGTACATAAGGTTCCATCTCTGTGAGATAGTGACAATATTTGTGAAATATTTGAGTTACACTTGGGTAAAAAGACTTAAGGAAGTATGGAGCTTGATCACTGTTATAACTTTCAGCACTATGAGTAGAAGAGCTGCTGAAAGATATGAAGATAATTTGTCACTACAGTATTAAAATTCAAAAATGTATACCCAAAACTTAACCTTTTAATACTACTTTAATAATACTTATCTTAAAAAAAGATACAAGTAAAACTTTAAAGATTACCTTTTTGTTCTTATAATTAAGAAACTGAATACTGAGAGCTTTAAAACTTTTAGCTACTGTAAGTATAATTGTAAAATATTTGGGGGTTGTTGATTTTTTTTTTTTTGTTGTTGTTGTTGATTTTTTTTTCTCCAAAAGATAGTATTTGATGAATTGCTTAGGTGAAAACTTGGAAAGGAAAGGGTTATCTACAAATTGAGAGAGTTTATTATGGCTTAGTGATTTGCTGATTGATTTCATTTGCTGTCAGTTAAGGCTCTCTTAATGTCAGTTTTCTTTGCATAATGCCTTGAAATAAAGACTGATGAAGTTCTTCAGATTGATGCCGCTTACATAAACTGACCCTGATTTGCCCTATTCTGCATGACAATTTAAATGACAGCAGTTAGAGGGAAATATAGCAATGAATATGCAACTCAGGGATTAAAGTAGATTCAATAAATCTTTCAAAAACTAGATCTTGGCATAAAAAAAAATCTTTTATTTTATAGATGTCCAAAATTTTACTAAACAGACCATCATTGTTCCCAATGTATCTGTATTCTTGAAGTAAAGAGAGGACCAGAAAAAATAACATAATCTTAGACACACATATAATATATTTCTATATTATAAATATACATGTGACATAACACATGTATAATATTGTATAGACACACTTAATACATATGTACATATATACATTTTATTTACAGATATATGTATATTATATATAATATGTACATATGACATATGTTTTATCTACATTATACTTATACATTTTATACATATATTCTCTTTTTATTCAAACTTAGAGTTTACACTTAGAACTCTGTCCAAATATATGTCTTTATCCACTGAATTTCTTAAGATTTTTTATAATGTTCCATTTTCTTAACCTTTTTAGGTCCATCCAAGCATTTTGTGTTCTAGTGATAGAGACCTGCTTTCTGTTTCTCTCACATGACAATCCATCTCTCATCTTCTTGCCTGTATTGGCAGTCCTCAGCATTTGGAATCTTGACATCCCTGGCATCTTTCAAGATTCAATTCTTAAGCCACTTTCTAGAGGAAGCCTTGCTGGGCCCTTCACTCACTTGAACCTTTTCCTATAAAGTCTTCAAGTCTTTATGTATCTTGAATGTTCCTTTTTTATTTACAAGTTGTGTTCTACATTAGAATTTTAAGATTCTTGAAAACATGACTTGTTTCCCATATGTTTCCCTTTGTATCCCTAGCACTTAGCACTATAGTTGGGAAATGACATGCACTCAATAATATTTATTTATTGTTTAAATAAGTAGCAGTTTTTCATTCAGTGCTCAAAATTCTTATTGAACCAGATTTTAAAAAGGCAACTTAGAGGATTAATTGCAGATACAATTTCCTGAAAGAGTAATCAAATTACATTTCAGTGTCCTGAGCCTATGGAGCTTCCTAAAGATTAAGGTGTCTTAAAAACTTACATAACTTGTACCCAAGAAAGAGGGGGAACTCTGGTTCTGGTACAGCTTTTTGCCTAGAGGTATATTTAAAAATAAGCATACTCCCAAATAGTCAACAAAAAAAGTCTACAAGAAAATACCCAAGTGTGGAAAAAG
Source organism: Sminthopsis crassicaudata (assembly GCF_048593235.1). Taxonomy (NCBI): domain Eukaryota; kingdom Metazoa; phylum Chordata; class Mammalia; order Dasyuromorphia; family Dasyuridae; genus Sminthopsis; species Sminthopsis crassicaudata. Next base: position 647,311,092 of record NC_133617.1, read on the forward strand.
ACTATTGTTTTTTGCTCATGGCTTGTGTGAGGGGAAATTGTATATAAGTCTGAATGGGGTCTATGACACATGAAAATAAGACAGATATGTTTACCAACATTTTCATTTTCTATATACTTAGTAATATTGCTCACTTCCACAATCTAAATTCTAAAAGATTGTTTTTGACACCATTTAGATCCACATGAAAAAGCTATCACTTGTTAATTAAAACATGCAATTCATGTAAATAAGTAAAATAAAGAATTGAAATATAAAATGCCCCTATGATATATAAATTGTGCTTTTATATTAAATAAAAAGCATTAACTGAAGAAGATGTTATTTTTTATTATTCTGAAGTCTGCTAACTACCAAAGACTTAAGTATTTAAAGAGCAAATTTATCCACTTTTAAATAGAGAGGGGGATGTACCCTGTGTATAAAGTTACCCTTGACAGATGCTATTTCACAATAATTTTTCCTAGGAAAGTTTCTGAAAACCAGTATAATGCCAATTGTCTTATCTTTTTATTATCTTGTTCCTTTGCACTCCTTACTAATACTATTTTGAAAAAAAAAATTGTATCTTAGAGGAATTGGGACTTTTTAAGATTTGTCTATATGTGAGAATATACTTATATACATAAAACTATGAAAAGTGAAAGGTATTTTTCTTGGCATATCTTTGTTGAGAAATTGTTAGGTTTTTGATGTCAAAAATTTGTAAACAGAAAAAATTATAAGTACCAGTATCTTGAAAAATTTTTAATTGTTCTCCCAACATAGAACTTCTTTTTATGTTTTTTCCTTTAATTCTAATAAATTAAAAGTTTATATATATATAAGTATATATAGTATAAGTATAAGGGTTTTTTTCCCTAAAATTAAATTTTATTTTCAATCAGTAAGAATTCCTCTTCTTTTTCTCCTAATTGAATAAAGAAGAAAAATAAAAACCCTGTTACAAACATGTTTAGGCAGGCAAAATAAATTTTATATTGGTCATATTTTTTAAAGATCATTTTGCATATTAGTATTAAGAAGTATATGTTTCATCATTAGTCTTCTGGAATTTTGGTCAGTTGTTATGCTAATCAGAGTTTCTAAGTCTTTTTGAGTTGTTTGACTTCACACTTGTTGTCATCGTATAAATTAGTCTTCCAACTCTGCTGATTTTACTAGGTTTTATCAGAAACTATTATAGTACAGTAGTATTCCATTGCATTTATATACTACAATCCAGTTTATGTTTATGTTATGTTATGTTAACTGGGTTATGTCAACCAGTTGAATGTTTGGTCCCTTATAGTTTTTTTATTCATATGTACCCTTTTATGTTTTTCTTGATGCCTGTGTCCACTTCAAAGTTCTTTGTAGCATTGGTGTTTTCATCATGAATGTTTGGAAATTCTCCACTTCATTAAAACTTTTTTCTGTAGCATTATGCATAATTGTGCTACATAAATCATTCTTGACTTTAAGAGCAATTTTTTTTTTTTTTTTTTTGCCTTACGGAATATTGTATTTCAAGGTCTTTGCACATTTGGTGACTGCTAAATGATATGATCCTAACTGTGATTTCTTTGTACTTGAACTCTTTTTTTCTGACCGCTTGTAGAATTTTTTTTTCTTTGACCAGAAAACTTTGAATTTGGGGTATAATATTAATGGGAGTATGCATTTTGAGATTTCTTTCAGGAGGCGACTACAGAATTCTTAATATTTTTCACTTTGTCTTATTGTTCTAAGAGGCTAGTTTTCTTTTAAGATTTCTTAAAATAGGATATGTAGATTATTTTCTATTTCCCTTTAATTTTTGATGATTCAGAATATTTTTTCATGTGGTTATTTATAAATATATTTATTTTTCATATCCTTCAACCATCTATCTATCTATTAAGGAATGGAGCTCTAATCAGAGAAATTTTTTTTTTTTTTTTTTTTTTTTTTTTTTTTTTTTTTCCTGAGGCTGGGGCCAGTTTCCTGGCAGGGTCACACAGCTAGGAAGTGTTAAGTGTCTGAGACTAGATTTGAACTCGGGTCCTCCTGAATTCAAGGCTGGTGCTCTATCCACTGCGCCACCTAGCTTCCCCCCTAATCAAAGAAATTTAATACAAAGATTTTTTTTCCATTTCAATTTCTTCCCTTTTTATCCTGGATGCATTAATTTTGTCAGTGTAGAAACTTTTCAGTTTCATGAAATTTGAAGTTTTAGCTTTTGTAATTGTTTCTGTTTAGTTAAGAATACAAATCTACTCAGTTTTGGGAGGTATGTCATCTACTTTTTAAATTTTATAATATGAACTTTAAAATATTAAGGTTACACATCTATTTCATTTAAATAGAAAAATTCCATATATTTTATGGAATATAGTGAAAGCTATTGGCTTACACTTTCTGCCACTTTGCTTTCTGCAATTCCTAGCAGGTTTTTGTTTTTTAATCACATAGAAAGTCTTTCCTAAGTTGTAAAGTTCTCTGTTTCAGTTTCCTTGGGGTCTCTGGGAGCAGTTCAGTAATCACCACTAGTGCAGCTAGGGATTAAAGTCCAAATCCTTTATTATCTCTTTCAAAGTCTTCTCTCCTTTCCTGGGGCCTGGTTAGCTTTCTTATAGTCCAGATCCTTTATTATTTTCTTCCTGGGGCTGCAGCTTTCTGAAGAGCATTTCAGTCTGGCCTTGGTCTTAGTGGGAAGAGTAGGAGTTCAGGCCAGCCACCAGGAAGATTGAAGATTGAATTGAATTTCTCCCTTTGGTTCTAAGAGCTTAAACTCCTGCCGCCAGTCCTCTGCCTTCTTTCAGAATAAATCCTGGCTGAGGCTCCTAGTTTATATGCTGTACACTGAGTATAAACCAATCATTGTATCACTAGGAAACCATTATTTGTTGTAGGATTAAATCAATGCTAAACTAGATTTAATCATTGTCTTCTCAATCCACTTAGTACCTTATTTCAAGTTCTGGCCCATAACACTAAGTAATTTATGTTTTCTGATATATCTAAAATTAGATGATTAAATTCAATTGTATCTGAATCTCCTTTATCTTTTCTGTTCCATTAATTCACCTTTCTATTTTGTAACCTATACTGGATGTTTTTTTTTTTTTAATAACTTCTGTTTTCTAAAATGGTCTAAAGTCTAGAAATTCTATTCATCTTTATCCTCATTTCTTTTCATTATTTCCTATATAATTTAGATCTTTTATTTTTCTAAATAGATTTTATAATTTTTTTATCAAGTTGTATAAAGTATCTTTGATAATTTGATTTCTATAACATTAAAAATATGAATTAACTTTAGTAGAATTGTTATTTTTAATCATATTCACATGGCCCAATCCTAAACTCTGAATATCTCTCAAGCTATTGAAGTTATTTATTGCTTTACGGAACACTTTGTAATTGAATCTGCACAGGTCTTTTGTAATTTTTAGCAAATTAATCCCCAACTCTTTTATGCATTTTGTAGTTATTTGGAAGGGATTTTTCTTCCTATTATTACCTCTTACACTTTGTTATTATGAAGAAATACATATATATATATATATATATATATATATATATATATATATATTTTTTTTGTACCATGCAACTTTGTTAAAGATATTAATGGTTTTATTTAGTATTTTTTGAAAAGAGAAATGGCAAACTACTCCAGTATCTTTGCCAAGAAAACCCCAAATAGTATCATGAAGAGTGGGTTTTGCTTGGAAAACAACTGAACAACAGCTTTTTATCTTTGGTGATTCCCTAGGATTTTCCAAGTAAAACATTGAATAATCATCGAATTAGCATGGAGATTTTTACATAGACACGGACACATAGACACATACATACCTTCTTTATCTATGTTTATGTCTTTAATTTCTTTCTCTTTTTTGATTGCTATTGTTAGCATTTCTAGAACTATACCAAGTAATTGTGGAGAGAATGACCATCTTTACTCATATTTATTGGAATAGCTTCTAGTGTATTCTCATTGCATATGAAGTTTGTTTTAGATTTTTATGGTTTAAAAAAAGACTATGCCTATACTTTGTAGTGTTAGGTTCATGTCTCAACCCATGCCCTTATAATACTTGAACTTTCATTCAAATTCACTTTATTCTGGAAGCATTTTAATGGGAATTCAGGCCAGTCTTAGATGTCTTTTTTGGGAGATTGGTTCTATCCTTTCAACCCAGTAGGAATTGACTAAGGGTATATAGTGTTCTGGGTTTTGGTTAATAAGTGGTAAGAGTGCAAGAAGAGGGACAGAAAATGGAGAAAGCATGGTGAAAGATTAATACCTGCAGATATATTTGTGATTAGTGATAAGATCAATAGAATTGTATTCTTAGAATTAGAAATCATTTAATTGAGGATCCTCATTTTACAGATAAAAAAATAAAAGAAATCTTGAGTGATTTACTAAAGTCACAAAAATATTAACTGTTAAGCCCTGATCATGAATCTAGGTCCTTTCCCAACTTAGTGCAATTTTACTTTTCAGATTTTGAACCAGAAGTACATAGTTAATTAACATCCTGAAAATTTATTTTCCCTGAGGTATTTAGATATATCAGAAGAAGCTTAAATTTTTGATATGATACAAGTATCATATTCCCTTCTTGAGAAACTAAAACATTATGCAAATAGTTAAGAAATAAAGTCCTATTTAAAAAAAAAAAAAAACTTTGAGGGTAAATTGTCATTCACTAAATAGTTACATCTAAGGTATATGTGATAAAGGAATTTGGTTTTCATGTGATTTATTTTAAAATATAGCCATTTATAATAATGGCTTCTTCAGTATGTTAAGAATGAATATGAAATATCTACTTCCTCAGGTCTGAGGTTGATTACTCCTTTTGGGTAGTACCTTCTTCATCATAAAGAGATCATTTGTAAATAGGAAGATGAGCTTTTGATGGAGACAAAGCAACTTTTTCACTTTGATATTATGAGAAATAGTATGAATTAATGCACAGAGTACTGAATGTGGAGGTAGGAAACCTGGTTTTAAATCTCAATTTTGTTATTGTTCAGTCTTTTCAGTCATGTCTGACTGTTAGTGACCCTATTTGGAGTTTTCTTCGCAAAGATACCATAGTGGTTTGCCATTTCTTTCTCCAGCTCATTTTACAGGTGAGGAAATTGAGGCAAATATGGTTAAGTGACTTGCCCAGGGTCACATAGATTATATCTGAGGGCAAATTAGAACTCAAGAAGGTGAGTCATCTTGACTCCAGCCCTAGAGCTCTATCTAGTTGTCCTGAATCTCACTTTAGCCTCTTACTAATAGTTTAATCATAGACAAGTTACTTAAGCTTAGTTTCCTCATCTGTAAAATATGGGTAATTTTAGTTGTAGTATTTATAAGATCATTGAGAAATAAGCTCTGTATAAACCCAAAAGCATGATATGAAAGTAAATTACTAATTATATATTTTTAGATGTTGATTTCTACACACTTTTCTTTGAAAAGCTCACGAGATTGTTTTGGAGATACTATTCTTGTATATTTATTTGATAAATGATATATTCTCTATTAAGAATAACACTTAGGCATATCAATTTATATATACAATGAATTTGCATATATTAGTTTATTTGACTTGATTTAAACTGTATCAAATAGTTTTTAAGTTAATTCTTGTTAAACTTGGCTGATAAAGAGACAACCAGATCTGTTAAGGCCTTTGTTGCCATGAGATTTCTGTCTCAAATCAGTTGCTTAGCATTTCATGTTATGCAGCTTGTCACATGATACTTTCCCATGAAGTTGATTTATTTTGACCAAATATATAAATGTCAGAAAGATAATTAAACTCTTGTATAAGTTTATACTTTCAAATGAAATGATTGTCAATTATTAACATGACATCTTCTCAATATTAATATGACTTAATAAATTGGCCAGAGTAGAGCTAGAGATAAATGATTAAGATAAATTCTACAATCCAAAGAAACTTCAGATAAATATATGTATCATAGGATTAAGAGGTAGAAGAGAGCACATAGGTCACCTAGTCTAACTAGTTCATTTTATAGAATTACTTTCCCATATTATAAATAAGTGAATTTTCTAAAAAGTTAGTGAGTTTTAATACAGTTCACTATTGCAAGTCTCTAAAATTTAAGAATCTATTAACGACTTGATATATTGAGAGCTTTCATATAAATGAAATACATTTTAAGGTGCTTGAAAATTTTTTATTCATTATGGGTTGTATCAGTTTCCCGATAGAACATGATATGTAATAATAAGAATAGCAATAATAATACATTTTAAAGCAGAGGTGTCAGACAGGAAGCCTGTAAGCCATGTGTGGCCCACAACACTTTTGAGTGTAATTGGGAATCAGATTAAAATAAAATTGGGAAATGTTTAACAAAATAAATAAAAATATAATAACACATAGATAATATTAATGTTATTTTAGTGACTTCTATTTCTTTTTCTTTCTTTTTTTTTTTTTCCTGAGGCTGGGGTTAAGTGACTTGCCCAGGGTCACATTAACAAAATAAATAAAAATATAATAACACATAGATAATATTAATGTTATTTTAGTGACTTCTATTTCTTTTTCTTTCTTTTTTTTTTCCCTGAGGCTGGGGTTAAGTGACTTGCCCAGGGTCACACAGCTAGGAAGTGTTAAGTGTCTGAGACCAGATTTGAACTTGGGTCCTCCTGAATTCAAGGCTGGTGCTTTATCCACTACACCACCTAGCTGCCTCCGATTTCTATTTCTTTTGAGTTTGACACTATAGTGTTACAGTTTACAAAGTATTTTAAATGGTATCTTATTAGAGTTTCATCTTACAACAGCCATGAAAAGTCAGTACTGTAAGTATGTTATCCCCATTGTACATATAAGCAAAGTGAGGCGCAGAAAAGTTAAGTGTCTTGCACATAGTCACATAGCTAATAAATATTAGAAGCAGGATACGTAAGTATGTATCTTATGACTCTGAGAGTCTGTGTATGATGGCATGCTGCTTTAAGCTTATGATAATTGGGATGTGAAGTAGCAAGAAAAACATTATACAATTAAAATACTAACAATTCAATGAAATGCAATTCACTGTCAGAATTAAAATTATACATATCAGTAATTACCAAATGCATAAAAGCTTTTTAAAAGTCTAGTTTAAGTAATGTAGGAGTAGATTCCTTTTATTTTAAGACCAAGGACAGTATTTTTCATGATCCCAGTATCACATAAATACTTTTTATGTCATTTACATGTAAATCTGTAACTTTATGTATTAGATTTCACCAAAATACATTAATAATTTCAAAACACATACTCATCTGAAGAATTTTATTAGTCACTTTTTGTTTCAAAATGAAATTTGTACCACAAACATAATTTTCTCTCCAAGGTTACAAATAATTTTAGAATCATCAAATCCAACCGTCCTTTTATTAAACTTTATCATCCTTGGAATTTTTGTTAATTCTGCTTCTATCAAGCTTACCTTTCTAGTCTATCTTCTGTGTCAATTCTCATGGTCTCTGTCCTCATTCAGGTTCTTGTTCCTCTTGACTGAGCTATTAGAACAGCTTTCTGACCCCCCCGCCTTGAATTCTTCCTTTATTCAACTGCCAACAAAATCTTCCTGGTTCTGTGTCACTCGCCTGCTCTCAACCCTTCAGTGACTCCCTATTGGATCAAATGCAAACTCCTTAGACTGACATTTAATCTAACTCCAAAATCTGCCCCCAATTTACTGTTCTATCTAATCTATTTCACTTTTTTTTTTCTGACATATGCTCTAAATTAAATTCAGGGAGAACTTATTAAGCACCTGCTATGTACAAGGTTTAGTGCTGAGGAAAGAAAGACCATTTACATCACTTGAGATTGTGAAAAGTCTTGCTCTCTTATACAAACCCCAGAAATATCTGAAAAGGGAAACAGAGAAAAGGATGGTAAATAGAAGTATGCTTTCCAGAACTACACAAAAAGAAACTGACAGAGACTAGGTTGGGGTTATAGTAGGGAAGTTAGTGTTAGCTTTGGTAAATAACTCTAAAGCTGCTGACACTCTGAACCCAAGGGTGTTTGGGGGAGGGGGAAGGATGAGTTTTCAAACAGCAGGGTGCTGGAGTGATCTCTACTCAGCTTGAATAGGGTTGATTATTAAATTTTCAGTGTGAACATTTACAACTCAGAAATTGGCAATTTCTACAAATCAGGGCTTGATTTATTGTTTCATTGATTATCTAGACTTTAGAAAACTAATACTGCATATTTAAATTTAAAAGTGTGTAACATACAGAAGATCCTGGTTGTTAAATATTTGTCAGCATCCTTCTATATTGCTTGAGCTCAGCAGAAGTATAGAAGAAGGCTTAGGGAAGGCTAAAAAGTAGACGTAACTCTTATTTCTATAGTGCCGTCAGAATTGCAACATGCTATATGTCCTCTATCTCATTTGATCTTCACAGCACTTCTTGTGAGCCCATGTGGCTTGCAGTAATCAGGGACCAAAGTCATACCTTAGTATTAGCCTATTAGTACAGAAGCAAGGTACACACTCATTCCTCACAAGTCACTGTTCAGAAAGACAAGACTTGACCATTCATTCCTTGGAACACTTAAGAACCACATCAGACTCAACTCATCAGTGGGTTGCCCACACAGTGATCCTTTCAGGAAGTAGTTTCTGAAGGGAATAAATAAAGAACAAAAAGTAACATAGAACAGGAAATAGAAAATTGTATCCAATAAGTGAACTTCCTGGAAAATCGAGTGGAAAACAGAAGTCATTGATTTTATGAGACAAAGCCAAGAGCATGAAAAGATATAAGAAAATGTAAGCTATTTAAGTAATTATAAAAAAAAAAAAAAACCATATCCAAATCTGGTAGAACCAGAAAGCAACCTCCTAAAAATTCCAAATTGAAAATGCCCATAAATATTGTAGATTAAAAAACAGAACTTCCAAGATAAGCAGGAAAATACTATAAGAAGCCAGAAAATACCAAGAAACTACAATAAAGATGACACAGTATAAGACTATGGATTAAATGAATCGTTTGATATATGATGGTCAAAAATTAATTGCTATCGGGAAGTTCAATGAAATAATAGAATATAAAAGAAATACATACAAAAATTTCTTTATATTATAATAGCTAGCATATATATGGTGCTTCAAGGTTTACAAATCATTTTACAAATATTATTTCATTTTTATCTTTACAACCACCCCGGGAAATAGATGCTATCATTATCACCTGCTCCATTACCCATGGGGAAATAGGGTCCTACAGCTAGGAGCAGTATTTAAATTCAAGTCATCCATCCTGACTTCAGTTTTACCCCTATAACCACTGTTTCACTTTACTGTCTCTCTCTTACCTATGTATCTAGGAGAGATACTGTAGAATGTACAAACGTCTAGCTACCAAGACATGGACAAATTTTATTAATACAACTATAAAGCATTCCTAACCCAAACAGATTTAAATAATGGAAAATATATTAATTGCTCATGGTTGGATTATACCAATAAAATAAAAACAACAACACTACCTAAATTAATTCACTTATTATGTAAATATTTTATAAGTATCTATTATGTACCAGGGATATTAAGCATTGAGTATACAAAGAAATGGGGAGGAAATTTTTCTACACTCAAGGAACTCACATATATAATGTGATTTGCCCTACCAATTAAACTACCAAAGAATTACATTATAGAGCTAAAAAAATAAATCTAATGAAGAGTAACAACTGGCCAAAAATTTAAGGGAAATAATAAAAAGAAGTAGGAAAAAGGCCCTCCCCCCCAAAAAAAAACAAAGAAAAAAATAGCATCATTGAATCATATATATGTGTGTGTGTGTGTGTGTGTGTATGTGTGTATGTAGATAGATAGATATAGATATAGATATGTATAGATATATAGATATGGATATGGATATTCAGAAAATGATACAAACAAATAGAATGGTTTTGGAATTAATATGTTAAATTTGAAATTATACTTTAAAAGGTCAAATAATATGCAATGGAGAGTCATAGTTCCATATATAGTCCTCTTTTACTGTTCTTTGTAGGGACAGACGTTCATTCTTGTTGATATTTTTTAAGTTCATCAAAATTAAAAGGATAGAAAAGTGACCAAGCATAAGTTCTTGAAGGAGGTTATATTCTACTGGGAAATACATTTAAACATATAAATAAATATAATATTAGAGGAGAGAGCCAAAACTAATAATTAGATGGATCATAAAATTCTTCCTGTAGAACAGAGGTTCTTAATCTGTAATCTGTGTGTGTGTGTGTGTGTGTGTGTGTGCGCGCACGCATGCGTGCGTGCTATAGATCTCAATCAGATGAAGCCTATAGATCCAGAAAAAAATCAATCGCTCACCAAGCATTTATTAACTATTACTTTGTGTTGGACACTGCAAAGCCCTGGAGAGGTGGTGGGTGGTGGTGGTGGAGAGGATAAATTTCTAAGGGAGAAGTCAATATACAAAAGTATATATAGGGTGTGTGTATACACACACACACACACACACACACACACACACATATGTATAAAGGTATATATAGGGCTAAATGAATGTAATCTCAGGTAAAATACTAGCATTAATGTTTTTAAATGCATGTAATATATATTGTTACAGAAAAATCAGTTTTTAAAAAATAGTTATCAAAATTTTTTGAAACTGTTATTAATTATATATAAATGAACCTAATAACCACATTAATTTATAAGAAATAGCATAAATTATATTTTGAGATATTTGTAACAACTACCCTGTTACATTTAAATATGATTTCTGTTTTTGACAAAGTTATAAATATCGATAATAATATTGATCATTTTTGTCAGCATTCATAATAAAATGGGATCAGCAGAGGATAGAGTGCTGGAAGTTAACAAAACCTGAGTTCAGATCTGGCCTCAGATATTTACTAGCTGTGTAACAAACGAAGTCACTTAATCTGTTTTTGCCTTGGTTTTCTCCTATATAGTAATACCAAACTAGGATGTTATCAGAACTAAATGAGATAATTTATGTAAAATGATTTGCAAAACTTCAAGTGCTACATAAATGCTAGTTAGCTATTATTCATGGACTCCATCAACTATGGATTACCCTGTTGTAGAAGCTAGTAGCTGAGCTAAAACTCTAGGAGATGGAAGTAATGAGCGAGTGCAATCTAGACATGGGACTAGAAAATGAAATGTTTATTTTGGATAAGTGGGATTCATTTATATAAATATTAGAATATGTGAAGAACAGTAATGTAAAATATCTGGAAAGGTATCCTGGAGCCAAAGTGTTAGGAGCTTTAAAAGCCAAGCTGAAGAGTTTGTATTTTTTCTTCTTAATAGAGAGTCACTGAAGATTCTTAAACATGGGAGATAATTTAGACTTGCTAAATTATTTTTACAGCTTCATAGAGGTTATATTTGAAATGGGAAATTGGAAGCAGGGAGACCAATTAAGTGTCTATTATAGCAGTCCATCTGAAGGATGATAAGAAGCTAAACTAGGTTGAAATTTTTAGAGTCAGGAAAAGCAAAGGCATACAAGAGGTTTATGAAAGTAGATTTGACAAGTTGTAGCAACTGTTCACAGAAGTGAGAGTGAAAAAGTCTTGAAGATGTCTGTGAGGTTGCAGTTTTAAGTGACTAGAAGAATGGTGGTCTTAAAAAAATCAGTAAGTCTGGATGAAAAGCTTTAAGAAGAGAATAATGAATTCTGATGTTGAATTTGAGATGCCTAATGGACCTTCAAGAGTCCTAAAGACATCTGTTGGTAATGTAGAGCTTAGGAGAGAGGTAATGAGAAATGATGACAATTTAAGGAGGTACTTTTTAAAAAAAAGCCTACAGAGTGAATTCGTAACTATTCACTTATTTTATCATATTTGCCCATATCTTCTATACCCATGCCTAGAATTTTCAGTGTCTATATTTCTACTTGTTGAAATCCATCTCTTTTTTCAGTGCTCAGCTCCAATCTACTTTCTCATGAAGTATGCGGATTCTTCATTAAATCCTTTTATATTGTTAAGTACCGACTTAGCACTTAGTAAGAACCTAATATCTCATTATCTCATTAGCACTTAGTAAGAACCTAATATCTCATTATCTCATTAGCACTTAGTAAAAATCTAACAGTTTTATATTTATTTGGATGTATATTTTACTACCTCTCACCCCAATCCTCCTATTCTAAGGAGAATGTGAGCTACTTAAATGCCTGTATGAATCTTTTTTTGATTTTCTCAGCAGTAGCACTGAACTATGTCTATGGTACACAAAAATACTTTAATGCATCTATTATCTCATCAATGTGGATGTTTCCTCCAAAGATGTCACAATAATTTCATGCCTTCCCATACTAAGTAGCTCTTGTTATGTGGCCTCATGTGAATTTGCCATGGGAAGTCTATCCCATATGAGAAGACTTTATAAGTTTCCCCTGTTATCACATGGATGCCATTGAAATGCTTGGGTTGTCCATCTATTCTTAGCCTTTGACAAATGATCAACTCATTTTTTATATTAATCATACATTTTCTTGATAATGTCCTTTGTTCTAATTCTTCGAAGTTCCTTCTCTAGACTAATGATATCCATCATGTATCTCTTCATTGCTTTTTGTATACTTTTCTCCCCCCCCCCTTTTTTTTTTTCAGAGTCCATAGTGTTCCATGACATTCAGCCAGGCAACACTGGAAGAATAATGATATTTTAAAAAAGATTAGCTTTTATTTCTAGGGAATTTTGGAGGTCATTAAAAGAGCTTTGTAATATCCTGAAGCCACTTTAGCTTGCTATCCTCCCTCTGATTAATTCTGGACCTATTGTCTGTCTGTAAGTCATAATCTAACTGTATATTATTCCCTTTAAAAATTTTTTTTATCATTAACACAAAACTGACCAACAAACACAAATATCTCAGTATAAAAGAACTGAGAATTGAATTATATGTGAAATTGTGAATGTGCTTTACTCATAGTTTTTTAAAGTATAAATTCAGTTTAAGAAAGTAGTAACAAAATTGTTTTCTTTTGTTTATTTAAAAACACTTTAATTGTGCTCTTTCTTTACAAATTTTTTTGAATCTGTATTACTTTATACCAACTAGTTTCTCCCACTCCCTTCAAACTGAGGTGGTACTTTATAATAAAGTATGGTCTAACAAAGCAGATATGTTAGACATAACTGAAAATGTATATTTCGTTTTATATTAACCTCTTTGTCAAAAAACAGGAGGTCTTTATCCTCAGTCTTTTAAAGTTATGATTGACCACTGCTTTTTGTAGATTCTGAAGTCCTTTGAATCTTTTTCATATTGTTGCCATACTATAAGTTGTGTTTCCATTCTGTTTATTTCATTTTACGATGGTTTCATTGAAATCTTCCCAAGTTTTTTTTTTTGACTCTAGAATTTTGTCTTGCCTTGGTTTATTAATTTTATAGAGTATATTTATATGCTATAGCTAAAGAGGATCTATTTTGTTTCCTGTTCTTTGACATAATAAAAAATGAAGCTTAAAAAAGTGTGAGAGTGTATGTGTCTATGTAAATGTGTATGTTTATGTGTGTATATGTATGTATATGTTTCTGTATATGTTATTATGTGTATATGTGTATATATATATATATATATATATATATACATATATATATATATATATATATGTTTGTGTATGTGTGTACATGTATGCGTTCTTTACCTTAGTCTTTGACCTTCCCAGCAAATATGCTGACTTGTAGCATTGCTGGTTAATTTTCTTTTCTTTCTTTCTTTTTTTTATTTTATTTAGAATTTTTTTTTCACAGTATATATGCATGAGTAATTTTTTTATAATATTATCCCTTGTATTCATTTTTCCAAATTATCCCCCCCCTCCATTCCCTCCCCCCGATGACAGGCAATCCCATACATTTTACATGTGTTACAATAAAACCTAGATACAGTATATGTGTATAAATACCATTTTCTTGTTGCACATTAAGTATTAGCTTCCGAAGGTATAAGTAACCTGGGTAGATAGACAGTAGTGCTAACAATTTACATTCACTTCCCAGTGTTCCATCTCTGGGTGTAGTTATTTCTGTCCATCATTGATCAACTGGAAGTGAGTTGGATCTTCTTTATGTTGAAGATATCCACTTCCATCAGAATACATCTTCATACAGCATTGAAGTGTACAGCGATCTTCTGCTTCTATTCATTTCACTCAGCATCAGTTGATGTAAGTCTCTCCAAGCCTCTCTGTATTCCTCCTGCTGGTCATTTCTTACAGAACAATAGTATTCCATAACCTTCATATAGCTGGTTAATTTTCAATAGCTTTATAATTGCCTTAGTCTATTCCACTCCATCTTTGCCCTTAATAAGGTCTGACAACATTACTTTCATACTTAGTAAATTCTAGAAGTTCTATTTACCTCTGAGTTCAAATATAAACTCCTCTGATATTCAAAACTCTGTACCACCTGGCCCCTTACTACTTTTCTAATCTTCTTACATCCTTCTCCCCACCATGCATTCTATGATACAGCCATACTCACCTCCTTGCTCTTCTGCTCATAAGGTGTTCCATAATGTTTCTAAGCCTTAGCATTGGCTGTTAGTTAACTCTCCTTCACTCCACTTCCTGGCATTCTTGCTTGCTTTCAAGAATCAGCTCAAGTACTGCCTTTTGCTGGAGATATCTGCTAATCCTCTCAACTACACTGCTGTCCTCTCTATCTTGTGTCTCTGTACTGCCAAGAGGTAACATGATTGAGTGGAGAGAGATCTAGCTCTGGAGTCAGAGGACAGAGGCTCGAAACTCACCTTTAAAATGCCTACTGCCTCTCAGACCATGGGCAAGTTGTTTAATTAGATGGCTTCTGAAGTCTCTGATAGTTTTATGACCCTAGGAACTTATGAGTACATAGTCTATCTCTGCTGTTAGAATGAAAACTCTTTGAGAGTAACTAGCCTGGTGCTCAGTATATACTGGCATATATAATGAGCATATATGCTCATTGCTACAGTCTAGAGGCTTTTTAATATGGTTCTAAATTTCTTTCCAGAGTGATTAGAATAATTCATAGTTCAATGAATAGTGTGTTGGTATGTCTGTCTTCATAGGAAGGTTCTGCCAATATTGGTCTTTTTCTGCATTTGCCATCTTTGCCATTATGATGGGTCTAAGGTGGAATGTTATTGTTTTATTTTTGAGAGAGAGGAGAGAGAGAAATAGAGAAAGAAGGGGGGAGATAATATATTTGAACTGTTTTGCCCACTTTAATGTTAACTATTATTAGGACATCTAATAGATAGTAGGTGTTAATGACTTCTTTTAGTTATGTTTATGATTTCTCTAGCCTTTTGGGTCCGCAGTTTATCTTTTGTCTAATCTTCAAGATTTCTTTTATATTTTTTGGAACATTTTTTAATTTTAAATATTTCACACTAAGTTCATTAATCTATTTTGTCTCATGTGTTCTCAGAGAATTTTTTTTTCTGCTTTAGCTGGAAAAGTGGTTTAGTTTACAGGAAATTTTTTTTTGTCTCATTATTAGAATCTTTTTGCACTCCCCCCCCCCCATAATTTAGCGTATCCTGAATTTATTCTTTGGCTTTATTGTTATTGGAGATATCATTCTCTAATAAATATTTTGGTCTATGTTTTGCTTATTTCCCCTATTTTTAATTAATCATTATTTTTATATTATGATATATGAATCACACATTTAATATTTCTGATTTTAAAAATTATTTATAATTTTTCTATGTCCTATATATTATTTTATTTTTTCAAATGTAGCAAATTTGCCAAGAAATATATATATATGTATATATATATATTTTTTTTTTACCATTAAGTCATTACACATACTTGCTATATTGCTGATCTTTATTCTAAGCCTCAGAGATACAAAGAAGATCAAAAACAATATCTGCTTTCAAGGAGTTCATATTGTAGTAATGAAGGACAACTTATATTGAAAATAAGTACAGAGTAGATGGAAAGTAACTTTAGAGAAGATAGTACTAGCAGCTGAAGGAGACCAGACAGGGGAGAATGGAAGGAATTTAGGCTAAGGATTAAAGGAAGTCAGGGAGTTTTAGAAGCTCAGTGAGTTCCCAAGATTGGGAAGAGAATCAGTACAAAAACACAGATCTTCATTGTGTGTGAGAAACACTAACTAGCTCATGTGCACAGAGAGAATAATTGCATCCATGTTAACTGATGAGATACTACAGAAAAGGGGAAGAGAAGGTGGAACCAAGATGATAAAGAGAAACCTTGGACTTATCTGAGTTTTTCCCTCATATTACTTCAAAGACTTTTAAATAATATCCTGTGCTGGAGTGGCAGATTCCACAAAAAGGATGGGGTGAAACAGTTTCTTAGCCCAAGACCCCTAAGAAGTTTAGCAGTAAAGGTTTGTAGCATGGGATGAGAGTATAGAGCACAGCTCATATACCAGGCCCCAGCAAAACAGGAGCAGAACTTGAGAATGAATGAATCAGAAACTGTAGCAGCTACTTCCAAAGCTCTCGCTTCACAGATGGAAAGGGGATTGAAAAACTGATCAGAAAGAGATTATAGGGATCTCTTTGCTAGTACTGGGGTAGAATTCTGTTTCTTTACCCATACTCAGATCCAGGTTGTAGTTCTGGGTAGCAATCCCAGGGCAAGGAGAAGCACTAGCACATTAGATCTTGTAGCATCAGTTGCAGGGAACTTCTCACAGTTCTAGGGCAGAAAAGAGTGCTTGTGGTCACTCACAGACCAGAGAACAGACCCTCTCCTTACAAATAAGATCAAAACACAAACTAAAAAGAAGACAACAAAATCAAAATTCCTATATCCAAAGCCTCTAAGAAAAATATGAATTGGTCGTCAGCCATGGAAGAGGCCCAAATGGATTTTAAAAACCAACTAAGAGAAGTAGAAAAATTGGGAAGAGAACTTTGAGTGATGCAAGAAAATCATGAAAAAAGTGTTAACAGCTTGGTAAAGAAAACAAACACACACATATACATATAAAAATTGAAGAAAATGACACTTTTAGAAAATGGTAAAAGAGACACAAAAATCCAATGAGGAGAAGAATGCCTCAAAAAGCAGAATTGGCCAAATGGAAAAGGAGAAGTACAAAAGCTTACTGAAGAAATAATTCCTTAAACATTAGAATTGAGCAAATGGAAGCTAATGACACTCTGAACCATCAAGAAACAATAAAACAAAAAAGAAAATGTAAACTATCTTATTAGAAAAGCAACTGTTTTGGAAAATAGATCCAGGAGAAATAATTTCAAAATTATTGAACTTTTAAAAGCCATGATCAATAAAAGAATGTAGACATCATCTTTCAAGAAATTATCAAGGAAAACCCTCATCTAGAACAAGAGGGTAAAAAAAACTGGAAAATGAACGAATGTCCATCAATTGGAGAATGGTTGGGTAAATTATGGTATATGAATGTTATGGAATATTATTGTTCTGTAAGAAATGACAAACAGGAGGAATACAGAGAGGCTTGGAGAGACTTACATCAACTGATGCTGAGTGAAACGAGCAGAACTAGGAGATCATTATACACTTCAACAATGATACTGTATGAGGATGCATTCTGATGGAAGTAGTTATCTTCAACTTAGAGAAGAGCTAATCCAATTCCAATTGATCAATGATGGACAGAATCAGCTACACCCGGAAAAGGAACACTGGGAATTGAGTGTTAACTGTGAGCATTTTTTTGTTTTTGTTTTTCTTCCCAGATTATTTTTACCTTCCGAATACAATTCTTCCTTTTCAACAACAATAACAACAAAATTCTGTTCTGCACATATATATTGTACCTAGGATATACTATAAAATATTTAATATGTATGGGAATGGCTGCCATCTAGGAGAGGGGGTGGAGGGAAGGAGGGGAAAAATTCAGAACAGAAGGGAGTACAAGGAATAATGTTGTAAAAAAAATTACCTATCCATATGTACTGTCAAAAATGTTATAATTATAAAATTAATAAAAAAAAGATTCTGGATTTCCTTTTCTAGTTAGTTGACTTTTTTTTTTTAAATAATCTTATTTTTCTCAGATTGTTCTGATTCTTTAAACTTTTTTTTTCAATCTCATTTTATTTTTAAAGTCTGTTTAATTTTTCTATAAATTCTTTTTTTAGGGCAAGTATTAGTATTTGGGGTAGGAGAAGGTGTTTTGTTTGTTTTTTTTGCTTCAGTATCATCTTGAACTCCTTTCCCTTTTCCAACAATTGCTGAATATTGTTGGATTCTTTCTCCTTTGCCTGCTCATTTTAAAAAATAGTAGTTATTGTAATCATCTCTAGTTCTTGAATAGTGGTTCTGGCCTAGATCCTCCTTCACTTCTCCCTTCTGACCTGGACCATAACCGAGAACTCTGCTCTCTTGTAAGAAAGAGCCTGCAGCCAGCAGCATCTGCCCCACTGTTTCTGTACCCACCAGGAGTGTTCTGGCTCCTTCTCACCTAGGATTGAGTCTCAGCTGCACAGGTGAGCCTGGTATCTCTTGTCAGCAGAAGTTCCCTCAACCTTCCCCCCCCACCGCCCCCAGACATCCAGTTCCCCACACTGTCCAGGAGGTAAAATTCCTGGGGCAGGGCCCAGGCTGCCTCCCCAACCAGCTAAAGCTAGGGCTCACCCCTTGCTATTTCAGCAGAACTAACCTGGAGCCATTTACACTTCCCATGGGTCAGACCTCCAGACCAAACATCTGGCCTTGTATCTTTTCTCAGATCTTCTCCAGTCGTTGTCCTAAGAGGACCACTCTTGTATCCCAATCTGGTTTATTTTTCCTATTCTACATTGACCTTAAGGCGCAATTTTGTCTGTTTGTTAGGGAAATCTGGAGAGCTTGGAATTTTATGACCTGCTCTGCCATCTTCCCACATTCTTCTTTTGCATAGACTTTTCTTAGAGAAGATAATTTCCTACTATGTTCATTTCCCAGATGAAACATATTACCTGTTCATTATAGACATGGGAATGTTCTTAAATCAGTTTTTTCTTTTTCCTTCTTTCACCCTTCCCTATTATTTTATCTTATTCTTCCATAGTCTTCACTCTTATTGAAAGACTCAAGGAATATTCTTCAGTGCTTGACTATAAGTGTGCATCACTTACTCTTCTTTAGGTACTACTCTCCCTTCTCTCCATTTATATTTTCCCATTCCTATAGTCATTGGCTTTAGCCCATAGAGTTTTATAAAATTCCTTTCCTTCTAATGCTTTCAGTTTAAGACCTTAGCCTCTTAGGTTCTTTTAAAAAAATTGTCCCTTAATCCTTCTTATTTTACCCCAGAGATAAATTTCTCTTTTTTATAATAATGCACGAA
Source organism: Sminthopsis crassicaudata (assembly GCF_048593235.1). Lineage (NCBI taxonomy): Eukaryota > Metazoa > Chordata > Mammalia > Dasyuromorphia > Dasyuridae > Sminthopsis > Sminthopsis crassicaudata. Next base: position 647,330,430 of record NC_133617.1, read on the forward strand.
CTTGAGAGTATTGATTTTTATTACTTCATCATATTTTTATTTATTTACCTTTCTTGTATCTTTGTAGGTTAGAATATTTACAAGCTAATACTATGTTCATTTTTTTTTCCTTTCAAGGATGCCTCAAATGCCTCTTTTTTTTTTTTTTTCAAATGTTTATCTTTTTTCATCCTGAAAGTGACTTAGTGGTAGATACTTAATGTTTGAATGAACAAGATTTTGATATCTTTTAGAAGATAAACTTATTTGAAGATTATGTAAATGTATAACACAATCAAAAAGCATTTTCTATTTATTTTAAAATGAAGACCTCTCCTCATTTTGTCCAGAGTGCACAAATGTAGCATATTGAATTGCCCAGTAGAAAGAGCATTGAATTTGGTGTTAGAGGCCCTGTGTTTGGATTGTGGCCCTAACATTTACTACCTGTGTGATTTTGGTAACTCACCTTCTCTCTCTGAGGTTTAGTTTCCTTTAAATAAAGGTGTTGGTTTAGGTACCTTTCCAGATTCCAGAATCCATGATAAGTGATCCAAGATGCATACACACATCCATTTATTTAATCTGAATGTCATCCATATTACTCACCAAATACAACTTAGCATCAAAGAATGGAATACTACTTCTCAAATGTGGTTATATTCATTGATTTCCATGTTAATAACCAAGGTTTGGTACTTTCTTCGTTGTCAACAATAGGATTGAAAATTCAGCCTTAATGATACTTCTCAATGTGTGAACAAGACATGATTGTGATTTTATGATGTTGAAAGCACTTTGGTGTCTTGTAGTATAAATGGGTATGTAAATGAATGAATCTCTAAGGTTATATTAGTAGTAATTATGACAATAATATTAATAATTATATATGACTGGATCTTTCATCTCATGGATGTGGATAGTCCTTTCCATAATGCACATCGCAATTTATCCTTGTTTTCTTACCCCATACAAATCTTTTATGTGTTTTCCCATAAATTCTCTGCAAAGGCTTTACCAAAAATCATTCCTTTAGTTCTTTTAATATTAATAGTGTACCAATAGGTCTTCTAGGTTATGTGATCAAGATGGAGGACTAGATATTTTCTCTGATCCCCCTTGACCTCTCAAAGCTCCACCCAATAGAAATTAGATTAAAATTAAGCAAGTTAAGCTGTCTAAATGAATTAAGATAACTATAATCATAAAGTTAAAAAGAATAAAGTAAAAACAAAAACAAACATGAACTGACTTCTACACTGAATTCTCTAAGTGCGCTTTAAATACTTTCCACTCTTCCAGCAGCATTACCAGAACTTACCAGACCCAAAGGAGTAATATAAAAAGAAAATTGTTCACTGCACAAACAGAACTTTCTGGTCTTGAAGATGGGGAATAAAAGATGCTTAATATCACAATGCAAAGGTGCAAAAAAATGAAATGATAAAAAAGTAATGAATAGGACTAATTAATGCAAAAGGAGGTAAGGGAGAATCTCCTTGACTGGTTGAGATGGAAAAGGCAGGGTAGGGATTTGGAAAGGGGAGGAGATTAAATAATCATATAAAAGCAGCAAAGAAAAGAGAACTTATAAGCAGAACCCCAAAGGAAAAAGGATAATTAACAGCAAGAGGGAGTGGAAAGGAGAGACAAGGGAAAAAATCCATCTGGACTAGAGCCACCTTAAAAAAGAATAAGCTAAAGTAACTAAAAGAACAACATAGCAGAAGAGGGGAAAATTCATAACATGAAAAAAAAAACAATTCCAGAAACAAATGAAAGAAAACATAAACATAAGTTTCATAACTTTAACGTCAATGAGTTAAGTAATCAATAAAATGAGAGGGACATATTAGATAAGAAAATAATCCTATAATTTGTTCATCAGAAATATATTTAAAAAAAACAAACAAAAAAAAAAACCATGGAAAAATTATATGCATTAAATGAATTTAAGAAAGCTGTAGTCACACTATCTGGCATAGCAAAAACATTCAAAAATTAGATAAGGAAACCACATTAGGTGAAAGAAACATAGTTATGTTAGTAATCATATTAATAAATAGTAAAATCAGTATTAAAGTTGAATGCTTTAAATGTATTAGCATAAAAATCAAAACATTTGACTAGAAGAGGTCATAAAAAATAAAGCAAAATATTGACAGGATACTTCACTATTCCTCTCATTTTTGGATGAGTAAAAAAAAGTTAAAAGGGAAATGTTGAACCAAACAAGTTGCTGCAGAAACTAGAATTACAAGACTTTTGGCATCTTCTAAATGGGTTGGCAAAACAATACACCTATTTCTCTCTATTACATAGAACTTTTATAAAAATTATGTATTAGGGAGCAGAAATGTTACAAACAAATGTAAAAGATTGTAATGTAATAAAGAGTCATTGATTCAGAGGCCACAAACAAAAGAGACAGATCCAAATGGAGATTTAATAAAAATGTTCTAAATAATGAGTAGGTTAAAGAATAGAAACAATAGTTGTGTGAAAGATAGTAATGATGACTCACTATACCAAAATACATGGAATGCAACTAAAGCAAATATGAAAGATCATATCTTTATAAAAACACATCAACAAAATAGAAAAAGAGAATGAATATATGTATGCATTTAAAATTGTAAGCAAATAAATAAACCTAAAATAAAAACAAAAGAGGAAATGATAAAAATAATGGGGTGAATTGATGAATTAGAAACCAAAAGGCCATAAAAGTGATAAATAAAATTCAGATCTTGTTCTTTGAAAAGACTAATAAAATTGAAAAACCTTTACTATATCTGATTAAAAATAAGGCAGAAAATCAGATCAATAAATTACCAAGTGTACAAGGTGAAATAACAGCGAATCCAAAAGAAATCAAAAGAACATATTACATGCAATTGCTAACAAAACTGAAAACATACACAAAAAATAGAGGAATACTTTCAAAAACGCAAAACACCTGAGCTGTCAGAAAAGTCTTTTAGGTCTTAAATAATGTAGTATTATTAAATGAAAGACATCCAACTGTGGGATTTATAGACTGTTAAAGGAATACTAACCTCTTTGGTATGAGGGCTTGCTGAGATTTTTTCAGGGCTATTCTTCCATCTTTGGTGTCTAAATAGTCATGCAGCTCTCACCTGTGGCTCCAAGAAACCATAGCATTTATAATACCCACACCCTACTGTTAGGATTACTAGGTGAGAACTCAGGTTGTCTGGACAGTGACAAGGTGAGAATTCAGGTTGTCTGGACAATTACAAGGTGAGAACTCAGGTTGACTTGATAGAAGGAGCAAGCTCATTGGCTGAAGTGGTTCTTCCCAGAAGCCCTTGCATTATCCCACGCCCATTCTCTGGGAGGATAAAAGAGACAACATTGGGCCCAGAGAGCAGATTGGACTGGAGAAGGACAAGAGTTAAAGAAGAGAAGACTCTGCACTACATCTGGCTTGACGCAGCTCTCTGCAGGAAGGGAAGTCGGCTCTCTGCAGGAAGGGAACGCGGCTCTCTGCAGGAAGGGAAGTCACTTCTCTGGACAAGAGTTAACAGCAACTACCTGGAGACAGCGGTTCACTACAGGAAGAAGAATCTGTCTGAGAGATTTGAGTAGACACAGCAGATCTCTTCCCAGAGAGCGATCCAGCAGCTTCTGGAGACGACAGCTCGCTACACCCTACTAGACCATTGCAACAGACGGCTAAATCAGGGTGAAGATAACTGATATACCTCAAATCCACCAGTGAGTTAAGGGGATGTAACTTCAAGAATATAAAGACTTCCCCAGTGTGATGGGCAGAGGAGAACAATTTGTTTAAATGACTGTGAAGGCAGCGTAAGCAGGCATTAGAGTACTTGGAGCTTGGTCAGACACTGAAGCTGGCAAGGTTATCCATTGCATTTTGGACCATTGTCAGTCATCCTGATTTTTTTCTTGCCAATGGTTTTCAATCCTACTATTAGTATGGCTAGAACAAAAGGTGTGCACAGTTTTATAACCCTTTTTAGCGTAATTCATGTTTGTTCTCCAGAACTGGTCCAATTCACAACTTTATCAACAGTGTATTAGTGTCCCGGTTTTTCCACATTCTCTCCAAAATTATATCTTTTTCTTTTTCTGCCATATTAGCCGATCTGAGAGGTGTGAAGTAGTACCTCAGAGTTCTTTTAATTTGCATTTCTTTAATCAGTAGTTAGAGCATTTTTTTCAAATGACTATAGATAACTTTGATTTCTTTCTCTAAACTGTCAATATCCTTTGACCATTTATTAATTGGTCTTTTAAATTTGACTCACATCTCTATATATGTAAGAAATGAGATCAGAGGTACTTGCTGTAAAAACTTTCTCTCTCTCTCTCTCCCCCTTCCCCAGTTTTTGAGTTTACCTCTAAGTTCGGTTTCATTGGTTTTGTTCATGAAAACTTTTTAATTTAATTGAAATTATCCATTTTACATTTCATAATGCACTCTTAATATATTCTTTGATGGTAAATTCTTCCCTTATCTATGTATTATATTTTTGAAGAACAATCAGTACCAATTCTTCATAAATTGTTCTCAAAAATTGAGAAAGAATGCACTGGAATCCCTTTTTGTGATGAATGCAGTCCTAATACTTAAACCAGGGAAAGATTTAACACAGTAGAAAAACTAAAGTCAAATTTTCTTTTTTTTTCTCTTTTTTTTATGAGGCAATTGGGGTTAAATGATTTGCCCAGGGTCACACAGCTTAGTAAGAGTTAAGTGTCTGAGACTGAATTTGAACTCAGGTTCTCTTGACTCCAGAGCTCTATCTATTGTGCCATCTAGTTGCCTCAACTAATAATTTAAAACAAAATAGTGTTACACTGCAGTGATTTTATATAAGAAGCATTCATTATGAACTGGGTGTGATTTTATATATCCATATAATCATCTTTATTTTGACAATTTGTCAATTTGTCAGTTTAAAAATGAGAAAAAATATACATTTTGACAGTGTACAGTATTTTTAATGCTAAAAACCTTACAAACTCTAGGCATAGAGAAAACCCTTTAAAATATCAATCAAAAAAGCATCTATCTAAAACCAAATATAAACATCATGTATAATGAATACAATACCTACAAATATGGAAGTAAGGCAAGGATGCTCACTCTCCCTATTATTATTTGATATTGTTCTGGAAATGCTAGAAAATATAATAATCCAAAAAAGAAAAGGCACAGAGTAAGAGGAGATAAAGCTATCTCTATTTGCTCATAGTATGATGATGTATTTTGAAAATTCTGGGGAATCTGCAAGGATAATGGAGTTAATAGCTTCAGCGGTTTTTCAGCCTTCAATATAAATTTTGTTTGTTTGTTTGTTTTTGTTTTGTTTTGTTTTTAATTTTATTTATAATTTTTTGACAGTATATATGCATGAGTAATTTTTTTTTATAACATTATCTCTTGTATTCATTTTTCCAAATTATCCCCTCCCTCTTTCTACTCCCTCCACTTGATGACAGACAATCCCATACATTTTACATTGTTACAATATAACCTAGATACAATATATGTGTGTAAATACCATTTTCTTGTTGCACATTAATTATTAGATTCCGAAGGTTTTATAAGTAACCTGGGTAGATAGACAGTAGTGCTAACAACTTACATTCACTTCCCAGTGTTCCTTCTCTGGGTGTAAGTTGTTTCTGTCCATCATTGATCAACTGGAAGTGAGTTGGATCTTCTTTATGTTGAAGATATCCACTTCCATCAGAATACATCTTCATACATAAATGTTTTAAAAATCAACAGTATTTTTATATAATAACAACATTCAAGAAACAAAAATAGAAATGGAAATTTCACTCCAAATAACTACAAAATATGTAAAATGTATATGAGAATCAAGCTAAAAAGGCACACAAAGGCTTGTATTATGTTGTTTATCTTGGTTTCCATTTTCAGTGTTTCTTGATGATGGGGACTCTTTTGTCTCATATTTCCAGTGTTTGGCGTATTTAATGTTGTTTTTCAGTAATTTCCAGTCATACCTGACACTGTGATCCTGCTTGGGTTTTTGTTTGTTTGTTTGTTTGTTTTGGCAAAAATAGTGGAATGATGTGCTATTTTCTTCTTCAGTTCATTTTTCTAGGTGAACAACTGAGACAAATAGAGTTAAGCATTTGACACTAATAAATGGCTGAAGCCAGATTTGAATTCAAGATGAGTCTCCTTGACTTCAGGTCCTATATAATCACTATACCACCTAGCAGTTCACATATAACTTTTATTGGGTTCTAAATAAATATTTATTGAATTCAATAATTTATCAGTAATAATTCCTCAGAATTTCTGATTTTTAAACTTTTTGATCATCATTTATTTTATACATTTTCATTCAGTAACTAATAAGAAACACAATTTATATAAGACCTTTGCCTTCAGAAAACTCTGGGGTCCACACAGATAGTTAGTGCCTAACTTTCTAAAGTCTTTCTGAATCCAGGTTTACTGCTCTATCCATTGAGATACCTTGCTCTAAGAGACTGGCACTGATTTTAAAATGATAATAGTAGTTTTAATTAGAAGCTATTCCTCCCTTTGCCCACTAATCATCAGTATTTTATCTCTATTTCATTAAAATGCCATTATTTCTTTAAAATAATTCTCATTACTACAATTTCGTATCTATTCACTATGCTTTCCAATGAGAAAATTTTCTCTTTACATTTTTTATCAATTTTACTGCTCTTTTCAATTTTTCTCTAAAGAATTCTTTTCTTCATTATTTATATTTCCATTTCATTTGGCTTTCCTTGCATATAAGTTTATCAGTGATCACCACTGACTTAGAAAATGGAGCAAGGATCGTAATCCTGGTATTAAGTTCTTAAGGGACAAAGTGGCAAACCATTTAAGAGAATTGATTTAGTTCTTGGCAGATTTAAGTTGTATTTGCCATAGTTGAATGGAGTCTACAAAGAGTTTTAGAATCTAAACAAGAAACAAAATAAACAATATTTTTATGAAAGACTGTTGCAAAAACAGCTCTGTTGAATAGTTTCCCAAGAGGCCCCTTGTCATACCTGAAGAGCTGCTATATTTATATCCTTCAACAGTGGTGCCAGTAAAAATTTTTGAGTGATGGCATAAGTGAAGTTCAATGCCATTCCAAATATCAAGAAGGAAAAAAATGATCATTTTTCTTTGATATAACATGACTTACCATTAAGTGCTATCAGTTTTAAAAATATTTTAATAAGTTATTTTTTCATCACATTTCTGTCTTTCCCTCCCAGAGATGCATGTTATAATAAAGTATTAAAAACAAGAAAAAAGAAACACATAAAAAAAAAAAAAACCTGACATTACATGTATCATATTATCTGGGCACTTCCTTCCCTTTGCAAAGAAATGCGGGGTATAGTGAAATATCTTCTCATATCTGATTTATGGGGGGAATAAGTTGGGTTATTAAGTTTTTCTTTATTTGCTTTTATTTCTTAAAATTATACTTTTCATTTCAATTTTTGATATTATGTTTATTGTTTTCCTTACTTCACTTTGCATCAGTTTCATCAATTCTTTTTTGATTCTCTGAATTTTTCATTTTTTTAGCCCAGTAATATTCCACTGGATTCATGTAAAACTGTATTTAACCATTCCTCAGTTATTAGACATCTTATCTCCTGTTCTCATCTACTACCAAAAGTGGTGCTATAAATATTTTGTATTAGGTCTTTTTTTTTTCATTGTATGTATGTGTGTGTGTTGTATTATTTGAAATGAAATCACTAGGTCAAAGAGTGTAAACCTTTTAATCACTTTAATCCCATAATTTAAAATTGATTTTGAGTATTATTGGATCCAGTTCATAGCACCATCAATAATAGATTAATATGCTATTTTCCCATATTTCTCTGATACTGACTATTCCCATTTTTATTGTTTGTGGCAATATTCTTGGTGTGAGAATGTGATTTTGAAAACTATTCTTATGCTTCCAGATACTATTCATTTATTGGGATATGGCTTTTATTTTCATACATTTCTAATTTTTTTAATATATCCAAGAAATTTGGAATAATAATTCCCCCCCTAATTGATTTCTGACTTTTTTCTTCTAGATTCACTAATTTTATTTGGGAAAAAACTTTTAAATTTCATATAATCAAAATTATTTTGTCATTTGTAATTCCATATTTAATATCTCTTGCCCATTGCTATGAAAGATATAGAATTTATCTTTTTTCTTTTTTTGTATTTTGGAATTTTAAATCTTAACTCTAATGAAGTCATGGTAGATTTACCCTATATCAACAGAATGATACATTAACACATTAAGGATTATGAAGTTATGGGCCAGAACTTGAAACAAAGTGCTAAGTTACTGCAATTGATAGAGACAATGCTTATGTACTTATTTCACACCTTTAGAGTTCCCACCTTTAAGAGAGTTCACACCTTTAGAGAGCATATATAAACTAGGAGCCTCAACCAGGATTGACTTCTGGAGAGTCAGAGCCAGGATTCAGTCAAGGAGATTCACAAGTCGCAGAGATTTACAACTCAGAGGACAGAAGCCCACAAGCCCACTCTCGGAGGTGGAGTTAGATTCATTCCAACTTCCATCTTTGTGCTGGCTGGAGGCTTTGGATTCAGAGGGAGCTAGAAACTGAAGCTGGAAGAGACAAAGAACTAACAGCAAGAGCTCTTGGAACCAAGGAGAGAGATAGGCCTCTAAGAAAGCTAATCAGGCCCCAGGAAAGGAGACAATAAAGGATCTGGATTTTAACTCCTGGCTGCCTTTGAGGTGATAACTCTGAACTGAAAGGAAGGCTGCTCCCCGAAGCTCCACAAGAAATCTGCTCCCAGAGAATATTATATTTTAGAGAAGAGAGTATAACATTATGATAGTTCTATTTCCCAAATTCCATAATAATCTACTTCTTTTCCATTTTTATGGTCATTGATATATGCAGATCACTTATACACCTTGAGTTTATTATGCTATGTGATATAAGATATATTAAATTCTTACTAAACGAATAGTTTTATTTCAGCAATTTGAGATTTGGAGTTTATTGAATTTAATTACTAAAGAATTATTGAATTCCATTTTTTCTGTTTCTTCTTTAATCTCTTGCATTTATCTACTTTTCTATTTTTAAAAACTAATACTAAATAGTTTTGATGCACTAATTTATAATGTAGTTTGATGTCTGAAAGTGTTTCTTCCTTTATTGCTATTTTTTCATTACATATTGTTTTTAATATTCTAGGTCTTTTGTTCTCCACATGAATTTGTTAGCATTTTAATTGTCCTGAAGTCAGGCTCTCACCATCTGATTGCCTGTTCTATTGACTTTGCCCCAAAATCTTCTTCCAGCCTCCTGACCCCATTTTCATACTTCTTCTTGTTAGTCAACCTCCTAGTATGTCACAGAATACATCACTTCCTGTTATAAAATTGTATTGTTAGGGGAGGAATTAGAATGATCTAATTTGGTACTTCTTTCAACAGATCCTTCTCCAACCATGGTATTTTACCAAGAATCATTCTTCAGGGATTAGCATTCTGCCACTTCCTTATTCCCTGCTTTGCACTTAGCACTTAAATGCTTTTATACTGACTGTAAAATATTTCCATAGTCATTTGATTTGTGTATCATTAAAACTACAAATTAACTGAAATACTACTCTCATTTGTATTATTTTGGATCATTTGATCTTTGAGCACCTAGTATATCTCAAGTTTTGAAAGTAGTTCTTTTTTTAAATTATTATAGCTTTTTATTTACAAAACTTATGCATGGGTAATTTTTTCAACATTGACCCTTACAAAACCTTCTGTTCCAACTTTTCCCTTCCTTTCCCCCATCCCCTCCCCTAGATGGCAGGTAGTCCAATATATGTTGAATCCAATATATACACACACACACACACACACACACACACACACACACACACACACATATTTATATAGTTATCTTGCTACACAAGAAAAATAAGATCTAGAAAGAAAAAAAACCTGAGAAGGAAAACAAAAATGCAAGCACACAATAACAGAAAGAGTAGAAATACTATGTTGTGGTCCACACTCACTTCCCATTGTTCTCTCTCTGAGTACATCTAATTCTCTTTATAACTGAACAATTGGAACTGGTTTGAATCATCTCAGTGTTGAAGAGAGCCGTAACCATCAGAATTGATCATTGTATAATCTTGTTGTTGTCATATATAATGGTCTCATGGTTTTGCTAATTTTATTGGTTCTGCTTATTTTACTAAGCATCAGTTCAAGAAAGTCTCTCCAAGCCACTCTGAAATCATCCTGCTGGTCATTTCTTACAGAACAGTAATATTTCATAGCATTTATATACTACAATTTATTCAGCCATTCTCCAATTGATGGGCATCCATTCAATTTCCAGTTTCTAGCCACTACAAAAAGGGCTGCCACAAACATTTTGGCACATACAGGTCCCTTTCCCTTCTTTAGTATTTCCTTGGGATATAAGCCCAGTAGAAACACTGCTGGGTCAAAGAGTATGCACAGTTTGATAACTTTTTGAGTATAGTTCCAAACTGCTCTCCAGAATGGTTAAATTTGTTCTCAATTCCACCAAAAATGTATCAGTGTCCCAGTTTTCCCACATCCCCTCCAACATTCGTCATTATCTTTTCCTGCCATTTTAGCCAATCTGAGAGGTGTATAGTGGTATCTCAGAGTTGTCTTAATTTGCATTTCTCTGATCACTAGTGATTTGGAGCACCTTTACATATGACTAGAAATAGTTTCAATTTCTTCATCTGAAAATTGTTAATATCCTTTGACAATTGGAAAATGGCTTGATTTCTTTTTTTTTTTTAATTTTTTATTATATATATTTTTTTATAATATTATCCCTTGTATTCATTTTTCCAAATTATCCCCCCTCCCTCTTTTCCCTCCCCCCGATGACAGGCAATCCCATACATTTTACATGTGTTACAATATAGTCTAGGTACAATACATGTGTGTGAATATCATTTTCTTGTTGCACAATAAACATTAGAATCCGAAGGTACATGCAACCTGGGCAGACAGATATTAGTGCTAACAATTTACATTCACTTCCCAGTGTTTCTTCTCTGGGTGTAGCTACCTCTGTCCATCATTGATCAACTGGAAGTGAGTTGGATCTTCTTTATGTTGAAGATTTCCACTTCCATCAGAATACATCCTCATACAGTATTGTTGTTGAAGTGTACAGTGATCTTCTGGTTCTGCTCATTTCACTCAGCATCATTTGATTTAAGTCTCTCCAAGCCTCTCTGTATTCCTCCTGCTGGTCATTTCTTACAGAGCAATAATATTCCATAACCTTCATATACCACAATTTACCCAACCATTCTCCAATTGATGGACATCCATTCATCTTCCAGTTTCTAGCTACAACAAAAAGAGCTGCCACAAACATTTTGGCACATATATGTCTCTTTCCGCTCTTTAGTATTTCTTTGGGATATAATCCCAGTAGTAGCGCTGCTGGGTCAAAGGGTATGCACAGTTTGATAACTTTTTGGGCATAATTCCAGATTGCTCTCCAGAATGGCTGGATTCTTTCGCAACTCCACCAGCAATGTATTAGTGTCCCAGTTTCCCCACATCCCCTCCAACATTCATCATTATTTGTTCCTGTCATCTTAGCCAATCTGACAGGTGTGTAGTGGTATCTCAGAGTGGTCTTAATTTGCATTTCTCTGATCAGTAGTGATTTGGAACACTCTTTCATGTGAGTGAATATAGTTTCAATTTGTTCCTCTGAGAATTGTCTGTTCATATCCTTTGACCATTTATCAATTGGAGAATGGTTCGGTTTCTTATAAATTATGGTCAGTTCTCTATATATTTTGGAAATGAGACCTTTGTCAGAACCTTTGTTTTTAAAAATATTTTCCCAATTTGTTACTTCCCTTCTAATCTTGTTTGCATTAGTATTATTTGTACAGAAACTTTTTAGTTTGATGTAATCAAAATCTTCTATTTTGTGATCAATAATGATCTCTAGTTCTCCTCTGGTCATAAATTCCTTCCTCCTCCACAAGTCTGAGAGGTAGATTATCCTCTGTTCCTCTAATCTATTTATTATCTCCCTCTTTATGCCTAAATCATGGATCCATTTTGATCTTATCTTGGTATATGGTGTTAAGTGTGGATCCATATCTAATTTCTGCCATACTAATTTCCAGTTTTCCCAACAGTTTTTTCCGAATAATGAATTTTTATCCCTAATGTTGGTATCTTTGGGTTTGTCAAAGATTAGGTTGCTATATATGTATCCTTTTTTGTCCTTTGTATCTAATCTGTTCCACTGATCTACCGGTCTATTTCTTAGCCAATACCAAATGGTTTTGGTGACTGCTGCTATATAATATAGCTTTAGATCAGGTACACTTAGACCACCTTCCTCTGAGTTTTTTTTCATTAGTTCCTTTGCAATTCTCGACCTTTTATTCTTCCATATGAATTTTGTTGTTATTTTTTCTAGGTCATTGAAATAGTTTCTTGGGAGTCTGATTGGTATAGCACTAAATAAATAGATTAGTTTGGGGAGTATTGTCATCTTTATTATATTTGCTTGGCCTATCCAAGAGCACTGAATGTCTTTCCAATTATTTAAATCTGATTTTATTTTTGTGGCAAGTGTTTTGTAATTTTTCTCATATAATTCCTGACTTTTCTTTGGTAGATGGATTCCCAAATACTTTATACTCTCAACATTTGTTTGGAATGGAATTTCTCTTTGTATCTCTTGCTGTTGCATTTTGTTAGTGATATATAAAAATGAATGGCTTGATTTCTTATAAATTTGAGTCAATTCTGTATATATTTTGGAAATGAGGCCTTTATCCTTTTGAATGGAAAAAGGTTTTCCCAGTTTATTGCTTCCCTTCTAAACTTGTCTGCATTAGTTTTGTTTGTACAAAACCTTTTTAACTCAATATAATCAAAATTAGATATTTTGGGATCAATAATGGTGTCTAGTTCTTCTTTGGTCACAAATTTCTTTCTCCTTCACAGGTCTGAGAAATAAACTATCCTATGTTCTTCTAATTTATTTATAATCTTATTCTTTTATGTCTAGATCATGAACCCATTTTGACCTTATCTTGGTATACGTTGTTAACTATGGGTCAATGCCTAGTTTCTGCTATACTGATTTCCAATTTTCCCAGCAGTTTTTGGCAAATAGTGAATACTTATCCCAAAAACTGGGGTCTTTGGGTTTGTCAAACACTAGATTGCCATAGTTCTTGACTATTTTGTCCTGTGAACCTAATCTATTCTACTGATCAGTCTGTTTCTTAGCCAATACCAAATGGTTTTGATGACCGTTGCTTTATAATATATTTTTAGATCTGGTACAACTAGACCACCTTCATTGGATTTTTTTTCATTATTTCCCTTGAAATTCTTGACGTTTTGTTCTTTCAGATGAATTTTGTTGTCATTTTTCTAGATCAGTAAAATAGTTTCTTGGGAGTCTGATTGGTATTGCACTAAATAAATAGATTAATTTAGGTAATCTTGTCATTTTTATTATATTTGCTCGACCTATCCAAGTGCACTTAATATTTTTCCGATTGTTTAGGTCTGACTTTATTTGTGTGGAAACTGTTTTGTAATTTTGCTCATACAGTTCCTGACTTTCCCTTGGTAGATAGACTCCCAAATATTTTATACTATTGGCAGTTATTTTAAATGGAATTTCTCTTTTATCTTTTGCTGTTGGATTTTGCTAGTGATGTATAAGAATGCTGATGACTTATATAGATATATTTTGTATCCTGCAACTTTGCTAAAGTTGTGGATTATTTCTAAGAGCTTTTTAGTAGATTCTTTGGGGTATTCTAATTATACCATCATATCATCTGGAAAGAGTGATAATTTGGTTTCCTCATTACCTACTCTTAATTTCTTTAATATCTTTTTCTTCTCTTATTGCCAAAGCTAACATTTCTAATACAATATTGAATAGTAATGGTGATAGTGGATAACCTTGTTTCACCCCTGATCTTATTGGGAATGGTTTCAGTTTATCCCTATTACATCTGATGCTTACTGATGGATTTAAATAGATACTGGTGACTATTTTAAGGAAAAGTCCATTTATTCATATACTCTCTAGTGTTTTTAATAGGAATGGGTATTGGATTTTATCAAATGCTTTTTCTGCATCTATTGAGATGAACATAAGATTTTTGTTAATTTGGTTATTGATACAATCAATTATGCTAATAATTTTTCTAATATTGAACTAACCCTGCATTCCTGGTATAAATCCTACTTGGTCGTGGTATATTATCCTAGGGATGATTTTTGTAATCTCTTTGCTAATATTTTATTTAAGATTTTTACATCAACATTCATTAGGGAGATTGGTCTATAATTTTCTTTTTCTGTTTTCAACATCCCTGGTTTAGGTATCAATATCATATCAGTGTCATAAAAGGAATTTGGTAGGACTCATTCCCTAATTTTTTCAAATTGTTTATATAGTATTGGAGTTAATTGTTCTTTAAATGTTTAGTAGAATTTACATGTAAATCCATTTGGTCCTAGGGATTTTTTCTTAGGCAATTGATTAATAGCTTGTTCTATTTCTTTTTCTAAAATGGGACTATTTAAGCAATTTACTTCCTCCCCTTTTTAATCTGGGTGACCTATATTTTTGTAGGTATTCATCTATTTCACTTAGGATGTCAAGTTTATTGACATAATTGGGCAAAGAAACTCCTAATTATTGCTCTAATTTCTTCTTCATTAGTGGATAATGTTTTATTTTTATTTTTAAGACTAACAATTATTTTTATTTTTAAGACTAACAATTTGATTTTCCTCTTTCCTTTTTGTAATCAAATTTACCAAAGTTTTATCTATTTTGTTGATTTTTTGATAAAAGCAACTTTTAGTTTTATTTATTAATTCAATAGTTTTTTAACTTTCAATTTTGTTAACCTCTCCTTTTATTTTTAGAATTTCAAGTTTTGTATTTGGGGGTTTTTAATTTGCTCTTTTCCTAGATTTTTTAGTTGCACAATATTATTTGGAGTTTTTATTTTGGGGTCTCTTTCAAAAGGTGCTCAATGAATTCGTTCAATGGCTATTTTACTTTCTGATTCTATGACATCTGGGTAGATTTCCTGAAAAATAATATTTAGACTCCGTTTTTTCATCATGATTTTCAGAGAGTCCAGTAATCCTTAAATTATTTCTCCTAGATCGATTTTTCAGGTTTGTTGTTTATCCAAGTACGTATTTTACATTTTTCTATCTTTTCTTTTTTCTTTTTTTGTTTTTTTTTTTTGTTTTCCTTGACTGTTTTCTTGATGACTCATTGAATCATTCACTTCCATTTGTTCAATTCTGATTTTAAATGAATTATTTTCTTCATTTACTTTATTATTTCTTTTTATATTTGTCCAATTGAGTTTTTAAATGAGTTGTTTTGTTCTATGGAATTTTTAAAATTAATTTTATAATTATAACTTTTTTTTTTGACAGTACATATGCATAGGTATTTTTTTTTTTTACAACATTATTCCTTGTACTCCCTTCTGTTCCAAATTTTTCCCCTCCTTCCCTCCACTCCCTCCCCTAGATGGCAGGCATTCCCATACATATTAAATATCTTATAGTATATCCTAGGTACAATATATATGGGCAGAAACGAATTTTGTTGTTGTTGTTGTTGTTGGAAAGAAAGAATTGTATTCAGAAGGTAAAAATAATCTGGGAAGAAAAACAAAAAAAAACAAAAATGCTCACAGTTTACACTTATTTCCCAGTGTTCCTTTTCTGGGTGTAGCTGATTCTGTTCATCACTGATCAATTGGAATTGGATTAGCTATTCTCTAAGCTGAAGATATCCACTTCCATCAGAATACATCTTCATATACAGTATCATTGTTGAAGTGTATAATGATCTCCTAGTTCTGCTCGTTTCACTCAGCATCAATTGATGTAAGTCTCTCTAAGACTTTCTGTATTCCTCCTGTTGGTCATTTCTTACAGAAAAATAATATTTCATAACATTTATATACCATAATTTACCCAACCATTCTCCAATTGATGGACACCCATTCATTTTCCAGTTTCTAGCCACTACAAAAAGGGCTGCCACAAACATTTTGGCACATACAGGTCCCTTTTCCTTCTTTAATATTTCCTTGGGATATAAGCCCAGTAGAAACACTGCTGGGTCAAAGGGTATGTACATTTTGACAACTTTTTGGACATAATTCCAGATTGCTCTCCAGAATGGTTGGATTCTTTCACAACTCCACCAACAATGCATCAGTGTCCCAGTTTTCCCACAGTCCCTCCAACATTCATCATTATTTGTTCCTGTCATCTTAGCCAATCTGACAGTGTGTAGTAGTATCTCAGAGTTGTCTTAATTTGCATTTCTCTGATCAATAGTTATTTGGAACACTCTTTCATATGAATGGAAATAGTTTCACTTTTATCATCTGAAAATTGTCTGTTCGTATCCTTTGACCATTTATCAGTTGGAGAATGGCTAGATTTCTTATAAATTAAAGTCAGTTCTCTGTATATTTTGGAGATGAGACCTTTATCAGAACCTTTAACTGTAAAAATGTTTTCCCAATTTGTTACTTCCCTTCTAATCTTGTTTGCATTTGTTTTGTTTGTGCAAAAGCATTTTAATTTGATGTAATCAAAATTTTCTATTTTGTGATCAATAATGATCTCTAGTTCTCCTTTGGACACAAATTCCTTCCTCCTCCACAAGTTTGAGAGGTAAATTATCCTATGTTCCTCTAACTTATTTATGGTCTCGTTCTTTATGCCTAAATCTTGGACTCATTTTGATCTTATCTTAGTATGTGGTGTTAAATGTGGGTCCATGCCTAGTGTCTGCCATACTAATTTCCAGTTTTCCCAGCAGTTTTTGTCAAATAATGAATTCTTATCCAAAAGGTGGGATCTAGATTGCTATTTTTATTCACTATCTTGCCCTGTGAACCTAACCTATGCCACTGATCAACTAGTCTATTTCTTAGCCAATACCAAATGGTTTTGGTGACTGTTGCTTTATAATATAGTTCTAGATCAGGTACAGCTAGACCACCTTCATTCATTTAATTTTTTTTTCATTATTTCCCTTGAAATTCTCGACCTTTTGTTGTTCCATATGAATTTTGTTGTTATTTTTTCTAGGTCATTAAAATAGTTTCTTGGGAGTCTGATTGGTATAGCACTAAATAAATAGATTAGTTTAGGGAATATTGTCATCTTAATTATATTTGCTCGGCCTATCCAAGAGCACTGAATGTCTTTCCAATTATTTAAATCTGACTTTATTTTTGTGGCAAGTGTTTTGTAATTTTGCTCATATAATTCCTGACTTTCCTTTGTTAGATATATTCCCAAATATTTTATACTATCGACCATTATTTTGAATGGAATTTCTCTTTGTATCTCTTGCTGGTGGATTGTATTGGTAATGTATAAAAATGCTGAGGATTTATGTGGATTTATTTATTTATTTTTAATTAATTTTTATAATTATAACATTTTCTTTGACAGTACATATGCATAGGTATTTTTTTTTTTTACAACATTATCCCTTGTACTCCCTTCTGTTCCGAGTTTTTCCCCTCCTTCCCTCCACCCCCTCCCCTAGATGGCAGGCATTCCCATACATATTAAATATCTTATAGTATATCCTAGGTATAATATATATGTGTGCAGAACTGAATTTTGTTGTTGTTGTTGTTGCAAAGGAAGGATTGTATTCGCAAGGCAAAAATAATCTGGGAAGAGAAACAAAACAAAACAAAAACAAAAACAAAAACAAAAACAAAAAAACTCAATGCTCTCAGTTTACACTCATTTCCCAGTGTTCCTTTTCTGAATGTAGCTGATTCTGTCCATCATTGATCAATTGGAATTGGATTAGCTCTTCTTTATGTTGAAGATATCCACTTCCATCAGAATACATCCTCATATAGTATCATTGTTGAAGTGTATAATGATCCCCTAGTTCTACTAGTTTCACTCAGCATCAGTTGATATAAGTCTCTCCAAGCCTCTCTGTATTCCTCCAGTTGGTCATTTCTTACAGAACAATAATATTCCATAACGTTCATAAACCATATGATCATCTCAATAGATGCAGAAAAAGCATTTGATAAAATCCAACATCAATTCCTACTAAAAATGCTTGAGAGTGTAGGAATAAATGGACTATTCCTTAAAATAATAAGGAACCGTCAGTAAACATCATATGTAATGGCAATAAACTGGAACCTTTCCCTGTAAGATCAGGAGTGAAACAAGGTTGCCCACTATCAGCATTACTATTCAATATAGTACTAGAAACGCGAGCCTCAGCAATAAGAGCCGAGAAAGAGATTCAAGGAATTAAGAATAGGAAATGAGGAAATAAAACTATCACTCTTTGCAGATGACATAATGGTATACTTAGAGAACCCCAAAGACTCTGCTAAAAAGCTATTAGAAATAATTCAGAACTTTAGCAAATTTGCAGAATACAAAATAAATCCACATAAATCCTCAGCATTTTTATACATTAACAACACAATCCAACAGCAAGAGATACAAAGAGAAATTCCATTCAAAATAACTGTCAATAGTATAAAATATTTGGGAATATATCTAACAAAGGAAAGTCAGGAATTATATGAGCAAAATTACAAAACACTTGCCACAAAAATAAAGTCAGATTTAAATAATTGAAAAGACATTCAGTGCTCTTGGATAGGCCGAGCAAATATAATTAAGATGACAATATTCCCTAAACTAATCTATTTATTTAGTGCTATACCAATCAGACTCCCAAGAAACTATTTTAATGACCTAGAAAAAATAACAACAAAATTCATATGGAACAACAAAAGGTCGAGAATTTCAAGGGAAATAATGAAAAAAAAATTAAATGAATGAAGGTGGTCTAGCTGTACCTGATCTAGAACTATATTATAAAGCAACAGTCACCAAAACCATTTGGTATTGGCTAAGAAATAGACTAGTTGATCAGTGGCATAGGTTAGGTTCACAGGGCAAGATAGTGAATAAAAATAGCAATCTAGTGTTTGACAAACAGATCCCAGATCTTGGGATAAGAATTCATTATTTGACAAAAACTGCTGGGAAAACTAGAAATTAGTATGGCAGAAACTAGGCATGGACCCACATTTAACACCACATACTAAGATAAGATCAAAATGAGTCCAAGATTTAGGCATAAAGAACAAAATTATAAATAAATTGGAGGAACATGGGATGGTTTACCTCTCGGACTTGTGGAGGAGGAAGGAGTTTGTGTCCAAGGGAGAACTAGAGACCATTATTGATCACAAAATAGAAAATTTTGATTACGCTTAATTTCTCTTTTAAGAATTTAGATGCCGCACCACTTGGTGTGTATATGTTTAATATTGATACTGCTTCATTATCTATGCTACTCTTTAGCAGGATATAATGCCCTTCCTTATCTCTTTTAATTAGATCAATTTTTGTTTTTGCTTGATCTGAGAGGAGGATGGCTACCCCTGCTTTTTTGGTTTCACCTGAAGCATAGTAGATTCTGCTCCGCCCTTTTACTTTTAGTTTCAATGTATCACCCTGTTTCAGGTGTTTTTCCTGTAAGCAACATATAGTAGGATTCTGACTTTTAATCCGGTCTGCTAACTGCTTCCTCTTTATGAGGGAGTTTACCCCATTCACATTTATGGTTAGAATGACTAATTCTATATTGCTTGCCATCCTGTTAACCCCTGCTTATGCTTTTCTCCTTTACTTCCCTCTTACCCCCCTACCCAGTATTAAACTGGTGAACACCACTTGCTTTTCACAGCCCTCCCTTTTTAGTATCCCTCTCTCCCTTAAAGTTCCTCTTCCTATTTTATCCCTTTTTCTCACAATTTCTGTATTGCCTTCCCCTTAGCTTACTCCTTCCCTCTCACTTTTCAGTGAAGTGGAAGAAGTTTCACCATAAATCGAATATGTCTATTGATAAACATTATGTTCACCCCCTTCCTTTCTTTCTCTCAGATATAATAGGTTACCTTTGCCTCTTCAAGAGATGTAGTATCAACACTTTACCCTTTTTTATGATATAATTTCCTTTCCACCTCTAATTTCTAGGACAAATTATACCTGTGTTCTTTACATATCTTTATGGCAGAAATATAGTTCTCAAGATTTCTTTTTACCTTTTTAGAAATCTCTTGAGTTCTGTATTTGAAGATCAAACATTTTGTGTAGGTCTTTTTTTTTCATCAAGAATAGATGGATTTCATTTATTTCGTTAAATGTCCATCTTCTTCCCTGGAAAACGATGCTCATTTTTGCTGGGTAAGTTATTCTTGGCTGCATACCAACTTCCTTAGCCTTTCAGAATATCATGTTCCAGGCCCTTCATTCTTTTAATGTAGACGCTGCTAGATCCTGGGTTATCCTTATTGTGGCTCCTCCATATCTGAATTGCTCTTTTCTAGCAGCTTCCGGTATTTTTTCCTTTGTCTGATGGTTCTTGAACTTGGCCAATATATTTCTTGGCGTTTTGATTTTAGGGTCCCTTTTAGTAGGTGATCGATGGATTTTTTCAATGTCTATTTTACCCTCTGTTTCCAAAACGTCTGGGCAGTTCTCTTTGATAATTTCCTGTAAAATAGTGTCCAGGCTCTTTTTTTCTTCACATTTTTCAGGGAGTCCGATTATTCTCAAATTGTCTCTCCTGGATCTGTTTTCCAGGTCTATTGTCTTTCCAATAAGGTACTTGACATTCTTTTCAATTGTTTCATTTTTCTGGTTTTGCTTGACTACTTCTTGGTTTCTCCTTGAGTCATTCATTTCTACTTGTTCAAATCTAATTTTCAATGATGTGTTTTCTTCACTCACTTTTTTTATATCTTTTTGTAATTGTCCAATTGAGTTTTTATCTTCTATGGAATTTTTTTCCATTTCATCCATTTTATTTTTTAGAGAGCTGTTTTCTTTTTCCAGCTCGCTAATTTTATTTCTCAATGATTTGATCTCTTTATCCACTCTGGATGACTTCTCCAGACTCTCTTGCTAAGCTTCCCTTTCCTTTTCCCATTTCTCTTCTAGCTCTCTTGTGAGAGCCTTTTTGATTTCCTCTATGAGATTCCTTTGTATTTAGGAGCAGCTCATATCCCCCTTAGGGGATTCCTCTGGAGACAATCTGCTTTTGGTCTCCTCAGTATTTGAAGTCTGTTCTCTCTCCATACAGAAGCTGTCAATGGTTAGAGCCCTTTTAAATTTTTTGTTCATTTTGTCAGAGCATGGAATTGAAGAAAACAAATTGATAAGAGAAACAATTGGTCTGCTTCTGGGGGTGGGGTGGGGCTGGATGGTGTTAATGAGCTTCCTCTGCAGACTGAGAGAGACAGTAGTGAGGCATTAACAGGACAGGGATGGCTGTGCTGCGTCTGCGCTCTGAGGCTCTGAGAACACACTGAGTCACTCCGGATGGGTGTGGGGGTGGCCAGTCCTGAAAGACACTAGCTTTCCTGGGTTTTATTCTTCACCTCCAGTGTACCCTATCTACTGCTCCTGGCTTCCTGATAAGACGGAACATCCACAGTGGGGAAAAAGTCTTTTTCGCAGAAATGGCAGAGATTGTACCCCTCCTACCTCAGGTCTGAGCTGTGTAAGCTTCCTGTCTCACTCTTGCTTCCTGCCCTCAGTCTGGTCTCAGTCTGTTTGACCCTCCCCCGAGCAAACACAGACCTTCTCTAGGGAATTTCAAGGATGTCTTCTGTTGGTGGTTGTTTTTGGATTTCTTTTCCAGTCAAGCATTAACTCAGAGGCTTGTCATGAAGTAAGTCCTAAGAGAAAATGCGGAGCTCAAGCAGCTGTCTGCCTCCATGTCGCCATCTTGGCTGGAAGTCCCAGTATCTCTATGAAATTTTTAATGTATTTTTTAATTAATTTTTTTCCATTTCACAATTTTTTTTAAGGAGTTTATTTTATTTTTTCCAGTTAATAAATTTGGTTTTCCTGGGAGTTATTTATGTTTTTCCATTTCCCATTTTAGGGAGTTGTTTTCTTTTGCTACTTTATAAAATCTTTTTTTTTTTTTTTTTTTTAATGAGTCATATGCCTTTTCTAAACTGTCTTACAGAGTCTTCCTTTCCTTTTTCCATTTTTCTTTTATCTCTCTTATAAAAGCCTTTAAAATTTCCTCCAGGAGAGCCTTGTGTGGTGGGGACCAGGTTATAGCCCCCCTTTGGATTTCATCTGGAGACAATCTGCTTTTAGTCTCCTCAGGATTTGAAATTCTTAATTAATCACTGTAGTAGCTATATAGTTAAAGATTGCTTTGCCTTTTTACTTATTTAAAAAAAAATAATTGGGATCTGCTTTTAGGGCATGATGTTCTAAGCTTCCTCTACAGACACCTGGAAGAGGCAACAGCTACTGTGGGTTTGTGCTGAGTCACTCCTGGTGCTGGGTGGGCGTTGCCAGGTCCTATGAGACTCCTGTACTTTGGGGTACACTCTTTACCCTCTGTTTTTGCGTGGGATGTTTTTAACTTCTCTGTTGATTACTGGCTTGCTGCCAGGGCAGAGTAGCCAACATTGTGGTAGAGTCCTCTCCATAGATTCTTTGCCTCACAGAGACTGGCCCTGCCCATGGTCTGCTCATTGTGTGATGACCTCTGTACTCTGGCTTCCTGCCTGCACCTAGCTACCTCCTGTGCCTGCACATGATCAAAACAGACCTTTTTTGGTCATCTTTGGCATTATCTTTTGCTGGTATTTTGTTGCACTTCCAATATTCTTGGGTTCTGACAGTCTAGCATTATTTCAGAGGCTGAATTTCATAGTTTGAGGATAGCAGGAGAGCTCAGAAAGAACTGTGTGTCCTCTCCTCCATCTTGGCTTCATCCTCCCCCCCCCAAAGTAGTTTTTTATTTCTTTTAGGAACATTTTTTTTTTTTAATTTTATTTTATAATTATAACATTTTTTGACAGTACATATGCATGGGTAATTTTTTACAACATTATCCCTTGCACTTACTTCTATTCAGATTTTTTCCCTTCCTCCCCCAACCCCCTCCCCCAGATGGCAAGCAGTCTTATATATGTTAAATATATTACAGTATAATTTAGATACAATATATGTGTGTAGAACCGAATTTTTTGTTGCACAGGAAGAATTGGATTCAGAAGGTAAAAATAACAGTTTACATTCATTTCCCAGTGTTCCTTTTCTGGATGTAGCTGGTTCTGTCCATCATTAATCAATTGGAATTGGATTAGTTCTTCTCTATGTTGAAGAAATCCACTTCCATCAGCATACATCCTCGTACAGTATCATTGTTGAAGTGTATAATGATCTTCTGGTTCTGCTCGTTTCACTCAGCATCAGTTGATGTAAGTCTCTCCAAGCCTCTCTGTATTTCTCCTGTTGGTCATTTCTTATAGAACAATAATATTCCATAACATTCATATACCATAGTTTACCCAACCATTCTCCAATTGATGGACATCCATTCATCTTCCAGCTTCTAGCCACTATGAAAAGGGCTGCCACAAACATTTTGGCACATACAGGACCCTTTCCCTTCTCTAGTAGTTCCTTGGGGTATAAGCCCAGTAGTAGTATGGCTGGGTCAAAGGGTATGCACATTTTGATAACTTTTTGGGCATAATTCCAGATTGCTCTCCAGAATGGTTGGATTCTTTCACAACTCCACCAACAATGCATCAGTGTCCCAGTTTTCCCACAGCCCCTCCAACATTCATCGTTATTTGTTCCTGTCATCTTAGCCAATCTGACAGGTGTGTAATGATACCTCAGAGTTGTCTTAATTTGCATTTCTCTGATCAATAGTGATTTGGAACACTCTTTCATATGAGTGGAAATAGTTTTAATTTCATCATCTGAAAATTGTCTGTTCATATCCTTTGACCATTTATCAATTGGAGAATGGCTTGATTTCTTATAAATTAAAGTCAATTCTCTGTATATTTTGGAGATGAGGCCTTTATCAGAACCTTTAACTGTAAAAATTTTTTCCCATTTTGTTACTTCCCTTCTAATCTTGTTTGCATTAGTTTTGTTTGTGCAGAAACTTTTTAATTTGGTGTAATCAAAATGTTCTATTTTGTGATCAATAATGGTCTCTAGTTCTCCCTTGGACACAAACTCCTTCCTCCTCCACAAGTCTGAGAGGTAAACCATCCCATGTTCCTCCAATTTATTTATGATTTCGTTCTTTATGCCTAAATCTTGGACCCATTTTGATCTAATCTTAGTATGTGGTGTTAAATGTGGGTCCATGCCTAGTTTCTGCCATACTAATTTCCAGTTTTCCCAGCAGTTTTTGTCAAATAATGAATTCTTATCCCAAAATTTGGGATCTTTGGGTTTGTCAAAGATTAGATTGCTATTTTTATTCACTATCTTGTCCTATGAACCTAACCTATGCCACTGATCAACTAGTCTATTTCTTAGCCAATACCAAATGGTTTTGGTGACTGTTGCTTTATAATATAGCTTTAAATCAGGTACACTTAGACCACCTTCCTCTGACTTTTTTTTCATTAGTTCCCTTGCAATTCTCGACCTTTTATTCTTCCATATGAATTTTTTTGTTATTTTTTCTAGGTCATTAAAATAGTTTCTTGGGAGTCTGATTGGTATAGCACTAAATAAATAGATTAGTTTAGGGAGTATTGTCATCTTTATTATATTCGCTCGGCCTATCCAAGAACACTGAATGTCTTTCCAATTATTTAAATCTGACTTTATTTTTGTGGCAAGTGTTTTGTAATTTTGCTCATATAATTCCTGACTCTCCTTTGGTAGATATATTCCCAAATATTTGATACTATCGACTGTTATTTTGAATGGAATTTCTCTTTGTATCTCTTGCTGTTGGATTGTGTTGGTAATGTATAAAAATCCTGAGGATTTATGTGGATTTATTTTGTATCCTGCGACTTTGCTAAAATTCTGAATTATTTCTAATAGCTTTTTAGCAGAGTCTTTGGGGTTCTCTAAGTATACCATCATGTCATCTGCGAAAAGTGACAATTTGATTTCTTCATTTCCTACTCTAATTCCTTGGATCTCTTTCTCGGCTCTTATTGCCAAGGCTAGAGTTTCTAGTACTATATTGAATAGTAATGGTGATAGTGGGCAACCTTGTTTCACTCCTGATCTTACAGGGAAAGGTTCTAGTTTATCACCATTACATATGATGTTTACTGAAGGTTTTAAATATATGCTCCTTATTATTTTAAGGAATAGTCCATTTATTCCTATACTCTCAAGCGTTTTTAGTAGGAATGGATGTTGGATTTTATCAAATGCCTTTTCTGCATCTATTGAGATGATCATATGGTTTTTATTAATTTGATTATTAATATGGTCAATTATACTAATAGTTTTCCTAATATTAAACCAGCCCTGCATTCCTGGTATAAATCCCACTTGGTCATAGTGTATTATCCTGGGGATGATTTTCTGAAGTCTATTTGCTAATATCTTATTTAAGATTTTAGCATCAATATTCATTAAGGAAATTGGTCTATAGTTTTCTTTCTCAGTTTTCGATCTACCTGGTTTAGGTATCAGTACCATGTCTGTGTCATAGAAGGAATTTGGTAGGACTCCTTCAATCCCTATTTTTTCAAATAGTTTACATAGCATTGGAGTTAGTTGTTCTTTAAATGTTTGGTAGAATTCACCTGTAAATCCATCTGGTCCTGGGGACTTTTTCTTAGGAAGTTGGTTAATAGCTTGGTCTATTTCTTTTTCTGAGATGGGACTATTTAGACTACTTACTTCTTCCTCTGTTAATCTGGGCAAGCTATATTTTTGAAGGTATTCTTCCATTTCATTTAAGTTATCGAATTTATCGGCATAAAGTTGAGCAAAGTAGCTCCTAACTATTGTTCTAATTTCCTCTTCATTAGTGGTGAGTTCACCCTTTTCATTTTCAAGACTATCAATTTGCTTTTTCTCTTTCCTTTTTTTAATCAGGTTTACTAAGGGTTTGTCTATTTTGTTGGTTTTTTCATAAAACCAACTCTTAGTTTTATTAATTAATTCAATAGTTTTTTTACTTTCAATTTTATTAATCTCACCTTTTATTTTTTGAATTTCAAGTTTTGTGTTTGTCTGGGGGTTTTTAATTTGTTCCTTTTCTAGCAATTTTAGTTGTAAACCCAATTCGTTGGCCCTCTCTTTCTCTATTTTATGCAGGTAGGCCTGTAGAGATATAAAACTTCCCCTAATTACTGCTTTGGCTGTATCCCACACATTTTGGTATGATGTCTCATTATTGTCATTTTCTTGGGTGAAGTTATTAATTATGTCTATGATTTGCTGTTTTACCCAATCATTCTTTAGTATAAGATTATTTAGTTTCCAATTATTTTTTGGTCTATTTTCCCCTGGCTTTTTATTAAATGTAATTTTGATTGCATTATGGTCTGAAAAGGATGCATTTACTATTTCTGCCTTACTGCATTTGATTTTGAGGTTTTTATGCCCTAGTATATGATCAATTTTTGTATAGGTTCCATGAACTGCTGAGAAGAAAGTATATTCCTTTCTGTCTCCATTTAGCTTTCGCCAAAGATCTATCGTATCAAACTTTTCTAGTATTCTATTTACCTCTTTGACTTCTTTCTTATTTATTTTGTGGTTTGATTTATCTAATTCTGAGAGTGCAAGGTTGAGATCTCCCGCTATTATAGTTTTGCTATCTATTTCCTCTTGCAGCTCTCTTAATTTCTCTTTTAAGAATTTAGATACTGCACCACTTGGTGCATACATGTTTAATATTGATACTGCTTCACTATTGATGCTTCCCTTTAGCAGGATATAATGCCCTTCCTTATCTCTTTTAATTAGATCAATTTTTGTTTTTGCTTGATCTGAGATGAGGATGGCTACTCCTGCTTTTTTGGTTTTGCCTGAAGCATAATAGATTCTGCTCCACCCTTTTACTTTTAGTTTGAATGTCTCATCCTGTTTCAGGTGTGTTTCCTGTAAACAACATATAGTAGGATTCTGACTTTTAATCCAGTCTGCTAACTGCTTCCTCTTTATGAGGCAGTTTGCCCCATTCACATTTATGGTTAGAAGGACTAATTCTATATTGCTTGCCATCCTATTAACCCCTGCTTATGCTTTTCCCCTTTCCTTCCCTTTTACCCTCCTATCCAGTATTAAACTGGTAAACACCACTTGCTTTTCACAGCCCTCCCTTTTTAGGATCCCTCCCCCACCTTAAAGATCCTCCCCTTATTTTACCCCTTTTCCTCGAAATTACTGTATTCCCTTCCCCTTAGCTTACTCCTTCCCTTTCACTTTTCAATGAAGTGGAAGAAGTTTCACCATAAATCGAATATGTCTATTGATACACGCTATGTTCATCTCCCTCCTTTCTTTCTCTCAGATATAATAGGTTACCTTTGCCTCTTCATGAGATGTAGTACCACCACTTTACACTTTTTTATGATATAATCTCCTTTCCACCTCTAGTTTCTAAGACAAATTGTACATATGTTCTTTACATATTTTTTTGACAGAAGTATAGTTCTCAAGATTTCTTTTTACCTTTTTTAGAAGTCTCTTGAGTTCTGTATTTGAAGATCAAACCTCTTATGTAGGTCTGGTTTTTTCATCAAAAATAGATGGAATTCATTTATTTCGTTAAATGTCCATCTTCTTCCCTGGAAAACGATGCTCATTCTTGCTGGGTAAGTTATTCTTGGCTGCATACCAAGTTCCTTAGCCTTTCGGAATATCATGTTCCAGGCCCTGCGTTCTTTTAATGTGGATGCTGCTAGATCCTGTGTTATCCTTATTGTGGATCCTCCATATCTGAATTGTTTTTTTCTAGCAGCTTCCAATATCTTTTCCTTTGTCTGATGGTTCTTGAACTTGGCCACTATATTTCTTGGCGTTTTGATTTTAGGGTCCCTTTCAGTAGGTGATCGATGAATTTTCTCAATGTCTATTTTACCCTCTGTTTCCAAAACGTCTGGGCAGTTCTCTTTGATAATTTCCTCGAAAATGTTGTCCAAGCTCTTTTTTTCCTCCCTTTTTTCAGGGAGTCCGATTATTCTCAAATTGTCTCTCCTGGATCTGTTTTCCAGGTCTGTTGTCTTTCTGGTAAGGTACTTGACAGTCTTTTCAATTGTTTCATTTCTCTGGTTTTGCTTGACTCCCTCTTGGTTTCTCCTTGAGTCATTCATTTCTACTTGTTCCAGTCTAATTTTCAATGATGTATTTTCTTCACTCACTTTTTTTATATCTCTTTGTAATTGTCCAATTGAGTTTTTATCCTCTATGGAATTTTTTTCCATTTTATCCATTTTATTTTTTAGAGAGCTGATTTCTTTTTCCAGCTCTCTAATCCTGTTTTCCTTGGAGTTGTTTATCTTTTCCAGCTCACTAATCCTGTTTTCCTTGGAGAGGAACATTTTTTGATTGGAACAGCAGAGGTTTTGAGTTGCTTTAGTATATTGACTATCTCGTTTGTTTCTCAATCACTCTGACTCTCGTTGATTGGCCAACAATATGTTCTAGCCCAAGTCTCACCTGATCATTGTTTGAGAACTGATGGCTCAGAGTTAGTATAAATTGTAATAATTTCTGTTTTGATCAGAAATCCCTGAGGGTCTTCCCTTCTTAGATTGATTTTTTTCCCAAAGTTAGGTAAGAGGCCATTTCTTATCTAGTCTTAATTACTGAATACACCTTATCTCAGTCAAATGGAGACTGGGGAAAGACCTTATCTTAAAAAGGTATAACCTCCTACTGTATTTGCTGCCATCTTCAGTTGTCTTTTTAAAATTTTGCCACTGGATCCAGATGGCTTCAGAGGAGAGAGTGCCCTTGCACAGCCTCCCTCACTTAAGTCCAGTTCACTTGAATATCATGGCATCATCTTCCTGATATCATGGTCCTCTTCAAGAATGAGGGACAAGTAAGAAGAAATCAGTATTTTGTCCTTGACATGCCAGAAGGCTTTTCTTAGTCAACTAACCCTAATGGTAGTGAAATTTTTGGTTGTAGGTAGACTATTTCGTTTTAGAACACACTTGTACACTTACTGAGAAATAGGAGAACAAAAGGATAGGATAAAGGAGGGAATCCTAGAAGGCTGTGTTGATTAGGGAGGCAGTGGTCATAAGTAAGTTAGACCTCTAAGGAGGAATAGAGTAAAAATAGAAGAACAAACAATAGGTGAAGATAAGATAGAAGGAAATATACAACTAGTAATTATAACTTTGATCGTTAGTATGATGAATTCACCCGTAAAACAGAAAATTTAGCAGAATGGATAACTAGAGCCTGACAATATGTTGTTTACAAGAAACACATTTAAAAATGAGAGACATACATAGAGTAAAAATAATGGATCATAGTAGAATTTATTAAGCTTCAGTTCATGTTAAAAAAAAACCAGGGAGAGTAATCATGATCTCAGAGAAAGTTAAAACTAAAATAGATTTCATTAAAAGAGCTTAACAGGGAAAATACATTATGTTAAAAAGTGCCATAGAAAATGAGGAAATAGCAGTACTAAAAGTATATGTACTACGTGCCTTATAATATCCAAATGTATAAACAAAAAGATAAATGAATTACAGATAGAAATAAATAGCAAAATTATATTAGTGGAAGATTTCAATAGAACTTCTTAGAACTAGATAAATCTAACAAAAAAATAAATCAAAAAGAAGTCAAAGAAATAAATAGAATCTTTGATAAACTATATGTGATAGACATCTGAAGAGCAATGAATAGAAATAGAAAGGAATATTCCTTTTTCTTGCAGTACATGGCATTCAAAAATTGATTATTAGGACACAAAAAAGCAGAAATATTAAATTCATCATTTTAATATAATGCAATAAAATTATATTTATAAGGATTATAGAAAGACAGATCAAAAATTGTTTGCAGGCTAACCTAACCTTAAAGAAAGAGGTGGTCAAATATTATATCATAGAAAAAAATCTTATTAAAGAAAATGATAATGCTGAGAAAGCATATCTAAACTTATGGGATGCAGTAAAAACATTAATCAGGAAAATTTATATCTCTAAATGCTTACATGAATAAAATAAAGGGCAGGTAAATAAACCGAGTATACAATTAAAAAAAAAAAAACTAGAAAAAGAACAGTTGAATCCCAAATTGGAAATCCTGAAAATTAAATGTAAGATTAATAAAATTGAATATAAAAGTTTTAAGAGAAAAAAATCATTGAATTAATAAATCAAGTTAAGGGCTGGCTTCCTGGAAAAAAAATCATAGGTTAACATGATTTTCAGAAATGGAAATCTAAATAGTATCAAAAATGAAAAGGGTGACTGTATTAATAAAAAAAAGATGAAATTAAAACTAGTATTAGGAGTTATTTCATCAATTACATGGCAATAAATTTAACAATTTAAGTGATAAGGAATATTTACAAAAATATAAACTCCCCAGATTAACAGAAGGGTAAATGAATATCTAAATAAGCCCCTTTTGGAAAAAGAAATTGAATAGGCTATAAATGAATTTCCTAAGAAAAAAAGCATCAGGGCCAGA
Source organism: Sminthopsis crassicaudata (assembly GCF_048593235.1). Taxonomy (NCBI): domain Eukaryota; kingdom Metazoa; phylum Chordata; class Mammalia; order Dasyuromorphia; family Dasyuridae; genus Sminthopsis; species Sminthopsis crassicaudata. Next base: position 647,361,014 of record NC_133617.1, read on the forward strand.
TGGACTTAAATATATTTTCAATCAAACATCTAAAGAGCAATTAATTCTAATATGATATAAACTGAAAAACAGTTATAGAGTCCTACCAAATTCCTTCAGAAGCAAATATGGTTTTGAGGTCTAAACCCAGGAATGCAAAAAGTGAGGAAGAAAACTATAGACTAATTTCCCTAATGAACATTGATGCAAACATTTTAAATAACACACTAGATTATAGCACTACATCACAAACCTGTGATGAAATATGAACCCAGAGTAAGCTAGATATGGTCAAAGAAGAGATGGAAAAATTAAATATTGTCATCTTTGATGTCCATGAATGGGACATGGGTGAATTTAATTCACATGATCATTTAATATATGACAGTGGGCAAGAATCCCTTCAGAAAAATAGAATTGCCTTCCTGTTCAATAAAAGGGTGAGAAAAGCATTGCTAGGATTTATTTTCAAATATGGCAGAAATACATTTTTTTGAATACAAAGAAAACCATTCAACATCTCAGGAATAAAAATCTCTACTCCAATTATTGATGCTGAAGAGGCTATGAAGACTTGCAACATCTTGTAGAAATAACACTACAAAAAATGTTATATTCCTCATAGGAGATTGGAAACCAAATAGTAATTGAAATATAGGCAAATTTAGCATTAGAATTCAAAATAAAGCATCACAGAGACTTAAAAAATTTTGTCAAGATAACTCACTGGTCACCGAAAATTCTCTTAACTATATAAGTGTTAAACTCTACACATAAATCTTATTAGCTGGTCAATATTGAAATCAAATTGATAATTTATGTTGCTGCTAAAAATGGAGAAGCTCTGTACAATCAGTTAAAACCAGACCTGAAGCTGACTGTGAATGTGAAATGAAGGTGATAAATAGATTTGAGAGATTTGATCTAGAAGAGAACCTGAAGAACTATGGCCAGAAGTTCATAGAGTTATATTGGACACTGTAACTAAAAACATTCCAAAGGGGGTGGAGGGAACAAAAACAAGAAAGCAAAATGGCTGCCTGATGAGGCTTTACAAAGAGCTGAAGAAAGAAATAGAGTGATCATTAAAGGATAAAGGAAAAAATATTCCCAAATGAATACAGGATTTCAAAGACTAGCAAGGAGAGAGAAGCTTACCCTAAATGACCAATTTAAAGAAGTAGAATAAAGGGAAAGACAAGAAAAATATTCAAGAAGATTAGAGATAACATAAGAAGGTTTCTTGTAAAAATGGGATGATAAAAATCAACAATGGTGTAGTGATTTAATAGAAATGAGATTAAGAGGAGGAGGCAAGAACATAGTAAACAATAATAGCAATATTGTCTAAAGAGAGTTGTGAATGACCAAGCTATTCTGAGCAACATTAACACTCATATCAACTATGAAGAACTTATAAGGGAGTCGCTATCCATAGCTATGGAAAAAGCTAATATACCGAAGTATGTATTGTATAGTTCCTTAATTATATGTATATCAAATATTAGTCTTCTCCATTGTGGGCTTGGAAGGGAGGTGGGGAAACAATTTGAAGCCAAACTTTAACATTAGAAACATATAAGAAAAATAAAAATTAAGTATATTTGTTAAAAGAACACAATTCTTGAATTGCTGAATCATTATTATGCATTTATCTTAGTCATTTTTATCATAAAATATAATTAAAATAAGCATAGGATTTTAATATACTTCTAACTCACTATTTAGGCACAAGTAATAGAGGACAAATAGCCTTAAACCACTGAATTATGGTTTTTTTTACACAATCTCTGCAATATAGAGCTTTCCCTATAGGGGAAACTCACTAAGGAAGAACAAAGCCAGGAAACTATACATCTCTTATTCATTATACTAACATTTATTGAGTTTTAACTCTATTGTATAGTAATGGAGATAGGAAAGAAAAACTCATTTACTCATTCAACAAACATTTTTAAATTTGTGAGAATACTAATTTCTATATATCGTATTTTTGTTTTATGGAAAGTCTTTTTCTTTGCTGTAGTCTTAGCTGTTAGATAGTTTTGTAGAATTAGCAGTATATAATCCTCTTCTGTAGAGAGAAATAAACAACCAAAAAGAAATTTGTGAAATTTAAATCTAAATTTAAAAAATAAGTTTTTTTTTTCTATATTTTCCTCTGTATTCTATTCTAAGTCATGTATCCATCTCTCTTTCATAATATGCAGCTCATTTGTAATTTGTACAGGATTTGAACACCATTATTTCTGTATTATACTTCAAAAAGCACTCACAGCCATAAGGCATTGAACAGCCCTAAATGATAATGATAATTAGTATTTCTGTAATATTTCAAGTTTTGCATAGTGCTTTACATAGGTTATTTTATTTTTCCTGACAGAGTTACTCAGTTCAATTACATTGTGTTTTGCTTATTTAATCCAATCAGGACCACTAAAATTTATTTACCAGATTTTGTTTAGTATTAAAACAATACAGAGTACAATAATTATTATTTCCTACAGTTCTTTTTTTGAAATGGTTATCTTTTTAAAAATCACATTGTAGTATATTTTCTTTTAAAATAAACTTGATACTTTTTGTTTTTTCCCATCACAGTCTTTTCCTGGTAGAAGTTGTCTCTTCCCTTAAATCCTATCTTTCTAATAATCAAAACAAAACAAAACAGTCTTTGTCAGATTAAAGAAAAACTAATAAAGTCACTAAAATATTTAGCATATATAATATAAGGCAGTCAGCTCTCCACTTCCCTGAGAACAGAAAAGAGTATTTTAACATCTTTTCTGTTACTCCCAAGATTGTTCATTGCAATTAATTTTGAGTTTATCTGGCTTTTAAAGTTATTTTCATTTATATTTTTGTAATCATTGTTTATATTGTTTTGCTGATTCTGGTTTCTTTGCTTCAGTTTATACAAGTCTTCTTAAGTTCTTCTCAATTCTTCATATTTGTTGTTTTTTTATGGTGAATTTGTATTCTGTTAGAGTAATATTATATAATTTTTTCATCTTTAATTGGTGGACAGTAACTTTGTTCCTACTTTTTTATTATCTATCTTTTCTACAATTAATAGAATGGCATTGAGATAAGGAATTTCATTTTTAATTCAAATACAGATATTTAAAGATCATCATAAAAATTATTTTAGATATAAGTGAAATATTTTGATTAAGTGAGAAAATTTGTAATTCACATTTTAAAAATAATGTAATCATCAGTGAAAGGCAGCTAGTTGCTAAGGTGGATAGAGTGCCAGGCCTAGAGTCAGGAAGTCCTGAATTCAAATTCTGTCTCAGACTCACTAGCTGTGTGACCCTCTGCAAGTCCCTTAGAAACTTTGTCCTCATTAATATAAAATATGTTATAAACCCCTTTGAGCCCTCTGACCCTGCCATATACCTGGTAGTGGTCTTCATTGTCTTACACCTATACATATATACATGTCTACATATATCTCTGTGCTAGTCCTCACATGGCTGATTGTCACAGTCTACCTCCCCTACCCGAGAATATCCAGGGGCTCTCTGTAAAACTCTCTGTTTGACTTTTAAAGGCCTCCATAACCTGAGCTTCCTGTTTTGTTACTCTTTTTACACCTTATTCCCCTTCGCTTAGTCTGTGATCCAGTTCCATTGGCCGTTTTGCTGCTCCTTGCACATAATGCTCCATTTTCTGATTCTGATCATTTTTACTCAGTCTCCCTCTTTCTTGGGAATCCCTTACTCCTCATCTCTGCCTCCTGGCTTCCTTCAAGTCTCAGCTAAAATTCTGCCTCCTGGGAAAGAGACTTTTCAATTTAATCTTAAGACTATCCACAATTTATTCTGTTTTTCTTGTTTGGACATTATCATTTGCATTTTACCATAACATCTTATAGAGAACAAGGGCCATCTCCTTCCCAGCACCATTATTCCACTCCAACCTGCCCCCAACCTTTCCTTGTATCCCCAGTGTTTAACATGGTACTTTGTATACCTCTGCCATCTGGGACCTCAGTATATACTATCATTTCCTTAAGAAAAAATATTAGGAATTCATATTATTTAACTGAAAAGCACATATAATCCTTAAGTTACTTTCATATTTTTCTATTTTCAAAATTTTATTTTGCAAAGTAAAAAAAAAAAATCTCATTTTATTTATTTATTTATTTATCCATTCATTCATTTATTTATTTATTTACTTATTTATCTATCTATCTATCTATCTATTTATTTATTTATTCATTCATTCATTTATTTACTTATTCATTTATTTATTTATTTATCTATTTATCTATCTATTTATCTATTCATTCATTCATTCATTCATTTATTTATATATATATATATATACATATATATATATATGTGTATATATATATATATATATATATATATTTATTTATTTATTTATGTGTGTATTTTTTGAGGCTGGGGTTAAGAGACTTGCCCAGGGTCACACAGCTAGGAAGTGTTAAGTGTTTGAGATCAGATTTGAACTCCGGTCCTCCTGAATTCAGGGCTGGTGCTCCATTGCACCACCTAGCTGCCCCCAAAAATCTCCTTTTTAAGTTAAAAGGCAAATGTGTTCTAAATTTTTTCTCATGCTTTTATTCCGTGACTAAAAACTAATTTATCTCACATATAAAATGTTAGGCCCAATTACATTTTTTTTCAGTAGTCATTGAATCAGTTTTCTACTAGTAATGTAAATCATTGTGTAATATTTATCTAAAGCCTGAAAACAAAGATGACATAGGAATAAGCATCAATTTTCAGATGCTGAATTAGAGTTTGGCACAAGATCATGCTCTCATCATTTTCTTCTGTAATAATTCTCAAGATTTTTGTAAAATAATTATTGTGAAATATAGGCCTTTTCACAAAGGGTGTGGCAGAGGTCACTGGGAAAACTCTTAGATGTTTACTATTTCTTTTTTCATTTGATTTATGTTGTCATTTCCATTTTTCTTGCCAACTTGGCACTCTTTTTTTTTATTACAAAGTTGTTGGATTCCCCCCTCCCCACTAGCATCCTCTATTACATACTATGAATGACATTTTAATGTATAAAGTTAACATTCTTCATTCCTCAAATGAACTGTGGCTTCCTTGCCTGACTCTTTTGACTTTTCTTCTTCCAAGTTCTCCAGCTCTGAGAGAAAGTTTCATTTTAAAGGAAAGTATACTTCTTCTCTACAATTAGTACCATGGAAATTGTTTTTGGTAATGATTACAGTACTTTCTCTCTAAAACTAAATACACACATATAAAATATTTATATTACTTCTCTCTACAAATTAAACACACAAAAGTCATACTTACAAACATATTCATTCTTGACTGAATTTTAGGCAAAGGAAAAAAAAAGCCAAATTATTAGTGATCTCTTATAAAAAAAAATGTCTTTCCTAAAACAGATGAGTATCAGAAGATAGGATTCGAAACTAATTTAGGTACTGATACAAAAATTGGCAGCATTTTATTCAGACTGCTTAAAAGGAAAATGGAGATAATACAGAAAGCACTAGACTTAGAGTTAGATCTTTGCTGAAATTCCAACTTTCCTACTATGTGACTTTGCACACTTAATTTTTTTGAACCCTCACTTTGCTAATTTTTATATCAGAGGATTGAAAAACTTGGAAAATGCCTTTAAATTTATAATCCTGTTGTATTTAAATACATTTTTCATTATTAAAATTGTTTTGCTACCAAGAAATGTGGATTTATTTAAAGAGTGACTTAAGGGAATATGATTTATGTTATAGAATAATTTAGGATAAAAATCACTACAAAATTGAAGAAATCTATTTTTTAAACAATCAGAAAAAATAAGATGTTTCATTTGAAATACTTATATTCTTAAATGCAGAACAAAAGGTTAGTGTGAAGTCACAGTGAAAACTAATATAGATGGTCATCTCACCTGGAGACATTCTTTTATCTATTAATTAGTTCAGAAAGCATTCAGTATTTACCTGATGCCTACTTCATATTTTATATGCTAAATTATATGAAACTGTATCAAAACCACTTATACGGACTTCTATGGAAAGGCAAATTGTCTTATAAAAAAAGATTTTATTATCAATTTGTATAATATAGTGATCAGTAACCAAGTAATAAGCAAGATACCTAATAATAATTATTTACTTCCACATGTACTGCTTTTTGTAGTTATAAGTCATTTCTACATGTTATCCCATTTGATTCTTATACAACTTTACAAGGCTAGGTTTTTTTATTCCCTTCATTTTACAGAAATCAAGTACTGAAGTGGTTAAATGAGTTACCTGAGTTTTAATGACCAATAAGTGTCAAGACTGGGACTAAATCCTAGGTTAGTATTTTTTTTTTTCTCCTTAAGTGCTGGTGTAGGTTAGACAGTTTCCAATATCATAGAACCTTAGACTAGAATAATTAGACATTTAATTTCAAACATCAAAGTGTGTTTTTGAAGATAAGATATGAATTACTTGAAAAAAAGCAAACAGCATTTGTGGTACCATTTTCATAATTTGTCGAATTATTTTATGTTCAATTTAATAAACATTTATTAGGTATCTACTGCATATATTCTTAGATGCTGGGAAATTAAAAATTTAAATCAAGTTTGGGGCTGTCCTCATGGAGTCTTTGAGAGTTATATGATACATTAATTATGATAAAACATACACATACACAATCCAATAAGAATGATAAAGTATAAAGTACTAGTGAAGGCTAAGGTGGGAAAAAGTCATTACTGATTTGGCCGATCAAGAACAAAGGCTCCATAGGTGAAACAATACACATTAAACTCAATTAGAAACAGATCTCTAGACCACATATTGACTAAGAAAACTCGAGTTTCCAACTCTGACACCTCAATTTTAAGGGATAGTAACACATCCAAAAAACAAAGGGAAGAGGTATATTAGATTGTGTAGTTTGGGTGTGTATTTCTTTTAAAAATTTAATTCATCTTGGTTTTTGCACCAAAATAGCTTTTCACTATTTTTTCCTATCTTCCATAGTTACTAAGAGTTTGGGGAGGGGGCAGCTAGGTGGTACAGTGGATAGAGCACCAGCCCTGAAGTTAGGAGGACCTGAGTTCAAATCTGATCTCAGACACTTAACACTTCCTAGCTGTGTGACCCTGGGCAAGTCACTTAACCCAATTACCTCAGGGGGAAAAAAGAGTTTGGTAGAATTTTCTGTGATCTTAACTAAAAAAAAGAAAATAATAAATATTCTATACTCCCTGCTGCTATTTAAGTCATCTGGAAACATTATTGACCATTGAATTTGACCTAAGTTCTGTCATTTTTTGTTGTTGTTGTTGTTGTTTTTACATTATTTTTTATGTATATTATTTTCCCAGTTCTGCTTTCTTTGCCTGGTGTAAGTTCACATAAGACTTCTTATAATATTCAGGATTCTTCATATTCATCATTCCTTATGCAATAATTTTTAAAATTATATGATACCAGTTCTGCAGTTGAGGAGACCTGTTTTCTTTTTTGTAGTTGCTACTATAGAAAATACGGTTTTGAATTTTTTGGCATATAAAACATCATAACATAATAAATGTAGAGCTAGAAGGGACCTCAAAGGCCATCTTTTTCATCTCCCACATTTTTTTTCCACTAGAGAATTGATGTGAATTTCTCAAGGTCATGCTGAATCAAACAGATATTTTGTTTTATTTTGCTGCCATTGATCCTCTGGTGCATATGCACAGCAGTTGTATTGCTGTATCAAAGAAAATGAGCCATTTTAGTAACTTTTCTCACAAATTGATTTCTGGAATGGTTGAACCAACCCTTGGCTCTACCTTGGTATTTGTGTCGCATGATGTCTCTGACATATAGAATTTTGGGGTTTTTTAAAATCATCTTTGCCAATGAAATGGGTATGAATTTAAAGTTGTTTTGTTTTCATTTGGGAACTTTTTTTGCATTATTACTAAAATTGTTTTGCAGTGTCTGTAATTTCATTGATGTAGGGAATTCATGGTTTGTAAAACATTTTTCTGCTCCTCTTCCAACCTCTCCCCACTGGTGCAGTTAGACAAATTGCCTGAAAGTAAAGTCTTATGGTGCTGCCTAATTCATTGAAAGATCATGACTTTCCCAGATTTACATAGTATTTGTTGGAGGCAGTATTTGAATTCTGGTGTCTCCAACTACAAAGCTGGCTTTCTATCTACTATATCATAATTCCTCTCTACTTGTTAAAATATTGTTTCTTATTTTTGAAATTCTTTAGTAGCTTGTTCACTTATTTATAGGAAAAAATGACTGAATCTTTAAAAAAATCTGTGTCAATTTTGTCTCTTATGTAAGACTTTTTCAGAGAAATGATATAATTTGTATATTGATTAAAATTTTTTTTCTAGTCAGTAATTTCTCCTTGTATTTTAAGTACATTGATTTTGTTCTTTAAAAATCATCTCAGTTATAAGCAATCATAATCTAATTTTCTATATTGTCTTTGTAATGTTCAGTAGTATCTCCCTAAGACAGTAAATTGCCAGTTTACATTAAGAAAAGATGTTTCCTCACTGGGAGTTTTCTATACCAGTAAAAATCATATATCTGTTTTAAAAAAGTCTCTATCCTTTTTTAATTGTAAATTCTTTCCCTTTATATTGAGATTATCTATTCACTTTAAGTTTAGTATAGTATATGGTAGGAGATCTTGTTCTCAACTTATTTTCTGTCCAAAAAATCTTTTTTTTATATATAACTGGTTATCATTCTTTTTAAATATTTTAAAATTTATTTTAAATTACAAAATAAAGAAAAAAAGAAAACAATTCCAGGTGCACAGCAGAACATAAGAGATGATTCAAAATATAAATCAATAAGTTTCCATTTCAAGAAAGCCTATATAATAAATATTACCTACTGTGTTTAGGGTTGTCCATATTTTCTTTGTTGTAGGTTTTCTTTTGTTCTCTGCTGTGCACTTTTTGCCAAACAATATTTTAATTTTTTTTTTCTAATTTTCTCCTGGAGTTCTTTATTGTAATATAGGAGCTGTTGGAATAGATGGGAGCCAACTGACAGTAGCTGCTGTCCAGACCTGGAGAATGAATCTTCTTTTGTGAGAGGATAATACAAGGAGACTGAGAGGCCGTTGCTATTCTCTGACCCGAGTGAGAGGCTGTTGCATTGTCTAACCTCTCTCCTCCTTCCTCTGTCTTCAATTTATCTCATTCCCAGTCCGCAACACCTGTGTCAGCAAAGGCTGCCTTCCAACTCCTTCAGATGCTATGATCCACAGCTCCGGAGGCTCTTGGAGAATTGGCCTGTCTCTTAACAATTCTGCTTTTTTTTTTTTTTTTTCTGATATTTTCCCCTCACAGCATGGTCTGCACACTGAGGAATGCAAGCAGCACTATTACCTCTGGAGGGTTGTAGTACGTGTTGATCTTGTGAAATATCATGGAGGCAAATTTTCAAATGGAGAAGAGGACTGTAGTCAGAACAGGCATTTAAGTCTCTTATCAGTCTCTGGGCTTGGCCCTTTGATGTGTTGGCCTATTTAATTACTCCAACTAAAAAAGTCTTACCAGGGCTCTTCTTCCTTTCCTTCCTCATGGGTTACTAAAGGAACTCTGGGAGGATCCTACTCACAAATAGCTCTGGAACGCTGCTGGTTCTTATTGTAATGCTTATGCTTCTTATACCCCACATTGAGGGGCCATATATTGGAATACATGGGAGCTGTTGGAATACACGGGAGCCACCTGACAGTGGCTGCTGGAGATCCAACCCAGAAGAGATCTCCTCTTGTGAGAGGATGATACAAGGAGACTGAGAAACAATTGCTGTTCTCTGACCTGGCTGAGAGGCTGTTGTGTTGTCTGACCTCTCTTCTCCTTCCTCTGCCTCCAGTTTATCTCATACCTAGTTGGCAGTACCTGTGTCAGCAAAGACTGCTTTGCCACTCCTTCAGATGCTATGATCTGAAAGGAGAATTTGCCTGCCCCTTAACAGTTCATGTTGGCTAGTTACTCCTTTCTGATATGTTTCTGTTCTTTGATTTACAAAACAGTATGTTACAAATATGTTCATTTGCCAATAAAGAAATATTTATGTGGTAGAAAGTGTGAGACTCTGAAGATGTGGTAGAGCCAGGTTATTAAGGCCCTTGAATGACTGAAGAGATTCAGTCCCATATCTAGTATGACTTTCAATTAGTCATGTTTCTTTCATGTATGTTAATTTATTTATTAGATTAATATTTAAGTTTATTTCTCCATATTTCTTGCATCTTTGACTATCTGCTCCTTTATGCTTAAGATTTAATTCTCTTCCAACATCTCAATATTTAACTCTGAATCCTGCTATCTGCTTCTGTTTTAAAGTTTTTAATACTCAAGTCTTCCTTTTTTGGGGAGATTTAGTCACTTTTCTTTTGTTCTCACCAAACCTAATTTTCTCACTCCCTCAAAACATTGCTTATATTCATTTTTTCAAAGAAGCTTTCTAAGACTGACTATATCAGATGTCAATTACTGGAGAATTTCCCAAAGTTTCTCTATCACAGCATATGTTGTCTGGTTATTGTAGTCATCTTCTGTTTTATATAAAATTAGCAATATTATAAAAGATATGGAATGAAATGCATGTTTTAATGGAATCTCTTAAAAGTGGGAGACTCGTTTGAATCTGTACTAGATATCCTAAAAGGCAAGTTTTATATAATATAGCATATTAGATCACTGTACCTATAGTCAGGAAAACCTGAGTTCAAATATGGGCTGAGACCCTTATTAGCTGTTGGATCCCAGTCAAGTCACTTAACTTATATTTGCCTCTGGTTTCTCCTCTTTAAAAGAGGGATGATTATAATGACATCTAGGGTTGTTATAAATATGAATAATGACATTCTTAGGGTTATTTGTGAAGATAAAATAATATTTATAAAAGTGTTTACCAATCTTAAATTGTTAAACAAATATTAGTTATTGTAATATTAATAATATTATTGTTATTATTGAGGATAATGTATTTTTACCTAAAGCCCACTTCAAATTACTTCAAAAGGAAAAAATTTAAATTCAAAAAAATTCAATTGGTCTTTTTCACTAAAATTCAGTGGTACCCAATAGTTCTGTTCTGTTAGATTTCATATGAAGTTACCAGAAAATGTGGAATCATTTAAATTCTGTGTGCTATTAGTTTTACTATCAGTCTGATCAATATTACATAGCAGGAATATTACTCTGTGATAAACATGGACATAATTACATTTTCTTAACCATATTGTAATGAAGTTATTTTACTAAATTGATATTCTTTTTGTTATAAAAACATCCTTTTTTCAGGGTAAATTAATTTTTTAACAACTCAGCTCATTTTAATATATTCGTGTTTACATCTTTATGTCTCTTAAGATAAAAATTTAGGTTAAATTGTAACTTACAGTTAACTCTAGAAAAAAAAGTATGTCAACTTTTAACACTGCATTCCAAATTTGAAAACAATACATCAAAGTAAATCTTATAAAAATGCCTACTTTAGAATAAAGTTTCAGTGATTGCAATCCAAACTTTCTGCAAATAGACACAAGTGCTCTCAATCTGAAAGTTAATGTTTTGCTTTATTATTTTCAAGAAAGATGAAGACTTGTTTATTTTCAAATTTTAATGATTCCGCTTTCAAATTATGAAGATTTTCCTTTGGGGACAGTTTTATTTGAATTGTATGTGACACTGTTTTTATTTCTTTAGGCTATGATTAAAAGTTTCATGGATGTCTACCAACTTGCAAGCTCTAGAATTGCTACATTAGAGAAGGAAATGACATCTCATCGAAACCACATTTCAGCTCTGAAATCAGAGCTCCAAACAGCTTGTCTACGTGAAAATGAAAGTTTACACTCAGTAAGTTTTTCTTTTATTCATTGGAATATCCTTTTGTATATGAATCATCATCTCATTTACCTTTGTGTTTTTATTTTTGATAAGATCATTGGTAAAAATGAATAATTTAGATTTAATGGATAACCCAGCAACATAAAATTATTACTATGTAGCAACCTTTCAAGAGAAAATAAAGTATTTTTGTTGTTATATTTTTATATAAAAATATGAATATTATTATTAGTGCTAAAATATAACATCATGATTTCTTTGTGTTTGGCAGCACAACTGACATTAGGATTTGGTAATATGCATAGTTAAAACATGCAAGTGTCTGAAGTTTCAATGTGTCCCATTAAGACAGAATATTATTAATTATGTGTATAACCAAAATGGTAATTAGAACATGTGATTATTCTCAGTAGGAAACTAAACTTATCCATAATACATGCCTAGCTAAAGATGCATGTTGTGATTCATCTATATGATTAAAATTCAGTTTCAGGAATCATTTTATGTTTAAAATTTTAACCCATAATGCAGTTTTGTCATTACTTAAGACTAGTAAAATAATTCTCTAGATTTTCAGGATATGTTTGGGGAATTCTTGAACATATATGCATTTATGTCCACTTGAAACAAGGTAAAAATTGAAATCTTTATTTCTCTGATGACAAATATGTCCATAATGAGATTTTTATAATTTGGCTATTTTTGGGTCTATTTTCTTCTGTGTTTTTTTTTTCCCATAAGAGAAAGAAAATATAACTCACTTTTAAGGGGGAAAAGGTTTCCTCTTGACATCCCTTTATTGACCCATTTAAAAAATGTGTATATTCCTTGAAGAAAGTCAGCATTAAATAAAAGAAATATAAGAACATCTGTTTTTGGTAATTAAACTTTACTTTTGCTTGTCCGTCTGTCATGCACTCATGTTCATTTCTGGTTGAGAAACTACTAAAAATCATTATCACTATAAGAAACAAAAGTAAAGAGAAAAATTATGCATCAATATTTGAGTTTAAACATGTGCAAGTCAATATGACCCTTCTATGAAATGTTAAGAATTTCTTCCATCCTTTTCCTTTAGCTGATTCAAGCTGTTTTGTGTCAGCTTTGTTGGCTTGCTCTTTTTTTTCCCTGAGTTTACTGTTATTTTTATCATTTAAATAAAAGGTAATGTCAAAAAGGGAAGAGCTCCCAGAACATAGAATTATGTGAATTATTAGGGGTCCAAATCACACTTGCCAGATTGGCAAAGTATCCAAAAAAAATGTGAAAGTTTGTACACTAAAGTACAGTTAGTATGTTTGTGAATTGACTCAGACATTCAGCAAAGCAATTTGGATTATGTGCCCAGTTACCATTCCATGAATACGCTTTGACCCAATGATAGCACTGTAATTTCTTTACTTCAAAAAAATCAAAGAAAGAGGAAAAGGATCCTATGTGTAAATGAATTTATAGCAGCTCTTTTTCTTTTAGCTAAAAACTGAAAATGAAGGAGATACTTATCAATTTGGGAAGGGCTGAACATCTCTTGGTATATGAATGTAATGGAACATTATTAGATCATTGAAAAAATGATGAAAGGGATTGTTTTGGAGAAATGTGAAACTGTTGCCTGATTGAAGTGAGTAGAATTTGGATAATGATTTATATAACAACAGCACTGAAAAGAAAAAAAAAAAGCAACTTAAAAAGACAGTCACTCTGTTTTGTAGTGATCAGTGTGTAGTAACCAACTATTATTACAGAGCACCAATTATGAAGAATACTATCTGTCTCCAGACATAGAAATATTAGACTCAAGGTGTTCAGTGAGACAAATATTTTTACACATTCACTATTAGAAATGGTTCTGTTTGACTGTGCTTATTTTTTTCCAGTGTTTTTTTCCCCTATTTTTTTGGTTGGAAAGGTGGGAAGGAGAAAGGAGCTAACAATAGTTATCCCCATTTACTCTCTCAAAAAGAAAAGTTATTGAAGCATTTAAAAAATTGCATGGAAGAGAACAAAAGAAAAGTTAGAAGGAAAAAAAGAGAAACAGAAGATATCTCATCAGTACTCTCTACCCTTGGATTAGACCTTCTGACGAGAGGGCAGGACTACCAGCCCCAGAATCTCTGTTTAAGAAGGAACTTAACACCAATTTTCTTCATATTCACTACTTTTGAACTGGACTTCTTTGAAACTCTCTATATTTTCACACTGATTGCCTTTCTTTATGAAATTGTTAGATCCTTGAGGACAAAGGTTATTTTTGTGTTTGTATACCTAGTACTTGGCACAATGTCTAATAACATAGTAGATACTTAAATATTTATTGACTATTGACTGTGTTCTACTTTGTATTGGGAAATAATTTTGTTTGATGTTAAGTTTAGAATAATGCTTTAAAAAATAATTGTATAAGCTGGAGTGAATCTTGATTTTCATATTCACCCAACCTTAGGAAAGTAACTTCATTTCTCTACTCCTCAGTTTCCTCATCTTCAGAATAAGGTGATGGAATCGATTATCTCTGGACTCCCTTCCAAATTTAAAAGTTTATGAATCATAGTTACTCATGTGCCAAGAGATTGGCATTCTGACATAAGAATGACTTTTTTTTTTTTTAGCAACTTGTACAAGGTCTACAGAGAGGCCAATGGATTATCATGGTTGAGGAATAATAAGTAGGCTGGGTTGTGCATGAAAAATAAGTCTGGAAAGATAGAGTAGTGTTACTTTGTAAAGGGTCTTCATTGCCTAACATAGGAATTTGTATTTTATCCTAGAGGCAATAGGGAACCACTGAAGGGTCTTTTGTAGTCACAGACACACCTCTTTTTCTATTTCACTTTCTGGAATTTTTGTAAGAAGTTCAAACTCAAGATGTCCAAAGCAAAACTCATTCTTTCTCTCTAAGACTGTTTCCCTTGCTTCTCTGGTTCTATTGAAGGCATCACTGTCTTTGTGTTCACCCATGATTTCCATTGGGCGACTCATGCTTTATTCCTATTCTCATATTCAATCAAATTTTATTTCTTGATCAACATTTATTTACACATTTTCCCTTCTTTCTTCACCACATTTCTTATGTCTGTTTTCTGTCTATAAGCATAACTACTTTCCTAGCTCAGAACTGCATTACTTCTCACATGGGCTTGTGTAACAAAGTTCAATCAATAATAAGCACTCAACAATTTTTATTTTTTCTAGAACAATAGAATTCTATAATGAGTTAGTACTTTACAAATAAGGGTTGTAAGTTGTGATGTGTAAACAGGGGTACCACGATCCATAGGGGTGAAGTGGCATGTGTAATATTTGGAAACTTAAGGAAAATACCACATTGATTATTCATATTCATAATTATTTTTAAAGGAAATATTTTGTGACTACATGTAATTTCATCTATGTGAGGAATTCCTGTTGTGAATTTTTTTCCTATCTCTTTGTGGATTGATAGCTTTTATAATTTACAGACTTGATTGGAGGCATGGAGAAGCTACATGACTTTCTCATGGTCACATGGCTGATATGGTCTATTGCAGGACTTGAAGAAAGATGCTCCATAACACTTTCAAAACAAAATACATAAACCAAAAGAATGCTAAATAAAGAAAAGATTTGATTCTAACTTTCCAAGAGTAAAGTGGATCTAATAAGCCCAAAGAACAAAGCAGGTATTCTGAGAACTAAAAAAGAAGTAGACCAAGTGAATTCATGGCATTGTGATTTTTAATAATTGAGTAGGAAAATGTGTTAACATGGTAGTGAAACTTTGGGAGCAAAAGAGACTCCTAAGTACAAAAAGATGTACTTTGTTTATAAGTATTCAGAGATAGCTTTACTTGGCTTTCTCTGCTCAGCCTATTCTCAACTGTTTTAAGCAAAATTTTGGATTTCGTTTTTGGGTTAACACATTTTGCTTCTCAATTATTAAGTGCCACAATGTGCTGATTCACTTGATTTCTTTCTTTCTTGGTTCAGAGACAGTTAGTTTCTTCTTTGATCTTCCTGGAACAACTTCCCTTTGGAATAGCCTGAGACAATCCTCTCTTCTTGCCTAGAGTAAAAGCTCTTCATTCTCTTGGACCCTCTCCACTCTGGTTTTCTCTTTGGAACAAGTTACCTTACCTGAACTTTTGAGCTTCCTTTTAAAATGGATTTAGTTCAGATCTTCCTCACACCTCACTCCTATCGGCTAATTTTATCTTGAATCTATAAATGAGCTATATTTGTACCCTATTTCAGCATTTCAAAGATCCTTCCTTGTTGAACTTATGCCAGCCTGATGTTAAAAGGATTTGTCCTTTAATTTTTGCTTGCATAGTGGGGATAGCTGATTGTTTTGACTCATCTACACTCTTATTATGATTGCTGACATGCACTGCAGTCCACAGTGAAATTTCATCAAAAGGCTTATGTATCTTACTTTGAAACAATGTTTTTGAAGGCTTCCTGGTCTTATGGATACAGTCATGTTCTCCATCCATGCACATGGCAAACTCTTCTCATTTTTACATTGTTCATATCTTCTATGTATATTTTATCATAGAAAAATCCATAAGTACACTAATGTTTTCCACTTTATTTTCAGGATACCATTCCACCACTTTTTTCATCTTTTTTTTTCCTTTCCATCTCACTAAATGGCCAGCTCATCTCATTTTCATTCATACATAGCATCAATAAAAAGCTTTTAAAAATGTACCTTAGCAATTAGTGAATTTGTAGATTGTGCCTATGTTGACACTTTTCTCAACATAATTGTTACTGTCCTCATTCCAGGTTCTTAAAACATCAAAAGAGTTTGCAAAAATCAATCATTAGCCTTGAGTTTTGATATATTTTATACCATTGTCTAGCATATTGTGTATACTCAGCAAATGCTAAATAATGACTAATGATAGTAATTTCATTCTATGAGAATTCATTATATGAGTTCATCATTAATTGTAACCATGCTCTATTGTGTCTGCATTCACATAAAGGGACAGATTTTTGTAGATTTGGAGCCTGAGAAGTCATCTATCCCTAATCCATCATTTATCACTGGAGTAAATGGAGACTCTTGTGATAAGTGACAAATTTGCATTCAGTGCCTTCCCTGACTCTTCATCATCCCCGTCCCCCCCCCCCCCCCATTACCCTGTGCTATCATATTGTAGAACTAAAATTCATTTAGTACTTTGATTCCTTATTTTTGCCACACATTAATTGCATGCTTAGCAGCATACAGTAAGATGACACAATCTATGCTATACTTTAAAGGTTTCTTATCAGCTTATTCTTGCTGTAACTTTTAACATTTCTGTGTCATATTTCTTTGATTCATTTTATTTCCTCAAGTGAATTAGTTTCTAGCTCTGTATTTGCGTTTGTTCTATATTTTAGTCATCAAAATGGGTTTTCAAATGAAAACTTAGATTGCCATATTTTGCCAGGACACAGTAGAGTCAATCCTAATCATTTTGTGGCAGTTTGTAGCAGTAGGAGCTACAAATATTTGGGTATTTGAGAGAGACCATTCAATGAATATGTGTCATCCTTTACTAATGTTTTAGTAATGCAGCAAGTTACAGTGATGATTTGCCTCATTTTCTGCTATATTTTTCCTCAAGAAATATATTCCTAATTTTTTTTTTTTGCTGTATTACTGGGGAGTTAATACATAAGAATAGAGGAACCTCACTGGACCTATTATATCCACATACTTCCTAGCTTTAATAGCCTAGGGCAACATCAGCAAGAAATAGAGAGAAATTCAATTTAAAATTGCTCTAGACAAAATAAAATACTTGGGAGTCTACCTGCCAAGACAAACTTAAGAACTATATGAACACAATTACAAAGCATTTCTTATACAAATAAGGTCAGATCTAAACAATTGCTCTTGGATAGATGAGCTAATATAATAAAAGGACAATTCTGCTTAAATCTA
Source organism: Sminthopsis crassicaudata (assembly GCF_048593235.1). Lineage (NCBI taxonomy): Eukaryota > Metazoa > Chordata > Mammalia > Dasyuromorphia > Dasyuridae > Sminthopsis > Sminthopsis crassicaudata. Next base: position 647,378,769 of record NC_133617.1, read on the forward strand.
CTTTTTCAGTGTCATATCAATCAGACTGCCAAAAATTATTTATAGAACAAAAAAGTAACAAAATTAATCTGAAAAAACAAAAGGTCAAGATTATTAAGGGAATTAATGAAAAAAAATACAAAGAATGGTGGCTTATCAGTACCAAACCTAAAACTATATTATAAAGCAGCAGTCATCAAAATCATTTGGTACTGGTTAAGAAAGAGTGGCGGGTTAGTGGAATAGATTATATACATAAGACATAATAATTAATACCTATTGTAATCTATTATTTGATAAGCCCCTAAACTCCAGTTTCTGGAATAAGAATTCACTATTCTAAAAAAAAAAAAAATTCCTGAGAAAACTAAAAAATAGTATGTCAGAAACTGGGTGTAGACCTATATCTCATAGCCTATAACAAAATAAGGTCAAAATAGGGCATGATTTGGGTATAAAGGACAATACCATAAACAAATCAGGAGAACAAGGGATAATTTACCTATCAGATCTTTGGAGAAGGGAGGAATTTATGACCAAAGAAGAACTAATGAACATTATGAAAGGCAAAATGGACATCTTTGATTACATTACATTAAAAAGTTTTTATACAAGTAAAACCAACAGAAACAAGATTAAAAGGGAAGTATAAATCTTGGGGGGGGGGAATCTTTACAACCAGTGTTTCTGATAAAAGTCTCATTTCTAAAATATATAAAGAACTGTGTCAAATTCATAAGAATACAAGTCATCCTCTGATTGATAAATGGTCAAAGGATATGAACAGACAATTTTCAGATGGCAAAATCAGAGCCATTTATAGTTATATGAAATAATGTTCTAAATCACTATTGATTAGAGAAATGCAAATTAAAAAAACTCTGAGGTACTACCTCATGTCTCTTAGATTGGCCAATATGATAAGAAAAGAGAATAGTAAATGTTGGAGGAGAAGCAGGCAAGCTGGGACACTAATGCATTGTTGGTAGAGTTGTGAAATGATCCAACTATTCTGGAGAACAATTTGGAACTATGCCCAAAGGGCTCCCAAATTGTGCTTACCCATTAATCCAGCAGTGCCATTACTGGGTCTGTGTCCCAAGGAAATCTTAAAGGAGGGGAAAAAGGACCCACATGTGCAAAAATGTTTGTAGCAGCTTTTTTTTTTTGTCATAGCAAAGAATTGAAATATGAATAGATATCCATCAATTGGGGAACACCTGAATAATCTGTAATATGTGAAGGTAATGGAAGATTATTGTTCTATTAAAAATGATGAACAAGCTGATTTTAAGAAAGGCCTGGAAAGATTTACATGAACTAATGTTGAGCAAAACAAGCAGGATGAGGAATACATTGTATGCAATAATCGCAAAAATGTATGATGATTAACTATGAAAGACTTGGTTCTTCTCAATGGTTCAGTGATCCAAAGCAATCCCAATAGACTTTGGATAGGAAAATACCATTTGCATCCAAAAAAGGACTAAGGTCAAATCAATGCATGCTATGTTAACTTTTTTGTTTTGTTTTGTTTTGTTTTTTAATCTCCCCCATAGTTTTTCCCTTTTACTCTGATTTTTCTCTCCCAACATGATTCATAAGGTAATGTATATTAAAAATATATAAATTTACTAGAAAAAATAGCCCTGAGTAAGACATTGAACTTCTCTTTGCCTTCATTTTCTCATCTGTAAAATGATAACAATGGCCCTTGCCTCCCAGGAATGTTAAAATTGTAAGAATAAGCTAATCTTTATAAAGTACTTTGCAAACCTTAAAAGTGCTGTATAGATGCTAGCTATAATTATTATATTATTTTTAATACCTCAGGGAAAATTTATTATTTAGAACAGTGAGTTCTGTTTTTGACATGCTCAAAAAAGGCCTAATCTTCAAAAATTACCAGTGTAATTCTGTTCTAATAACAAGTGATAAAAGAAAAGATTGTCAAATTTGTTTAGCTAAAATAATAGAACTAAGGAAATAACCCATTTTCCTAAGTTTTTAAAAAGTCTATTTTGTCATATTTATCTTTATAAGTCTATATATGGTATGACAAATGCATTGTTTTATGGAAATATCATTATAACATGCTGAATTGAAATGGTTCTATCATTCTTATACAAAATTATATAGAAAGTGCAACTGGGGTACAGACAGCTTTAAAAAATTGCATGTGAATGAGTAAATGAATGAAAATTATAAACATTTGCTTATGTGCAAAGACCTGGGAATATAAATAGAAAAAGAAGACAGCCCTTGCCTATAATGAGCTCACATTCTACTATGGGAGACAACTGATATAGGAAAAGTTAGCTGTGAGATAGAAAGTGAGATAGAAAGGCTAAGTGGTCTTAGGTGTAGTAGTAGCAAAGGAAAATGCCTCTTTGTAGAAATTGATATCTTATTCACTTGAAAGTGTCTTCTTAAAGAGCACTTTATTTTGGAGTCACTGTTGCTACTGAGGGAGCAGGGACTGAAGCACCTGCAGATGCAGTTACTAGGTCATATAGTTACAAAGACAGTTCCCTTGTATGATGATTCTAGGGCTTGGTTGGAAGCAGGACTGGTAGGAAGGACTCTTGTTTTGGAGTCTCTTGGGCTTATCTGTTTATTATCGGTGTCAGTTTGTTCATAGAAATGGTAGTGGAAAGGATAGAAAATCTCTTTTGTCCAAGAGTGACTATTCAATAATGATTGCTTTTATGGAAATAATAGTACTGTTTGATTAGGGCTCAGGTCTCCTATCTCTTGGTCTGGTGGTGTTCTAAGAAACTATGTTGATAATTTTTATGTCAATCCTAAAATTTATAGAACTTCCTGCAAAAGCCTCTTTTGGAGATTATTTCCCTCCAATTTAATATTCTTTAAACCTCCAACTTCAGAGTTAGTACTCAGGGGAGTCCTACCAATAAGGGAGAAGGCACCCATTTCAAATGTCTTCCTTAGAAACACTCTTGAGAAGACCTATAGAGCTTTTAGCTTTCTTAAAACATTTTCTATTCCAATATTCCAATAAAATAGTTTCAAAGAGGCTAATTCAGAGATGTATGGGGAAGGACATTCCAAATCCAATAAAGTACCTGTATTTTCAATGGAGAAAGGTGTTTAATCAATTATTCAATGCTAAAAAAGTTGCACCACAATCCTAGAAAGTACAAATCAATAACAAAGGCCACAACTTTTCTCCCATAAAAAAAGTGCAAAAAAGTGCACAAAGCTTGATTCTATAATACAAACTTTCATTTTAAAAAGTAAAGCTAGAAAAAATGAATAAACAAAAAATGGCTCCCTCAATTAAGAGCTATTTTAGGCAAGAGATAATGTAAATCTAGAAGGAAAAAAACTAATTGGATCCAAACTATCTACAAATAAATATTCCTTCTCCCCCATCACAAAAAAAAGAACAATAAAACAAACAGGCCAAAAATTCACAGTATGGCCACAGATCAGTTAGAATTCCTGGAAGAAATGAAATACAATAAAATGATACCAAAAATGAATTGAGAGTATGGGAAGAAAGACATGTAAATAAAATGAGTTTAAGAGAAGACTTGAAAGGAGAATTAATAGCTTAGTTCAAAGGGTATAAATAATATATTCTTTGAAAATAAAAATGTACAAAATAGAAATCAATGACTCCATACAACGAGAAGAAATATTAAAACCAGGTATACAATGGTTTACTTAGAGAATGTTAAAAAATCAACTAATATATTTAAGAATTTCAATAAAATTATCTGATAGAAAAAAGAAAATAAAAAAAAGTCATCAACATTTCTACATATTACTAAAAACTTAGCAGGAAGTAATAATAGAGAAATATAATTTAAAAAAACAATGTATAAAGCACATGAAAATCCACCACATGGTGATTTTAGAGGAGGTGTTTCTACCACAACACCAAGGAATATATAAATACAGCTACAAAATATGATTTATGGAAATAAATAGAATTCTAAATAATGGGAAGATTATGAATTATTAGAAGCTATCAAATATATTTCTTTACTGAGCTAGAAAAATAATAACATTCATTTAGATGAACAAATGTTCAAGATTCTCAAGGGAAATAGTAAAAAAAAAATAGAAAGGAAGCAGACCTAGCAGTGTCAGATTTCAATCCATATTCTAAAGCAGTAATCATGAAAATGATTTGATTTTTTAAAAATCAGGTTAAAAAATAGAGAAGTTGATCAGTGGTAAAGAATAAGAATTCATCATACAAAAAAGCATATAAATCAGATAGCCTAGTGAATGATAGAACTAAGGCTTTCTATTACTTGAATATATACTCAGGTATGTTTTACAAAAACTGTTTGGAAAAAAAGTAGACTAGCAGGAATTTAGGCTAATAATACCTTATGTCATATGCTAAAATAAGTTTCAAATGGATACATTACTTGAATATAAAAAAGTCACTTGATAAAGAAATTAAAGAATCATGAAAGAAATTACTTTCCATACATGTGGGTAGAAAGATCATCATCATCATACACAATGTTCTATAAATATTATCCCAGTTTGTCATCATGACAACCTTGGAGAAAGATATTCTTATGGTCATCTTACAGAAGAGGAAACTGAGACAGGCAAAGTTTAAGTGGTTGCCCAGGATCATACAGATAGTAAATTTTGAAGAGGGATTTGAACTCAGGTCTTCCTGAGAAGAGGTCCATAACAAGGGATAGAGAAAATCACAGAAGTTAAAATGGATAAATCTGATTTCATAAATTAATATTTTTGCTTAAGCAAAATCAATATAGCTATTATAGAAAGGAAGAAGGTAACTGGGAAAAAATTCTGCAGTAAGTTTTTCTGATAAAGACCTTATCTCTATAAGAAACTGATTCAAATTTACAAGAATAAGAGCCATTCTCTTAATTCATAGGTGGCCAAAGGATATAAACAGGGAATTTTAAAGGAAGAATTACAATTTTTTTTAAAAGTTCCAAATCACTAAAAATGAGAAAAACTCAAATTTTAGCAACTCTTAGAAAAGTTGACAAGGAAAACAAATGTTCAAATGACCATAGGAAGAACAGGCACATTATGCACTATTGGTGGAATTTTAAATTGGTTCAGTCATTCTGCAAAGCAATTTAGGGAAATGAAGCCAAGTTGCTAAACTTTGCGCACCCTTTGACGAAGTGATACTACTACAAGACCAATTTGTCCAAAGAGATCAAAGAAAATACAAAAAAAACTTGTAGCAGCTCTTTTTGTAGCTAAATATATCTGGAAACTCAGGGGCTATCCTTCACTTGGGGAATGACTGAACAAATTATGGAATGGGAATTAGTGGAATATTATTATGCCATAGAAATTATGAAAATTTCAGATTATTATTATAGAAAGTAGAAGGTTAAATGGTAAGATTTATATGAATTTGAACCAAGATTTAACCATTTTGATGCTGTCTTGGAATGTGGTGTCCAATGGAATACCTCAAGATCTTTGCAGTTTTACAAAGATCTGGAATGTATTGCTGGGCTGAGTCACCAATATCATGATTTTGAGAGGCCTAGTACATTGGGAATACAAGTAATACCATGGAGTAAATCAATTTCAAAAGTAAAATATTGGGAAGGTGTAGGTAAGCAGCAGTTTGAAAAAAATATATCTGTTTTAGTGATTTGCAAAGTTGATAAAGGACTACTTTGTTATTGATAAGCAAGAAAATTAATAGAACCATAGGCAGTATTAATGATATATACTGCTACTTCTTATCACTTGTAATGTAAATCTGCCTCAACAATATTATTCCTCCACTCAAAAGTTTTTATTTATTTTTCCACAATAGTTTTTAACTTTTTCAAATATTCATATCATTTTTAGCATTCATTTTTGTAAAGTTTTGTGTTCCAAATATTTTTTCTCTCTTCCTTACCTCTCTCCCTCCCCAAGGCAGCAAGTGATTTGATATATAGGTTAAAGATGTACAGTCCTTTTAAACATATTTCCTTATTTGTCATGTTGTGCAAGAAAAAATTATTTCAAAAGGGAAAAAACAATGAGAAAGAAAAAGCAAAAGGAAAAAAACAAACAAACCCAAGACAACAAAAAATGATAGAAATATTATGCTTCAATTCATGTTCAGTCTCCATGGTTTTTTCTTGTGTTGCGGATGGCATTTTCCATTCCAAATATATTGGCATTGTCTTCGATCACAGCATTGAGAAGAGCCAAGTCGATCATAGTTGATTGTTATATAATCCTTTGTTACTGTATACAATGTTCTCCTGGTTTTTCCCACTATTCTCATCATCAATTCATTTAAGTTTTTCTAGGCCTTTCTGAAATCAGCATGTTCATTATTTTTTTATCTAACAATAATATTTCATTACCTTCATATGCCATAACTTGTTCAGCCATTCCTCAATTCATGGGCATTTACTCATTTTCCAGTTCTTTGCTACTGTAAAAAAGAGCTGCTACAAATAGTTTTACACATTTGGATCCTTTTCTATCTTTTATGATTTCTTTTGGATACAGATCCAGTAGTGACATTGTTGGATCAAAGGCAGCACAGTTTTATAGCCCTTTGGGCATAATTCCAAATTGCTCTCCCAAAAGGTTGGATCAGTTCACAACTCTACCAACAATGTGTTCTAGTTTTCCCACATTCCCCCTACCCCCAATTAATCATTATCTTCCTGTCATCTCAGCCAATTTGAGAGGTGTGAAGTGGTACCTCAGAGATTTCTTAATTTGCATTTTTCTGATCAATAATGATTTAGAGCTGACTATATGACTATAGGTAGATTTAATTTTTTCATGTGAAAATTATTTGATCATTTTTTTGATTATTTACCAACTGGAGAATGACTTGTATTTTTATAAATTTGACTCAGTTTTCTATATATTTTAGAAATGATATTGTCAAAACAATTTTAAAAAGTAAGTTTCTAATTGTTTCTCCTTCCTTTCCAACTACTACATATAAGAAATAAAATGTATCTTAGCAGATTTTCAAATCACCTTAGATGAGGTCAAAACTGACAATACTTGAAAACATAGGCTGCAGTGCGATTTAAAAACCCATTTTACCCCTTGGCTTCATAACTGGTGCTACAAACTAGCTCATACAAAATAAGAGTCGTTTTCTCCCAAGTTTCCTTAAAATAACCTGTTTATCTAACTTAAAAGAGATAAAAAGTACATCTTGATTGCATTCCACCTTAATGGATAATAATTTTCTTTCATCTTTTGGGCCTGGACTTTAACTGTTTATTATAAAATGTAATATGTTCACATAAGCTTCTCTATCCCATAGCATGGTGCTTTGTGGACACTTAGTGATACAGGATGAAGATAGCAACAATGAGACTGAATTGGTAAAATTTATTCATTTCATCAATGATTCTTTTTTTTTTTTTGGTTCATTTCATCAGTGAGAAAAAAATTAAGGCAAATCTTATGCAAAGAAATAACTTTTTTGTTAAAGCAAAACATTTTTTGTTGTTTAACATGCTTAATTTGCCTGAATTATTAAATGGTTGCAAGCAACTGAATTGTAGCAAAAAGTTTCATACTATATGCTTTAAATGTGTACTTTCTCTTCTTATTTATTAAGTTATTAAGCAAGAGGATGGTTTGTACATCTCCTTTAAAGCTAATAGCATAATAAAAAATTATAGAATCTGTTTGTGATACAGCAAACTTAATAATATAAACTAACATATTTTTAAAAATCAAATAACATAACATGAAGCTTAGGTGTTCTAAAAAAACCAAAGTAATCTTAGAATGAAATGTCTATTTGTAAAGAATATTTCCTTTTAATATAAAGGGTTTTTTTGATATTCAATATGTTAGGTATGTGAACTTTTAACTTGTCAAACTATTGTAACATATTTGAAAATTATAGTAATTTGATTAAAATGTTGCCTATAAGGCAAGAGGTTCAGTTAATAGAATCCATATGTAATTAAAATGCAGAACTAAATGTAATCAGACCCCAGTGACTGGTGCCTTCATATTGATAGTTTTACAATGGCCTCTGGGGTTGAAAGTTTATTTTAAAGTTACTGAATATAAGCATACAGGAAAGCAGGAAAACAGCAAGTGTACAATGTCATTTGTCTATTGATCTATGTTGTTAATAGATAATGCAAATAGCTATCCTCAATTCTCTGCATTTTAGAACTCTGGTCTTTTGGCAGGTGGTAAAAGCACACAACTTGTGGGCTGAGAAGAGAGTTTTTCTCAGCAGCACAGTTATAGAAACAGCCTGACATGGAGGATCCTGCTGGGAGCAGGCAGTGGCTTTCTTTCTTTCTTTCTTTCTTTTAAAATAATATAGTTACTTAATTTGGGTGAATTCAATTGAATCATCTGAAAGTTATAGACAAAACACTATGTACCAAGCCACAAAAAAAGTTTAAAAAAATTTCCTGAACTAAAAAAAATTATTTTTTCTGGACAGTTTTAAGAGTCGACATCCTGTGTTAGAGTTCTCTAATCATCACTAGCACAATTTACAATCAGAACACACAGAGAGCCAGTTCAGACCAGCTCATCTGTTGATTTTGGCAGAAGCCCTTAATCTCACTGTGTGCAGCTGCCACTTGAGAGATGGGGACTCGGCAGAGAGCCTGAGAAGGGTGGGATACAAGGTTGGTCAAGGCATGAACACATAGGTCTGCTTCATTTCAACAGTTGCACGCTGCTTTAAAAAAAAAAAAAAAAAAACTCTTTTCATTTTACTGCTTAAAAAAAAAAAAAAAAAAAAAAAAAAAAAAAGAGCCTGAAATTAAATGAGGACCTCTCATGAGCCACTGCGCTCCAGGCATAAGAAATTGTAATGTCTGGCTTCCAGAAACTGTCCCGTCAAAATGTGCTTCTGATTAGGTGGCTTAATTACAGCTGTGAAAACAATGTTGATTTAGGCCTCAAGATTCCAGGGCATGTCAGCCGTTATTAGCTAACCTTGGACTGAAGCCACCATTTTAAAACTCTGTACCACTAAAGTCACACTGCTTGACAACTTTTTATTTAGGCAGAGAAGTTGCCAGAAGCAACACATCTTATGCAAAATATTTTTCAATGTACAAATTTCAAATGTGACACCATTAAGAAGACTGATAAATCTGCACTTAACCCAAAACAAGGAATTTCTGTTTGCAAAGAAACTAAGCTTTGTAATAGTATTTCTTAAATTTTGACTGACATAAGAATTAATTTTAATTCCTTTAATTCAGTTTTATTCCAAATCCAGTATGTTGATTTAACCACCCAATTTTATTGCACCTAAATTTTTCTGACAGTTTCATTTGCTGTCGAGAAATAAAATTGCCATTTTTTTTCAACATGGGAAATAATGGCTAGTTTAAAAAACGATATGTTTGAAACTTCCTTTGCCTCAAGCAGGTTCAGGCACACACTCAATTTACTTTTGGAGGGGAAAAGCTCATTAAATAGTTTTTTAATATTTTAATATAATTTAAGTAAGCTCCTTCACAGTGGGAAAGCTTATTAGGCTCATGTATTTACACCTGCAGAGAAGTAAAAGTTTGAATAATTAGATGGCTCCAATACTTGACTTTTCAATACAATTCAGTTACTATTATAAACATTGTTGGTACATTTACTAAGCATTCCTGTTCCATTTCATTTTTAGGCCATTTTAATCTCCTCCTTATACTGTAAGTGGTTTTTCACTTGTCGATACTTAAGAAAGCAGACATTAAGTATGAAGCAATTATTTAAGGTGGGTGGCAAAACAACAAGCATTGTGGGTCATGATTCTCATAATAATCTTTGGGAAAGGCATTTGCTTAAAAAGTCCTTCACTTGTGCCAAAATGGAATACCCCAGAGTGGACTAAATGATTTCTTTAAAATGAAATCTCCCACACCCAAGACATGAAATCCAACGATGTGGGTGGCCAAGGCCCATCTTTTCTTACTGGTCAAACAAAGAGAACCGTGCAATAGTTACCCACGTGCAAAGATATTTTTGTTCAAGTTGAATCAAGAATTAGTAGGTAGGGAAAGGGACCCCCATGTGCAAAAATTTTTATGACAGCCCTTATTATAGTAGTAAGCACGTGGAAAGTGAGTGAATGCTCATCAGTGGGGGAATGGCTGAATAAATTATGGTATTTGAATGTTACAGAATATTATTGTTCTATAAGAAACGATCAGCAGGATGATTTCAGAGAAGCCTGGAGAGACTTACATGAACTGATGCTAAGTAAAATGAGCAGAACCAGGAGATCATTGTACATGGCAACAAGATTATGAGATGATCAATTCTGATGGATATGGCTCTTTCCAACAGTGAGATGATTAAGGACAGTTTCAATGATGTTGTGATGAAGAGAGTCATCTTTACCTAGAGAAACGACTGGAAATTGAATGTAGATCACAGCATAGCATTTTCATTATTTTTGTTGTGATTTGCTTGAATTTTACTTTCTTTCTCATTTTTTCTTTTTTTGATTTGATTTTTCTTGAGCAGCAAGATAATTGTATAAATACGTGTATGTATATTGAATTTAACGTGTATTTTACCATATTTAACATATTTTGGATTACTTGTCATCTAAGAGATGGGGTGGGGGAAAGGCAGCAGAAATTGGGACACAAGGTTTTGGAAGGGTTAATATTGAAAAATTATCCATGCATATATTTTGAAAATAAAAAGCTTTAATAAAAAAGAATTAGTAAGTAGATACTTAATTGTATTAGATGGATGAATAGATGGATGGGTGATTGGGTGTATGGATGAGTTGGTATGTAGGTAGACATGGTTGAATAGAGAGGTTGATGCACTGAGAATAAAAATATAGGAATTACCAGAGAAAGACTTGATTACCCTGTAGTATCAGTTGATGAAAGAGAAGTGATAAAAACTAATTTTAAAATGATGTAAAAGTAAATAAGCAACACTGTGCATTTGTTGACCATCTAGAAGGAAAACAATCAAACTCTTTTCCTAGGAAAAAATATGGATCTCAGACTTATATAGTAAATTAACATTAAGGATGATCCAGTTTATATTGAAAATGCCTTCCAGTTAATGAGAGGTAGGAATAAAAGTAAAGTGACTGCTCAGTGCTCTGTTACATTTAAAAGATTATGAATTTTAGAGATAGACATTTTGCCTTAAAAATATTTCACAAATAATAAAAATAAGACAAGAAGAAATAATTTTTCTGTCTTTCAGTTAAAAATTATATGAAAAATCTTAAATTAATTATTTCCATAAGTGTCATTTTTTAAAAACTTAGGCCAAAAGGAGCTTCCCCCTTACCTCTTGAAGAACTTTCATGCTAGAGAGGTTTGAAAATCTGTATCATTCCATGTTAAATTATGCTTTGAAAATTAGGGGAAAATGTGCTTGTTTTTGGATTTATAAGATATATAATTATAAGACATATTGAAAAATCTTGATGAGGAAGGGGAGAGTAGAAGTTTTAGCTACCCAAAAGGCTTCTAGTTTGGAATCATATTTTAATAAAAGCTGAATTCAACCCATTCTTTTTTGTTCCTGATGTTTGCTGGAGACCCAAAGGAAAGATGACTTGCTAGAGTATAAGTGGCAAACTTAGGTTAAAGGACATTATTTTTCTTGCTACTATTTGATTGTTTATTTCTGATAAGTTGTAGCAGAAAATGTGAGCATGCTTAACAAAATAGTCTGCTTTCTTTATAGCTTATATTTTCTGAATGATATAATGGTACTTTTGATGCATTGTTTCATTATTCACATCTGAATGTATATGGAGTTGATTTAATATTCAAATGATTGTTGTCATCTTTTGAATAACTTAATTTATACATAGAAATTTAAGATGACATTGTGCTGCTGCTGCAATCTTTTTATGATGAAAAAATTTTATTTTCTTGTTATCTATTCATTCAGAAATATAAGTTAGTGTGAAACACCTGAATATATGGTATTGCTGAGTATATAATACTGATGAATATTATATAGATGTATTAAATTTTTCCATGTGGTATATCTTTATTGTGGGATAATATTATGGAGGAATATTTTACCATGTTCTATGTTCCTATTTCCATTTTTGTATTTAAAATGTTAAATTAAAAACATAATCTTTAAAGAAACTTTAGAATATACTTTATCAAGACTTCAGTGCATCTGGAATTTCATCAATGCCAATTTTTCCTTCCATCATTTAGCAATCCATCCATATCTCTGGATGGATATCATCTTCTATAATTCTCAATTTTGTTCTAAAGATAGGTAAATGGATGGATGGATACATAAGTAGACACACAGAGACATAAACACATATTAAACTCAATGAACTGACCTGTAAACATACCATAGTCTGTGTAATTGGATAGATTTTTTTTTATTCTTTAGTTTTCCTGTGTAGATTATTAAGCCAGGATCATTTTATAATTATAGGTCCCATCAAAGAGGCCCAGTAATAGGCTGGGTCTGATGCAGTAAACAAGATATCATCTGCCAACAAGAACATATGGAGAACTTCATCATATATAGGGAATTCCTTTTGTATTTGATCTATTGGTAAACATTAGAAGGTCTTTGGACAGAGTTAGTTCTGTGATTAAAACTATCAAGAAATCTTGTATGATCATAACATATGTAAGAGAGACTATCAGATGAAACTCCCAGCTTAGTGCCTTCCCTAATTTTCTTCAAGATTTGTAATGTTCTGTTGTCTCCAAAGACTGCCGATTGCTCTCTGGGAGATCTGCTGTCTCAACTCAATCTCTCGGCCAGATTCTTCTTCCTGTATGGAGATGCCAACTCTGACCTAGAGTAGAGACTCTCCCTCCCTTGCTCAATGTTGCCTCCTTTATCCTCCCAGAGAATGGGCGTGGAAAAACTCAGGGGCTTCTGGGAAAAAAATACTTCACCCAATGAATTTGCTCCTCTTAAACATGCAAGCTCTCCCCAGAAGTTCAAAGGGGTAAAACTTCCCTTAAAGGCCTGAACTAGAGAATTATCAATCAAGTACTGACTTAGCACTTAGTAAGAACCTATCATCTCATTATCTCATTAGCACTTAGTGAGAACCTAACAAAGATTCACCCAAATCTCACTCTTTTGTAGGAGGTTCTTTTTGGCTCCCCTACTGTTGGTGTCTTCCTTCTAAGATTGCCTTCTGCCTCTCTTGATAACTTGTGTGTACAGGGTTTGTTTGTTGGGTTTTTGCATATTGCCTTCCTTTATTGGAATGGGAACTCCTTGAGGGCAGAAACAATGTTTTTGTCGTTCTTTGGACCCCCAGGTACACAAGCACAGTGCCTGCCAAATACTAAGTGACTAATAAATATTTGTTGGCTGAATGACTGACTGGTGTCTAAGAAGTTATATGCCTGACTGACTTTTCTACATCTTTCAGTCTTCTGTAAATCATTTTCCTCTGGATAACTGCTTGAGAAACCCAGTTTTTCCCTTCTCACATTTTATTAAAGCATATCTTTGATTTGTTTTATGTAGTTCCCCTAATAATTTTTATATGGATAAGAAAAGAGGCAGAAGCAACGGGTATGGCAGATAAGGGTAAGACTGTTGAGCTTAGAATCTGGAAGACCTGAACTTCTATTCCCAATACTGACATTTGCTAGTTCTGTGACCTTAGAGAACTCACTTAATTGCTGTATATTTCAGACAAGTCTCTAGGACCAATCTATGAAGTCATGTAATAAATCACCTGTAATACATATTATTAGAGAAATGTCTCGTGGCAAAAATGTGCTATGCTAAAGACACTTTTAGAAATAAATTCTTCAGTTATATAGAAGAAAATAGATTTATGGGGTGAATAGCTGGTAATGTCATCTCAGTTGTTTCTTAGAGGTAAGTAGGTGATGCCAACTAGAGTAGATTACCAGTGAATATGGAGTCAGGAGAACCTGAAAACATATCTTGCTTCAGATACTTCTAAGCTGGATGACTGTGCAAGTCGTGGAACCCTTTTTGCCTCAGTTTCCTCACCTATAAAATGAGCTGGAAAAGGAAACGGCAAACCACTCTAGTATCTTTGCCAAGAAAATCCCCAAAAGGAGTCACAAAGAATCAGACATGACTGAAAAACGACTAAACAAAGATGGTACAATCGTTAAGACACTAAATTTGAAGTCAGGAAGACCTCAATTTAAATCCACCCAGACACTTGTTAATTGTGTGTTGTTAAGTCATTAAACCTTGCCAGACTCAGTTTCCTTATCTGTAAAATGGGTGAAGTAAGACCATCTATTTCACATCATTATTATGAATATTAAATGAGAAAACATGTATAGATAACACATTGCAAATTTTAAAATGTTATATTGGCATTACTGTTAATACTATTACTGCTACTACTAAAACCATTTTCTTATTTTTTCTAATTACTAGTATTTTCTTCCTTCTATGGAGCTATCTTGTAAAATAACTAAGTTCTGTCAGAATTTTATCACTTCTAGCATAGATTTCCTTGGGGTGTACTTGATTCAGTTTTTTTTTTTTTAATTGAAATAGATGTGTAAGGTTTGCAAAAGATATGGATAAGAATGACTCAAGGGAAGATATGAATGGGATGTTAAACATGTTTAGTATAGTCCTCTGGTTCTTTTAATCTTTTGTGAATATCATTGTGTTAGGCTATGAGCCCTTCTATTATTCCTCTTACTACATGAGTGGCCTAGTACTTCATGTTTCTTGGAAGTATCTTATACCATTCCACAAATACAATGTTGGTGGATTTTTTATTTTATAGAAGTGGTTATTCCCTCTAACAATATATACTATAATCCATCCATGCCCTCTCATCCTGTAAGATGGCCTCTTATAAATTCTACAGAGAACATTAATCCAACGTACAGTGGTCCCTCCAGTAGTTCTTTTGACAATGTGGGGATGCCAGTGGAATATATGCAGCATGTCCTTCATTATCCCCCAGTTTTTTATGTGATGGACTCAGCCTCTGCTCTGGATCTTTATATGTTTAATATTTTTATACTATTTGACTTACTTAATTTTTGATTGGTAATGAGTTTCAGCCTACTTATATATACCCACCTACGTTCCCTTTTTGTAACCTTCAACTTTATTTCTTCAAAGACTGTGGTATTCCATTATGCATAGCCATATTCCATCACTGGAAGAATATTGTTTAAAGGATCATTGTTTCAGGATAAAAATTGTCATTGTTAAAAGCACTGCTTTAGTTTTCATTTAAACCATTTCATTTTCTTCTATCCAGTTCTGGACCAGATGATTTCTCCTTATACAACCTATACAAGATACACACACACACACACACACACACACACACACACACACACACACACACACACACACACATATATATATATATATATATATGTATATATATATAAACATACTCTAAAACCCCCAGATGTTTTTCTGATAAACATGCTTCCCAATCTAGTACATGGGTAATGAGTTTTTTAATCCAAATATAAAACTTTACTTTTATACTGTTTGAATTTTATCTTAAAGGTTCAGTTCAAATGTTGTAACCTATCAAAATTTGTTTGGGTTTTGCCTGTTATTTATATTTCTCTTAACTTTATTTCATAAGTATGCTATTCTTACAGTTATCTTGGATAACACTGAATGTAGAATAGAACACCACCAAATACAGATCCCTGGATCATTCCAGTAGACACCTCCTCCTAAGTTGACTTTGAAGATATTAACAACTACTTTTTGACCATTTAACCAGTTTCAAATTCACTAATTATATAACTGTCTAGTCCAAATATCTTCATCTTTTCCACAAAGATAATATGATAGGCAGATAATGTAAACATTTACTAAGCATCCGCTTTATGTTGGACACTCTGAAGGAGACAAACACAAAGGAGAAAGTCCCTGCCCTCAAGGAGCTTATGTTTAATGAGAAAGGAAGACAGCATTGTAAAAGACAAGCTGGAGCAGAGAGTGAGGGAAATGCAAAGTTCAGAAGGAGTCAGGAAAATAGTGGACTGAACCTGAGTTTGATGTGTGAATGATTGGTGTGGGTTATTCCTCAAGTGGAGGTTCAGGATTAAACTCATGAATCCGGAGGAGACAATAAAGTGGAAGTGCTGCTAGCATGAAGAAAGGTTCCTTCATATAGCTTGTTGAAGGAAAGCTTTTCCAAATCAAAAAAATTTTTTTTGTACTTAAACAGTAAGCATCCTGGGATCTTATAAAAGCTGCACCATCAAGTCAGTTATGTGATTGTAAAGCTGTGGCCTGATGTGAGAATTTTCTTTACAAAAACCTACTTCCTTCTTATAACTTAACCAAGAATGCTCTTACTTGTGTATAGATGATTCTCCCAAAAATTCAAGGAGATGGCAAAGTGTGTATTTGGGGAATTTAGCAATTATTAATATTTCTGTCAGTTTTTTTTAAAGTAATAACATCAATGGACATCTCCAAAGCCCTTATCTTTCCCTTCTTCATATTCCTTGCATGCCTTCAAAACCAAGTCTTTCCAGGCTGGACTTCCTTTCATATCCTTGTTCTAGGCTAATTGCTCATCCATTGTTTGTTTTCTTAGTACCGTTTTCTATTTCTTCATGCAGATTGCCAGTCTAATTGTGGTGCCGTCCTTTGTCATTAATGAAAAAAATACTTGTCATAAAAATCTTTACAGAGCTTTGCAATTTTCTGTCTGTTGCCCTTCCAGTTTTATCCTTAATTACCCTCAAGTGCAAGTCAATGTTGGTAAAATGTTGCAGCCTTATTTACTCTTAATATATATATCCTTATGTTGCCCTTTAGGCGACCTGTTAGGTCATTAAAGTAAAAATTCTGCTTTCCTACCTCACATTGTTACTCTTTTTAACAGAGCTATTAATAAAGAGTATAGAGTCTATAGTAACATTCGTAGTAGTGATTTAATTGTTTTTTATGTTTGTCACAGTTTTATATTAAGAAAGCATAATTTTGTATATTTAAGTCTGCCATTTTATGAAATATAAAAATTTAATGAAAAAACCATAAAGCACCTATTATTTAACAAAAAAGACATCTGTTCTTCTGTTTCTAGTCAGTTTGGTAAAGCATTATTTACCTCATAGATCATAAAGACTCTCCAAAAGCAACTGTATTGAACAAGGTAGGTATTTAAATCAGTCTAAAAAAATATGGGTTATATATCCAACAGAACTTTAGACTTTTTTAGATTGAAAGGCAAAAAAGGACATTGTCAAAATAATTTATCTAATTTGCAGAATAACTTTTTAAAAATAATCTTTGTCACTCCTTATAAGTTTAAAAGTGAAATATTTCTCCAATCCCTATTTCCTTCCTTTTTAATGCACATACCTTTTCCCTATTATTGGACTGCTCACAAAGGTTTGACTTCCTGCATTAATTTTTGCCCTTAAATAAATTACTGTAAAGCATTTTGAGGAAATAGTTTTTGTGTACATTTTTTGGTAAAATACTTGTAACTTTAAATAAAATTAAGCACCCCCCCATCTTATCCCACAAACACACACACACACACACACACACACACACACACACACACACACACACACACACTCCATATGAGGAGAATCTTATTATATTGTATCATATATACAAATTGTTAATGACTTAAGGTTATAAATTCTATAGTTTTTTTTAAACCGACTAATATTAAGGGCTTAAAGAAATTCAATTCTATGCCTTGCTGAATATACTGAGGCAGGACTCCACAATCAATTCCTACTTACCTACTGATCTTCGGGCATTTACTGCTGTCCTTATTCCTCTCCATCTTGGTTGAGCTTGGTTAATGGGGAAAAGAAATACCTCACTTCCACATTTATGAATTCTAAAATTCAATTTTTGTTATTTCATCTTTCTCTTGATACCTCAAACCCTGTTTTTTGCTCATATCAAGACCTCCATTCCCTCAATCTTTTAGTTCTTTCCCAGCCATCACTTGGATATTGGCTATGTATACTCTCTTCCCTTCTTCATCTTGACCTGTTTCTTTGTACAGTGATCTCCTCTCTTGAATCTCATGTTCCCTTATCTTTTTGTGGAGCTTCCCAAGAAAGGCTTATCTCTGGGTTCCTTCCATAATCTGCTCCTTTTGTTTCTACTCACATGCCTCTGAATGAATTTGGAGAAAATCAAGAAACCACACTAACTGGACATACTGCAAATTTGTTGTATAATTGGAACTGGGCAAATATACTACAACAAAGCAATCCTAATTGTATAGCTCCCTGAATAACTCACTATCTACTCACCAAAGGAGCTTTTTCAAATTTTCATACTCTTCCAATCTTCCATAGATCATTCTATCCCCCATGACATGGCTAAGAACCTTGCCTATCACTTCTCTTAAAAAATTGAGGCCATTCACCAAGAGCTTTTTCTTCTCCCCCTCTCTTCAGTTTATTTCTCTCAGATACCCTGGCACTATTTCTTTCTTCATCTCTGATTCACATAGTGAAGTGGCCTTTCTCCTTGCCAAGGCTAATTCCTCTTCATGTATCAGAGCTCTCATTCCTTCTGATCTTATCCAACAGATTGACTCTTTTATCATCTCCATTCTCTTGTTTATGAGTTAGTAAACACTTATTATGTACTTATTATGTGCTGGATACTTTGCTAAGCACTGGGGATACAAAAAGAGGTAAAAGACAGTCGCTGTCTTCACGGAGCTCACAGACAAGGAGACAACAAGCAAACAGATATGTACAAAGAGCTATATATAGGATAAGCAGGAAAAGATTAAATGAGGGAAGACACTAGAATTTAGAGGGGGTTTGGGATATCTTCAGTCTTTTCTGGTCTACTAGCTGCTTCCTTAATGCCTGCAAAAGTTGACCATGTTTTCCTTTTCATCTATCTCTGTTAGCTATCACCTTATTATACCTCCTCTCCCTTTTATGGCTAAACTTCTTGAGAAGGTTATTTATCTAACCTGCCTCTACTTCTTTTCCTCTTACTCTCTTCTTATCTATAGTCTAGCTCCTGATCTCATAGTGGAAACTGCTTTCCATAAAGTTCTATATAGTCTCTTGATCACCAACCCTAATGGGCTTTTACCAATCCTCCTCTTTCTTTTATCTCTCTGTTGATCATTTTCTTTTCCTTGATTCTTCTCTCTAGGTTTTACAACAACATGCTCTCTCATGGTTACTCTCCTATTTATCTGACTTCTCCTTCTCTGTCTCCTAGATCCTAATCCAGGTTGCACCAATTAATCCTCAAATAAGTTATCTCTTACCTATTTCTCACCCTAGCATTGAATAGGTTATCTCTTCCAATTTGGGATGGGGTTGGGGAAGGAAGAAATGCAAAATGATCCTTAGAGGATATCTAGAGGGATTTGATCTATGGTTTCATTGGTGTAAGTGACTCTTAGATGAGGAAATTTCCTTGTCACCTACTACAACGTAAAGTCTTAGAAAATTGCCCTAGTTACTGAGAAATTAAATAATTTAAGTAGGACAACAGTATTTTTTGAATAAAGCAGATTGCCACTGTTTTTTCCCTCATAAAATTATGAAAAAATAATATTTCTATATGTATTTCATATCCCTCATTGTAGAATTCTTTGGGGACAAGGATTCTTGACTTTTGTCTTTGTGTTTCTCATTGTCTATCACAATACGTGGCACATGTTATAAATGTTTGATTTGGTTGAAACTTAATGTTTTTTGCAAAATAAGGAGTATGTTAAAAAGCATCATTACTTAATAGTTGCATCAGGATAATAAGGCTATAAATTAATGTTAAAATAATAATTGCATGATCATGTTTCTTTTTTATCTTTTTTAAAATTAATTTTATAATTATAACTTTTTTTGACAGTACATATGCATAGGTAATTTTTTTTTTTTACAACATTATCCCTTGTACTCCCTTCTGTTCCGAATTTTTCCCCTCCTTCCCTCTACCCCCTCCCTAGATGGCAGGCATTCCCATACATATTAAATATCTTATAGTATATGCTTGGTACAATATATATGTGTGCAGAACTGAATAATATTCATATGAAAGTGTTCCAAATCACTACTGATCAGAGAAATGCAAATTAAGACAACTCTGAGATACCACTACACACCTGTCAGATTGGCTGAGATGACAGGAACAAATAATGATGAATGTTGGAGGGGATGTGGGAAAACTGGGACACTGATGCATTGTTGGTGGAGTTGTGAAAGAATATAACCATTCTGGAGAGCAATCTGGAATTATGCCCAAAAAGTTATCAAAATGTGCATACCCTTTGACCTAGCAGTGCTACTACTGGGCTTATATCCCAAGGAGATACTAAAGAAGGGAAAGGGACCTGTATGTGCCAAAATGTTTGTGGCAGCCCTTTTTGTAGTGTCTAGAAACTGGAAAATGAATGGGTGTCCATCAATTGGAGAATGGTTGGGTAAATTATGGTATATGAATGTTTTGGAATACTATTGTTCGGTAAGAAATGACCAACTGGAGGAATACAAAGAGGCTTAGAGAGACGTACATCAACTGATGCTGAGTGAAACAAGCAGAACCAGAAGATCATTATACACTTCAACAATGATACTGTATGAAGATGTATGCTGATGGAACTGGATATCTTCAACATAGAGAAGAACAATAATATTCTATAACATTTATATACCATAATTTACCCAACCATTCTCCAATTGATGGACACCCATTCAAGGGTATGCACATTTTGTAACTTTTTGGGCATAATTCCAGATTGCTCTCCAGAATGGTTGGATTCTTTCACAACTCCACCAACAATGCATCAGTGTCCCAGTTTTCCCACATCCTCTCCAACATTCATCATTATTTGTTCCTGTCATCTTAGCCAATCTGACAGGTGTTTAGTGGTATCTCAGAGTTGTCTTAATTTCATATGAGTGGAAATAGTTTTAATTTCATCATCTGAAAATTGTTCGTATCCTTTGACCGTTTATCAATTGGAGAATGGCTAAAGTCAATTCTCTGTATATTTTGGAGATGAGGCCTTTATCAGAACCTTTAACTGTAAAGTCTATTGGTGTTTATTAAATAATAATCATGAGAGTGATATAATAATAGACCATCTCTTTATTTTAAAGAGATATATAAAGAATGGCTAAAGGAAATGCTTTTAAATTCTAGATTCATCTGTAGAAAAAGCAATGGGATACTTCTTGCGGATAGCTGGTAAAGAAGTTTCTTCATCAAATTGCTGTATTTTTATTCCCTAATTAAACAAACAAACAAACAAAAAAAACAATGAATATATTCTCTTTCCTTAACATCTCTTCTCTTCCACAGATTGTGGGATAAACATTTCAAAATATAGGTATTATTTCCAGTGTTTTCCTTAACTTCTTTCAAGATGTGATCCTCCTAATTGTCAGCACTTTTTCCTTTCTTCAAATAACCTTGTGTTGCTGTTTTTTATTTGCATTTTGCATCACTAGAAGAGCATGAGTTTGGTAGCAGAGAATTTCCCTTTTTGTCTTTCTATCTCCAGCCCCTAACACAATCTTTTGTAAAGAGTAATTAAATCAAGTATTGACAATAAAAGGTGAACTTGGTAAATCAGAAGTTTGTGCTAAGAAGCTTGGCTTTTCCTGAGAGTAGGACTCAGAACCAGAACCAGACTAGGTGAGGAAATGAAATACAAAACACAACACTGGTTGCCATGCTAATTTTTACTTGATAGTTAGTTTTCCAGGGAAAATTTCCTGTTTCACATCAAAATATGGCAGCATAATAACTTTCAAGTATTGTGGTGGGAGAAGGGAGAGTTCTGTAGCATAACACTTTTGCCACTGTTATTCAACCACCAACTTTTGCCTAAAAGCTTCTATAGTCTTTTTAGGAAAATAAACGAACAATTTTTATCAGATTAACAGTGCAAGGGGGGAGCTAGATGGCACAGGGTGGGGGGGGGGGGGAGGGAGGGGAGATAGAGTGCTGGGCCTGGAGGCAGCTTGACTAAACTTCCTAAATTCAAATCTGGCCTCACATACTTAGTAGCTGTGTGACCCTGAGCAAGTCACTTAGCTCTGTTTGCCTCAGTTCCCTCATCTATAAAATATAAAATATAGAAAAGGAAATGGCAAACCTCTATGGTACCTTTTTCAAGAAAACCCCAAAGAGGTCACTCATATATGGCTGAAAATAACTGAACATTTTTTTTAAACCATTGTAAGGAGACATTCACATTTTTTCCCCCTGAAGTCAGATAGCTTTGTAAGAAGACTAATATTTTAATAGTGTCAGAATAAGTAAACATTTATCCATATGTTCAAAACTTCTGTGATAGATATGGGATCCACCATGTTGAAGATGCTAGAAAATAATTACTGCTGTTAGTCATAATACATTAAGAACTCTATAAGTTAGAAAAACTATTTAAATTATTCCCAAAACAAAGTTCCAAGTACTGAACTTGTGTGAAGATAAAAAAAACCTATGTAACTGAATTAAGATTTCAAAGAAATACGTTAAACTCCTAGGACAGGGTATTTGGACCCTTTTTCTTTGGTCTCTCCCCATTGAATTAATTAGTTATGGAATACTCACTGTAGCCTGGAGGTACTTCAGGAGATAGTATAGCCCAGAAGTAACTGGTAAATCAGAGGCAGATAGTGAACCAGTTTGAGAGGATTTTAGCAAATTAATTCTTCTGAACTTTTGATGAAAGATTTATTGTTGGGAGAGATATTAGATATCCTTTAGTTCAACCCCCCCTTGTTTTACAAGTGAAGAAACTGAGGCTCATAGGATCTTCAATTATTTGTCCAAAGTTGCATTGGTGACCAAGATTTGAACGTAATCTAATGACTCTAAATCATTTGCCTCTAGAATGATGTTTTCCTAAAGGCTTCCTTAGTTCACTTGTACTAAGGCCAAATCTAAACCTTTAAGTTACCATTAGAAATAGTTCTCACTCTTTTAATTTAAAGATCAGAAACCAAAGTATGTGCTCATAAAAGATATCTTTGCTAAAAGAGACCTCAAAGGCCACCTGGTATCATAATTTTTCAAATGAGGAAACTATTTTTGGGTTTACTCCTCTAAAGCAGTGCCCAAACTCTGAGTTCTTTCCCCATTTATCTTTATTTACAGATTGTTTGTTTCCCTTTTAAATTCAAAGGACCAAGAAAAAAATTTGCATGCCTATCTAATACAGTTGACTGTAAAGGTCTGGGCTAGCTCCTCTGAAGGGCTCAGAATAATTCCTTGTCAAGATAAGCAAAAGTCTTTGCCCCACATTGGGTGCCAAATGTAAAGTTCTGTCCTCTCTAAGTTATTAATCCTTCTCTGGGAGGAGATCTCTTTTCTGAATAATCTTTTCCTCTGTGAGCAGGTTTCTTGGTTTTCTTCTCCAGCTAGCCTCTTCTTCTTCTTCCTGAATCCTGGTTCTGAATCTCTTGCCCTTCCCCAATCTAGACTGCCCTTCCAAGCTCAATGTTGTCTTCTTTTATCCTCCCAGAGAATGGGCTTATGGGAACTCAAGGGCTTGTGGGAAATACTTCAACCAATGAACTTGTTCCTTTTAAAGGTTGTATAAACTTTTCAGAACTTCTTTTAAAGGTGTAAACTCCTTTAAATGTGTAAATTCCTTTTCAGAAGTCTAAAGGTATAAACTTCTAAAGGTGTGAACTCTGAGCTAGAGAATTGTTTAGACAACCTGAGTTATCACCTTGTAATCCTAACAGTTGACTTTAATATTAATGCAGTTTTTATATGCAATCAGTCAGCAAGGCATTATGCTATACATAAAGGCAGAAGATATGATTCTTATCCAAGACTAAGGGTCTGGGACCATAGAATTCGGTTCAATTCAATTTAATTTGATGACCTTTTGCTGAACATTGCCATACATTACTTGATGAGAAGGATACAAAGGAACTTACAAAGACCCCCTGCTTTCAGAGATTTACAGTATAACAAAAGTGATATCATGTATACCTAATGAAGGGGTGATAAGAGGCATTAAGGTAAAGGGGTTTTAGAGTGATCTAGGTCAATTGTCTAGGAAAACGTGCCAGGCTGAGGAGATTAAAGCAGCGATTTTTTTCATGGAGATGATGGCTTCTGAGCCACAAGTAAAACAGGAATTTGACTAATCTCTCTTCACATCACCAACTGTTTTTTGCTGTTTTGTACTGAATGTTTCATTTAGCATCTTCAAATGTCCCAAATAACACTCATCTTTTCCCCAATCTGTGTCTTCTTCTCAGCTTATTAATCACTGTTTAGTGCAGGGGTTCTCAAACTATGGCCGGCGGGCCAGATGCAGCCGCTGAGGACTTTATGCAGCCCACTGGGTTGTGGCAAATGGGCTGAAGGGCGGAGACAGTGTGAGCTTTTGTTTTTACTATAGTCCGGCCCTCCCTCAGTCTGAGGGACAGTGAACTGGCTCCCTATTTAAAAAGTTTGAGGACCACTGCCTCTAGTGCCTCACTATTCTAGTGTGCCTGGGCTCACAACCTTGATTGACATCATCCTTCACTCCCCAGTGTTACTCATCTCATCTAGCAAATTCATTAATAAATCTTGTCCTATCTGCTTTCACAACATGTCTCATTTAGGTCCTCTTCTCAGTAATTACCACTCTGATTTAGAGTTTAATCACCTCTCACCTAGTAACTATTGGAATGACTTTCTAAATGATCGCCCTGCCTCAAGTCTCTGTCCATTTCAATCCATCTTCTACTGACTTGCCAAAATAATATTCCTAAGGCATCTATCTCCATCTTCCCAACCCTCTCAATAAACTCCAGTGACTTTTACCTCCAGGATCAAAGGTGAAATCATGGGATTGCCATTTAAAGTTTCACAGCCTGGCCTCTTCCTGCTTTTCCAGGCTAATTACACTTTACTCCTATCTACACACTTACTCCACAGTCTGTGATCCAGGTATACTGGCTGACTTGCTACTCCTCATCCAGGATGCTTTACCTCCCATCTTAATGCCTTTATACTCGATGTGCCCCAGAATGGTCTCTTTCTTCATCTCAATGTTTTAGTTTCCTTCACTTTATTCAAGATTCAATTCAGTTCTTACTTTCTGCCTTACTTCTTGCTGCTACTGCCTTCCTTCTGAGATTGCTTTGTCTTTCCCTATACGTATGTCACATTTTTTATGTACATATTTACATGTTATCCTCCCTTTTAGAGTGTTATCAGAGAATATTTTTGCCTTCTTTGTATTCTTATCACTCAGCCCAGTGCCTGGTACATTAATAAATACCTTTTTACTGTCTTACCAAGTACAGATGAAGTGTGGTTCAGTTGTGGGTCTTCGTTTGCACAAATATGTAGAGGCAAAAGAGGGCAGAGAAAAATTGAGGAACAGCCAATAAATGGTCCAGTTTGAAGGGATGTGAAATTCATGAAGAACGGTGATATTGTATGAGAGAAATAGTTTGGAATCTGATTGTGGCAAGCCTTAAATTCCAGGTTAAGTAGTTATGTTTTATCTCTTGGGCAATAGAAAACCTGAGATGAGTATGAGTTCAAAGCACTAAAAAATTGAACAGAACAAAGCCAATTACATGCATAAAACCATAGATGGTAGAATGGTGGTTATATTTATTTTAAAAGGTGAAGCAAAGGAGAGAAATAGTTGATTGACATGCATCTTTGCAAAGATTTAAAAAAAAGAGAGAGAGACCAAGCATAATGGGACATGTAAGAGATGACAAATTTCTACCATTATATTCTTGAATATAAGTAAATTATGTTTTATAAAATGTGGTTATATTTATTAGAATATCATAGCTCACATTTTATTATCGTTTTTAGAGACCTTTTAAGTCACAAGCATTTAAAAAGCTCTTTCATAGGTTACAAAATTTTTTGGATAAAAGTATGCATTCCTGATGACATTGTTTAATATAATACTTAAAAAACCCCAAAAAACTACTGGGCTTTCAGAACACGTTTGGCTTTTATAGCAAAGTACAATATTCAGTGAATAAAAATGAAAGAAAGTTGATTTACTTAAGATGGGATTGGTGTGCAGAAAATATTAGTTCCATTTGCTAAGTGGTATTTAAAGATTACATATTTAGCTTCCCTGGAAATTATGTTCCAGTACCTGAACTAACAGTGATCTTTAGAGGTTAATTGAGCACATGAATCTATTAAGTGTGCATGGTTTTGTTGAACTAATTATTTAGCTGTTATTTGAAAACACTCTGAAGTAGGACTTGTGTAGGTGTATTGGGCCAAAAACAATAGAAACAGTAACCCTACCTCACCCACACTCAAGTTGTTTATAGCTGATAAGCTTGATTCTCTGCCCAGTTAGTATAATTGGAAGTTTGCCTTTACAAAAGGCATACATGTTAAAGATCACTGAAATTGAGCCTAAAATGTTTAATAGATTTTTATTTTGTCATTTCTTTAAATTTTTTTTTTGAAAGTTGGCTCAGGGGGACAGTTTTATACTCTGATTGACTTTATTTAAAGAATACACAAGGTAATAAATTAATATGACTTGCCATTTGTGGTGCATCTTGCCCTAGCAAATACAGCTGTTATTATTAGCCTCTTCATTTTGTTCAAGACATGTGTAAGAGCACCAAGAAAGGAAATTTCAATTCATATCCAAAGGAAAAAAATACAAACTTTTTTTAAAAATGGTAATACGGACTTTCATTGCATATAGACTGCTTATTCACATTTCATTAAATTCTGAACAGAAATAAAATGTTTCTGAGGTAATGCACACATATATTTATATATACACACATATACATATACATAATGTACACATATCTATTAAATATAAGATATTTGATATTTTTATTGATTTATTTAACTTTTAAAAATGCATCTGGCCAAGGAGCTTCGTATTATCTGATTCTCAATAATAGAGTGATTTCAATTCCCCCTTTTTATTTATATCTAAAAATATTGTTACCAGCAACAAAGGAACCCAGTACATCTACCACCTAAATAAAAGTCAAAGAAGCTAGATTTAAACATGGACAAATGTCATTTTCTTCATCTCAATGGCCATTTAAATCATTACCTACAGTTTATTAAATGCCTACATGGATAGGGCTTTCATGTAGACCACATGTTGTGGAGGCAAGAACTGATTCATTTTTATCTTTTTATCCCCAGCACCACACAGTGTCTTCCCTATAGTTGACACTTAATAATCATTTGTTGAATTTAATTTAATTTAATTTTATAGTAGAGCCTTTTGAATCACAGTTGCTATTCCATTTGGTCCCCCATATGTCTCAAGTAATTCACCCAAGATATATTGTTGTTATTATTTGTAAATCAGTAATTTGCTCCTCAGCATATTTTAATTTTATATATTGGTTTAAGCCACTTTGAAGACATAAGAGAGAAACATTGTTGTTTAGGAAGAATAATTTCTAGCATCCTTACTTTCTGAAAGTTATCCCAGATAGTATGGCTTTTTCAAAATGTGCCTCACTTGATATGAGGAACTAACTTGTGCCTTGGATTGGTTCAGGTGAGCTGTATAAGAATTCTTCTCTGTAATTGGATTGTCACAGTTGATTTCTGAAGGGAATATATAGAATTGGAACCATAAATCTCTCAAAATAATTATAATAATAATTATTCACCAAGAGAATAAAGCTCACCAAGAGGTTCCATCACATTCCCATAGTCATGTAACCCCCTTCTCCCCAATTCTGGAGTCTACTAATGGCAATACATGTAAGTGGTCAACTCAGGTTATACAATATGTGCATGAGAGAAAAACATGCCAGTGTGTACTTTTAAAAAAGAAATTGTTAATTTATAACAATGCATTTCCAAATAGTGTACATTTTGCATAAAATATTCCATGAAAATGATACCAGATTTTTCAAGGACGTATTTTTCTGAAATAGAGATTGTTTAATTGTGCCTAGGTCTTTCAGTTCTCAAATGGCAAATCATTAGTACTACAGATAATGACTCCATTCCAGGTCCCCAATAGGCTCCACTGTTGTTTGTTTATGTGTGTGTGTGTGTGTGTGTGTGTGTGTGTGCAATTTGTATGTCTGTATGAGTATTTGTATGTGTGTACATATATTTATTATAGTATGATTGAAACTCATTATTAAATCTTGGTAACCAAAGTTCCAGTATTGCAGTCAATATAGAGAAGGACATTGAAATCTAGTTTGAAATTAAGCTTTTTAAAAAATTTTACTTTGTTTTTAAATGGCTTATTGCATCACTTGTGAATTTAAGCATTTCCTGTCCTGGTCCAGGAATGAAATGGCTAAATTGTAGTCACTGCAGCTTGGAGCAAACAGCTAAGAAGGAAAGGAGTTAAGCATGGTGCTGTGTGTGTGAGCAGTTAGCGGGCAGGCAGGCACCATGCACCTTGACCACCTATTAGGAAGCTTTTTGCTGTGGTGTCAAGTGGAAGCGAGTTAATTGGGTGAAGCTGTAGAGCATGTTAGGGGCATGGGAAAGGGTTGCTATCTGACAGCTGAATGTCAGCAAAAGCCAGTCAAGTGTAGCTGAAAGACAGAGGCCTGTCACAAAGTTCATGTGGACTCTGGCCCAGTTAGGGAGCTGAAATGAAGTTCAGTCTCACTTTCTCCCTCATTGCATTCAAGAACCTTAAAGGATTTTACACTGTATGTGTCAGCCCTTGTTCTCTAAGCTGTTTTCCCCTCACCCTCCTGCATTCAAATGATTGAACAAAAGATGCTAATGTTTGGCAAAGTGAATGTAAATATGTTGTTTTCTCCTTTACTATTGCAGCCTAGAAAGACATTAGACTCAAAGGAAACTTTGAAGGTTTACATCAAACAATTAGACTGCCTCAGAGTTGAACTGATAATAGAATATATTTCTCAAGAGACAATGAAAATTGACAATTAAAATATGAGAATATTCAGTGAGTTTCTTTCCTATATACAAAAAAAGTTGGCTTTAGGATTTAGAGTTCCATTTCAAATTTAGGATTTGGGTCATTTGAGACTAAGCACATTTGCAAAGGTCACATTTTTTTATCTCTAGTCACAACCTTCTTTCCTTCTCTTCCCATTGGCATTAGGTAAGACTCCTATAATGACAGCCACCAAAAAAACCCAAGACAGATAAACACAGAAAGGAATATTAGCTCTGTCTGTGATGTTGTGTAGAGAAATAGCCTAGAAGGGAGCATGTATCTAAGATTGAAATGCCAGCAAAACAGAAGAAAACTCTGGGAAATTTAAAGAAAAAATTTTGATTAATAAGAAAATTTGTCTTATATTGTAGATTTAACATGGTTCACAATAAATCAGTAGTAATGCATGTTGGCTCATCATATAAAACTAAAGATTGTATTTAAACTACAGAAGGTAGAAAGACACTGAAAACAGAATTGGGTGAAAAGTCTTTCTCCTGGACAAGGAGAGTATATTATATTAGTAAAGATTTGGAAACAGGTTGAAATGAATGCAAGCTGAGTATTGCAATATGAAAAGAATACCTACAGTGGTTGCCTGATGTCTCAATGCATTATAGGTATTTAAAAAATTATTCAGAACTGAGAATTATGGATTATGAATAATTTTAGGCTAATTTTTGGTGGAGCTTATTTAGAGGTCTTATATAGGTCTTACTCAGTTTAGTGGATCTCATTTTTATAGAGAAATAACAACAGCATTAATACTACCATTTACATAGAGCTTTTAAGTTTGAGAAACATATTATAAAAATCTCATATTATCCTGACAACAACTCTGTGATGTAAGTGCTATTGTTTTAAACATTTTTTACAGATGAGAAAACTGAGGCAAATAGAGCTAAATAACTTTGCCCATGGTCACATGGGTAGAGAGGAAAGTGCTTGAGGAAAGATTTTTAATTCAACTTTTCTTGATTCTAAACTCAATGCTCTATCTACTACAACATCTACTTTCCTCTAATGAATTTATGAAGTAGGGTTCAAATTTGTAGTATCAAGCAAATTTGATATGAACATATTATGGTCTCTGATCTGTCAGATAAGAAAACTAATATTTTATATATCTAAACTGTCAGGATTTAGTAGGACTCAGAATCATGAAAAATAAAACATCTGTCAGGGTGGGGTTAAATTCAACCTCTTCTGCTAGTTTAATCCTGTTTTCTGGGCTCAAAGAGTGGTTAAAAAAGTCAGGAGAATTTGAAATGTTTCTTTATTTCTGAAATAATAGAAATCATGTATCTGCTTTTAATCACAAGGACATTTATTTGCAGGCTAAGCATTTTTTTTCTTATCACTAAAGTCTGATAGAAACATAATAAAAATACTAAATTCTTTCTTGATTTCATTGATGTGGCTATTCCCTCCTATGATACAGATTCCAATCCATTCATATATGCCCATCTTTTGGATTTATTGTCCTTATTAGTTCCTATTAGTTTATCACAGATGGTCTTTCTCTTGACATTGAGAGAATGACGATGGGAGACAGGTTGTCCATTTGTTAATCTTCTCTTTCCACCATGTGCATTTTTTTTTTTTTTTTACTCATTACTTTTGTTCATGGCATATTTTATTCAGCTTCTTCTTTGTAATTCCTTGTTTGTAACATAGTGTGGCCTTATCACATCCCTATGCCTTCATTTTTCCGTCTCAGTGATACTTATTTTATTTTGGAAATTCTAGTGTTTTATGTCTCATAACCATTTAACACCAAAATATTGGTATGAAAAGGATCAACTTTAGTTTCGGGAAGAAGTTTGGAATCATTTGTCGAACTTAACAAAATTTCAAAGAAGACAATCTAGTTTTCTTCCTGTTGAATTCAGTACCCACTCATGTAGTGTCTTGGGACAGATAAACTTAACAACAATTACTAGTAATAACTAGTTATAAGGTGATTTGAAACTTGCAAAGCATTTAAAAAATATTATCTCATTTTATCCTCACAACAACCTGGAAAGTAGGATTCATTTTTTGAGGAAACTAAGGAAGATGGAAATCTGGTAATTTGGTAACAGGATCACACAGCTACTTAAGTGTCTGAGGCCAAATTGAAACTCAGGTTTTCTTTACTCAAGATGTAGCTACTGCACCATGTAGCTACCTCATAATATGTTGAACATCTAATCAACTGCTTATGTAAGCTAAAGCCACTTAAAAGCAACAATTAGCATGAGTTCAGGTTTGAAATCAGTTTGAAATTCCAATTTTGTTCCTTCATTTTGTGAAAAATAAGTGATTATATATGATAACTTACTAACTATAAGGGAAGAAAAATAAGTCCACATTTAATTCTTGTCTCCAAAAAGAATGTTTGGGGCAATGGTATAGCAATTACCCCTACTATGATAAAGTGGTGGCTCCAAAGATGATGTTCTAGCTTTTCCTTTTTGCATAGGAAAGATCTCATCTGTTCCTTCCTTTTCAGAAATTCCAAGATGGTAATTGATAGGGAACAAGATGTTAACTGTTTACCTTAAATCTGGAATCTACTTTGGTATTTTTAGCACAGTAACTAATTGGTTGATGAGGATGAGAATCTAGGACTGAAATATTTCCTAGTTTATTCAAAGTTACTCAGCAAGGGGAATTTGAAAGTCACCAGCTACTCTAGGGCCATTTTGAGGCTATGATACATATTTATTTATTAAATTGATGTTAAAGGTTTCAGCTGCTTTTAGGGGTGAAAGCAAAATGAATCTGACCAAGGAGTTCAGTGTGCCACAAGAATGGCTGTAGATTATTCTCCCAAATAAGGAATCAAAGGCCATAAAGAGATGTGTATAACGTTCTTTCTTTCTTGGGATCCTCAAATGTGAATGCTAATTCATATTCCATAGGGAAGGGTAGAATAAATTTCTAAAGCACAAACACCCTATCAAGGAGATAAAGACGTTAGTACTATTATGTATAAATGTGTGCACTTATGTAATATCAATTCATTTCCATTTCTTAGAGTGAAGGAAAACAGAATTCTAAGAGACAAAATATATCTTTATGCTCATAATAAGGAGTAGTAATAAAAATCACATGCCAGATAATATTAAATAAATTGCAGCAGTCACAGTTAGCAGACTCTACAGTAATTTCATCATCTGGGTAATAGATGTACTTCACTCATTTACATTATTTTTCACTGGATAGTTAGGCTAAACTTTTGAGTGGTTATGAGTCTCCTCCATGAATGGTAAACACCTTTGATAAATGAATGTCTCCTGTTTTAGATCATGCCTGATATTTATGATTAGTGAGTCATCAAAATTTCATATACTTTTTGACATTCATGGGACACATGTTGTGGGGGAAAGATTCTTAAGGAAGTATTTTGTTTTACTGAATTTAAATTATAGGATAATAAAATCATAGGATCACAGATCTAAAATTGGATGAGAGTAAGAAGAAATGGATAAGCCCTCAGAATAAATAAAAGAGTGATAAAAGCTATACTAGGGTATGATCTCAAAAATGGTAGAATGATATCTGTTTGAATCAAAGACAACCATTCAACATTACATTAATATAAATCTAGTCTCCAAACACTTATCCTGAAGAGGCCAAAATTGATTAATTCCATGAAGACCTAGAACAACTCCTAGAAATAACATCCCTCTGGTTCCTCATAAAATAAAAAGGTCACATTCATCATAAGGGATCAGAATGCTAAAGATGGAGATCAAAAGCTAATTGGAATAATAGGCATGTTTAGCCTTAGAATGAAGCAGATTAGAGTAATAGAGTTTTGTCAAGATAATTTGTTGGTCATAGCAAACACTTTCCCCCCCTAATAACATAAAATACTTAGACATTACTAGATAATCAATAAAAAAATCAGATCAATTATATATACATTTTATAGCCAAAGGTAGAGAAGCTTACATATATATATATATATATATATATATATATATATATATATATCATCAGTTAAACAATACCCGAAGGTGGCTATGCCTCAGATCATGAACTTCTTATTACAAAATTATTACAAAATTCAGACTTAAATAGCACAAAGTAGAGAACATCAAAGCAAATGGATGTCATCTAATGAACATTTCTCGTGAATATGAAGTAAAAATAATAAGTAGATTTAAGGGATTAGATCTAATAGAGTGCCTTAAGAACTCTGGACAGAGTCAAAATATTATATAAGAGGCAACAACAAAAAAGCATTCCAAAGAAAAAGAAAAATGAGAAAAAAAAATTAGCTGTCGGATGAGGCTTTACACATAGCTGAGGAAAGAAAAAAAATGACAGATAAAAGAGAAAGGGAAAGATATACTCTATCTGAATTCAGAATTCCAGAAAATAGCAAGGAGAGATTTTTTAAAAAATAAACAACAAACAGAATGAGAAAGACAAGAGATAGAGCTCTTCAAGAAAATTAGGCATTAATAAGGGAGCATTTCATACAAAAGTGGGCTTGATAAAAGACCAAAATGTTAGGTGCTTAACAGAATCAAAAAATCATTAAAAATAAGTAACAAAAATACACAAAAGAACTATACAAGAAAGATCTTAACACCAATGATAACCACAATGGCATGATTACTGACCTAGAACCAGACATTCTGGAGAATGAAGTGAAGTAGGCCTTAGGAAGCATTTGCTAACAATAAGGCTAGTGGAGATGATAGAATTTCTCCTAAGCTATTTAAAATCCTAAAAGATGATGGCATTAATATGCTACACTCAAAATACCAGCAAGTTTGGAAAACTCTATAGTAGTTACTTTCCATTTTACTTCCCAAATCTAAAGAAGAACAATGCCAAGGAATATTCATATTATGGAATGATTGCACTCATTTCACATGAAAAAGAGATTATTCTTTTTTTTTATTATAGTTTTTATTTACCAGATATATCCATGGGTAATTTTACAACATTGACAATTGCCAAACCTTTTGTTCCAATTTTTCCTCTCCTTCCTCCCACACCCCCACCCAGATGGCAGGTTGACCAATACATGTTAAATATGTTAAAGTATAAATTAAGTACAATATATGTATACTTGTCCAAACAGTTGTTATGCTGTACAAAAAGAATAGGACTTTGAGATAGTGTACAATTAGCCTGTGAAGGAAATCAAAAATGCAGGCGGACAAAAATAGGGGTATTGGGAATTCTGTGTAGTGGTTCACACTCATTTCCCAGAGTTCTTTCACTGGGTGTAGCTGGTTCAGTTCATTACTGCTCTATTGGAACTGATTTGGCTCATCTCATTGTTGAAGAGGGCCACGTCCATCAGAATTGATCTTCATATAGTATTGTTGTCGAAGTATGTAACGATCTCCTAGTTCTGCTCATTTCACTCAGCATCAGTTCATGTAAGTCTCTCCAGGCCTTTCTGAAATCATCCTTTTGGTCATTTCTTACAGAACAATAATATTCCATGATATTCATATACCACAATTTATTCAGACATTCTCCAATTGATGGGCATCCACATAGTTTCCAGCTTCTGGCCACTACAAAGAGGGCTTCCACAAATATTCTTGCACATACAGGTCCTTTTCCCTAAAGAGAGGTTATTCTTAAGATTCTGCAAGCTAGACTTAAGCAATATGTGAGCTGAGAATTATCAGAAGAGCAAGGTTGGTTTTTGAAGAGGTAGAGGAACTAGAGACCAAATTGCCAATAGCTGCTGGATTATGGAGAAAGCAAGGCCATTCCAGAAAAAAAAAAATCTACTTCTGTTTCATTGACTACACTTATAATAAAGTCTTTGATTTTTGTGGATCACAACAAAATATATCACATTTTTAAAAAGAGAAGAGTACCGGATCATCTTACTTGTCTTCTGAGGAACCTATATGAGGGCAAGAGCAGTTGTACTGAAATGGAACAATTAATTGGTTTAAGATTGGAAAAGTAGTACAACAAGACTGTATTATCAACTTATTTCACTTATATGGAGAGCATATCATATGAAATACCAGACTAGATGAATCAAAAGCCAGAATTCAGGTTGCCAGGAGAAATGGCAATCACCAATACTACTCTGAAGGCAGAAAATGAAGAGGAATTAAGAAACCTTTTGATGAGGGTGAAAGAAGCTTGAAGATCTTGGCAACTACATCTATCAGATCCTGGCAAAGGGAGAAGAAATGAAAGTAGGGTCAGATTTAGTATTCTTAGACTCAGAGATCACTCTGCAGTGACTGCAGCATTGAAA
Organism: Sminthopsis crassicaudata; assembly: GCF_048593235.1. NCBI lineage: Eukaryota > Metazoa > Chordata > Mammalia > Dasyuromorphia > Dasyuridae > Sminthopsis > Sminthopsis crassicaudata. Next base: position 647,413,775 of record NC_133617.1, read on the forward strand.
TTTAAAGATACTTGCTCCTTGGAAGAAAAACTATGGCAAATCTGGACAGCATACTAAAAAGGAGATATCATCTTACCAACAAAGCTTTTCGTAAGTCAAAAGCTATAGGGTTTTTGTTGTTGTTTTGCAGCAGCAATATATGGCTATGAGAGTTGAACTATAAAGAAAGCTGAGTGCCACAGAATTGATGCTTTCAAATTCTGGTGCTAGGAAAGCAAAGAAATCAAAGTAGTTAATACTTAAAAGAATTTAATTCAGGCTATTCTGACTATCCTTTATGTTAAAAAGTTTGTCATAACACATTTATAAATTCTCTTTCATATTTCATTGATTTATTTTGTCCTTTTTACAGAATTGTCCTTAAATGTTCTCAAAATGACTTTGGATCTCTCTCTCTCTCTCTCTCTCTCTCTCTCTCTCTCTCTCTCTCTCTCTCTCTCTCTCTCTCTCTCTCTCTCTCTTTTTTTATCCCTTTCTGTGTCTGTCTGTCTGATTGTGGAATAATTCCTACATCAGCAGTGAATACTATGCAGTCTGTTACAATTTAATTAGTTCCATTTTGTGTGATTTTTTTTTGTTGTGGTTATATGCCATATATGTTGTCTCTGTTATTTTCCTGAGATATTAATAACACATAGGGTGTCCCCAAGAGTCTTAGTGTAATTGTAAACATTAATAACTTCAGAAATGTAAATGCTACATAATGCACAAAATTGAAAGGTTAATTACTTTCATTTAAAAATAGATATTTCTTATTACAATACAACATAATCACTATCTTGTTATATCTAGACACTATCCGAACTTTGTTAAAATTTTCATTAGCTACTGCTCAGTGATTAAAAGAATTGTTTGTAATCCCAATGTTAAAATCTTCCAATGAATGAGGTATCAATTCATTTTTTCCAGCATATGTTTTTCTTTTTCATCCTGATCTATTCCCACCATTGAATTGAAATCATCAAATATAAAAGTATAACATTTAATGTGTAGGTTCTTATAAATTCTTTGCAGAATTTCTCCACCTCTTCATCCTTAGCAATATTGATTATTGCATAAACTTCAATCGTTTGCATGATGATAATTTTTCAAATAAGCATTACATTATAAGTATTGGTACATTTGGATCACCAAAAATATTTTACGATGCTTTTGTTGCTTTTCACTATACTATATAACTAACTCCCCCAATTCTTTTATTTGCCTCTCCAAGGAAAACCAGTGAGCCATCTTTGCCTATTTTGTTGACACTGCCTTCTGTATTCAAATTTTGTTTATGATAGTAATGCTAGAATTGACATAACTGAGAAGCAATGAAAAATTTTCATGAACTGACAAAAAACAAAGCAAATAGATCTAAGAAAACAGTATCCATAATCACTAGAGCAATATGAATGAAAAGAATAACAATCACAAAATAATAAAAATTGAATATTATGAAATTAAGAAGATCTCACTTGGGCTTCAAAGAAGTGATATGAGAAGAGAACTCTTCCAATTAATTTGTAGAAGTAAGGGATTATAGGTGTGGGATATTATATATAATGTCAGGTTTTTTGTTTTTTTTTCATCATGTCAATTGATTTTGCCAAAATTTTTTCTATTCCTTAATTTTTGTTGTTGTTGTTATATGAGTTGATCCTCTGGTAGAAAAGGAAGGGAAAACATGGGAAACATGTAGGTTATATATGAAAGCAAAAATATCAATGAAATCAATTAAAATAATAAAAAGAAATATATATATTCGTTCAGTGTCCTCTAGTAATTGTTGGTCTTAGACAAGAATATCATATTTAGAGTAGCATCATTTGAGGTAATGTTTTAGAATGTCTAAAAATTATGTGACTTTTAGAATACTTTGCTTCCTTTTCTTCTATATTGCCACTGCAACTGTAAATATGGAAGAACTGTCTTTTCCATTTTGTATTTCTTTTTGTTTTATAAGTTGCCATAATGATAACTAACATTTATAAGAAGCTTTAAAATTTTTCAGGGCCTTTTCTATAATTTGTCTTATTTGAACCTTACAATAACCTTGAGGTAAATTGTTACAGTTATTATAATAATTATCTCTATTGTATAGATGAGGACACTCAGAGGAATCAAGTGATTTGCTTGTATTTACTATTTACGTAGTAAATAGCAGTGACTAGATTTGAATCTATCTTCCTCATTCTGAGTCCAGTGTTCCTTCCATTTTGCCAGGCTACTGCTCACTAATCTGTGATCTTAAGAGTATTATCTTTCTTGTATTCTCCAAATCATATTACTTAGCTTGTAGCTTGAATATCCATTTTTCACTGAGAGGTAGAGAGATCACTTTTTTAATTCTTCATAATTAAGAATAGAGACTATATCAAACTTCCTTCCCTTTTCTGCTGCTCTTAATCTTGAAGTGTAGAGCTCATTCAATGAATTGGAGGACAAAAGGGATCCCCCAAATTCTGGAAGCATATGTTGTTCAAAGGAAAATTCTGACTTAAGTAACAAGATTGGGGGCTAGACATTTTATCTTATTCCTACAACTCTCTAAACTTTCTAAATAAAAACTGTGTATCAAAGATAAAGCAACTTTAGTTGTTTCTGTGGTCTGGTACAAACCCAGGAACCCCCCCCCCCAAAAGAAAAAAAAAAGGTTAAAAGAAAAATTCAGATCCATGATGCTTACTTATCCTGAACTCACTTAAAACTCTTCTTATACCCCTTAAGCTAATAGCAGATCAAAAGTCACAAAATAGTTTTACAGCACTCCCAATTGTGTCATCCCCCTCTTTAATGGCATGGATATATTGTCTCCATACTGCAGAAATCTGCCTTAGATGTAATAGCCAGGTGACTAGAGCTCCTTAAGAGCAAAAGCCAGTTTTTAGCATTAGTATTGTAAAGCTCTGAACTGCTAGTGCCAGGGCAGACAACTTCAGAGCCTAGAGCAGGCATCACAAACCTGTAGCACCAGTGCTGCAAACATCCAGATTTCCATAGCTTTGAAAGGTAATGAATTAAGGAATAGAACCTAGGGTTTGCACAACATTCCACTAAACTAAGGGAAGAGCACAACATCTAACTAGAGGTAGTTCTAATCACTCAAAAATCATTCAGGGCAGAGATCTAATCTGATGAATTAAAATTCCTCAGCATGAGAGGATGCGAGATACTTTGATAGTCAGCCCTCATGGAATCCAAAAGAAAGGACGTCAGAAAGAAAGTAAAAGATGTGTGTGTGTTTCTGTATGTGATTTATTGAAATTACCAAAGATTTCCAGAAAAAGAAAACCAAGGACCTTAAACATGAACAGATAAATCAATAGGAAAATCAGTAGCAAAAGAAGGAAATATGGTCTCGAGATCTAATAAACAAGTTCAGGCATCAATGAATAAATAAATACTACAAAAGAAAGGAAAATAATCCTATATTTGATGAGACAGGACCAATGGAATTTGAGGAAAACTTGGAATTACCAGCACTGTTCTTGAGTAGTTCAAAAGAAAAATAAGTTGTATGGAAGATTTTATTGAAGTTTATTTCTCATAAATAGGAGGTAGATAGCTTAGATGTTGTAATATAATGAGGAATTGTGGCTTGGAATACTCTATTATAAATTTTAATAGAATATCAATTTGCAATGAATTTCTTAGAATGTATTTATATACTCTGACTCAGTTAATAGATTGGTTGGTTTTGTGGACCTGATTTTTTTCCTATTAAAAGTTTCTTCTTCATTAAATTGAGATGGCCCATTGGATGGGAGTTGGGAGAAAAATATGTTGAGAAATGAGGATCATGTAAAGACAAAATATATCATTAATGTAGAAAAAATGGCTTTCAAGAAGTTTTAGGTACTTAAGTAAAACATTTCCTACAATATGCAATTTGGAATTTTTCTTCTTCCTCACCCCCACTACATTTGACCAGAGCCAATTTTTAGTAATTCTACTCAGAGGAAAAAAAATATTGAACAGATTAGGGGCAGAATAATATTTATAGTTTCCATATTATTACTGAATTTTCTACATAACCCAAAAAGTTATATTATAACTTTAAGAGGAAATTCTTTAGTAATGAAAAAGTGGTTAGAAACCTCTTTCCTAATAGTTCCCAGAGAGAGTGGGACATATGTACCTTTTGACCATGTAGGTAGTAATTTAGCAGCTGTTGACGATGTTTATAGAATCTTCAAAAATATTTTATATAGCTACTAAGGGAAATGATTTACATAATATTGTTACATTTAATTTTTTCTGTAGGGTCATCCTGTATGAGTTTACTAGTTATCAATTTGTTCTCTTTGAGGTATATAATTGTAAAAATTGATTTTAGAAGCTGTTCTTTTGTTAATCAAAACCTCAGGATTTTCTGACCAACTTTAAAAGCTTCATGGCTTTTAACTAGCCACTTATGTTTTCCCTTCAATTTTTGGAGAAACGAAGGAAGAGGCTGTTATATGTAAAATCATAGCTAAACATAAAAAAAATTATGATGCCATTGTAGATAAAATTAAGTTTAGAAGGTGAACATTTTTTAAAGGAACATTTGGAGATTAAAACCATAAAAAAAGAGTTGCATAGTCCATTGTTCACTCAAAATGAATTGGCTATGTATCTACATATATACTTAACTAAAACACAGTATCTTAGAGTTGGGAACAACTTCAGAGATTATCCACAAATCTCACAGTGCACAGATCCTCTCTTGACATTCTTAACAGGTGGTGATCCATATGTACATGCACACTATTATCTACTTTTCCCTTATATGCCAGGGAGTTTTCATGTCCAACTTAAAAATGAAAGAAACTTTGTTTTTGTTCCTTTCTGGTACCTGATTCTACTAACATGCTAGTAAAAAAAGGAGTCAGTAAAGTAGAGAAGGGAGAAAAAAATAGACTACAAGGAACAAATAAAGATTTTCTGCAGAAATTCTTGCATCTAAAAAATGAAAGAAATTGCTAGGCTACATGACTTATCAGATGTCATTCACTTGAATTCAACAAATATTAAGTATCTACCTGTGCTAGATTCTGGAGATACAAAGACAAAAAGGAAATAGGCCTTACCAGCAGTATACTGATAAATATTTAACAATTATAAAAATATAGTTGATCTAATTTTAATTTTAATCTTCAATATTAACATTTCCTCCATTAGTCAAGTCTCAACTGTCAAGAAAACAACGCATAAAGCTCTGATTAGTAATTTTTGTCCATTTATGAAATGTAAATGCTTACACTAAAATTTTAATGGATACTCAACTTTTCCTTCCCCTCAATTATCAATACAGCTTTGGACTTTAAAACTTGGACTTATTAATGGAAGTATCAATTGTTCAATGTAAGCTTCTTTGATACAAAGAAGATAGACAACAAAATGCCTCAACTTTCATCAGAACTTAGAATTTATAATGATTTAATACCTTTTGGGGATTAGCATGTGATTTCCTTCCACTGATGAAATATCTAATAATTTCATTTTAGAACAAAAGTCCATTGGAGTTTATTGATTAGGTGGGGTGACATGATCAAACCTACATTTATGAAAAGCACTTTGGTATCTATGCAAAAGATACTTTAGAGTGGAAAGAGACATGAAGTCGGGTTACAGATTAGGAGGTAATTGTAATAGTCCTGGGAAGAAATAGTGAAGTACTTAACTAAAGTGGTGATTGTATGAATTAAGAGGAGGTGGAGGTTATGTGTGGTAATTGAGGTGAGGAATTCAGGTAGCACAGAGCTTAAGAAGACATAATTAGAAGGTTGATGATCTCTTCAGTTGTAAAACAGAATTTGGTAAGAATTAAGAGAGAAGAAGCAAACAATCAAGAGAAGAAGCTATTTAAGAGGATAGGGTAGTGAACAGGCTCAAATCTGCAGGATAAAGATGGGGGGAAAAAAAGCTGATAGATTTGGCAATTAAGAACTCTTGGGTGATTTTGGAAAGAATGATTTTTAAAAAAAAATTTACCAGATATTTGCATGGGTAATTTTACAACATTGAGAATTGCCAAATCATTTGTTCCACTTTTTTCCCTCCTTCTCCCTCCCCCCCCCCCCAGATGGCAGGTCGACCAATACATGTTAAATATGTTAGAGTATAAATTAAATACAATATATGTATACATGACCAAACAGTTGTTTTGCTGAACAAAAAAGAATCGGACTTTGAAAAAGTGTACATTACCTAAGATATACTATAACATATTTAATATGTATGGGACTGCCTGCCATCTAGGGGAGGGGGTGGAGGGAAGGAGGGGAAAAATTCGGAACAGAAGGGAGTACAAGGGATAATGTTGTAAAAAAAATTACCTATGCATATGTACTGTCAAAAATGTTATAATTATAAAATTAATTTAAAAATTGATTACTTTCTTCATATAAGTGAGATGAAAAAAAAAAAAAAAAAAGAAAAAGAAATAGTGTACATTTAGCCTGTGAAGGAAATCCAAAATGCAGGTGGACAAAATTAGAGGGGTTGGGAATTCTATGTAGTGGTTTATAGTCATCTCCCAGAGTTCTTTCGCTGGGTATAGCTGGTTCAGTTCATTACTTCTCTATTGGAACTGATTTGATTCATCTCATTGTTGTAAATGTCCACGGCCATCAGAATTGATCTTCATATAGTATTGTTGTCGAAGTATGTAACAATCTCCTAGTTCTGCTCATTTCACTCAGCATCAGTCCATGTAAGTCTCTCCAGTCCTTTCTGAAATCATCCTTTTGGTCATTTCTTACAGAACAATAATATTCCATAATATTCATATACCACAATTTGTTCAGCCATTCTCCAATTGATGGGCATCCACATAGTTTCCAGTTTCTGACTACCACAAAGAGGGCTGCCACAAACATTCTTGCACATACAGGTCCTTTGGAAAGAATGATTTAATGAGTCATAAGGTTTGGAGGCCAAATTGCAGAAGGTTAAGAAGAGAGTGAAATTAATGAATCAGTGAGGTTTCCTGAAGAAATTTGATAAAGAAAAGGAGAAGAGATATAAGATTATAACTAGGGGTAATGGTAGTGTCTAGGAAGGATTTTTAAGGAGGAGAGAAACTTAGATTAACTTGTAGTCAGCAGGGAAGGAGTCAATTACCTTATTATTAATTACCTTATTATTATTAAATTAATCCTTCCCATCCCCTTCATTGCCAGACATTATAGAAGAGAAACTAACTGCCACCTGTCTTGAATTCCTTACTTTTCACTTTCTCTTTACCTTAAATTTGCTGCCTTCTCCTGATGCTCTACCAAAGTTGTTCTCAAAGATCATTCTTTGCCTTTTGAATCCGTATATTCAAGAGTTTAAATAAAATGTCCTGAAATAATCCCACTGTGATAGGATGAATGCAAAATACAATGAAATTTTCACATTCAGTTTCTCTTAAGTATGATCTCTTAAGATCTCATTAGCTTTTGGAAGACTGACATGCACAATCTACAGTTAAAAAAAAATCCACACATGTTTTTAAAATATATTCTTATTCAGATTCAACTTCATTATTATATAGTTGTAAAGTTGATTTTTGAGCCTAAATTTTGTAATTTTTATTTCTCTTAAATCTCACCTTAATTTTTTTAGTTCATCAAAATAATTTCAGCTCTTAATTCTGTTTCTCAGTCTGTTTGCAATTACTTCTAGCATCATGTCAGAAATACATTTGACAGACATATCCAAGTCAGTGATAAAAAATGTTAAAACATTATAGTGCCAAGGACAGAGTCTTGGGACATGCTAGGAAAGACCATCTTCTAATATGAAATTTTACTATGAATGAATTTTAATTTTATTGCTTAATTACTTCAGAATCTAACTGCCTATTATTTGTCTTGTCCATGAGAAAAGAAACTTTATAAAATGTGTTGCTGAGATATGAGTGTATTATAACCAGTCTACTAAGCCAATGAAAAAAGGAAAAGTGATGATTCCTCTGACATTTTCTGTTTTTGATGAAGCCATGCTGGCTCTAAATGATTATCATTTCCTTTTCTAGATACCCAAAAGCTTATTTCTTCAACTTTATGTTCTAGAATGAGCAAAAATACCCATTGACCTGAGGGTTACAAATTTTGTGCTTTTTTTTTTTTTTTGAAAATTTTGACATTTGTCTTTATCCAGGCCTTTATTGGCTTTCTCATTCTCCACAATTTTTAAGAAGATTTTAGAACTCAGTGGTTCAAAATTTCATTCAGTAAAGTGAATTGAACTCATGAGCACTGAAAGGTATTCTCTTAACATCTTTTTTTTTTTTTTTTTTTTTTTTTTTAATATTGAGTTTTCCCTTTCAACAACTCTTTTTGTTCTCCTCTTCTTATTCCAGTTATCATTCTTGGTAAACAGACAAAAATAAAAACAAGATGAGTTTTCTTTTTTTAAACATTAACATTTTATTCACCTCAATTGAAGCATTTCTTTGATAATCCTCATTTTTAACCTTTCTTTTACAAGACCACTTTTCTTATCCTTACCATTTATCATTAACCCCAGCTGACTTAGTGTTAGTGCTTTTCTTACAGTTCCATGTTACACTTTTGTGTTCATCTTTGTTTCTATCTACTCTTTATGATTTAAAAAAAATCTAATAAATTAATAAAAAAAATCTAATAAATCTAATAAATCTAAATTGGTCGATGAATTTTCCATATCCTCATATCAATCTCCTTAGATACTCTGCTTTTTGTTTCACATTACAATTTTTTGTTTGTTTCTTTAAAATTTCATTTCCTAAACTTTCCCATTTATAAGAAATTTCCAATATTCTTGAGCTGATTTTCTAAGTCAAATTTGAGATCATATGAATCTAGATAACCGAACCTTTTTAAAGTTTTCAATTACATTCTTGTTAAACACTCTTCTCACATCCAAATTGCATGTCTGATTATGCCCAGCTTTCTTCTTTGTTTTTACCTTCAGTTCTAACATGAAATGATCTCTAATCCTCAAGGTTTCCATTGCCACTGAAACAGCAGCTTCTACACATTCAGAAGAGTTATCCTCACTGGTTCTTCCATCTTTTGAAAGATAAAATCATCATTAAGACAAGACAAGAATTTATTAACTGATTTTCTTTAAGGTAGAGAAAGCTCCAAAAATATCTAGATAAGTGATAATCCTTCTCATTTCTATATAATGCCACTGGACCGATCAGCTGGTGATCTTTTTCCAAAACTACTTATTTTTTCCCTTTCTCTCCAGTATTATTTTCTCATGACAATATTGCTTCTATCTCTTTAATTTTTCTTCACCTAAATCATCTTCTTCAGCCTTTTCTCTTTAGATTTATGGACTTCCTCATGTATGTATAGTTTCTTAATATCATTTTCTGATATAATTCTTAATTTATTCTACTTTTTTGAATCATTTTCCTTTTGAATGGTGAAAAAATCTTCCACATCTATATTTCTGTCCACCAGTCCTGTGTCACCAATTCTCAATGATTCCTGTGAGGTCACATTTGCCTCCTTTTGTTTGGATCTACTAATTAAGCAGCTGACATTTATTATTAATGTCAGCCATTAATGATATCTTGTGACAAAATGTTTTCATGAAAAGACCTTTCATGTTGTAAATATATTTAAATTGTGACTTCTTTATATTAGCTATCTGTGACTTTTTGAATTATCCATGTAAAACTTTACTTTTCAATTTGAATGGTCATTCTTTCTTGGTTTTGGCTTCCTTGATCTAGTTTTTTTTCCACTACAGTCTGTAACATTGTTTTTTATAGAATGTTATTTGGGAACAATAAATAATCTTCCTTTTATAAATATGATAAACTCTGGAGGATTTAATATGTGCAATATTAAGACACATCTTAGTGTTATTGTTTTGGATATTTCTTTCTACAAAAGTGGTTTTAATTTATGTATGGCTTATTGAGTGATTATTATATATAGGACTAATGTTTTCTTTATATTTGCTTAGAAAAAATCTTAGAGAATTTAGACATTCAACTCTGAAAATGTTTATGACCATTGGATATTTCCAATGATTATATTTCATGAATTTTTAAGTGTATTTTTTTTTACTGTATCCTGAATATATATTTAGCTGATGGACTATAACAGTTCAAATAGAACCACTTACAGCTTGCAGAGTAAATGCAAATACTTCCATAAAGATTTACATGACTCTCAATCTTTATTTCAAATAAATAATTTCTTTTTTTTAAAATTGTATAAATTCAGATATAAGTGATCTCTTTAGATTTTCTCTCATTTTGAAAGTGCCTTAAATAAATATGGATTTTAATGGTTTAAAAGAGTGTTTCTGCCAGTCGGTGAATAGTATCTTTTAAATGTCCACATATTGGTAAAAGTGGTAGGACTGTTTTAAATCAATCCTACTCTGATGTGTCTTTGTGTTTTGGAAGTGACTCCAGGTTTGCAAAGTCCCTTCTCATGAAAAAAAATTTCATGCAGGTGTAAAACTGAAAGCACTGAGTATAGTTCAGGGTAAATCTTCCAAGGACCAGTGTAGCTATATTCAAAATGGCCATTATATCACCTCTGATAATTTTCAGCTTTCCAACAGCATTGGAATTGGACATAAAGGGTATAGCTTTTTTGTTTGTTTATTTGTTGTTGTTGGTTTTTTTTGGTTTTTTTTATTTTTATTTTTTTTATTTTTATTATTTTTTTTTTTTTTGTAAATCTTCTGAGCCTTCTTCTCAAAAGAACAGGATTTCACTGGCTAAACTGATTCCATCTCCTTATCTGTTGATTCCACCTTCTAATTGTATGGATTCCTTGGCCAATGTGCTTTGTAACATGCCCTCGTGGCAGTTACAATTACCAGTCTGTCCTAGGCCCAGCAGAGTACCTTTGACCACTGACCTTTGCAGTGTCAACTCTACCCGGCTCACCTCCTCTGAGGCCTTCAAAGGTCTCTGGCCACAATTTCTTGAATAGTAGTTTAATAACTGGTAGCGCACTCAAGAACAGCCACGTGTAATCTTAAAAGCCTTTATTATACCTACTCACATAATGCCCTGACTTGTTAACTCCTTAGTGAACACCTGGTCTGAAGATCCATGTATTCACTACCAAACTCCTTACCTCTCTCGGCTGTCCATCAGCTTGGCTCAGGGAGCCAGGTTAAAGAGAGCGACTGCTGTCTGCAGTGGGCTTATAAAGGGCCTGTGAGGTCACACGCATCAGCCAACCAGCGAGAGAACCGTCACCCATTATGAAGCTATCTCAATATGGCCAGGATCTCACCCACAGGGCAGTCCTATATCCACAGAAATTACTTCTGGGCCACTCAATCTCCTGTTGTGCTGTGGCACTGCCCATTTAAAGGGCCCTTACAATTCCCTTCTCTTGTTTTGCAGGAACAGCATCCTTACAATTCCCTTCTCTTGTTTTGTGGGAACCACACATCTCATCAAGCTAAACTTTTAGCACCAGCTATAGTTCACTTGATCCATGAGATGACAGAGTGTTATGCCCAAGGAGGTACAAAGTAGCAGATCAATAAAAAGAGTATGACAATGAGAACTAGACTCAACAGTGGCCCAAGTGTTCAACCCATTCATTAAAGTCATACTCAAGGAGATAATAAGCCAAAGAGGTTGGATGCCAATGAGGTAGGATGTCAACACAGAGGTGGGAAGTCCACAAGGTTGACATCACAATTCTAGTTAACAATTAAATATCAGTGAGGTAGGTTGTCACAATTCTAGTTACGTTTATCACAATTCTAGACCAATTCTAGTTCCTCACAATTCTAACTATTGCACTTTTCACAATCCTAGAGCAATTCTAATTTCACAGGTGCACATAAGCAAAGTCATGTCCAGTAACATTGTCTCAATAACAATGGCAGGTGTATGTGTTGGTTTTTCACCCACTAATTTAAAAGCACAGTCCTTCAATAGAAAGCATAGGGCAAAGCCTCTCCCCACGCCACCATATGGCAAGTAGCCACAGGAGGAGCAAGTAGGCCCATTGTCCATTTACAGTCTTTATATAGCATATCACCCAAAACAGTCCATTTCAGCTGCAACACTGGAGCTGTCAGTTGTCTCTGGTGTCACAGTCAGGAGGGACATTGCTGCCATCAGCGTCTGAAGGGCTGCTGACATCTGGCTGGTCCCTCTGGGCTGTTGTCTGGTCCTTCTCTTGGATCCCCAATTCATAAATGTCTCTGGTGGGGATGAACTCTGCTGCTGGATCTGCATCTAGAATGAAAGGAATGTACCCGGGGCTCCAAACCCTGCCCCAACTTGGGTCTTTCCAAATGCCATCGAGGGCTTTCCACATCACTGTGGAAAGAAAGTTCTTGTCAAAAAGATGAACAAAAGTCAGACAAAAGTCAGTCTGTCACTTAGCTGTACTTTCTGTGTATGCCTGAAGTGCATTGCTAAGGTAAAATGCAAAGAATTTAAAAATGTAAAACCAAAATAATTTAAAAGTGTAAAACCAAAATATATTAAAAATGTAAAACCAAAATAACTTAAAAATATAAAATCAAAATAACTTAGTAATGTAAAATCAAAATACTTTAAAAATATAAAATCAAAAGTGTTTAAAAATATAAAATCGAAATTTAAAAATTGCAAGCAATCACATACATATATGTATTGCCACATCTTGTGCATATCCCAAAATTCCCTTCTCTTGTTTAGAAGAGAAGATCGTGGGGATGTAGTCTGTGCAGTAATGACTTTACTAGTAGGATTATAAGAAATGCCAATGGAATGGGCAAAGCCAAATTCAATGCAAAAACACCTAAAGGCAAAATATTTGTAAGCCAATCCATAAACTGTCTTAAATGCATATGACATTTCTACAATGGAAAAATGGTTGATTACATGCCTAGCTGCTTCTCCAGATTGGAATGAAGCTATAATGTCCATTGGTCTTAAAACATTAAATTTGAAACCATAAGGGTTTTGTCCTAAAGGGAGCATAGGAGAGTAAAAAGAAAGATAAGCTATGTAGCTTTTTGCCATGCTCCTAGCTTCTTCTTTAGTTATCACAATTTGCAAATATAAGATTCTAGCAGCCTGATTATAAAAGATATGATTTGAAGGTCTACTCTGAAAATGGACATGTAGGGTATAATATTTATCTGAGCGCTTTCTCACTTACTCTCAAAGTTCTTAAAAGAGCTGATACCTTTTCAGTGGCCTGCCACTCATACAGATGAGAAAAGGATACTCAGCTATGAAAGCTTCAGTCCCAGATATCGCTGAATTCTTTTGCCTAAAATCAAAATTTTAATTTCTGATACCGAATTGTACTTCAGGAGTGTGAATCAACACATCTGATGTTACTTCTCCTCCTGGGTCAAAGATCACACATTGTCTATTTATTCTAGTGATTAAAACAGCAATTTTCCAAACCATTCTAAAAATACTCGTAGGGGGTTGGGAAATCAAGCCCACCTGTGGAAGTGGAAAATCCATGAGGTAAGAAAAGAGGAGTTCCAACTCTCCAAAGACGATCCTAGCAATTTTACAAGTATAAAACTCCACTCTCTCTAACTGCAAGGTCTTATTCTTGTAAGGTTTCTTAGAAATTAACCGAACTGTATTTTTAAAAATTTTCTGAATATTATAGTCAATACACCACAATTCCTTTTTGCCTTTGGCCATAAAGCCTACTCCTGTCTTTTGAAATGAAGACACCGGAGTGTTAAATGGATTAATGGGCAGTGCTGATGATATTATCACCCTTCCTTAATCCTCCTCCTCCTTCTCCCTAGGCTCACGAAGGTGGGGCTGAGGGAAGAGGGTCTGGAATTGGAAAATTCCCAAAAGGCTGATTTAAAATCCAACCTGAGCTTTGCACATAGAAAGAACTAAATCTCTTTTCAATGGAAGAGTAATTAATAGATTCCTTAAGACAATAATACACAAGGTAAACTAACAAAACGCTAAGAAGAATTTCTCCAACTGAAGTCCATGTGGTTTGTTTATTTCCCTCCTTAGCTTCAGCCACTGGTTTGAACTCTTCCTGTTCTAACTGTAATAACCTAGCTTTTTCTTCTTTCTCTATCTCAATCTGTAATTTAACCTGCAATTCCAGCAACTCTTTTTTAATTGTTTGTCGTCTTATTTTCAACTCAACTTCTAGTTGTTGCATTTTATACTCTATACTGTCATACAAACATTAGCTCTAGGTTGCTCCCTGTCCGAGCTATATTTAATGGGTGTGGGGGTAGCCTTCTTGGACCTTGATTACAAGCTTCCTGCTGTTCTTCAGCAGTGATCTTTGTTAAAAGATCTTCCATCTGGCTCTTTACCCTATTTATATAAGCATTATGTTCAGCTGTATCCTTGAGCCTGATCCCAGAGTTACCTGGATCCATATTGCCTGCCTTCCCTCCTAAGTGGCGTTTCTACCGGATCTTTCAGAATCTTAATTCCGAATATTAAATATTAATTTTCAAAACCTGATAATTTCTGATGCGTCCGCATTCAGGTGCCATTTGTAACATGCCCTCCTGGCAGTTACTATTACCAGTCTGTCCTAGGCCCAACAGAGTACCTTTGACCACTGACCTTTGCAGTGGGAACTCTACCCGGCTCGCCTCCTCTGAGGCCTTCAAAGGTCTCTGGCCACAATTTCTTGAATAGTAGTTTAATAACCGGTAGCGCACTCAAGAACAGCTACATGTAATCTTAAAAGCCTTTATTATACCTACTCACATAATGCCCTGACTTGATGCCCTGACTTGTTAACTCCTTAGTGAACACCTGGTCTAAAGACCCACGTGTTCTCTACCAAACTCCTTACCTCTCTGGCTATTCATCAGCTTGGCTCAGCTACCCCAGGCTAGGGAGCCAGGTTAAAGAGAGCGACTGCTGTCTGCAGTGGGCTTATAAAGGGCCTGTGAGGTCACAGCCAACCAGCGAGAGAACCGTCACCCATTATGAAGATATCTCAATATGGCCAGAATCCCACCCACAGGGCAGTCCTATATCCACAGAAATTACTTCTGGGCCACTCAATCTCCTGTTGTGCTGTGGCTGCCCATTTAAAGGACCCTTACAGTGCTTTTCTCCAGTAGAATATAAGCTTCTTGTGCCTTAGGGATTATTTTTATTATGTTTTTGTTTTGCATCTCTAGACCCTCATACAGTACCTGGCACATATTAAACACTTAATATACGCTTGTCAAGTTCAATTGAATTGTGAAACCTTTAAAAATTTGTGTAATGGAAATTATTTATTTTGTCTTTTATGATCTAATCTGTTTCTGATAACATATTTTCCATTACTTTTATTTTCAACAGATATAAATTCTATCTTTCCTACTTTCTTTATGCTGTGATTTTTTTATATTTAGTCACTTGTGCATTTGGAATTTATTGTGTATTGTGGCATAAGATGCTGATTTAATACTGTTTTTCATCAGATTGCTTAGCAATTCTTCTAAAAAAATTAGGGCCCTTCTCCAGTGTTTTTAGACTGAAGAGAAAAACAAAATCTAATATGATATAAGCTAATAATGATAAATTTATAGTGCTGTACTGGCTTTATAAACTAATCTGAAAATTATAGTGTAATGGAAGCAACTGTACGATAATTCATGTGTAAAGGACTTTTAGCAAAAGCATTTAGTAAAACCTCTAATGCTATTCATGTAGAAAATATAGAGAACTGTGGATTAGACAGTAGTATAAATAGATGGATTCTGAGTTATTTGAATAACCAGATGCAAAATGTAGTCATTAGTGGTTCAAAGTTGCCTTAGAATACAGTATCCATTTGGATCCCTCATGATCTGTACTTGACTCTGTGCTGTTGGACTATATCGATGCAAATAAAACCATTACAGTTTGAAGACTGAAATACAAATACTTCCATAAAGATTTGCATGATACCAAGTTTTTATTTTTTATCAATTAAATGAGCTAAGCCTTGGATGGAATACTTATAAAATTTGATGTCACTGTGTTAGGGAGTTAGGTAGCACTCTAGATAACTTAGTTGGGATTCAGAAAATTGTGACCAATCAGAATGTTGCACCAAAGTTAATAAACTGATATTTAGTGGCATGTGTAAAATCCTACTCTGGTACCTTTCAAGGTATGATGGACTCTGGATTCTCTCTTTTTTTATTGTTATTTTTTGTTATTATAGCTTTTTATTTGCAAAATCTTTTGTTCCAACTTTTTCTGTCCTCCCCCCACTCCACCCCAGATGGCAGGTAGACCAATACATGTTAAATATGTTAAAGTATATGTTAAATATAATATATGTATACATGTCCATACAGTTATTTTGCTGCACAAGGAGAATCAGACTTTGAAATAATGTACAATTAAATTATTAAGGAAATAAAAATGCAGGCAGATAAAAATAGAAGGATTGGGGATTCTATGTAGTGGTTCACAACTCATTTTCCAGAGTTCTTTTGCTGGTTCTATTCATTACTGCACTATTGGAACTGATTTGGCTCATCTCATTGTTGAAGAGGGCCACGCCCATCAGAATTGATCATCATATAGTATTGTTGCTGAAGTATATAATGATCTCCTGATCCTGCTCATTTCACTCAGCATCAGGTCATGTAAGTTTCTCCAGGCCTTTCTGAAATCCTCCTACTGGTCATTTCTTACAGAATAATAATATTCTATAACATTCATATACCACAATTTATTCAGCCATTCTCCAATTGATGAGCATCCACTCAGTTTCCAGTTTCTGGCTACTACAAAGAGGGCTGCCACAAACATTCTTGCACATACAGATCCCTTTCCCTTCTTTAAGATCTCTTGGGGATATAAGCCCAATAGTAACACTGCTGGATCAAAGGGTATGCACAGTTTGATAACTTTTTGAGCATAATTCCAAATTGCTCTCCAGAATGATTGGATGTATTCACAATTCCACCAACAATGTACCAGTGTCCCAGTTTTCCCACATCCCCTTCAACATTCCGCATTATCTTTCCCTGTCATTCTAGCCAATCTGACAGGCATGTAGTAGAATCTCAGAGTTGTCTTAATTTGCATTTCTCTGATTAATAATTACTTGGAGCTCTTTTCATAGCATAGTTTCAATTTCTTTGTCTGAGATTTGTCTGTTCATATCCTTTGACCATTAATGAATTGGAGTATGGCTTGATTTCTTATAAATTATTGTCAATTCTCTATATATTTTGGAAATGAGGCCTTTTTCAGAACTTTTGATGGTAAAAATGTTTTCCCAGTTTATTGCTTCCCTTCTAATCTTGTCTGCATTAGTTTTGTTTGTACAAAAACTTTTCAATTTGATATAATCAAAATTTTCTATTTTGTGATCAATAATGATTCTTCTTTGGTCACAAATTCCTTCCTCTTCCACAGGTCTGAGAGGTAAACTATCCTATATTCTTCTAATTTATTTTTAATCTCATTCTTTATGCCTAGGTCATGAACCCATTTTGACCTTATCTTGGTGTACAGTGTTAAGTGTGGGTCAATGCCTAGTTTCTGCCATACTGATTTCCAATTTCCCCAGCAATTTTTGTCAAACAGTGAGTTCTTATGCCAAAAGCTGGGTTCTTTGGGTTTGTCAAACACTAGATTATTAAAGTTCTTGACTATTTTGTCCTTTGAACCTAATATATTCTATTGATCATCTAATCCATTTCTTAGCCAATATCAAATGGTTTTGGTAACTGCTGCTTTATAATATAATTTTAGATCTGGTACAGCTAGGTCACCTTCATTTGATTTTTTTTTTTCATTAATTCCCTTGAAGTTCTTGACATTTTCTTTTTCCATATGAACTTTGTTGTGATTTTTTTCTAGGTCATTAAAATAGTTTTTTGGAAGTCTGATTGGTATAGCACTAAATAAATAGATTAGTTTAGGTAGTATTGCCATCTTTATTATATTTGCTCGCCCTATCCAAGAGCATTTAATATTTTTCCATTTGGTCAGATCTGACTTTATTTGTGTGGAAAGTGTTTTGTAGTTTTGCTCCTATAGTTCCTGATTTTCCCTCGGCAGATAGATTCCTAAATATTTTATACTATCAGTAGTTACTTTAAATGGAATTTCTCTTTGTAACTCTAAGTGTTGGATTTTGTTAGTGATATATAAGAATGCTGATGACTTATGTGGGTTTATTTTGTATTCTACAACTTTGCTAAAGGTGTGGATTATTTCTAATAGCTTTCTAGTAGAACCTCTGGGGTTCTCTAAGTATACCACCATATTATCAGCAAAGAGTGATAATTTGGTTTCCTCATTATTTACTCTAATTCCTTTAATCTCTTTCTCAACACTTAGTGCCAAAGCTAGCATTTCTAATACAATATTAAATAGTAATGGTGATAGTAGGCAACCTTGTTTCACTTCTGATCTTATTAGGAATGGTTCCAGTGTATCCCCATTACATATGATGCTTACTGATTGTTTTAAATAGATGCTACTGATTATTTTAAGGAAAAGTCCATTTATCCCTATACTCTCAAGTGCTTTTAATAGGAATGGATGTTGGATTTTATCAAATGCTTTTCTGCATCTATTGAGATGATCATATGGTTTTTGTTAATTTGGTTATTATATGGTCATTTATACTAATTATACTGCATTCCTGGTATAAATCCTACTTGATCATGGTGTATTATCCTGGGGATGATATTCTATAGTCTTTTTGCTAATATCTTAAGATTTTAGCATCAATATTCATTAGGGAGATTGGTCTATAATTTTCTTTCTCTGTTTTCAACCTACCTGATTTAGTACCATGTCTGTGTCATAAAAGATATTTGGTAGGCCGCCTTCATTCCCTATTTTTTCAAATAGTTTATATAGCATTGGGGCTAATTGTTCTTTAAATGTTTGGTAGAATTCACATGTAAATCCATCTCGTCCTGGGGATTTTTTCTTAGGGAGCTGATTAAAAACTTGTTCTAGTTCTTTTTCTGAAATGGGACTATTTAAGCAATATACTTCCTCCTTTGTTAATCTGGGAAGTCTATATTTTTGGAAGTAGTCATCCAATTCACTTAGGTTATTAAATTTGTTGGCATAAAGTTGGGCGAAGTAATTCCTTATTATTGCTCTAATTTCCTCTTCGTTGATGGAAAGTTCTCCCTTTTCATTTTTAAGACTAACAATTTGATTTTCCTCTTTCCTTTTTCTAATCAGACTTACCAAAGGTTTATCTATTTCATTGTTTTGTTTTTTTTTCATAAAACCAACTCTTAGTTTTATTTATTAGTTCAATAGTTTTTTTACTTTCAATTATTTCTCCTTTTAATTTTAGAATTTCAAGTTTAGTATTTGATTGGGGGTTTTTAATTTGATCTTTTTCTACCTTTTTAAGTTGCAAGCCCAATTTATTGGGCTTTCTCTATTTTATTCAAGTAAGCCTCTAAAGATATAAAATTTCCCCTTATTACCATTTTAGCTGCATCCTAGAAATTTTGGTATGACGCCTCATCGTCATTATCTTGAGTGAAATTATTAATTGTGTCTATAATTTGCTGTTTCACCCAATCCTTTAAGATTATTTAGTTTACAATTACTTTTTGGTCTATTTACCCCTAACTTTTTGTTGAATGTAGTTTTCATTATATTGTGATCTGAAAAGAAAGCATTTACTATTTCTGCCTTCCTGTATTTAATTTTGAGGTCTTTATGTCCTAATATATGGTCGATTTTCATATAAGTTCCATGAACTGCTGAGAAGAAAGTATATTCCTTTCTGTCATCATTTAGTTTTCTCCAAAGATCTATCATACTTAATTTTTCTAATATTCTATTTACCTCTTTAATTTCTTTCTTATTTGTTTTGTGGTTTTATTTATCTAATTCTGAGAGTACAAGGTTGAGATCTCCCACTATTATAGTTTTGCTGTCTATTTTTTCTTGCAACTCTCTTAACTTCTCCTTTAGGAAGTTAGATGCTATACCACTTGATGCATATATGTGCAGTATTGATATTGCTTCATTGTCTATGATACCCTTTAGCAAGATATAGTTTCCTTCCTTATCTCTTTTAATTAGATCAGTTTTTGCTTTTTCTTGATCTGAGATAAGGATGGCTACCCCTGCTTTTTTGACTTCACCTGAAGCATAATAGATTCTGCTCCAGCCTTTTACCTTTACTCTGTATGTGTCTCCTTGATTTAAATGTGTTTCCTGTAGGGTTCTGACTTTTGATTCAGTCTGCTATCCGCCTCTGCTTAATGGGAAAGTTCATCCCATTCACATTTACAGTTAAAATGACTAATTCTGTATTTCCTGCTATCTTATTATCCCCTGATTATGCTTTTTTCCCATTGTCCCCACTGAACCCTTCCTCAGTATCAAATTTATGGACTCCACTTGTGATGCGCAGCCCTCCCTTTTTTGTATCCCTCCCCCCTCCTTTTAAGTCCCTTCCTCTTCCCTTATTCCTCTTTTCCTTTTCCCTTTTCCTCTCCCCCTTTTAGTGAGGTGAGAGAGAATTCTCTGAAAAACAAATATGTCAATTATTTACTCTTTGAGCCTACTCTGATGAGAGTAAGATTCACACAATGTTCCTCCCCCTCTCTAAATTCCCTCAAATGTGGTAAATTTTCTTCCTGGGATGTAGTTTCCCTTTTTTTTTTATCTATCCTTTTCCGTTTTCTCATTCTATTCCCTTTCCCTTACTACTTCCCTTTTTATGTTATGTCAGTAAAATCAAATTATACACGTGGTCTTTCTGTACATCCACAACAGAAATACAGTTCTCAAGAGTTCTTTTTACCTTTTTCTGCTTCTCTTGAGTCTTGTGGATGTAGATCAAATTTTTTGTTTAAGTCTGGTTTTTTTTCTTAGAAACAAATGGACTTCCTCTGTTTCATTAAATTTCCATCTTCTTCCATGGAAGAAAATGCTAAACTTAGCTGGGTAGTTTATTCTTGGTTGCATTCCAATTTGTTTTGCCTTTCCAAATATCAGATTCCAGGCTCTTTAGTCCTTTAATGTGGAGGCAGCCAGATTTTAAGTGACCCTTATTGTGTCACCTTGATATTTGAATTGTTTTTTCCTTAGTCTGGTAGTTCTGCAGCTTAGCCACAATGTTCCGTAGAGTTTTTTTGTTTTTTTGGGGGGGTCTTTTTTAGAAAATGTTTGATGAATTCTTCCAACGCCTATTTTCCCTTTTGTTTCTATTATCTCTGGACAGTCCTCTCTAATGATTTCCTGTAAAATAGAATCTAGGCTCTTTTTTTCATCATAATTTTTGGGAAGTCCAATGATCCTCAGATTATTTCTCCTAGATCTATTTTCCAGGTCTATAGATTTTCCCAGTAAATATGTGACATTATTCTCCAGCTTTTCTTTTTTTGTTGTTGTTTTGTTTGACTGATTCCTCGTTTCTAAATGAATCATTCATTTCTATTTGTTCAGTCCTGATTTTTAATGAGTTATTTTCTTCATTCATATTTTTTAGTTCTTTTTGTATATGTCCAATTGAGTTTTTAAATGAATTAATTTGTTCTGTGGAATTTTTTTTCCATTTCACTAATTTTTTTTTTTAGTGAGTTATTTTCTTTGTCTAATTCACAAATCCTACTTTCTTGGGAATTTTTTATCTTTTCCAATTCAGAAATCCTACTTTCCTGTGATTTTTTAAACTTTTCTAATTCACAAATTTTGTTTCCCTGCACTTCCTGTGAATTCTTTATTTTTTTCCAACTCAAATTTCAGGACGTTGTTACTCTCTAGCATAGCTTCTCTTTCCTTTCCCCATTTTTCTTCTCACTCTCTTAATTTTTTAATAGTCTCTTCCTTCTAGGAGAGAGTTATATGATGGCAGGTATCATTTATCTGGAGACTGTCTGCTGTTAGCCTTCTCGAGGTTGGATACCCGCCTCTTTCTCTGTATAGAAGGTGTCAATCATTCTCTTCAATTTCTTACTCATTATTAAAACTCTGTGGGGTCTGCTCTTGGGTAGGAAATTTACCAGCTTCCTCCCAGAATGGGGATAAGGTGCATCAATCCTGCACCTGGGCTAAGAGAGAGCTCTGGGAAAGAGTTCCCCTCCCTCCCCCCTCAAATGCCTCAAAGGTGATTAGCACGGCTGCATTGCAAGGAGTGCCCAATGAGGGACCCCCACTGTGTTGCCTAGCAACTTCCCTGAAGCTAGAGGCTGAACAGTGAAACCCCCGGACGCTGCACAGCTATGCTGGGATTGATATTAGGTCACTTCCAGTTTGGGGTAGTTCTATTTTCTGAGTTTTTTTGTTTTTTTATTTTAAAAATGGCTTTGATTTCTCTTCTGATCTGTTGTTTTACAAGCAGAGTAGAGCTATCAGCCTATGCCCGATTTCTCTATCTCAGTAGCTTCTCTGATCCCAGAGTTCTTCCCAACCTGTCTGGCACAATGTGCTAGCCCCTAGTCCACCTTGTCTGTGCTGGTCTTTTTTTTTTTTTCCTCCCCTCGGAACTGACCTTTTCTGTCGAAATTCAAGATTCTCTTCAGCTGGTAAGTTGTGCTTCTAATTCTTGTGGTTTTTATCAGTCCAGTGTTATTTTTGAGGCTGATTTAACTAATTGGTATTAAGGGTAGAAGGGAGCTTAGAAATTCACATATATCTTCTCCAACATCTTGGCTCCACTCCCTCCCCCCCCCCCCCCCTTTTTCTACTTCTCTTGAGTCCTGTGGTTGGAGATCTGCTTTTTTCCTTAGAAACAAATGAAATTCATCTATTTCATTAAATGTCCATCTTCTTCCATGGAAAGAAAATGCTCAGCTTAGCTGGGTAGTTTATTCTTGGCTGCATTCCAAGTTCTTTTGCCTTTTGGAATATCAGATTCCAGGACCTTCGATCCTTTAATGTAGAAGCAGCCAGATCTTGAGTGATCCTTATTTTGGCTCATCGGTATTTGAATTTTTTTTTTCTGGCTATTTATAAAATATTTTCTCCTTAATCTGATAGTTCTGAAATTTAGCCACAATATTCCTTGGAGTTTTTATTTTAAGGTCTTTTTCAGAAAGTGTTCAATGAATTCTTTCAATGCCTATTTTATCTTCTGAGTCTATTACATCTGGGCAGTTCTCTTTGATGATTTCCTGCAAAATAGTATCTAGGCTCTTTTTTTCATCATAATTTTCAGGAAATCCAGTAATACTCAGATTATCTCTCCTAGATCTACTTTCCAGGTCTGTTGTTTTTCCAAGTACATATTTAACGTATTTTTTTTTATAATTTTTCACTTTTTTTGGTTTTGCCTGACTGATTCTTGATGTCTTAATGAATCATTCAATTCTATTTGTTCAGTTCTGATTTTTAATGAGTTATTTTCTTCATTAGCTTTTTAAACTTCTTTTTGTATATGTCCAATTGAGTTTTTAAATGAGTTGTTTTGCTCTATCAATTTTTTTTCCATTTCACTAATTTTTTTTTTTTTTACTGAGTTATTTTCTTTTTTTCCAATTCACAAATCCTATTTTTCTGAGAGTTTTTTTATCTTTTCCAATTCACAAATTCTGTTTCCCTGCACTTCCTGGGAGTTCTTTACCTTTTTGGATTCACATTTCTGAAACTTGTTACTCTCTTGCATAACTTCTCTTTCCTTTCCCCATTTTTCTTCCAGTTCTCTTTTAAGACTTTTTATAGTCTCTTCTAGGAGAGCCTTATGTGATGGGGACCAAGTTATACCCCCCTTTGCAGTTTTGTCTGGAGACTGTTTGCTATTAGTCTCCTTAGGGTTGAAAACCTTCTCTCTTTCTGTATAGAAGCTATTGATAGTCCTTTGATTTTTTACTCATTTTTTTAAAAAGCCTGTAGGGTTTGCCTTCAAGTCAAGGAGGTTACCAGCTTTCTCTGCAAAGCAATGATAGGAATATGGACAGTAGCTGTCCTGCCAACAGGCTGCAAAGAATGGTGAGGTGCGGGAGTTCTCTGAAAAAGTTCCACACTGGAAGTGACTCAGATCTGTATCTCGGCTGAGCTGTGGAAGTGCCCAGCAAAGAACCCTGCTGTGGGACTGCTCTGGAGCTAGAGGCTGAACAACAAAAGTGTCACTGCCCCACATTAAAGCTGCTGTGTGTATTAGCATTTGCCCAGTGAATAGCCCCTTGGTGTCACTGGAAGTGTCTCTGCCCAGGGGAGCACAGTCACATTGTGGAAGTTCTTTTGCCCCAGGCCGAGCCCCACAGTGTACAGATTAGAGGTTGCCTTGGGCTGCTCCCCTCTGCCATGCAGATTAATGACTGCCCACTAGAGCCCCATGCTGCAGATTGCTGCTGCTCAGCTATGTTGTGGTTGGTGCTGAGTCACTTTTGATTTTAGGTGGGTATAGCCAGGTCCTGTTAGGATTTGGTGTTTTTTAGAGTACTTTCTGCCTTTGGTTTTAATTTCTCTGCTGGTCTACTGCTTTGCAACCAAAGCTGAGCAACCAACCTATGATAGCGTCCTCTCTGTAAATTTTCCAACCATGGAGACCCCCCCTCCCCCCCGATCTGCTCAATATGTTAGCCTCTAATTCTATCCCTGTTTGAGCTGGTCTGTTCCTGCTGCTCAGACAAACCTTTTCTGATGATCTTCCAGATTATGTTCGGCTCGTAAATTGTTGACTTCCAATCTTCATGAATTTTACCAGTCAAGTGTTATTTCTGAGGCTGAATTTAATAATTGATAGTGAGGGTATGAGAGAGGCTCAGAAAGTTGCTTGTGCCTTCTCCACCATCTTGGTTCTGCCTCCCTGGGACTCTGAATTCTCAAAGATTGTTACAACAGGGGCAACTAGGTGGTGCAGTGGATAGGATACCAGTCCTGTAGTCAGGAGGACCTGAGTTCAGATCTGATCTCAGGCACTTAACACTTCCTAACTATGTGACCCTGGGCAAGTCACTTAACCCCAATTGCCTCATCACCCCCCAAAAAACAAAACAAAACAAAACAAACAAAAAAAAAAACACATACACACAAACAAACAAACAGAAAAGACTGTGACAATAGAATGTAAGCTCTGGGAGGTTCAGTGATGTTGAACAGCTTCACATATGGCAATAATAGTAGAATAAGCCTATTATCTAAGGACTTATCCCAAGGACATTCAAGAATAAATATAGGAGGACTACAAAGAGCAAAAAAGAAAAGATATGCAAAACCCCCAAAAAATCTCAAGACAATATTTGCCTCATCAAGAATAGAGTAACTAGCACACTTGCACTTAATATCACAGTCCCAAATGTGACTGTGGACAAGGGAGAAAAAGTACTAAAAATGATAAAAGCAGTTATATTGTACCAAATGTGTCTAAAGGATATCCATACTGGAAGTCATATCATTGTTAGAGCATTGAGGGCTTAAAATGTACAATATCTGAAGTAGGGGAAAACAACAAAGGGAAGGGGGAAAACCCATACCTGAAACTTTATTAATGCTCCCCCAACCCAGGACAATCAAAAGAACATTACTAACTATTAAACATTATATCTTCTCTACCATTTATACATCATTACGAATCTTACACACAAAAACATTACTGCTAAGGATATGATTAAGGAACAAATAGGCATTCACAAATGATTTTGAATAATGGAGCACATTGTTATTTCACAGATGTGAAAAATGTAAGATCTTCTCCTCATTGATTGTTACCAAAAAACCCACTTTGATTTGATAAAAAACATCCTCTTAAAATCTCTTTTGCAACATCTCTTCCACCCATGTCAAAATCATTTGACATTTCTTGAATGTTTCCTGTTGAATAACCTTCTGATTTCAAAGAATCTTCAAACCTTCAGGTGAGATATAAAATTGGAGATGTATGCTCCCCAAAAGTATGTGTATTGCCTAGATCTCAACATATATCTGGATATACACTCTATCCAACTTGTCCAACATATGCCTATCTTGGACAGACAGTGCAGAGAGACTTGAGTGTGTCCCTGTGTTGAATTTCAAAAAGAGGACAGTGGACTGGATTGCTTTTAGGACATTGCAGATACTGACACAAAACTTCTTATGAAAGCAAAGGTCCTTCTTAGTAGGACCATCCTAGTAAAGTGAAGTTGCTCTATGACAACAAAACATGGAACATAAAGAGAAGTAGTAAAATTATCACACAGATGGTAATGGAAAGGCACAGAGTGACTACAGTGAGGAACTCTGAAGAAGAAGAGGGTAAAGAAACTTGTATGGTTATGTGGCAAGAAGGAATTCCCTGATGTGATCAAATGATAGAATATTGTAAAGCATTTAGCATGATTCCTGGCACATAGCAGGTGCTATATAAATGGTTATTTCTTCCCCATTTACCTTCACCTTCAATAACATTTTGGGAGGTTCTGGACAAAATATGCACAGGTTGAGCAGATATGGATAGGTGGCAATCTGTAAGGATGACAGGTAACTTTAAAGGAAATATAAAATATTACACTAAGGTTAAACTTTATGAGTACAGGATGAAGGAAGCTTATAAATAAATGATATCTGAAACATATCTAAGAGTTTTGGTGGATTGGAAGCTCAGTAAAAGTCAACAAGATAATATAGCAGTCAAGAATAACAAGAAAGGCATAATTGCCAGCAACATGGACGTGATAATTCTTCTATATCTTAACCTGGTCAAATCACATCTGTAGTATAGAATTAGTTCTGGGGAATACATTTTAGGAAGAAAATTTGACAACACAGAGAGTGTCCAGAAAGTTCATGTCATATAAAATCAGTTGAAGAGACTGTCATTGTTCAGTGTGATAAAGAGAAAACACAACAGAGACTTTGGATGATCTGTCAAGGGGAAGAGAGTAAATGAAAGTCTGGATTAATAATGCAAATTACAAAGCTTAGTTTATGCAATTGATTAAAATTTTAGAGTCTAATAAGACAATGGAATGTATAGATCTAATGAATTGTACCCAAACAGGAAGAATATTTATTTGAGGTTATATGGCTGTTTATTCTGATATAGAATATTTTTATATATTTTGTATAGAGTACAGAAAGTACTCTTGAAAAATATGTTTCTGTATTTCATTAAACGTCAACTGATATGAGCTCCTTATGTTCATTTGTAAGAAGAACTTGGCTTGGTGTTAGGGTCTTAAATGGAATGGACTGCTTTGAGAGAAATTGTGGATTTCCCATCACTGGGTATTTTTGAACAAAGGCAGAGTGACCTTTTTTCCCATATATTTTAGAGATTTTTTTTTTCTGATATGAAATTGACCTAGAGACCCCCTGAAAAAAATCATGATCTTGATTTCTGATTTTGTGACTTGAGGGTTTATTTAGTTAACCACAAAATGTCCTGTGGTGGGATAACCAAAAAAAGCCAAGCAGATTTTAATATATGTGATACATTCCTAATAAATGTATGATTATCCAAAGTAAGTGAATTGATATCTTGTATGTCAGACCACATCTTGAAGTATTGTATCCAGTTGTAAGTATCGTATTTTAAGAAGTTGAGGGGTGTAGTATGCTTTCTAGAGCTCCCAAATTGGGGTGCCAAATATACTATGCTTTCTAGAGCCCTTAGGCTGGGGTGACAAAATATACCATTTGGACTAGCTC
Source organism: Sminthopsis crassicaudata (assembly GCF_048593235.1). NCBI lineage: Eukaryota > Metazoa > Chordata > Mammalia > Dasyuromorphia > Dasyuridae > Sminthopsis > Sminthopsis crassicaudata. The sequence continues at coordinate 647,441,220 of NC_133617.1, forward strand.
TTTGGAGGATCTTGGGACCAGCCTGAGTCCTTGCTCTTAGTGGAAGAGTAAAGAAGGCAGGAGACCCATGAGGATGATCAAAGATGGAGTCCAGAGTCGTCTTTGTGTTTGTGTCTGAGACTCTTCTGTGTCTCTTCTGTGTTTGAGACTCCCAGATCCTAGTCCTCTCAGCCCTTAAATACCTCAATATGATTACATCACCACAACAATTGAGCATGTGCTAAATAGAGCGTCTACATCACCATATCACACTAAGTATATGCTTAACTAGAGAACCATCATCTCATCAATCACACTGAGTAGGTGCTTAACTATAAGCACCTTGCTGTCCTTGATTCAAGTATACCTTTCCAGAGTTCTGGTCCACTACAGGAAGGTTTGTGGAGGAATGTGAAACAGAATAGTAAGAGGACTATAGAAGGATTTAATGATATACTTGAGGATATTTAGAATGGAGAAGAGAAAGCAGGGAAGAAAATGATCATAGATTTCAAGTGCTTGAATGGTTGTTCCTTGAAGAAGGAAACATAAGAGACAGACAGACAAATCTACCCTTTCTGCTTGGCCTAAGAAGTCAAAATTAGGAATAAGAAATGGAAGTCACCAATAAGCAAATTTTAACTGCAAAAAAACCACACAACATAATAACAATTAGAAGTGTCAAAAGTGGACTGGACCAATTACTCAGATCATAGTGAATTCTTTTTCATTTAAGGTCTTTAAGAATATTCTGTTTTTAGGTAATATGACTTTTAAAATACCTTCTTACTCTGATTCTTATACACAATCTGTGTTAAATCAGGCTTTTGTGTTGGAAGCAGCTTTTTGAATACTGCATGTAAAAATTAAGAGGGAAAGAAAAAGAAAAAATAAAAAAAATGAAAACTTTCTTGGTATATACAGTCCTGTTACCCCAACATGCCTAAATACCCTCTTTGTAGTTTTAGAACAAGCAGAAATAACAGATACAGTTCATTTAACAAATATTTGTCAAATGCTTACAATATGGGATAAAACATTAATGATGCCTGTTACTGGTCTCAAGGAGCTTATGCTTTAGTAGATAAAATTTTCATATAGATTTCACATGGATTTCTACAGTCAACCAGAAATATATGAAAATGTAGTTTTAGTACCAATAAAAGTAGTAAAACGCCTGACTCCTACTCCTTAAACATGTGAGATATATCCATAATTAGAGATATCCAAGCCTGTTCCATGTGGGATGACTGGATAGATGGCAAGTAGAGTTCCCAGGTTGGAGTTTTTGAGATTCCACAAACTGCTATTGATTAATCTGCTAAGTAACTTATTTCATAATCATTAGAGTTCTTTTCCTTCCTTGGGGGTGGGTTTAAATAGCTTCTTCATCTATCCAGTCAAATATGCTGCCATTTTACTTGTCTTTTTAAGGCCTAGCATAAAAAGGGATGATTTTTGTCAGCTATAAGCTTGCAGTAGAGTATCAAGAAATCAAAAGAGCCAACATCAAAGAAAATTGCTGAACTAGGTGTTAGATGTAGCCATTGATTTTTCTCTAGTCGTATGTTAGAAAAAACCCCCACAAAAACTGTGAAGTATACAACAGTGGAATTCCTAATATTTTCTTAAAGTCATCTTTGGCTTTCTTTTATTTTTTTATGTGCAGAACATATTTTTGTGTTATGCTTAAACATATTAAGGCAGCTTCTAGAATATATTAAAGTTGTCTATATCACACTATGTTGTGGTCAAAACTATTAAGCAAATCTAGGGAAAAAAAGAGCAAACTACATTTCAGAATTTGTTTCTTAACTTGAAGTCTCACTATGCATGTTGATTTATGTCATGCTGGAATAACTCCAGCCTACAATAGGTTACTATTTCTCTTATCATGTCTGAGTTTCCTAGATATAATGATCAGCTTTTGATGTTCTGATTCTCTGCATGCTAAATATAAATCAGTGCTTACTTTTGAGTCTTAGGAGTTAAATAGGGAGCTTTTTCAAAGTATAAATCAAACTTTCGGGGATTTCAAGGGTGTATAGCGTGAAACAGGTTTGATCTTTAATAGCTTTCTGATTCAGACAATGTTTTAAAATATCCAACAAATTGATATTTTTGTGTTGCAATCACATGTACTAAAATTTGTTCAACTGCAGTTTTTAATCACGTAGAATAGTGACTTAGTTTTAAAGGCAAAGGCAAAATCTTTGACAATGAGCAGCAATATTGCTCCAAATTATAATTTATGCCCTAGAATAATATCATAAAGTGGACACAAGGATAAGTAATTTTAGTTAGGACAGCTAGATGGCAGAGTGGAGAGAGAACCAAACCTGAATATAGGAAGATTCACCTTCCTGAGTTCAAATCTCCCTTTCTCCCTCCTTCCCTTCTTTTCTTTACTCCCTTCCTTTCTTCCTTTGAGATTAAACAGACTTATATAGACCCGAAAATAAATGAGACAACATTCTTTAATGCTGATCTGCTGGCACATATATACAAAGGTTATTGTTTGCAAGATTATGTTAATTATTTGATATATCTTTTTCAGATTCCAGTGCCTGCACAAAACTTTTAGTTAGAAGTGCTTTAGCAACTTTGTTGCTAGCAACAAACAGTTATTATACAGATGCATATGTACTCAATCGAATTTATTTTAATTTACAGGTGTTTATATAATTATAACATTAATCTCATTTACATTGAAATAGAGATATTACAAACTTATTTGATATTTTAGTCACTATACTTGACTTCTTTTTCTTTCTTTCTTTTTTTAATCTTTTGTACATCTTTCCAGGGATCAAGGGATCATTCAAATCTCTCCATTTCTTCAAGAAGTACTCCTCATGCTGACCGAAACATGAATGGGGATTTCTTGCCACTGAAAGCTGAACTCGACACAACTTATACTTTCTTAAAGGAAGCATTTGTAAATAGTTTGCCCCGGTCTCAGGCTTCCCATTCCCCTGCTGTGAATATATCTACTAATTCCAAAAGAACAATACAAAATTGATTCTGGTTTTTATGAAAATAACTTGGAAGTTATATTTAAGAATTAAAATGCTATGTGAAGGATTTTCTTATCATTTAAATTTTGTTTCAGTATATATGACAATGATTTGTCTTTTTTATTATTAATTTGTGTGATTCCTCAATGTCTGCCTCTGTGTGTGTGTGTGTGCGCATATGTATGTGTGTATGCGTGCGCATGTGTGTGTTTTCTTGCATAATGAAATAACCAACCTGGATTTTTTAAAGTTTTATTTATTATCATAGTTGCTCATTTTTATGTAACATATTTTTAAATGTTAAAGAATGACACATTTTGGGTAATTTTCCTCGGACTTAAAAAAATCAATAAGCCATTTTAGTCTCTATCTATCAAAGTTGTTTCATACTTGTCTATTTTAAAGCAGAGCTGCAATACTTTAATAGGATCGAGAGAGCTATTTGAAATGTATGCCAATGATTCCTGTCATTTCATGGCAGCCCTGCCATGGTTCACTGAGCCCCCTCTTCTCTCTTGTCAGCTCAACTGAAGACAAGCATTTAGTTGCAAACTTTAAGCAGGTTGTGCAAAACAGAAATGATGTGACTGCTTCTCCTCCTGCACAATAATGTCACTCCTGGTCAATGTGAGAAGGTCAGGGTGCTCCTTGTAAAGCTACATGATACCATTTGCCCATTTGAACAAGTTAAGTTAACTGCTGAATCTGGTCCCTGCAGGCGTTGAAAACTCATCCTTTTATCAACTGCATTTGATAAGAAAGTCGAACAATTGCGCAGGGAGAATTTCGATGGTATGTTTATGTACTTTATAAGGACAGTTCCCAAACCAGTGTTGCAGGTAATATATTTAGGATAAGCTGCAAGACTTTAAGGTAATGGCTGCCTTGACCTTCAAAACAGACTCCTTTTTTGTTGTTGTTGGTAGGACCCAAGAGTGACGCCCATCTTCGATGCTGACAGAATTTAAAACGAGGCCATTGCCCTGCATTTTCTGCCTTGTAGCACACCAAAGTAAAATTGTATGTCAGGCCGAGATGTCGGGGAGCTGACAAGACGCCCCAGTGACATTTCAGCTGGAAAGAGCAAGTGTCTCGCAACCAAGTGGTCAAATATCAAATAATAGGTCAAGCAGGAAGGAGCTGAGTTCTAACCACAGAGAGCTTTCTGGGAACTTACTTGACAAGCGTTGGGCGCTCTGTGGCTTGACAAAGTGATGTTCTGTTGGGCATCGCCAGCCTTCAGGAGATCCGACACTGACACTGATTAAACTCTTTAACCCTTAAAGGTTAGATCCTCACAGTTTGCATTGTGGTGAATGAAGAACAAAAGAAAATTTGTAATGTATAATTTGTTTTTGTATTAATCAGTGTACTCCCCGGTGCTATTAACTTTGGATCAGCACTATTGTTCTCAATAGCGTTCTGATACAAAATTCATATATGAGATTGCTTTTCATCATGAAGTAGTGATAGAAAATAACATTATGTCTTATGGAATGTCCAATGTCTTATGCTTCATCCAAGGTGGCATTTGATTCTAATGTTATTGATGACTGGAAATTGTTTTATTTCTAATGGCAAATAAAAGTGATGCACAAGTATTTATATTAGCAAAATTAACCAAATGATAGTTATCTCATCTTAGGTAACAAAGCAAATATTTACATAATAGTTGATCTCTATCAGGGTATTTTATCTAATAGGAAGTTTTATATATCTGTGTTTCTTTAAATTTTTTTTTTTTTTTTTTTTGTTAAACCGAGTCTTCCATCAAATAGTTCACAATGTCTTTTGAATTTTCCTCAAACCTCCATTTTTGTTTTTGTTTTTGTTTTTTAAACTAAATATTTTGAGAGATAGCATGGCAGAATAGAAAAAATATTAGACTGAGTTCAAATTTTTCCATTGATAGTTTATCATGGTGATTTTGGGGAATCATTTCATCTCTTGGGGTCAGTTTTCTTACCCATAAGAGAGGTTTGGAAAGTTTGCTGTAAACTTCAATGTGTTATATAAATTTCTCAGCAGCACTATCATCCTGCATTTTTGCAATTATGCAATTTCAATTTCAAATAATTATAACTCAGGTAAGTAATTTATTTTGTCTATTCTGTATAAATAATAGAAAAAAATTTCTCATCTCAAAAATTTTTGTTTTCCATTTCCATTCAGTGATTAGGACATTTTAAATATTAAAGATGCTGATGTGTTTGTTATTTTGGTATTGGTATTATCAAAAGCCTTACACTTTAGCAAGAAGTTATATTCTAATATATAGTTGATAGATAGATATTGGGTATATGTAAAAATTGCCAGACTTGAGTAAACTTTAGGTCAGACACATCTTTCCTCATTTTTATTTTCTGGCCCTGTCTTTGGAGAGAAGAATCCCAGAATTATTTTTAATTCACAAGTAAGCATGTTCATATTTCCCATACAGCAATTACTAAAAAGGCCATAGAAATGAACTTAAGTCATCATTATACCATTGCATTCACTACCAAATGTACTGTTATATTTATACCATATGCTTTTTTTCCCAAAGTCAGGCTCAGCAGGAGGAAAAGATTTAATGGCATATCCTATGGAGATCTGAGAAACTCTAGACTGTTTCTGAGCACCTTAGTGACCAATTGCTGCATATTTGAAATCTGTATTGCATTGGCAAGAACTACAGCTATATCAGCTTCCTAACCTCCTTAAGAATGATCTATAGAGTAGCCTTTTCTCAAGAGGATAAACTCAAATATTTTTGTAGAGGGAAGGAAGTTTTACTTTCCATGTCAACATGTGGATTTGTTACTGACCTTCTGTGATGTAGGAAAATAATTCTACATCTACCATCAACATGAAAGGGACCATGAAGAAACTATGCTGATACCTGAGTCACACTTCTTTACAGATGTGTCTGCCAGAATTTTCATTATACACTCTTATTTTGGAAATATATCTTTCAACTTCAAACATATTCATGATCTGTAAAAATTGACATTTAAAGATGATTTGATGATAAGCTTAATTTTTTAAAGTACAAAAATAATACCTTAAAGTTTGATCAGCCCTCATTAAATATAACAATCATTTTGATCATTTTAAATTTGCAAAACATGTTATAATAAAATTATAATAAAATTAAAACTGTTTCTGGATTAGTTTTTACTTTGTTCTGTTTTTCCCCTTTCATCTTCCCTCCTCTATAGTTAAGCAAAGTTATTTTTATGTATACATATATAGAGATATATATACACATAAATACACACATATCTTTTCTACTTGATTAATTTCTTAATTTATAACATCCAATAACATCTATTCAAACTGTAAAATTCACAGTCTGACTCGACTTATCTGGTCTGGTTCCTGGCAGCTTCACAGTTTTATCTCACATTATTACTCTTCATTCACTCTATATTACACTCAAACTAGATTACCAAATTTTACTAAATTTATTGTCTGACTGTCACTTCTGTGCATTTTCACAAGTCATCTCCTACAGCTAGGATAACATCTCTCTTTAACTTAACTTTTAAGCTTCATAAACTTCATAAGGACAGAATTAGTCTTTTGCCTTTCTTTGTATCTTTGGTACAGTGAGTGATTGGCATAAATAGGCATTTAATATATGTTTATTAACTAAGAATTCTTACCATCCTTCCAAGATATGGCCGAGGGGCCATCTCCTTTGTGAAATCTTTTCTGTTTCCCCCAAGATTGTGATTCCTTGTCCCCAGAACTTTACATTGAATGTAGTTATCTATTGTACAGGTTGTACTTCTCTTTCTCCGTTTCCATTCCAGTACAACACAAGCTCCTTGAGGGCAAGAACTCTTGGGCTGTGTTTTTGTGTCCCTCATGCTTAGCATTGTATGCAATTGAACTGATTTTTCTGCATTATGTTGCAGGTTTAGAAAATTTTTCAGATTTACCAATGAATTTTATATTAAATCAATTCCATAACCTAGAAATAATGGAAACATCAAATGTAAAAAAGAAAACTCCCAAATTTTATAGGTCTGTTTGTCTTATCCTCACTTGTATGGATTGATGAATAATTAGAAAAAGTTGTTTTAGAGTCTCATATGACTCTAAACCCAGATTTTGTCTACATAAAAAAGAATTCACATAAAACTAGTGTGACTAGGCAGGATAGGATTTTGTAAAATGTTTTAGCATTATAAAATAATAATTAACTCATATACTATTTTAATATTTGCAAAAGATTTTGCTCTCAGCAACCACTTGAGGCAGGTGGTAAAAGTATTGTCATCCAAATTTTACAGATAAAGGGAAACTTTAAACTCTTATGAGCTAAAGTGATCTCTCTAAAGTCACTTAACTAAAAGATTGCTGAGATGGAATTTGAATCTAGAACTTTCAGTACAAATATAATGTTTTCAAATTTGGTTGGAAAGCTTCTTGTAAAGGAACTAAAACTCACAGTAAGTTATTCTTCTTCTCTCTTCTACCCCCAATCTATGCGGGAATGAAACCTACTATTTATTCAAGCTTGAAAATGCATTTAAGTCCTCATTAGTGGGAGTAATAGGTCTTGGTCCTAGAAAGAATAGTATATGATTTGAATGTGCACTATTGGAAATTTTAATCATTTAAAATAGGGTAATTGGTTCCAGCCCCATGGAAATATGCAGTGTGAATTCGAGTAATGCACCCACTTCATGGAATTCATTATTCCTACTACTCTGGACCTATGTAAGTCATTTGCTACTTCCCCCAAATAAAGATTTATGTAGGGTGAACATAATTACAAATGCTAATGAAGGCCTTTTAAAAACATATTCTGGATTAGGAAACTTTCTGTCTTTATTAACAAGATGCTTATAATTTTTGAAAAGTGGCATTCTGATTTTGAATTATTCCAGTTAGATATCAGTATAACTCAAATCCCCTGGATAATGGACACTTTTTTCTTGCTTTGGAAATATTAGCCACAATCCTTTTGTATGCAGTTGGCTAGCAGTTGGTCACATTATCATACTCTAATATGACAGATTTTTCAGATTTAGTACTTTTTTGATTCTGTAACTACTTTCTACAATTAAAAAGAATGTACGCTTTTAAAAGAAAACAAGATAAGTGATCATTAAAAATAAAAAAAAAAACAAAAAACAACTTCAAATGCCTTCAAACTTGTCTTAAGTTTTGGTTAGTTGCTTATTTTTATATATTGAATTAAATTACAGAAAGACATTAATTGGGACTTACCACTCATATTATAGATGGAGAGCAGATGAACTGATCATGGTGATACTGGGCTAGGAATCAAGAGATCTGTGGTTCAGGAATCACTTCTGCCACTTCTTCACTGTGTAATTTTTTGGGAATGTAATTTCCAAATTCTGAGACTCAGTTTGTACTAAAATTATATAGTACTAGATGATGCCAAAGGTATTTTTCTGCTCTATAAATCCATGAGACCTCTTATACCATTTTCTTTTAATATGAATGGAATTTTGCATCCTTGATTACCTGAATTTCATACCTAGAATTTCACTTGTGAATGAATATTGATAATACTCCTTCACAATATGTAATAGGCAATATTTAAATTACTTTATTATATCAACCCAGCATCTTAGAATTAAAACCAGACAGTTGGAAGGGAGGAGGCAGAACAAGTAAGATGATAGAGCAATTTTTTAAAAATAAAAGACAATTCAATCTACGAGTCTTTAATGGGGGATTCTAACAAAGTTGTGAATTTTTTTTACAAGTCAACACATGATGGTTTTAGTATATAAAAGGAAAGCTATATCTTTTTAAAATTGTCTTATTTAAAATTAGTGAAACTCTGTTTTTCACTGGTTGACTCACATCCAGAATTTTATGTTCAATTCTGTGATCCACATTTTGAGATGGTCATAGAGTGTATCCAGAGAAGGGTGATTTCATGACTATGCCTCATGATAATCAGTTGAAGGAACTGGGGATTTTTGTCTGAGGAAAGAAAATTTAAAAGGGAAGGTGTAAACGCTAACTTCCAATATTTGAATGTGTTTTGTGTGAAAGAAGAATTAGTCTTGTTTTGTTTGGCTCCAAAAGGCAAACTTGGAGTAGCTTGCATTATTGAACATTTCAGGGAATCTTATTTCTCTGTGATATAAAGAAAGTCTCCTTAACTACTTAAGTTGTAAAGTGAAATGGGCAGATTCAGGAAGGCAAGAGATATTCTTTCACTGGAGATGCTGAAGCTTTTATTCTCTACCCAATGGGGACGTCTCCTATTATTTTTCACAATGGCTGAAGATTGTACAGAAATTTGATTCTTAACCATCTGTGTGACCATGGGCTTTCATATCCATGGGCCTCAGTCTTCTCATCTGAAAAAAGGGACAGGGTCGGATGAGACAGCCTGCAATGCCCCTGCCAGATTCCATGATCTTAAGCGAAATTCCTTGCTACAAATTGTAATACCAAAGGGTAATGTGGAAGGCAGAGAAATCCACTCAAGGGTTTGGCCTTTAAAGCATCTTGCTCTGTGGGGTTTGTCTGATTCTTTGGGATATGTTTTCAAAGAACTGACCTTAATGTTAGTCATGCAGCAGACAACCCACACAAAGCTTTGAAAACTTAGCGGGTTAGTGTTATTTGAAAGCAGGTTTTTTTTTTTTTTTTTTTTTTTTTTTTTTTTTTTTTTTTTTTGTGGTTTAATTGAGTCATGCTTCATTGTCTTTTATAGCACATTAATGCCAGTGAAAAGCTGATTGTTGACAGAGTCCTCCCAGCGAAGCATCCCTAGAAATGTTACACCGCTCTAGGAAAATACTGTAGAAGAAAAGAGTTATTCAGATCTGAAGACGAATTATCTGACAAGCTATCAGATGCTTATAAATATTCACTAGAGGCAAGATTTTAAGGTAGGCTTTCTGTCCTCTGTAGGTCTTGCCTTCTGTGACTTCTGTGATTCTGCCTCAGAATTGGAAGTATCAGGATCTAAAATGAACAGAACCATGTCTTGTTGAGGCAATAACTTTTTCTTTACCTCTTGGATACCCTAGTAAAATACTTCCTGAAATAAATACACATAGGAAGGGTAACTGTGATGGATTCTAATTAATGGGTAAAAAGAGGGTCTCATCATTGCCCTATTTCTTCAAATAATAAGCAAAATGTATTTCCTCTTACTCCTTCTAAGCCCCCTTCTGGTAGGAATAATAGAGGCGCCTGTGGCAGTCTGTGCTTGAAAAGTGCCAAAACTGGACACTCCCTGACAAATAATTTAGGAACTAGGATTCCAGAAGTTCACTATAGTGTGCAGCATGTACAGCCAGCTATTGAACCTATTGTAAATGCTTCTATGATTACATGAAGCACCATCTGTGAATATACTTGAATTTTCCTCAAGGGAGAGGGGAGACACTCCTAATAATTGCTCTAAGGGCTTTGGAGCAGGATTCCTATGAAGTCAAGTTCACATTCAAAACCACAATTAAAACATTTGCAGACTTTATCTTTCAATTTAGAAAATTAGGAGCACTGCTCCTATTAAAATTAAAAATAATCTTTCCTGGTCCAGGAATATTTGTGCAGACCAATGCTTTGTCCTTTTTATAAAGAAATTCCCCAATTTTGAAGCCATTAAAAAAATCTGTTACCTTGTTTAGACCTTAGAGAATAAAGCATTCTGAGAAGGATCACGATTCTACTAAGGAGAGGTTCTGATAGAAATCCAAAAAGATCTTTCCTGACAAACAGATACTTTGAAGTATCAGCAGTACCACCTAGGATACAGGTCTCTTAGGCAGTTAGATATTTGAAATTAAGGAATAAAGAAAATTTCTATATGGTTGTAAATAAAAAAAGAGTAGGCTGCAGCTTTTGTCCTAGATCAATTCCAATCATAGTGTTATAATGTGGGCCTGATCTTCCTAATTTCTGACTCTGAGAACATAATTAATGTTCAGCATTCCATACCTACCACCAGTTGGTTGAGAAACCCAGAAGACTGCTACTGTTGTTGGATCATCCTTTAGAATGGAGTTACCACCTCTGTACAGTCACTGCTCATTTATCTGGCATCCTGAGGGAATACCTTATTTCACACAAATGATTTCCAGGTAACAGAAGTATAGTGGGATACTTAAAATTTCTAAAGCCTTTTTGACTGGCACCTAATTGCTTCCCTGCCTTATTAAAAAGAACATGCTGAGTTAAAGTCATTCCACTTTAAAACTCAGAGTTTGTTTTCTAGTTCTGTTTCTGCTTTGGTTTTTCTGTTGCTTCCTCAAGGTCAACCTATTGGCATTCACTTCTCACTTTTTTTTCAGTGAGGTAACCTTCATCAGTTTCTTCCCTTTTAACCTACTACTTTTAATCCATTTTGAACTGAGAAAAGAGATAATGAAATTTGTTAGGAGAATGTGGTAATTAAGAGTTAATGGAAGCCTCTCCTATAGAATAAATTTCATGTGCTTTAGTTCTCAATGTTACAGCTATTCTGCAAGTCAGAGGCCCTTAGAAACCAATTCTCTGGATGTATGTGTCACAACAATACATTGTCTTTTTAAAAATTCATTTATCAGTTGTTATATGCCAAATACTGCTAGGCTCAGTTGGAGAAATGCAAAGTTTAAATAAGATGTGTTCCTTGCCCACATGATATATATACAATATTAGGAGCGTGTAGAAAACTAAAATGTACAATTACATATATATGTGTGTATATATACGCACATATATACACATGAAGTACAAAGGGAGGAGATGGGAAGTAGACATGAGTTGGAAGATTGAGAAAGATATCAAGTTTACATTTTATTTGGACTTTAAAGACTGGTACAATAAATGAAAAGGAAGGAGAACATGTTTCAGAAATAACAGTTCAGTGTCAGAAAAGCACAGTACATAAATGTCTCAGGACATTGTACCATTTGGCTGGAATATAGTGTTTGGGGAGGGGAATACCATGAAATAACTTGAGTGTAAAATTGTGGAGGACCTTGAATACCAGGAGTTTGAACTTTATTTAATAGGGAACTTCTGACCATGAACAGAGAAGTGAAATTACCATACCTCTTCCTAAAGAAGATTATAGTTTCATAGTTATGGAAAGGATGAATTGAAGGGAAGAAAATGCAAAAGTAGAGTGACTTGTCCAGAGTTTGTTATAGTAATCTCATAGTGTCATTTCAGTCATGTCCAACTATTTGTGACACCATTTGGGCTTTTCTTGGCAAAGACACTGGAATCATTTGCTTTGTCTTTCTCCATTTAACTTTACAGATGGGGAAACTGAGGCAAACAGGATGAAGTGACTTGCCCAGACTCACAGAACTAGTAAAGTATTTGAGACTGGGTTTGATTCCAGGTCTTCCTGACTTCAAGCCTGGTGCTCCATCCACTGTATAGTGGCCTAGTACTGGGGTAATAAAGGCCTATATTGGAGTGATAGCCATAGGAATAGTGATGAGGATGAACGTAAAATATTGACAAGAGTTGCTAACAGTTAGATGTGAGAGCAGAAAAACAAGGATTATCTTAAGGTTTCAAATATAGGAAGCTGGGTATAGAGTAGTACCTATCTCAGGAAGATCAAAGTCAGAATGATCAACAGGTTTTGAAGAAATATATGATCCATGTAAAGCATGCTTATTTTGAAGTGCCAAGTGGAAAAATTGGAAAGGCAGGTCTGAATCTCAGAAGAGAGTTCAAAACTATAAATAATGGCCTCAAGAGTTTCAGGTGGAGGTGATAGCTGAAACTGTGGAAGTGAATAAGGTTGCCCAAAGAGAGCTTTCCAGGAACATTTGCTTTAAGGTGGCTACTTAAAAGGTTGGCACTAGCCAAGGAAATAGAGAAGGGTTAAAAGGAGAACTAGTAAAGTAGCCCTTCAAAGCCAGAGAAGAAGAGGGAGAAAAGTTGATAGTCAATTACTTCAGAAAGGTCAAGCAAGATTGAGAAAAAAAGGCCATTGTGTTTAGCAAATAGGCACCAATTGGTTGTATATGGTAGAGCAATTTCAGTAAATAGATGAAGGGAGAAGTCAGATTGCAAGGGAGAGAAAGAGAACTACTAAACATAGATATCTTTTCATGAAGTTCAGCAGTAAAAGGGAAGATATAAAAGATACAATACTAAGTGAACGGGATGGCTTCAGGTAGTAGCTTTTCTACAGAATTTTCCCATTTTCCTAGTTGTTAGTTCTCTTTCCTTTTCAAATTATTTTTTTATTTAATTATTTGTTAATATGTATTTCATTAGAATGTAAATAAGCTGCTTAAGAGAAGGGACTTTTTAAAAAAAATTTTGTATCCCCAGGGTGAAGCATAATGCCTTGCTCATAGTAGATGTTTAATAAATATCTTTTGTATTGTATTGGATAGAAGGGGAAAGAAAGACTTAAAAATGAATTGGAGATATGTAAGAATGTAGAAGAAAGCAATGGAATTATAGGGAGGATTGAAGCTGCAATGATAAAAAGGGTATTATTGTTGAAGTAGTGATTTGGAATTTCACTTTCTGTTCAAAAATTTCCAAGGAGGGTAAGAAAAAAGGGATTAATTTTAGTGAGGAATAGAGATATCTCTTTTTTTTTTTTAAATAAAAAAAGAGAGGAGGCTATTATGAGGAAAAATTTTAAAGAGTAGATGAGAGTTGACAGGGACTTTCCATGAGATGTCCTCAATCTTCTGTATAGCATAGGAGACTGAACTATCAACCATAAGGATTGGGGGCATGTTTTTGGGAGCTTGAGATGGTAGTAGCAATCCCCTTTATCATGAATTCATATTAAAGCTCAAGTTTACTATCGTAGATTTTAGAGTCAATCTCACTCTGAATTTCACCTTCTATTTCATATATCAATTCTCTTACTTTTAAGTAAAAATTATCACATGCCTTAGACTTTAAAAAGTGGATTCTTAGACATCCAAATCTGGTGTGGGGAGGGGTGCTGTATAAGAATAGCAAGGCAGGAAGGGCAGGGAGAGTGTATGTGGAAAATGAACAATTTCTGCTTTTTAAGTGATTTTTAAATCTTTAACAGCTTTTTGCCTAAAGGTCTCACTCAGTTGGGTCTAAGAACCTTGGGATTTAGTTGTCTCCCTTCTTTCTTCTGTATTTCTCCAGAGTTGTGAATGCTTTATATGGAATACCACAAATTCTCTAAGGAGATGAATAATTCTCTGTATAATGAACAAGTCCCATCAAACTTTCAGTTTAGGAAGAACACAGAAGGGAAGAAATTGACTCAACTTATCCTAAGTTTTACAGATTTTTACAGATTTTTTTTGCAGTCTTTATTTGGAAAAATATGACTGAACTTAAAATCCTGTGAAGCTTTTAAATCGATTGCCATTTCCTGTCCCCTCTGCCAAGTAGTCTCATAGCTGCCACCAAAGAGGCAGAAAAATACCACCATTCTATCATCCTTTCAGACTTTGGGATAGGACACCTTACTTATCAAGTTGCTGCTTTCTGTTTTAAGTTCTTTAAATGCCCTCTGTCTTCAATGCACTCTCTATGCTTGGCACTAGGAATACAGGTACAAAAAGTGAAAACCCCTAAGGGTTTTTATATTTGACTAGGAGGAATATGATATGAAAATATAGGCATGAACAGAGTAATGAAATGGGATGTCAAAAGGGCAAAGAGAAGACTGAAGAAATCACCAAAGGCTATGAAGCCTTTAGGTCCTGAAGTTATACTTTGAAGAAAGTTACAGCATCAGTGAAGCAGAAGGAAGGAGAGAAATCATAGCAGGGCTGTGACAGTCAGTATCTAAGTCACAAAGGTAGGAAAGTGAATGTGATATATGAAGAGCAGTTAGTAGAACAGAATGACTGTAGAACAGTGTGTAAAGGAGTATTATGAAATAAGGCTAGAAAGGTAGGTGAAGGCTATTAAATACCAGCCTGAAAATTTGATGTTTTCTCCCAAAGGTAATAGTTACTGACGAGTTTTGATTATGGAAGTTACATGTTTAGGTCTTTGTTTTAGGAATATATCTGGTGGCTATGTGTAGGATGGAGTAGAGAGAGAGGGAAGAGATAAGAAGCAAAGAGAACAAATAGAATACCAGCATGGTGACTGAGTGAATGGACAGAAGTTTTGGAAGTATAATTGACAAGAAACAAGAAACTAGATATGGGGTCCACGAAGGGAAGGAAAGGAGTCAGAGATGACTAAAAAGTTGCAGATTTGGGTGACCCTAAGGGATGGCAGCATAGGTTTGGAGTTTGAGATAACTGTAGAACACCCAGAATGAGAGGTGGAATTTAGGAAAGGAATTTGGATTGGATGTATAAAATTGGATATATAGACAATAATCAAATCAAAGGGAGTTGCTATCACCAAAAGAAGGTATAGGAGACATTGTTAACTTTTTTGGTATCATGGATCTGAACCCCAGTAGCAGTCTAGTGAAGTTTATGAACTAATTAGAACAATATTTTTAAATACACAAAATACATTGGATTATAAAGGAAAACAATATAATAAAATAGTTATCTATATATTTTTTTTCAAAAAGTTCAGATATTCCAGGTTAAGAACCCCCTAGAAATAAAACAACCCAGGACAAAGCCTTGTGGACTAACCAAGTTAGGATGATGATTCATCAAGACTCAAAAGGAATAGTCAAATAAGTATGAAGAGATGCAAGAAAGACATGCCCCAGAAGCTAAGAGGGAGGAGGAATGGAAGAAGGGAGGAAGAGAGGGAAAGAATCCAAGCAAATGGGGTAATTGACAATGTCTAAAGCATAACTAAAGTCAATCAGAATGAGAAACACTACCAAGAAATGGAATGAGGCTAAGGAGTGGGAGGTAAGGAAAGGGAAGCAATAAGTGTAGGAAACCTTTCTGAGAATTTAGCTTTAAAAGGAAGAAGAGATTAGGATGACAACGTGTGGGAATGCCAGTGTCAGTGAAAGATTTTGTTTTCTTTTAATAGGAGAGATAGGAATGTTTGTAGGTGGCAGGGAAGGAACATCGGATTGGGATACACTGAGGATGAATGAGAGGAATTGATTGAAAATCTCCACCTCCCTCATCCCCTATTGTAATAATAGTAATTCTGTCTCATCTTGGTCATTGTTAGGTGGGAGGGGAAAAAAGGAGAGAAAGAACAAATGTTTCCATATTGTCTATTATAGGCCAGGCAATGATAAATATACTTTACACATTATTTCTTTTAATCCTCATACCTTTGAGGTAAGTGCTATTATGATCTCCATTCTACATTTGAGGCAACTGAGGCAGGCAGCAGTTAAATGGCTTGCTTCATGTGGCTAGAGAGAGTACACAATTGGATCTGAATTTAGGTTATCCT
This sequence comes from Sminthopsis crassicaudata, assembly GCF_048593235.1. Classification (NCBI taxonomy): domain Eukaryota; kingdom Metazoa; phylum Chordata; class Mammalia; order Dasyuromorphia; family Dasyuridae; genus Sminthopsis; species Sminthopsis crassicaudata. Next base: position 647,457,503 of record NC_133617.1, read on the forward strand.
GACGTCAGTCTCAGGACTCTATCCACTGCACTAACCAAGGTGTTCTCTTTGTCTTTAGGTAAAAATTCCAATGCTCATGCTTTATCCTTCAAAGTTCTCTTACTCTTATTCCTCCCTAGGTCCATCTCATCCTTGTTCACCCATCTCTTAGTCATTCTCACTGTACTCTTCAAAAATCCTGCTCTACTTTTAATAAAATCTTTTATATCCTCAGACTTTTCAACCATTATTTCAACTTCCTTGCTTTAAGCGAAACCTGTCTTTCCCTGAAGTACACCATACCACTTAAAATCTTTTCCTTTGGAGACTACTCTTGCAATAATGGCAAAGGAGGTTAAACTAACTGAGAGCTGAGTTAAACAAAGTAGGTCTTAGTTAAAATTGGCTCAAGTTCAAGGGCATAAAGTCTGATCATGTACATGGTAGACTTAGGGAAACTATAAAAATGGTTCTTCCATTTCTTCCCAATATTTGCTTGGTAGGGATTGTGATAACATTCTAGTTCTTCATTAGTATTACCCAGGAAAAGGACACTCTGTCTTAGACAAGGGAAAAAAATAAAGATGAGAGAAAAAGAGGAATGAGGGACTCAGCAACCAAGAAATTTGAAAAATATACTCTAATCACTTTTTTCTTGAAATAGCCCAAAAAGTGCATAATTTTCCTAAAATAGGAAGCCCTGTCTTTAGAAAAATACCAGAACTATTATTGATATTTAATCTATACTGTATGGTTCAGAAAACTTTGGGTTTTTTTTTAATTTGATAAATTTGAATATGATAGATATTTATTACAAATCTCTTCCTTTGTTAATAAAAATACATTAAACATAATTTTTATTTCTATAGACAAAAACAAGGATATGCTTTCTCTTTGTTTTCTCTTTCATGATCATTTAGTGGCTCCTAAGATTAGAGAAATTAGTGAAATCTTTCCATTTAGTTTATTTGCTCATATTCCAAGCAAATAAACCTTGAAAATGAATGAACCTTTGGTTTCAGAAAGCTTCTAATGGCAAATTAATAATGACATAAATGAGGATTGTATGAAATTTCAAGAGGCAGGATGATTTAGCCATGAGGCTGCTTCACTGTGAGCCAAAGGACTAAAGGCTCATTCTCTGCCCTTCCCGGGACTCACCGGCAGCATCTCTGCATGCAAATGGAACAGATCCCCTGCAGCTTGGCCAATTTGTTCATGTCAGGAGACTGACAACAAGTGATGCCATTTCAAAGCACAAGTAGTTCTACTGGACTGATCAGTATTGCTTACAAAGACTAACATGATGAAATTGGGATCATGCCGCTGTCCGGCTCGTGGACCGTGCTCAGATATGTAGGGTCTCTTTATGTCTTTGACCCGTCATGTCACCACTGGAGTTGCATTGTCTCTTTGGATGTGGAATATCTATCACCTGCATGCAGTCTTCACAATCCATTCCAAAGTACCATGTTTTCAGTGAAAAGTAACAAAGAACATTGGTATTTTTTCACTAGCATTTTAGAGAATTCATTTTGCTCTGGGTGGATAAAGAATATTTATTTCCAAAATAAATATTTGTGGAACTTAAAACAGTTTTTTCTATGTGCCATTTGAATTGCTGCTATGGAAAAAGTCCAAAACTGAGTGACAGATCTATATTTTATTTTAAAGTAGACCTGAAAAAAGGGAGAATATTAGTATTTCACTAACAGCTCTCACTTTTTTTTCTCCTCTCCTGCCTTGACCCTTGCTCCCCTCTTTCTTTTTCCTATATGCTCACAGCATGACTTCCAAGGGGTACAGATTAAATATTTGGGGTTATTTGAAAAGTATCTAAAGTTCTTCTCCAGAAAAAATTATACTATAAAGTTGAGAATTTTGAAAGAGAGGAATTCCTCTTTTTCATGCTTAACAAAAAAGAGTTCAATTCTTTTAATATCTAAAAAAGCATATAGCTCTGTCAGAATATGTAAGAACTGTTCATAAATTTCATATTGTACATGGAGCTAATTTCATGAACTCATGCAACTATAAACTACTTTTATGTTCTACTAGATTCTCCTTGACATGTTACTTCTCCTCTAGAATTCTGTATATTTATTTTATTATTAATTTACATTTATGTAATACTTTGTTTACAAAACACCTTCCTGACAATGATCCTATGAAGTAGATAATGTGTGTGTGTTTTAATCCTGTTTTATAGATGAGAAAACAGTGTCTCTCAGATATTAAATGCCTGTCCATTCACAAACAACTAATAAGCATCTGAGCTAAGGTCTCCTGGCTAAGACCAGTGTTGTTTTCTTTCCACTATAACATTTTGTCTTATGTTTATAGTGATAGATAAGTAATAAGAACTAAACTATACTTTTATGGTTCAATATAATGTAACAGGTATATATAATATACAACACTATAAGGTAACACCCTAGTTACTAGTAATTGGATCTACAGCATATTTTCTTACTTTTCCTCTTCCCTCAATTTTTCTTAGTGAAATATATCTTGCCTTTTGCTAGATAATTATGTATTTACACTAGCACCATTTAAAAAATTCTCCAGCTAAAATGCAATTTTAGCAGTTTTATATAATAGTTCCAACAGTTTGCTGTCATTTCTTGGGTTTTGGGGGGTTGTATCTGGGTTTGTTTCTTGTCTTGGGCTTCCCTTCCTTCCTCCCCCATTGAAACACGTCTGGAAGTGCGTTTCTGGCATAGTGACTAATGGATGCTTAAGATAGACTTTAGAAATACATATGGCCCCAGAGAAGCACGCCAGGCAGTTGTCCCCTTATGAGGTGATATCAAGTAGTTACTATATTTAGAGCTACCCCTGAGCTATTGCCCAAACTAAAACTGTGCACAAAACTGTAATAATTTGTGCATTGAAAAAACATCTATTGATTTCTCAGGAGAAAGAAAGCTGATAACTATCACTTTAGTTAGTGCATGCAAAATTCCTTTGTGTTACTAAATGAGATGAGATAGATATTTATATCCTTTAATTTCCTAATTTCCACTTTGGTTATTTTCACATCTTTGCCTGGTCTTTCTAACACACCTCTTTACTTTCCTTTATGTTCTTCATTCCCTTCTCTTTCTAATTTTCTTCCTCATTTTTAAAGGGAAAAAAGATAAAACCTTAAGGAACAGATTTTTTTTATGGTAAGCTCATGTAGGAATCTAGAAGTTTAGGACAATTAGCTAGCTAGAATTTACATGATACTTTAAAGTTTGCAAAGCAGTATTTTATAGACATCTCATCTGATCCTCACAATACCCCTAGGAGCTAAGTGCTACTATTTACCCACCTTACAGGTGAAGAAACAGAGGCAGATTGAGAGGTTAAGTGACTTGTTCAGTATCACAAAGCTAGTCAATGTCAGAGTGTGAATTTGAACTCGGCTCTTCTTGTCTACAGGCCTAGCCCTCTACCCACTGTGCCACCTAGCTATTTCTACATTAATCTTTTGAAGCTCTTGTTTTATACATCCAGTGTGGTAGCAAACAAAAATGGGACAGGATTAAATAACTTTATGTTGGAACATAACTTTTAAAAACTAAAATTATTACATAAATTAAAAATTTAGTTGCTTCAAACATATGACTAAGGGCATGTTCCTTTATCTATTTGATCAGAGGGACAGAGCCTCTATATTGAATTGTCCTAATTTGCCAAACATTCTCTTAATACTGAATAGGTAACCATAGAAACTTATAAAATAAATTATGTGGATCATCTCTTATGTTTTGGAGAAATGAAATTCATTAACCTAAGTGTGAGTTCTTTTTCATTAAATTGTGAACTACAGTGAACCAAGAAAAACCTATAAAGAACAAACCTCTTCTTGCAAAAAATTTTTGTCTTCTATCTCTAATTATTACAATCCTTTTCTCACCTTTTTTATTCTTTGTACATCTTTAGACTAAAGAAGCACCTGGGATCAGGTGTGAGATATTAGGCAAGTCACTTACCATTTTCAGTGCCCTTAGATAATTCTCTAAGACCGTGTCTTAGAGAGGGTAGCCAGCTGGGTGGCTCAAAGAGGAGAGTTCTTGGCCTGGAGTCAGGAAAACTCATCTTCATGAGTTCAAATCCATCTCAGATATGTACTTGCTGTGTGACTCTGGACAAGTCACCTAACCCAGTTTCCTCATTTGTAAAATGAGCTGGTTCTCAAGGAAATGGCATCTCCCTCCAGTGAAGCTAATTTTCAGGCTAGGAGTACCCTACATCAATGGAATCACAGATCCAGATCAAAGAAAGAAAAAAAAAAGGCAGGTAGATGAGAAGCGCTGGCCTCATACTTCATGAAAGAGAAGTGACTTTATATCGTCACAAAAATACCACAGACCCAATGATAGTATAAAAGCTTTTAGTTACGTTCCCTCTGGAGTTGATAGATTTCTATTGTTCTCTCCATGTTTTCTACTTATACTTTATCCTGCTTTCTGAAAAGTGGAACATATTTGTGAGATGTCTGACGTGAGGTTTCCATGTATATGAGGGAGAGACGCTCTGTCAGAATATCATTAAGCAGGTATCAAACCATCCCTGATTTACTCAAAGTGAATATAAATCCTGGTTGCTTCTGTTGGGACCAGAGGGTCTTCTCCCAGATTGATCTTTTTAATGTAGGTAAAAGAGGGAATTCTCTGCCTCATTTCTTATCTAACCTTAACCACTGGTTGGATGTGGCCTCAGTCAAACAGAGACTGTTAAAGACCTTAGCTTAAAAGGTCGATGTTTCCCATTGCATCTGGGGGCCATCTCTAGTCATCTTGATCTCTCTCTGACCACTGGATCTGGATGGCTCTGTAGGGAAAACTGAGGCAGGTGCTTACCCAGGCCTTCCTCACTTAAATCCAATTCACTTGCAAATCATGGCATTCCCTACCTGATGTCATATATCCTCTTCCAATATGAAGGACAAACAGCAGCAATCAAACCATAAATTAGCTCCATGCTATGACTAGGTAAGGAAAGTGGAAGTGGATTCGCTTGTATTAAGTACTTACTGTGTGCCTGGCTTTGAGCTAAGCAATTTACAAATATTACCTTATTTGATCCTCATAACAACTCTATGAAACTGGTGCTTTCATTTCCCCCTTTTTAAAATTGAAACTGAGGTGCACAGAGTTTAAGTGCCCAAGGTAACCTTCCTTAGAGGAGTCTAAGGCTCACATTTGAACTCAGGTTTTCCTTACATCAGACCATAGGCTCTGTCCTCAAAACCAAAATAAAAATGAGACCAAAAACAAGATACTTAACTGATGTTTCTAATACAATTGGATATTTTGCAGGTGACTCAATTTATCCAGAAAAGGCTTTGTTGGAAGAAGAAGTTACTTTACTTCAGCCTCAGCTTATGCCTTGAAAATGCACATCACTGCTCCCTTACTCGTAGTCCATTTGCATGATGTCTGCATGTTCTTTTTTGCTCAGTTGCTGGAAAATGAAATTTTAATCTATGAAGAATTTCAGGGAGTTCTTTTTCTAAGTTTTTTTTTTTTTATCTTTGCATTATTGGCTTAATGTAAACTTTTTACTTGTTAGAAAGACTCTGCAAGTGACTGGTGAACAAGAAGGGATAATTTAACACAGAATAAAAGCAGAATTTTTAGAAACTGCTGAGGTTCAGAAAATGAAAGGGCTGATAATAGCAATTAATGATTGTGAAATCTGGGCCTCTGTTCTGTGAGTCTTAAAACCAGGTCTAAAATGTGAAGAAGATTAAAATATCTATTGATCGGCTAGTGGGCCAAACGTAAGGTTTAAAAGCAAAGAATTGACCAATATGTATTACATTAATTAAATCCTTCTCTGGGAAGTGAATCAACACAAGCTGATAACAAGTATCTGTAGTTCCTGAATTGATTCTGGATTGAGTATACTTCAAAGATCTGATGCCACGGATGTCAGAAATCACCTTCAGAAAGGCCCCTTTTTGTGCTGCTGAGGGACATGAGACACTTGAAGTCTAGGATACAGATGATCTGCTTACTTACCTTACTTATGCAAAGGCTAGGAGAGTAATAGACTTTGAAGTACAAAGATTTGCTAAAGTGATGCTCATTAAAACACACACACACACACACACACACACACACACACACACACACACACACACACACACTCCTTATCCTTCTAGAAGCTGCAAGCTGGAATGAAAAGTTCTTAGTAACAAAAGAACAACAATCACCCAAGTTGACCCAACTTCTCCATCTCCAACAGTTGTGATGCATCCACTGGACAGACTTGGACCATTTAACTTGCTTTCATAGTCAGCATGCTGTAGCATGAGGACTCCTTACTTTTAGCCTCTTTTTTAAACCTGAAAGAGTGCTCACCTTCTAACTATCTGTCCTTCTTTGGTATTTTGGGGTTTCTCCTATAACTTAAAGCAATACAAATTACCATAGGACATGTGCACCAAAGTGAGAATTTTGATAATGAAAAAAAAAACAAAAACAAACAAAAAAATGTGACAAGGAAGTACTTCAGACTCATTGAGACAATCTCTATTGGGAGTGCTGGAGGAAAACTTGACTGATTTCCAGTTTTGAAATGATGGAAAAATTTCAGATATCTTTTCATAGAACTGTAGAATTAGAGCTTGAATTTATTTGAGAGATCATCTAGGCCAATAATTATTTTCTTTTTGATATAGATGAAGTGCAAAGGGTTTCAGGAACTTACTCAGGGTCATGTAGATAGTAAGTGACAGACTTAGGGGTTTGAAACCAGGTCCCCTGATTATAAATTGAGTCCTTTATCACCTTACACCATCCCCTGTCTAGTCCCCATATGAGCCTGTATGGTTAAAGCAACTTTCCAAAATATTTATCGATGATCTATCTAACATTTATTAAAATTTATGAAAAAATGTATCTGTTTATTTAGGATTGATTTAAGCATTGGTACTGGTTAATGCAATCTAGCTTACCTGACCCCAAGTATTTAGTAGTTATTTAGTAATCACACAGCAATACCTCACAGATTGGTGTTATACATTAAACATATATCTATCAGTATCTTGAAACTTCTAAAGAACAGACTTTAGAGGAGTACTTGTAGGTTTCTTTCCAATTAGAGGAAGTCCTGAGGGTGACAAAATAGAGCCTTCTGAATCACATTACTTCAAGATGAGGGAGGGAGGGAAGGAAGAGAAGGAAGGAGAGAAGGAAGGAAGGGAGGAGAAACAGAGAGAGGAAAGGAAGAAGTCACAAGTAGGAGTTCTTTCATCTTTTGTATTTGTCCCTGAAGACATATATTATGCCTGGCACATAGAAAGGGTTTATTAAATACTGATTGATCCATTAGACCTTATCTAACAATGGACCTGAAGAAACTCTAGGTTAAAGGCTAAAGTTCATTTAACTTTTGAGAAGCCTCTGACCCAAAACAGATTTGCTACTAGGCAGGAACCAGACTTACCCTCTCATGCCTGGATTGTAATTAGATCAGTCTCAGAGGTGAGATCAGGGGAAATAAAATACAAGACAGACTTCTTTGTCAATTCATAAAATTTTGGTATCCCTCACTCTTTTTAGTTCACATCTATAATAGTATGTTTACTTTGGTTCATTTTAGGAAGGACATTAAAAAGTTGAAAGTACCCAGAGGAAGGTGGTGAACAAAATTGTGCCAAATGAGAAATCTTTTAAGGAACTGAGTTTGGTTTAGCTTCAAGAAGAGAAAATAAGGAACACAATAGCTATTTCCACGTATTTGAAGGGTTGTCATGTAAAAGAAAAATTAGATTGGTTCTGCCTGACCTCAGAGGTCAAAAGTAGGAGTAAGGAGTAGTAATTATAGAGAGCAAGATTAAGATTTGATAGAAAAAACTTCCCAACAATTAGAGCATTGGCAAAATAGAACTAACTTCATAAAGAAGTAGAGGATTCTTTCTCATTTGTGATCCTCTGTGCAAGCTTTTATAATGTAGATTATTTTTTCATGTATGGGTTGGACTAGGAATCTTTTGGAGTCCCTTTTATTTATCAAATTCTACCATTTGGTACTTACAATACATTTTATTTGCAGGGCATTAGCGAGACAAATTATTAGAAAGGTAGACTGGAATTAATAGAGAACCATTCAAGATTTTTGAATAGGGGAGTGGTGTGAACTCTACCCGGCTTGCCTCCTCTGAGGCCTTCAAAGGTCTCTGGCCACAATCTCTTGAATCTATAGTTTAATAAACAGTAGTGCACTCAAGAACAACCACGTGTAATCTTAAAAGCCTTTATTATACCTACTCACATAATGCCCTGACTGATGCCCTGACTTGTTGGTTCCCGAGTGAACACCTGGTCAAAAGACCCACGTGTTCATTACCAAAATCCTTACCTCTTTTGGCTACCCATCTCAGCTTGGCCATCCAGGCTAGTGGTGATCCATATGAGAGGTGGGAATAGAAAGGAAGAGACAGATCAAGAGACATCAAGAGAAAAATCTAACAGATCTTGATGACTGATTCTGGTGGGAAAAGGAAGAGTAGAATAAGAGGAATGGTCAAGTCAAAGATGGCTATGAGATTTTTAAGCCTTGGTGACTGGGAGGATGTTTGTTTGTTTTTTTCCCCCTAAGGCTGGAGTTAAGTGACTTGCCCAGGGTCCCACAGCTAGGAAGTGTTAAGTGCCTGAGACCAGATTTGAACTTGGGTCCTCCTGAATTCAAGGCTGGTGCTCTATCCACTGCGCCACCTAGCTATCCCCTGGGAAGATGTTAAAAAACAAACAATGATGAAGATATTTGGATAAATTTTGTTTTAGATATTTTTGAGTTTGAGATGTTTGTGGACTGGCTATGTGATGTTTAAAACCCTGCCAGAAAATTCAACCTTAGAATTAGGCAGATAAGTTTATAGATACTGTCTAGACAAATCTTTTGCTTAGAGGTGATGAGAGAAAGGAAAGGGGGAACCCCGTTGGCCGGCGCAAAGATCCCATGAGGCGCAGTGGATAAATTTACAGGCCCGAAAACCTAGATTGAGGGGCAGCTAGGTGGCACAGTGGATAGAGCACCAGCCCTGAATTCGGGAGGACCCGAGTTCAAATCTGGTCTCAGACACTTAACACTTCCTAGCTGTGTGACCCTGGGCAAGTCACTTAGCCCCAGCCTCAGGGAAATAAAAAAAAAAGAAAGAAAGAAAACCTAGATTGATAAATAAAAGGTTTATTGTAGAAATTTGGAAGTAAAGCTCAGTTAGAAAGACACAAGGGCCAAAGGTGGCCGCTGGGTGAGCAGGAGCCCTTACATGGCTGGAAGGATACCATATTTTGGGGGGAAGGGCTCCTGCCAAGAAAAAGCTCCAGCTTGGCTCTTTTATACCTAAAAGAAGATTGTGGGTGGTGCCAAGTTCTTGGTGGGCTTTTCAGATAAGGAAGAAACTGTTTGTGGGGGCTGAGAAAGCCCAAGCCAGCTCAGATTTGGGGGGGCTGGACCTGGATATTCAGCTATGGGGGTTGGGAAATCAAAAAGGAATCTTAAAGGGATCTCAATCCCTATCAGAGGCAATAGTTGAAACTGTAAAAATGAATTAATGAGAACACCTGGGGAGAAGATACAATAAAAGAAGGAAATAAGGATGAAAACACTTTAGAGAATTCCCCCATTTGAAGAACTCTGAGAAGAAGAGAAACAAATGATTCAAAGAGCTAGAATGGTAGGAGAACTGGGAGTGAATAGAATAGCATCATAAAATAAAGAAGTTTCAAGAAGAAAGTTGGTCATTAGTATCAAGTGTTGTAGAGAAGTCAAAGGAAATGTCAACTAGCAAAAAAATCATTAATTTGTTTTTCAGAAGGCCACTGGTGGTGTAATGATCTATCTTGAATAAGCTTCTGACTTCTACTTCTAGCTGACTAGCTGACTAGGCTATGGGTTACTGACAGTGCATTAGAGGTCCTCACTGACCATCAGGCATTTCCTAGTTTTGTGATTTATTAATTATAACTTAGATATCTTGGATTGTGTGTATAATTTTGTAAGGTATTTAACAATACAAATAATCTGATGATTTAAATTATTTGATGTAGCAAAGTTGAACACTTTTACATAAAATGGAATAATATATGAAATCTGTATAATGAGATCTAGTCAACAATAGATATACCTTGAATTGCTCCTGTGCACAAAGCACCTAGCACTAGATTCTGTAAGGAATGCAGAACCCCCCTCACCCCTCCCGCAAAAAAATTACATCCATGCCTTTGATGAACATGTTTAATGATACGTTTCCTTGTATCTTCCTCTTCCTTCTCTGCTAACTTCTGCCAACCCCTGCTAAGCAAACACATACACTTTGGAATATGCAACTTTCTGCAAACCAGAGAGAGGATGTAAAATTACTCTACAGATGACATATTTCTATATTTGTTACCAGAATTTTAATAATAAATTATCGAGAAGGACCATTTTTGTTGTGAAATAAAATGAATATTATTTATTTTTAACATAGTTGTAGCATTCAGATCTTCTGTAATGCAATTTCAGCTCTAAAAGATTATTACTAGCATCTGTCTTTTGACAAGATTTATTTTTTTTTCAAATTTACTTATAGAGCATCTCAGTAAAATATGTTTTGTTAAGAATTAATTCAATTTTCTTCTAAAATAATCATAGACATAATAACTCTGCAATTTATCTGAATTTTTTTCCTTAAATGAGTACATGTCTCTCATATGTACATTATTCACTTCAAAGGCATATGAGCCTTCTTTATTTTCTAGCATTTTTACAATTAATGCATATGATAGCACTTATATATTGGTATAGCAATTCAAAAGATATTTAAGCAACTCCTTTTCATTTAGCAGAAAGGACCATAAGGGGAAATGATTGGAAAGGACTTAGATAAAACTCCTAGAATTAAATCATTCTTACTGGGAACATCACCTAAATAATGACTTTAGAATAGATTCTAAGATGAACAAATGTGGTTATCTTCGTTTAAAGATTCATAGGACCAGAAAGAGGCTTGAAAGGTCATCTATTTACTTTATACTTTCAGATACAAAAATGCAGCCAGTTCTATCTAGATGAAAACCTATTTTAGCATTAAATATTTTCAGGGAAAGAAAATTATACATATTTCATTTTTAACTACTCTCACAAGAAAATTAAATTTTCATATGTAGATACTTCTTTCTCTTAATCTACCCACTATTATCTATCTTGGTTTTGAAACAAAATAGTTTAAATAGAGACATAGTATCTTTATTTTGAGACCTCCCACTAGGAGCAGTTTGTCTTTCTTTCCCCACTGATCTTTTTAACTTTCAAAAATTGACATCTTGGAGAGAGTTGGAGTTGGTGAGCCATGAAGTGTTCCATTTTGCCCTTGTTTCTCATTTTTCTCCATTAAAGTTCTTCTTCTCTTCTGCATCATTTGGGCCTGGTGGTAACCCTGTACTCTAGAGGACTGTACCAGATGGTACTAACTTGGAAAGTCTTTGAGTATGGGCTGAGTGATAAACTATGTGTCTATGGTTCTGCAACACCATCCTGGTTGAAGTCAGAAACATCTTCAGAGGGTTGACTTATTGTTTATGATTACTATTTATATAATAAATAAGTGATAAATTCATGGCCACCACAGTAATTCAGAGACACCAAAGCATAGAAGAGCTGGCTTCTGTGTCAGGGAACCCACACCATCGGAATCATGGACCCTTGAAGTATAAAAGTATTCTCACTAATGGTTTTGTTTTCATCCTTTCTTTGAACCTAACTGTAGGAAGCTTCAATGTTAGGCAAAAGTACCTGTTTCAACTAATAGCATCTTACTGTATTTGACTTCTAGTTTGGAGCTCAAATGCTTCCTTGCTTTCCCCAAGCTTTTCCCATGCTGATGGTGAAGGCCAAATGGAAACTCCCCCATGGCTGGGATGTGCCTTTTCCAGACAGCAGGGCTGCAAAAAATGGCTCACTTGTCTTCTGCCCTAGGTGAAGCCCTCATTAGGTCATTCCATTGATTTCTGCGGCTGTAGCACCTAATCACTCTCAGCATCTCCCAGTCTGAGGTGAAAGGATACAATCCCTGGTGGGCTGCAGTTCTTACCATAAACCCTTTAGGATTCCCCAAGGATTGTTTTCACACAACACTCAATTCAATTACTCCCGTGCCTGGCACAAGCAAGGATCTCTTTAACTAAATTGCATTTGTTGATAAATCTTCAAAGGGACACCTCTGGTTTATTCTCCCAGAATGAAGAAAAAATAAAAATACCTGATTTTCCTCCCTTTTGGCCCACTAAATGACAATTAGTGGGTGAATGCTAGGCTTTTTCCTATGTGTGGAACTTTATTTCCAAATTCAGCCATTATTCAGAGATTAGGAGGATTAGTTTCAGTGTAGGATAATCAGACAGAAAAAGCCCTATTAGAGTACTTGGTACTTACATAGTACATTTCATCCAAGCATTTCAAAGCCTTTTACAGATATTAATTAAGTCCCCCTGACACTCTGTCAGGTAGGTCAGTCCTCTCTGTCTGGGATTTATGCATAGAAAGCTGAAACAGTTACCTAAATTCAGACGTGTAGTCAGTGGAAAAGACAGAAAATAGAACCCACGATTCTGATGTCCTAGAACATCATTCTTGCTTAAAAAGTATGCTATTTAGTTAACTTTATTTGTCATTGGACTCTTCCATTTATCTCCAAGAACCCAGTGTTCTGTAATGAAAGTACACTAGATTCAGAATCAAGAGATCTAAGTTCACATCCCAGCTAAGCCACTTACTTGTCATATGAACTTTTAAAAATTTATTTAATCTCCTGGAGCCTCAGTTTCCTTATAAGGCCTTTGTGAAGATCAAATGATAAAATGTATGTAAAGTGTTTTGTAAACCTTAAAGCACTAAAAAAATTTAAATGATAATCTCATTTTTATTGATTTATTTTAATATTTTATTAATTAATTGTAATGGTATCTACTAATTTATCTCACAGGATTCATTAACCATTTTATACTTAGCTTTCTAAGAACTTTTTCACCATTGCTATCATCAAAATGTATTTATTATGTAGCTAATTAGCACAGTATTAGGTAGTTTACAAAAAAGATTTACACAGGGACAATGCCTATTTTTAATAGGTAATAATCCAACACCAATCAACCGATCAACATGAATCCTTATACCCATACCAGCATAAAGACCTATTAAATAGTAAAGGGCTTCCATTGGTGTCATGAAGTCATTCACTAACTCCTGGAGTGAAAGTGATCTCTCCCTTGAATTTCTAATAGCAATTTGTCTAGTATGTTGTTGTTTTTTTCATCCTTGTACCAGAAAAAGAAGAGTTCCATGATCAGAGCAGTTCATCAAAAAGATTGCTCAGCTGTGATGGTTGAGATTTAGAATGTAGAGGGGAGTACATTGGAAACTGGATGACCACTTAGGAAGTCATTGTGCCTATAGCATTGTTCAAGGTGGAGGAAAAGGGGAAGAAGAAGGGGGGAAGGGAGAGACATGGGAGAGAAAAGGGGAGAGCAAATGGGGGAGAGATGAAGGGAGGGAAATGGGAGGAAAAGGGGACAGAAAGGTGAAGGAAGGAAGAGAGATGAGAAAAGGAAGGAGAGATAGATAAGAGAAGAGGGAGAGAGGGAAGAAGAGAAGAGTGGATTAGAGAGAAAGGAAGGTAGGGGAAGATGAAGTGGGGAGAGAGAAGAAAGAAAAGAAAGGGGAAAGACAGAGACAGATGAGAGAGAACGGAGGAAAGACAGAGACAGAGACAAACAGACAAAGAGATAAAGGCAGAAAGACAGATTCTGTATCTTATAGACATGAGAGTACTAGTTAGGCAGGGATAGTTTGTTAGTGCCTTCCACAGCCTAGATTAAACTTTCCTTGAGACCACCCAACTTCTTCTCTTCTGAATGCTCATTGAAGCAAATTTCTGGTCAGTAATTTTATTTTCAGGTATCTGGAAGAAAAAAAGCTATTCTGGAAAGGCGATGCAATATTTCAGTTTCTAAGAAAATATATTGCCCCATGATAAAATTAATAATTAGAAATCTAGTTTATAAATCAGGCTCTCATGAGTTTAGTTTAAATGAATACTCAACCACACATATGTAAATTAGTAACACTGAATTTCTTAACCTACAGAACTAAATCACAGAAATATTGAATGTTGATTTTATAGATAGAGATAAATATAAATATAGACAAATGACAAGTGTTAATCACTGCTAATCACTGCTTGAAGACCTCAAATGGCAAGGAAACCCATCTCTTCTCCAGTCAACCCATTTTACCCTTGGATTACTCTAATTGCCAGAATTTTTCCTCACATCAAGCCCACATTTGTATTTGCATCTGGGGAAACTCTCAATATGAGCTTGTAGTTCATCTGGGCCAGATGATTTGAATTCATTAAAGACTCCTGGGTCTCTCTATTTTCCTTTCTTGCTTTGGATTTCAACTATTTGGTCATTTTGTTCTGTCATTCCCAAGTCGAGTCATTCTCCTTGGGAGAGAAAACAGAAATAAAATAAGAATTCATCAGGTTTACGAAATATACACATGGGTAATTTTTCAACATTGATCTTTGTAAAGCCTTCTGTTTCAACTTTTCTCCTCCTTCCCCCTACTCTTTCCCGTCAATGGCAGGTAGTCCAATACATGTTGAATATGTTAAATTATATGTTAAATCCAATATATGTATACATATTTATACAGTTATCTTGTTACACAAGAAAAAATCGAATCAAGAAGTAAGAAAAAAAACTGAGAAAACAAAATGCAAGCAAACAACAGAAAGAGTGAGAAATGCTATGTCGTGGTCCACACTCAGCTCCCATGGTCCTCTCTCTGAGTGCAGATCATTGAACAATTGGAACTGGTTTGAATTATTTCATTGTTGAAGAGAGCCATGTCCATCAGAATTGATCATTGTATAGTATTGTTGTTGCCATGTATAATGATCTCTTGGTCCTGCTCATTTCACTCAGTATCATTTCATGTAAGTCTCTCCAGGCTTCTCTGAAATCATCCTGCTGGTCATTTCTTACAACAATAATATTCAATAATATTCATATACCACAATTTATTCAGCCATTCTCCAATTGATGGGCATCCACACAGTTTCCAGTTTCTGGCCACCACAAACAGGGCTGCCACAAACATTCTTGCATATACAGGTCCCTTTCCCTCCTTTAAGATCTCTTTGGGATATAAGCCCAGTAGAAACACTGCTAGATCAAAGGGCATGCGCAGTTTGATATTTTTCTTTTTCTGAGGCAATTGGGGTTACACAACTAGGAAGTGTTAAATGTCTGAGGTGAAATTTGAACTCAGGTTCTCCTGACTTCAAGGCCAGTGCTCTATCCACTGCACCAGCTAGTTGCCTCAGTTTGATAACATTTCAGAATGATTGGATTCTTTCACAACTCCACCAACAATTGTATCGGTGTCCCAGTTTTCCCACATCCCTTCAGTGGTCTCTCAGAGTTGTTTTAATTTGTATTTCTCTGATTAAAAGTGATTTAGAGCACCTTCTCATATGACTAGAAATAGTTTCAATTTCTTCATCTGAAAATTGTCTGTTCATATCCTTTGACCATTTATCAATCGCAGAATGGCTTGAATTCTTTTGTCAATTTGAGTTAATTCTCTATATATTTTAGAAATGAGGCTTCTATCAGAACCTTTGAATGTAAAAATGTTTTCCCAGTTTATTGCTTCCCTTTTAATCTTGTCTGCATTGATTTTGTTTATATAAAAACCTTTTTAACTTAATATAATCAAAATTATCTATTTTGTAATCAATAATGAGCTCTAGCTCTTCTTTGGTCATAAATTCCTCCTCCACAGCTCTGAGAGGTAAACTATCTTATGTTCTTCTACTTTGTTTAAATGTTATTCTTTATGTCTAGATCATGAATCCATTTTGACCTTATCTTGATCAGTGTTTATGTGTGGGTCAATGCCTAGATTCTGTCATACTAGTTTCCAATTTTGTGGATTTGTTTTTAAGAAATATTTTGATAACTGTATTTCAACATAATTTTTTCTTTTTAGAAGATTTTTTTGTGCATTTAAAAACATTATTCTGAGAAGTCAGTTAGCTCAAGTCCATAGAATGGACACACCAAAAAACAAATGTTAAGATTCTTCACTCTTGGACTCTGATTTCCTAAGGTGTTGACTGATAAGACTTAACCCTCTTAAGATTATTTGCATTATCTTCTGGCTCTCTTAAAAATAGCAAATCCTTTTAGGAATCTAAAGAAACAAATGTATCATGGTGAAAATTCCAGAATGTGCATGGGTGTGTGTGTGTGTGTGTGTGTGTGTGTGTGTGTGTGAGAGAGAGAGAGAGAAAGAGAGAGAGAGAGAGAGAGAGAGAGAGAGAGAGAGAGAGAGAGAGAGAGAGAGACAGAGAGAGAGAGAGAGACAGAGAGACAGAGAGAGAGACAGAGACAGAGACAGATGGGAGAGGACAGGGACACTTTAGGCCATAAGTATCTTCTCAGCATCTTTCATAATTTAGCTTGTACAATATTGTGTTTAGCTTTAGTAAAACACTTACTTTTAATAAATACTTAATTGTTTAGCTTCCTTAGTTACATAATAGAAGATTTGGGTTTTGTGATAAACTGCCACTATCGAATGATACCAGAGGGATTTGTTAATAAATTTCCTACCGTGAAAATGTGAGTGATAGAAATAGGTATGATTGGGGGTTAGTATAGGTTACTCTATCCTCAGTAAACCTCACAAAATCCACTTATGTTTTTTTTCCCTTTTTCCTTCACTCTGTTTCTTCAGTGACATTCAGAACTGTTACAGGCTGCTGGTATCTGTACCATTTCCTTATATCAGAAGCATAACAGTTTGTATCAGCTGAGACATTGTAAATCCATTGTCTTCAAATTTAGCTTCCATTTAAAATTTATACCTTCTGACCCTTCAATCTAATGTAAGGAATTACAAGGAAATTTAGCAAATGACTAAACTATCTAGGAATAAAAATCATCATTATTGCTTCTCTTTTCCCCACTCCACCTCTCTTAGTTTGCTTGGAAGCACAGAGCAAGATACATGCAAACAATACAATTTTTTTTGTATCCATAGCAATTTTCTAAATCATAAAAAAACAAAGAATTATAATTTTTATGGAGAAAAAAAGTCTCTATAGCAAAAAGTGAATTGACCTATAGAGTATGTCCCTGAGATCAATGGTATCAGCAGTCCTTCTGGAAACTTCTGGGAATTCCAGTGACATGTGATTCAACATTTGAGTCTTTTATAGATGATGAATTTCTTGGCTGCTTCCAGTCCAGTGCTGGCCCAGCACTGCAAAGATCTGATATAACATAGATAATGCTAGTCCTCTTATCTCCTCAATATCATGACAGCAGCAAGGAGTGTGTGAGGAGTTAGAATTAGATTAGAAATAGTTAGAATTAACTAGTACATCAGTTAATAATATAGCCATCTAGATGGCTCACTCTTCATATAGCATCATGTAATTCTGAAATTTCCAGTGACAGTAGGGAAAAATTACCCAATCCAGAAAACTTGTACCTTAGTCTCCAGCTTTCTTTTCTATTTTGTATTTCTTTTCTCCAGTGACTGAGCATTAAACCACCACAACACAGAAAATTTATAAAAATATAATTATAAAATAATTTTATATAAATGGAGAGACTTGGCAAAGATGGCGAAATGAAAGGTTTCAGATTAATTCATCTTTCACTATAACAAAAGTTCTTAGAATCCATATCCTCTATCCATATTCTTCCCCCATTTCTAAGGGGTCTATGTATATATATTTCAGGTGATCCTTGGAAAAGGAAAAAAAAATTATCTTCATTTGAACACATGGATTTCTTGTAATCTTATGTATTTATGAAACTGCCCAAGAGTTCCATGACACAAAATAGCTTAAGAACCTTACTCTTGAACCACTTCAGAAACTGTGAAAAATATTGCCAAATGAAACAGATGAACAACAAAAAGGAAACATTGGTGAGAAATATTGGTGAGATCATCCACATAAAAATGAGAATGAAAAGCACATAATCATAAGACCTGACCCATTCAAGACAACAATATCTACTTCTGGGCTCCAGACCAAGACTAATGAAGGAAAGAAGGATATGAAGCAATTATTAACTAGCTAGTGCTTTAGATAGATTAGTGTTGCTGTACTGGAGCTCTATGACTGAGATCTTATTGTGGTTGATTCTAGATCTCTACTTGGCTTGTATGCTAAGAAACAGCATGTGGGATCATCGACAGCTTTGTCAATTGTTAATTTCTGGAGATATGAGCAAATATAAAAATAATGTATAAGAGAATATTAAGATAAAATTCCAGAAGAAAATATTCTTCAATAATTTTAAATAATATCCCAAAATAAACAATGACTTGGCTACAAGGACTACCAAAAGTATTTGGGAGAAATGAAGGAAACATTGAAACAAAAATTTCAATAAAGCTCCTAGGAAAAAAAATAAAATATAAAAATAAAAGATGGAAAACTTCTCAAATATTGGAAAATGGAATGCTGAAAGCAGAAATCAAAATTTCACTGATACAAGAGATAATAGAATAAAATTGAAAGATTAAAAATGAGAATGAATTATGTGTGTACTATTAAAAACAACTAACCCAGAAAACAGGATGAAGGAAAATACTCAAGAAAATATTGGGATAACTAAAAGCTGCAATACAACATTATGATAAATCATAATAATCATAAAGAAACAAATCATAAAATAAAACTACCTATAACTAGTAGAACCAAAGGACAAAATGAAAAATATAATTAATAGATTTCTACCTGAAAGAAACCTCATATTTTATACCCCAAGTAAGGTGATTGTTACAGTATTGTTTACAGTATCAAGTTGAAGAATAAATATTGCAAGCAGAAAGGAAGAAAGAGCCTAAGAACCAAGGAACTATTGTGAAGTCCATATAAATTTGTTCAGGAAGGTATTATGACAGACTTAGGGTTTCCCTTAGGCAAAAAAAGAGCAACTAATTTTTAAGGTAATTTGTCATATGTAATAGTTATCCCTTCCACATTGCACTTTTCCCTAATGTGGTTTTGCTATATCAGGGGTTGGCATAAGAAATTGATTGGGAATTTTTGGGAAGTTTTATGTAAGCTGCAGATGACAAATGAAGGCCAGCAAATGACACAGAGCCTATAACCAAATACTTTACCCAAAGTTTATACTGATACTCTAATTAGTCCATAAAAGAAAATGAAAAGCAAAATGTACTTCCTCGCTGGTATAAAGGGAGGGCCAAAATATTTTATGTGGATTTTCCAGATGGTGGGAATGCCACCTGCATTTTTGCCATCTGCAATATGGATATGCTTTTAAAAGTGCAAACTATGTGTAATGTGACACTCTTTTTCTGTTTTGCTTTACATATTTTGTATATTAAAATATATATCCTATATTTTCTATTGTTTATTAAATTGAGAGGAAAATTAATTTAAAAAGATACTAACTAGCTCTGGTTTTCTCAACAGGTATGTTTAGAAGTAATCAGCTCTATTCAATATCCATTTTTATATCTAATTTTATTTATCAGTTCAGCTGTTTTGCTTTTAATTTTAATATCTATTTTCAGAATTTCCATTTTGTTTTTTAACTAAATTCTTTTAATTTGCTGGTTTTTCTAATTTTTAAATGTCATTATATTCATTAATATTTTTCTTTTTACTTTTTGTGGCTAAAAATGTTTAGAGACATAATTTTTCTCTTCAAGACTGCACCTCCAATCTTCAAGATTACACCTCCAATGCTTTTGTTATATTGTCTCATTGCTATCATTTTTCTTCATGAGATTTTCTATCACTTCCTTAATTTGTTCCTTGGCATGTGATTTTTTTTTAGTGTTATTTAGTCTACAACTAATTTTAACTCTTTCTTCGAAAGTCCTTTTTTGATATAATATTTTATTGTGATGTCATTAAAGCATGTGTTTAATATTTATGCTTTTTTGGATTTGTTTGGGAGGTTTTTATTCATTAAATATGGTCAGTTTTTAAAGTGGCACCAACAATTGAGAAATATGTATACTCCTTTTTATTCCCCTTTAGAAGATAACAAAACTTGATCATCTCTATCTTTTCTGAAATTCTATTCAGGTCCTTAGCTTTTCTCATTTCATCTTTTGGTTGCATTTGTCTAGATCTGAGAAGTATATTGAGATCTCCAACTATCCTTATTGTCTAAATCACCCTGAAAGTTAATGAATTTTCTTCTGAATATTTAAGTGTTACATTTAAGTGTTACATCATTCATTGCAATCAAGTCAAGTCAAAAAGCATTAACTAAGTGTGTGCTGGCCTGGGCACTGTGCTAAGTATGGGAAGGCAAAAACCAAATAAATTACCAAAAAATAACAATAACAACAGCAACAAAAAACATCAACAACAAAAAAAGTTCCTGATCTCAAGGAGCAACAAGATGTTTTATTAAAAGAGTACAAACAAGATATATCTATGTCTATATATCTACAGATATAAGTATATATTTACATATATATGTAAGTGTGTGTGTGTGTGTGTGTGTGTGTATATATATATATATATATATATATATATATATATATATATATATATATATATATATATATATATATATATATATGGAATAAAAAGGAAAGAAAATGAAGAGGAAGGATAATACCCAAGTTGCAAGCATGGGTAATTGTAAAGATGGTAGCCACCCTTGACAATAATTTTTTAAAAATTAGAGGGAAGGGCTTTGGAACAAATATAGTGAATTCGGTTTTGCTTATGTTGAATTTAAGATGTCAAAGATATCTAGTGCAATATATTCAACAGATAAGTGGAGATGCAAGACTAATGTTTAGGAAAAAGATTAGGGCTGGATAAATAGATGTGACTCATCAAAGATATAATAATTGAATCCTAGAAAAAGAAGAGATCACTAAGCAAAATAGCATCGAGAAAAAAAGGAAAATGCTGAGGACTGAGCTTTGGGTCACATAGTTACTATAAGCTGAATGAACATGGAGTAAAGAAGACTGAGAAGGGATGATTTCTTAGGTAAGAAAAAAATCTAAAGAGAAGGAAGTATCAAGAAGAAGAAGGTAATCAGTGATATCAAAAGATGCAGAAGTCAGGAACCATGAGGGATGAGAAAAGACAATTAGATTTGGTGCCGAAGTGTTTATTAGTAACTGGGGAGAGTAATTATCAGCTGAATAATGAGATTGGAACCAAATTGTGAGAGTTAAGAAGAGAGTGAGAGGAGAGGAAATAAAGATACCAGTTTTTGTAGAAGGCCTCAAAGAGTTCAGTCCTGATGGGGAAAAGACATATAGTATGTTAATTTGTGGGGATGGATGAATTAAGTCAGGGTTTCAGGATAGGGAAAACATGAGGATGTTTGTAGGTAGAGAAAATCTTTAAACAGGGAGAGACAGAAGATGAGATGGGATGATAGAAGAGGGAGTATCCTAAAGAAGACAAGCTAAAATGGGATCAATATTTCTATTAATTCATTTTCTATGAACAATTCCTGATTTTCTCTTTTGATGAAATCTGTTTTTTATTGTTGCATTGCCTGAGATTACAATCACTGCACATGCTTTCTTAAATAGAGTTTGCTCCAGCCTCTAATTTTGTTTTATTTTAGTGATGAACCTTTATTCTATGATCATTCAAAAGAAAATATCAAGGCTAGGATTAGATATTATAATACAATGTAGTTTTACCACCTTCAACTAGGAATAAAAAAAGCTTCCAGCCTCTTATTTTAATTATTTGCATCTCTTTGTCTCACATATATGTCTTATAAGTAAGATATTGTTGTATTCTATTTTCTAATCTATTTTGCTACCTCTTCCATTTTCTTGGTAGTTTCCTTGATCAAGAAATTGGGTTGTTTTGTTTCTTTCATTGTGCTCTTTTGATCAAGGCACTTCCATGCTGAAGTTTTCTTGACTAGAGTCCTATAGAATCTATATTTCCCTTCAAATTTCCCTAACAAATAGGGCTTTGGGTGGACTTATCTCTCTCCTTTGTGCTTTCTTAACCCATTCCTCCAGGCTTATAGCAGTTCTCGGATTAATCATCTCCAGAAAAAGAAAGATACCCATTTTGCACAATTAATGCCTTTTTGTTTTCCCTCAGGTCCAATTCAGTAGCCAACCAAAAGACTTCTTCACCATAATGTGAATAGACAAGAAATGGCTAAAAAATATTTGCATGCTTACGACTTATTATAATATTACAATAGGATATGCTAGAGGGAAAAATAAACATAACAATATTATCAAAGTAAATAGATGAACTTGCCTATAAAAACAAGGGAGGGTAGCAGAATAGATCAAAAAGCAAAATCTAATAACATATTGCTTATAAGAAACAAATTAAAACAAAGTTACACATGGTGTTAAAATGAATCATTGGAATACAATGTATTATGCTTCAGCTTAGTTGTTGTTGTTGTTGTTTTAACAGTCATTACCTCAGACTTAATATCAATAGTTTAGTTAAAAATATGTGGTTAAAAGAGATAAGCAAGGAACCAAATAAAATTTAAAGATATCATGGATGATCTCTCAACAACAGTACTAAAGACATGTGTAGTCATTGTTATAGCATTTAAATACTTAAAATCAACTTGAACTACAAGGAGAAACAGATAGTACAAGAATAATTGTTGGGAAATCCCTTTTAGCCTAGACAAAAATCCCCGAAAGATAGACAAAAAATAAATTAAAAGTCTACATAGAATTTTAGAAAAAAGTTAAATAGGATATGACTCTAATGATTGCTAAATGGAAATTGTATAGAGTGTGTGTATGTACTTACATATACATGCATACACACATACACACACATAGATGCTGGGGCAAAGTAGTCATGTGTAGAAAGAACTCATAAGAAATTAAACAAATAAAACAAACCTAACCAAAATCAATAAGCATCCTTTGAAGAACAACTCAGTACAATTTTTAAAATTCTTTTGAAAAGACTAAGAACAAAACAAAATAAACAAAAAAGTAACAGCCAAAAACCAAAACCAGGGCAATTAAGTGACTCAGTAGATAGACTCATCTTCCTGAGTTTAAATCCAGCCTTAGATACTTACTTGCAGTGTGATCCTGGGCCAAATCACTTACTCCTGTTGCCTCAGTTTCTTTTTCTGTCAAATGAGCTGGAGAAAAAAATGGCAAATCCCCAAATGGGGGTTATAAAGAGTTGGACATGAACAAAAAAACAGATACATACTAATAAATTATGATGCAAAAATATGGACAAAGGGGCTATAATAATATGTTTAAAAGATTATTCACTAGAACCAGGCTAGATTTATGTTAGGAATGTAAAAATGATTCATCAAGGAATCTATAATCACAAAGACTATATTACTAAGAAAAATGATTAAAGATCACCTATTTATATCAACAAATAAAAGACTATGACAAAATGAAGCTCATATATGTAAAAACTTTTGAAAAGTACTGACTTTTTTCTAACATAGTAAGTAATGTATCTAGTAGAAGAAAAACATTTAGCTAAAAAAAAGTCTTTGCAACAAATATCTCTTATAAAGGTCTGATATCCAAGATATATAGAGAATTGATATAAATATATAAAAATAAAAGCTATGAAAATATTGTTTTCAAAAGAGAGGATGTGGGCTATCAATAAACATATGAAAGAAGTATCTTAATTTATATATCCAAATTTTATACCACATATACATGTTTTTATCTCTTTTGTTATGTATTTTTTTTAACTTCTGTGAATGACTTTAAGAAATATTGTAGTAGTTGGTGGAAAGGGGAAGTTAAGTATTTCAAAGATCATTCACCTAAAGTGTATTGCCATCTGCTTCACTGAACACTTAGAGGATCTAGGTTTCTATTTTCACCCTGAAGCTGATTTTTCATATATATTGTTTCCCCCATTTAAAATATGAGTGCTTCAAGAACAGAAGCTCTTGCTTTCTATTTGTATTTTCAATACCTAGGGCACTACTTGGCACATATTAAATTTTTGATAAATGCTCATTCATTCTCATTCAAGTTTGAAATCACATAGAATCAATCACACTGAAGTACAAAGGCATATGCAATTGAAAATTAAAAACAATGCCAAAATTTCTCAAACTACTACTGGAAAACAGCTTAATTAAGAAACCTTTAAGCTGAAGAAAGAGAGAAAGAGGAAGGAAGAAAACAGCACATATAGATACCACTTAGGAAGAAGAATAGTAAAAAAGGATCATTTGTTCATAGCAAACAATATCCCAGAAAGCGAGCAAACAAAAAACCCCATGGTTTCAGTTGTGTGGAGAATAAGCAGAGTAAACTAAAGATCTAATTGCAAAATAGTAAATTTGAACTCTTAGGTATGTATCATTGAATCTTAGTGAGATAGGACTTCTTACTGGAATTTGATTCAGGAAAAGGACAGTTTTTCAAAGTAAAAAGAAAAAATAAAAAGAGGTATTTTAGGTGGAATGTTTAAGGGGTACGTGCCCCCTTGGAAAATCCAGGCACCTGCTGGCAAAAACATGATGGAAAGCATATGGGGAGGATCAAGTGAAGTAGAAATAGAATTAATATTGCTTTGGAAGGAAGGAAACCAGCATTTATCAAGTATCTACCATGTTCTATGCACTATGCTAAGTGCTTTACGTATATTAGTTCTTTTGATCCTCAAAATAGCCATATGAGGTAGATGCTATTATTGTCATTCCCATTTCACAATTGAGAAAATTGAGGCAGAGATGAAATGACTTGTCTTGGGTCACATAGCTAATAAATGTTTGAGACCAGAATTGAATGCAGGTCTTCTGAAACTGCCCAGTGATCTAGTTTTTGTGTTATCTACTGCATTTGAAGTATACTGCAAATCATTGGGACAAAAGATGGAATTCACTGAAGAATATGGGTCAGAGTCTACATGAAATCATCATATTATAGTAATTGTATCTTCAACCATGTGAACCCTGCTTGCATAAAATGACATATGTAAAGTACTTTGTAATGCTTAAAATGCTATTTAAATGTTGTTCTTGCTATTAGTAGCTGTAATTGTTTGTTCAGTCTTCCAAAAGCAAAGCAGCTGATAAATATGTGACTTTTATTAATAATAATTTATTCCTCAAAAAAGAGATAGTAACGAGGGGAACAACTATTTTTCCCACTTAATGGGGAAAAATTTTCCAGTTATAGGTAAATATAGTTTTCAAGATTTACTTTTATAAGATTTTGATTTCCATTTTTTTCTTCCTTCCTTCCTTTCTCTTTCTTCCCTCAACAATATGTCAAGCAATCTGATAGAGGTTATACATCTACAATCACATTAAGCATATTTACTTATATATCACATGTAATTTTTGTTTTTCCCAGTCACATATAAAATAATTTTTTACATTTGTTTTTTAATTTTACTTTGATTTAAAGATTCTCTCTCTTCCTTCCTCCCTATTGCCCCCTCATTGAAAAGGTTCATTTGAAGTTATTATGTAAAACATTTCTACAAAAATTATGTTGTGATAGGAAACCTAGATCCATTCCCCCCAAAAACCTTAAGAAAAATAAAGTTTAAAAAGTATGATTCAATCTCTATTCAGACATAATTAGTTCTTTCTCTGGGTATGGATAGCAAATTTCATCATTGTGATGATACAAGAGTACTCTTGGATTACTAGATTGCTGAGAATAGCAAAGTCATTCATAGCTGATCTTTCCACAATGTTGCTATTACTTTGCACATAATACATTTCACCTTGCTTGAGTTCATGGAGGACTTTTCAGGTTTTTTTTAAAGAACATCCTGTTCATCATTCCTTACAGAACAATAATATTCCATCATAATCACATTCAACAATTTATTTAGCCATTCCCCAATTGAATATTGAATTGCATGTTTAAAGAAATAAAAAAGGTGCATGCTGAGTCCAGGGGTAGGGTGACTGGGGACAGGGGAAGGATAAGAAAGCTTTCTTTCTGAGAATTGCTTCTATCTGAGAGAATTACGGATGAATTTCAGGAAGAAATAACATTTGAACCGAGTTTTAAAAGACAGGTAGATCATGACAAGTACAGAGGCAAAGGAAGAGGTCTTTGAGACCATAGGAAAAAAATGCATTCAATGTTAAGGAAAAGGAATAATGCAAGATATATACAAAGTGAAGTTAAGTATTATCTGGTTGCCTGGATTGTAGCCAAACTGGTTAATCAAAAGTACAAATAATATATTATGCATATTACTCATATAAATTGTTACTTATGTAGTTGATCCTGGGATCCCAGCATGAAAAAAATGTTGAGGAAAGAATGCTAGGGAGCGTGATCTTTTATACTATAGATCTTTCATTCTGCTTGAGATCCAAGTTAGGGTTAGTTTGGTAATTGAGTAAACAGATGTCCCTGAGTTGATTCACCCAAGCATAATTACATATGAAGAGCAAAAATGTATAATTAATCAGGCCTCTTGTCCTTATTATCCTCTCTCTGGGTTTCACTGATGATGACCCAGAGGAAAATTCTTCTACTTTGTATGGATAATATTTTATTTAGAAGGGCTCATTTCACCATCTGATTGATTTTTTTCACTGACTTGCAGGAAAAAAAAAGAAAATCCTTGTAGCCAACCAAAAATGTGTTTGTACAATGTTTCCATATTTAGTAAAGAATAATAATGACTGACCAGGTTTCATAATCTTTCTTAAATATCTATATATCTACATAGGTAGATATCTATAGCTATGGGTATATATACTCATTTGTATGTATATGTAGGTATACATATTGAAATGATATGAACATAAGTCATTTTAGTGTTATAATGAAAATCATTAATGCATCCCTATTGCCTAATGAGCAAAGTTCATACTTCATTTGTCAACTCATGGGTTACATTGGCATGTAAGAGAGTAAGGAGTTAAAGATTGTTCTAGTGTTGTGAACCTAAATAACTAGAAGTTTGGAAGTTTTCTGAACAAAATTAGAGAATTTTTGGAAGAGAACTGGAATTTTGTGGGAAAGACAATGAGTTTTGTTTTAGAATGTTGAGTCTAGAATTTTTTTCTTTCTTTTTAAAATATTTATTTAAAAGATACCAAAAAGAAAAAGAAAAAAAAAACATTGCCTTCTGTACAGCAGAACATAAGAGATTAAAATATGTCCAGTAACTTTCCATTTTAAGAAAGCCTATATAATAAATACTATACATTGGTTCAGAGCTGTCTATCTTGGCTTCCTTGAAAGTTTACTTTTGTTGTCTGCTGTGTACTTTTTATTTTATTCTTTTTTCCCCTTTTTCTCCCCTCCCCAACTACTCCCAAAAGGCTACAATTAAGCATGGATACCCATATATATATATATATATATATATATATATATATATACACACACACACATATACATATATACAATTTACATAGATATCTATGATCATACACATATTCATATACATTTATATAAGGCTATATTACACTTGTACTGTTTTTCTGAAAGAGAATAACATCATCTTTTATAAGTTGAAGTCTTTCTCTGTTTTTCTAAATCCACCAACTCGTCATTTCCTACCCCCTCATAATATTCCAATCTTATGCTATCTAATTATTTTAAAGAGGGTATAGCAATATTTATTATTATGGCTGACCTACAGTGTAGTCTTTTTTTGATTAAATTTCTATTTTGATTAAATCTATTTTAGCTTTAACTTTGTCTGAGTTCAATGATTACTACATTTGCTTCTTTTCCCTAATAAATTCTACTCCTGATCTTTATTATATTTATGTGTTTCTCTTATTTCCTGTTTCTGCTCACTCCTCTGCTTTACTTTGTGCTACCTTGCCTTGCTGTTACTTACACTATCCCTTCCTTGATCCTGGGAAGGATCCCTTTCTTATCCTTCCCCTGCCCCCTTTCCCTCCCTCTTTATCCCATTCCCATTAATCAATATACTTTATCCCATTTTCATTAATCTACACATCCTTCTTGTACTCCCTTATCCTATTCTCTCTCCTTATTTCTTTATAAATTTTGGAGAGTGTTATAATATATTTTATATATAATGTATTGTTCCCTCTTTAACCCTCTCCCAATGTAAGTAGGATTTCAGAACTACCAGCTCTCCTCTCCCATCTAATTCGTTTTTGCTCTCACACTTCATTTGTATAACCTAATTACTATTTTTACCTTTTCCTAAATGATTTTGCTTTTTAGATTCACATCATACTCAGCTTTACCCAAATCTTACCTTCAAACTACCCATTACTAATGACAATGTTGAACATATGGGTTATAATACATTTTGTTCTTATTACGTCCCTTGTAAATTAGTCTTTGATTTTTACCACAAATTTCTCTCAGATATTACATGCCAAATTTTCTATTAAGTTCAAGTCTTTTTACAACCAAATCCTGAAAGACTGACAATTCATTGAATATTCAATTTTTTCATTTAGGATTGTGCTTAATTTTGCTGGATATAATATTTTTGGCTGCAACCCTAGTGCTGTTGCTTTCTGATATATAATGATCCAAGATCTGTGATCTTCTAATGTATTAGCTGCTAGGTCTTGTATAATTCTACTTGTGACTACATCATATTTGAATTTTTTTTTTCTTGTTGCTCATAATATTTTTTCCTTATATGGGGGTTTTGGAATTTAACTGAGATCTTCCTATAGGTTTTCCTCAAATCTTTCAGATGTTATTAGTAGATTATTTTTCAATTTTTATTTTCCCTTCTAAGATTCAGGACAATTTTATTTAATTATTTTTTTTTGTACTATTATATCAGTACTTTTTTATTTTAGCTTTCAGGTAGTCCAATTATTCTTATGTTTTCTCTTCTTAATCTGTTCTTCAGATATATTGTTTTTCTTATGCAATGTCTCACATCCTCTTCCATTTATTCATTCTTTATATTTTGTTTTGTTTGTACTTTTGTTTATATTTCTTGGTCTCTTAACCTCACTGCTTTCCCCTTGCCAAATTATATTTTTCAAGGAGTTGTTATCTTTCTTAAGATTCTGGTTCTCCTTTTCTAGTTGGTAGACTTTCTTTACATAATCTTCTTTATTCTTATTCTTCTTCCTATTCTTCTCTCTTCTTGTTCTTTTCTTCTTTCTTTTTCTTCTCTTCTTCTTTTCTCTTCTTTTCTTCTTCTTTCTCTTTTTTCTCCTTTTTCTTCTTTTCCTCCTCCTCCTCCTCCTCTTCCTACTTCTTTCTTCTTTTTTCCTTTTTTTCTTCTTTCTTCTTCTTCTCCTTCCTTCTTCTTCTTCTTCTTCTTCTTCTTCTTCTTCTTCTTCTTCTTCTTCTTCTTCTTCTTCTTCTTCTTCTTCTCCTCCTCCTCCTCCTCCTCCTCCTCCTCCTTCCTTCTTCTTCTTCTTCTCCTTTCTTCTTCTCCTTTCTTCTTCTTCTCCTTTCTTCTTCTCCTTTCTTCTTCTTCTTTTTCTTCTTCTTCTTCTTCTTCTTCTTCTCCTTTTTCTTCTTCTTCTTCTTCTTCTTCTTCTTCTTCTTCTTCTTCTTCTTCTTCTTCTTCTTCTTCTTCTTCTTCTTCTTCTTCTTCTTCTTCTTCTTCTTCTTCTTCTTCTTCTTCTTCTTCTTCTTCTTCTTCTTCTTCTTCTTCTTCTTCTTCTTCTTTCTTCATTTTCCCTCAATCTCTCTCATCTGATTTTAAAGTCTTTTTGGTCAGGTGACAATTTAACTTTATTCTTTAGGTAGAAGAGGTTTTATTTCAGTATCCTTTTCTGAAGATGGACCCTTTTCTTCTGTATTCCAAGAGTTGCTTTCTATAGTTGGGTTCTTTCTCCTTTGCCTGCTCATTTTGAAATAGATATTGGCATAATCATCTCTAGCCCTCCCTTCAGTTCTATCCTCTGGCCTGGAACCCAAAACCAAAAACTCCACCCTCCTGCAAATGCCAGCAGTGTTGCTATCCATGCACTCACCAGACATGTGCTGGTTTTTTCTTGCCCAGGTCTGGGTCTTGGCAGCACAGCTAGGGCTGGTGTTCCTTATTAGCAGAGGTTCCCTCAATCTTCCCAAGCTCAGAAGCTCTACTCTCTACACTGTTGGGAGATGCAAATTCCTGTGGATGGAACGGAAGCCATCTCTTAATCTAGCTAACCCAGAGCTCTCTGCTTGCTGTTTCATCAGAACTTGCTTGAAGGTATTCATACTTCACAGGGCCAAACTTCCATCCTGCTTTTTTCTTCAGGATCTTCTCAAATTATCAAGGGAGATCACTGTTCTGTCTCAACTTTTATTGGTTTTTACCATTCTACCTTCACCTTAGATGCAATTTTGTCTTGTTTGTGGGTAAATCAGGAGAGCTTGGAACTTTGTGACATACTCTGCTATCTTCCCAGAATCCTACTGAGTTTGAGATTTCTATGATGCAAAATGTCCAATAGATAATTGGAGATATAGGGATTGGACCTCAGTAGAGAGAGACATGACTGAATGTGTAGATCTGGGAATTATTTAACTAGAGATGACTATTGAACCAATGAGAGCTAATGAAATCATAAAGAGAAAGAGTGCGGAAGGAGAAGAAAAGAGAAACCAGAACAGAGCCTTGAATTTCACCCAGTTAGTGATATATTAATTATGTTGTATGTTTGTATCTTATTTGCCTACAAGGTTGGTGAGATATACAAGAGCTGGGATTATGACATCTAAAATTTGTGTCTTTCCTTACTCCTGACATAGATATAGTTTAATTATATAATTAATAAATTTTTTTGAATAAATTACTTAATCCTTTTGGTGGTCTCATAGTCATAGTTAAGCAAGAATAACCTAAACCTTATATTACTTGAACTTTATTATTCATTTCATGTCCATTTGTTTTCCAAAAATCAAAGTTGGAAAAATGGAATAAAGAAGAAAAAGAAAAGATTGGTGTACAGGAATAGAGAAATGCAGTTGTGGTGGAAATTAATTTGAATTTTCAGAAATGAACAGTAATAGAGTCCATGCCTAATTCACTAACAAGAGAACTACTACCCACTCTTTCACATACCCCCAACCTAGAGCACAGCATGAAAACATTAATCAGGATATGGTTCGCCTTAAAGGACTTAATTTTCCAGTGGGCAATCATCAGTGAAATCCAGTCAAGGGTAAAAGATGGCAGGCCTGATTAATTAAACATATGTGCCAGAGCTCAAAACAAAATGTATTTACTCAGATGGTTTTACAAATGCTTGTAGGTATTAGTGCAACAGGTTGAAGTTGAAAATTACCATTGGCCACATTCTTTCTTGATTGAAAGTCTGGTTGACATTTCCTTTCCCTATCAAATTGGTGAAGATGCAGCTTAGCATAGGGACTGGAATCCTGTACTTTTGAGTTAGGAAGACCAGAATTTGAAGCCTAGCTTATTATGCCCTTGCTAGTTGTATGACCCTGAAATATTAATTTAAGCTTTCTTAGATTCAACATTCTTATCTGTATGATGGAAATAATAATAGTACTTACCTCAAATGGTATTTGTCAAGATCATATGAGGTTACAGATTTTAATGCATATTGCAAAACTTGAGGCTATGTGACTATTATTATTTCATTTTCATATAAAGCATTCCATTTTCTGCTTCTGCACCTTTTAAAAATTGTCTTCTGTGTCTGGAATGTGTTCCTTCCTCATTTCTATCTCATAGACTCTCTAGGTCTCTTTGAAGTACAACTGAAGTGATGAAATGAGATATTTGTAAAGTACCTGGCACATAGTAAGTGCTATATATTTTATTAGCTATTATGATTAGCTATAATACATCCTACTTAAGACATTTCCTTATCTTCTCAGTTATTGGCACAGTCTCTGTCTTTTTGTCTGTTTCCCTTTAAATTTTGTTGGGTTAGGTTTTGGTTAGGTTTCCCAATTAATTGAGTCTTTCTCTCCCCCTCTCTCCTTCCCCCCTGCCTCAGGCCAATTGATGAGAATACATAACATAAGGAGTAGGTAACAGGGATAATGAAATTTTAAGGACTTGTCCCCTTTAGATTCAGAATAGTTATATTTGTACCTCCCTCAATCCATAGTACCTGGCTGTTTATTCTAGATGTCCCTGAGTTGACTGCTAGTTTACTTGTCTGCTCTCCTCCTGTTGATCCAAGTTTCTAAGTTTATCTCCCGGTTTTCCTGTTCCCCAATCTGACCTGACCTTTTGCTTCTTGAATTTACTTAAAATAAACAAATCTGGAGAGTAACCTTGAAAGTGAGGTGATTATATAATTATATAATTTCCTCCCTTATCTTATCCTTTAAAACAAACCATAAGAAACCTTCTGGGCTAAGATGGCAGAGTGAAGTCAGGAAGCTGTTCAACCTTTCCCAGTTTCCCTTGAAAAACGCATGAAACCAAGTCTCTGAATAGAGTCTGGCAGAATGAAGCCACTCTCCAACTCAAGATAGATTGGAAAAGCTTCAAGAAAAGTCAGTTGTACCAAGGTAAAAGGGGTGTTCAGCTCAGTTCAGACAGAGTCTGGGAAACTGGTGTAAAGGTTTTACTCACTGGAGATCAGCAACTGAGACTCTCTATTCTGGCTCAGTAGCCTTATGATGAAGAAGCGGGGAGGGTTGATAGAAGATAATGTAGTGGGTAGGGTGGGTTAAAAAAACAAAACACTACCAAAGACAGGGCGGAAAGAGAGAACAAAAGTATATACCATGGAGAAATAGGATGGAAGAAAACATAGAGCTAGTAATCATAACTGAATGTGAAGGGAAGGAACTCTTCTAAAAACAGGAACAATTAGCAGAGTGAATTAAAAAAACAAAATCCTACAATATGTTGTTTACAAGAAACACATTTGACACAGAGAGACATAGAGAGTAAAGGTAAAAGGTTGGAACAGAATTTATTATGCTTCAGGTGAAGTAAAAAAAAAACAGGGATAGCAATTCTGATCTTAGATAAAGCAAAAGTAAAAATATATCCAATTAAAAGAGATGAGGAAGGAAAGTACATCTTGTCTCCAATTGATAAAAGGTCAAAGGATATGAACAGACACTTTTCAGATGAAATTCAAACCATTTACAGAAAATGCTCTAAATCACTTTTGATTAGAAAAATGCAAATTAAAACATCTCTGAGGTACCACCTCACACATCTCAGATGGGCTAAGATGACAGGAAAAGAATGATAAATGTTTGAGTGAATGGGGGAAAACTGGTACACTAATGTATTGTTGGTGGAGTTGTAAAATGACCTCGCCATTCTGGAGAACAATCTGGAACTATGCCCCAAAGGCTATAAAACTGTGCATACCCTTTGACACAGAAGTGCCATTATTGACTCTGTTTCCCAAGGAAATCATAATGGAGGGAAAAGGATATATACATGTGCAAAAATGTTTTTAGCAGCTCTTTTTGTGGTAGCAAAAAATTGGAAAAGGTGTGGATGCCCATAAATTGAGGAATGGCTGAACAAGCTGTGGTACATGAAGGTAATGGAATATTATTGTTCTATAAAAAATACTGAACAAACTAATTACAGAAAGGCCTGGAAAGATTTACATGAACTGATGCTGAATGAAGCAAGCAGAGCCAGAAGATCATTGTACACAATAACAGCAAGATTGAGTGATGATCAACTATGAAAGGCTTGATTCTTCTTAGTGCTTCAGTGATCCAAATAATCCACCAATAATCTTTGGACAGAAAATGCTATCTGCTTCCAGAAAAAGACCTAAGGAGACTGAATGTAAATCAACAAAGCTATGTTCACTTCTTTTTTCTGTTTTTTTTTTTTAATCTCTCCCTTGGTTTTTCCCTTTTGTTCTGATTTTTCTCTCCCAATGTGATTCATAAAGCAATGTGTATTAAAAATAAATGAACTTAATACAATAAAAAATAAATAAAAAGGAAAGTACATATTGATAAAGAATATTATAAACAATATAATAATTAATAAGGAGACAAAATAACAATTAATACTGAGACAACTTATGGTATGCAGCTGAAGCAGTACTTAGGGGAAATTTTATATCTCTCAATAGCTACATGAATAAAAAGAGAAAGAGTACTGTCCAAAGGATGCCCATTATCATCACTATTATTCAACATTGTACTAGAAATATTGGCTTTAGCAATAAAAAAAGAAAAAGAAATAAAATTAATTAGAATAGGCAACAAGGAAATAAAACTATCACTCTTTGCAGGTGATATGATGATATATTCATCAAAAAATCTACTTGAAACAATTCACAGCTTTAGCAAAATTGCAGGAAATAAAATAAGCCCACAGAAATCATCGATATTTCTATATATTACTGACAAAGCCCTGCAGGAAGAGATAAAAAGAGAAATTCTATTTAAAGTAACTAAACAAAAGAAAATATTTGGGTGTCCACCTGCCAAGACAAACCCAGGAACTATATGAAACACAATTACAAACTATTTCTCACATAAAGTCAGATTTAAACAATTGGGAAAATATCAATTGCTCATGGGGAAACCAAGTTAATAAAATAAAAATGACAATTCTGCCTAAATTGGTCTACTTGTTCAGTGCCATACCAATCAAACTTCCAAAATATTATTTTGTAGAACTAGAAAAAATAACAAAATTCATCTGGAAGAACAAAAGGTCAAGAATATCAAAGAAATTAATGAAAAAAACCCACAAAGGATTATGACTTAGCAGTACCAGATCTAAATCTATATTATAAAGCAGCAGTCATTAAAACCATTTGGTAGTGGCTAAGAAATAGAGTGATGGAGCAGTGGAATAGATTAGATACACATGATAATAAGCAAAGGTCTATAGTAAATAATCTAG
Organism: Sminthopsis crassicaudata; assembly: GCF_048593235.1. Classification (NCBI taxonomy): domain Eukaryota; kingdom Metazoa; phylum Chordata; class Mammalia; order Dasyuromorphia; family Dasyuridae; genus Sminthopsis; species Sminthopsis crassicaudata. The sequence goes on from NC_133617.1 coordinate 647,492,265, forward strand.
TAATTGATAAGCCCCCCAACTCCAGCTTCTGGGATAAGAACTCACTATTTGACAAAAATTGCAGGGAAAACTGGAAAATAATATGTCAGAAACTCAGCAGAGACCTACATATCATATCCCATACTAAAAGAAGGTCAAAATGGGGCATTATTTGGGTATAAAGGATGATACCATAAGATACCAAAAGGAGAGCAAAGATCGTTGTAGAAGAGAGGAATTTATGATCAAAGAAGAACTAGAGAACATTATGAAAGGCAAAATGGACAACTATGATTACAATATTTGATTACATTGATTATAATGTTGCATAAAATATCAACACAAAAAAGATTAAAAGGGAAGTACAAGACTGGGAAAAACTTTAAAAATCCATTGTTTCTGATAAAGGTCTCATTTCTAAAATATATATAAAGAGGTGTGTTAAATTTATAAGAATATAAGTCAATTCCCAATTGACAAATGGTCAAAGGATATGAACAGACAATTTTCAGATAATGATTAAAGCTATTTATGGTCATATGAAAAAATTCTCCAAATCTCTATTAGAGAAATGCAAATTAAAACAACTCTGAGATACCACCTCATTCCTCTCAGATTGGATAAAATGACAGGAAAAGATAATGATAAATATTGGAGAGAATGTGGGAAAACTGGAGTGCTAACTAATGTATTATTGGTGAAGTGAAATAATCCAATCATTCTGGAGAGCAATCTGGAACTGTGCCCAAAGGGCTTTAAAACTGAGCATATCCTTTGACCCAACAGTGCCATTACTGGGAGTGTATCCCAAGAGAATCATAAAGGACAGAAAAGGACCTATATGAGCAAACATGTTTGTAGCAGCTCTTTTTGTGGGTAGCAAATAATTGGAAATTGAGTAGATGCTCATCGGTTGGGGAATGGCTAAACTAGTTGTAGTGTAGTGTAGTTAGTAGAATATTATTGTTCTATAAAAATGGCTAACCACCTGATTTTAGAAAGGCCTGGAAAGGTTTACATGAATTTATGCTGAGCAAAACAAGCAGAACCAGGAATATACACAATAGCAGCAGGAATATGCAGTGATCAACTATGAAAGACTTGATTTTTCTCAGTGGTTCAGTGTAGAGTATCAAAATCTTTGGGTTTTTTTTTAATTTAATAGTTTTTATTTACCAGATATATGCATGAGTAATTTTACAACATTGACAGTTGGCAAACCTTTTGTTCTAATTTTTCCTCTCCTCCCCCCCCCCCCAGATGGCAGGTTGACCAATACATGTTAAATATGTTAAAGTATAAATTAAATACAATATTAGTATACATGTCCAAACAGTTGTTTTGTTGTACAAAAAGAATCGGACTTTGAAATAGTGTACAATTAGCCTGTGAAGGAAATCAAAAATGCAGGCGGACAAAATTAGAGGGATTGGAAATTCTATGTAGTGGTTCATAGTCATCTCCCAGAGTTCTTTCGCTGGTTCAGCTCATTACTGCTCAATTGGAACTTAAAATCTTTGGTTTTTAGAGGGAGAAGTGAAGAAGGCAGGCAAACTGCCATGAGGATTGCCAAAGATATCTCCTGGATCCTGGAGTCCAGAGTCACCAGCCTCTCTCCTCCTTGTCCCACCTCCAAGTCACTCTGACTTCTCTCCCCCAGCCCTCCAATCCTTACCTGTGATCATCTTAACACCAAACATTTAGCAAACACCAATAGTGAGAAGAGCCATTTATCCAAATATAAGCTAATAGAGTCATTGTCTCAAATCAAATAGGTAATTAGCCTTAAGTGCTCAGTTGTCTGATTCAAGCATACCTTTTTGGAGTTTCAGCCCTCTACAATTCAATGATCCAAGACAATCCCAATAGACTTTGGATATACAATGCTATATGCAATCTGAAAAAGAACTATGGAAAAATGTAAGTAAACATATGTTCACTTCTTTTTTCTGTTTTTTCTCTCTCCATTGGTTTGCCTTTTGTTCTTATTTTTCTTTCCCAACATGATTTGTAAAACAATGTGTATTAAAAATAACTTACTAAATAGATAGATAAGTCAAAAGTAAAACAAAAAAAATTGGTTAGCAGCCTTTAAGTAGGTTTTGGGACAGCTCTGTTTCTTTAGAATTATGATTCATAATAGAAACTTTTGAATAAGTTATTACTCTGATTAAAACATAATACCCATAAATCATAATGAAAAATGAAGTAATTATTTGTTTATTAATCAGTGACATGTGAGTTTAGTTAAAAAAAGAGAAAGAAATCCCTCAAAACAAGGTTACAAAGACTCATTAGATCTTCTTTCTCCTCTTTTGTAAATTTACTTACAACATACTCATACTCTTTGATATTTTGTACTTTAATCAGTACATGATTTCCTTGGTGTAAGGTTGCTCTCAATTCTATAGAAACCAATTTGATGAGGTTGTGACTTTGAGTTTGGTAGACATCCACTGAGTTAATCCAACAATACATGTGTTATTAACAGAGGACAATGAACCAGACCTGGAATTAATGGGGAATGGAAAGTTTTAGATCATATTTGCAAGTGAAACTCAAAGTGTTCTTTGATGCAAAAGTTTTTCTCTGTCATAACAGTATTCTTTTAGTAATGCTATGTGGCTATATATTATGGAACACCATGATTTCCATGCAATAAAATTGCAAATAAACCAAAGACCAATGGAAATAATAATTTACAATTATACGGCACTTTAAGGTTTGTGAAGAATTTTTGCCTAGTTTGTTCATCAAAACAACATTGTGAGGTAGGGGTAGATATCATTATTTCCATTTTACAGATGGAGATTGATTAAGTGATTCGTTCAAGGTCATAAGTGTCTGAGATTGGGATTTAAACTCAGATCTTCCTGACTCTAAATCCAATGTTACATCCACATGTAATAAGGAAGCAATATATTCCTACTGATGACTGACATTCAGGAAGTAGAGTAAGTAACTCAATGGCTTCTATAACTGGAAAAGCAAGTAGGCAGATTATATAGTAAGATAGATGCATAGCCTCAGAGATGCATTGCTCTCCACAAAAACCTAGATCAGCATACTCGCAGATCACTTATGGAAGCTTTTATGGGAGAACATGGAAAGTAATCACACAGAATGGGAAGATGTAGAAAAGATGCAATTTTCAGTGATGGAAAGAATAATCACATCGATGTTCACAGAGAGTCATGTACCTATATCTAGTAGAATCTCTGAATCAAACTGGAAACTTCCTGAAGACAGATACTGTATTTTTCCAATCATTTTTATATTTTCCAACAGCAACTATTTAATTTTTTTTTTCGTGTGGAAATGTGTTAAAATGACTTAATTCATTTACATGTAGGACATATGTGTTATGTAATTTTGCATACTTGTATGAACTTATGCATATATATATAGCTGCCCCCCCCCATATATATATATATATATATGGGGGGGGGCAGCTAGAGGACACAGTAGATAGAGTGCCAGATCTGAAGTCAGAAAGACTCATCTTCCTGCTTTTAGATCTGGTCTCGGACACTTAATAGCCATATGACTCTGGACAATTCTTTTAACTCTGTTTGCCTCAGTTTTCTCATCTGTAAAGTGAGTGGGAGAAGGAAATGGCAAACCATTCTATTATCTTTGCAAAGAAAACCTTAGATGGGATTATAACTTAACAAGAATAACACACATATGTACATATTTGTGGATTTATGTTCTCATGAATTCAATTGAATGAATGATTCATAAGATCATAGATTGAGAAGTGGAGTGGACTTTAGAGGATTTGTATTTAACCATTATTATACAGATGAAGAAAATGAGTTCTAAAGAGAAGTAAAATCATTTATCTAAGGTCACATGAGTAAATGGCTAGACTATAAATTCCATGGAGGTAGGGATTGAGCCTTATCCTAATTTTACATCTTCTGCAGAATCTAGAAGAGTAAATGCTTCTCCATTACAAATGATTGATGAAATAGTTAATTGAATTGAATGAATAAAGAACAAATTAGGAATGAATGGGTGCACAGTAATGATATTCTTAATGCACACACATATGGTCTTTGTCTAGTCCTATGATCTAAAAATAAACAAGCAACTATTTCTATAACACTTTAAAAGTTTAATCAATCAACAAGCATTTGTTAAGTACCTATTATGTGTCAGATACTGAGCTAGTCATTGGAGAAATAAAGATGAAAAAGAAATAATCCCTCATCTTGAGGAGTTTATATTCTGCTGTGGGAAGTAGCATATGCTTTTATAAATATGTATAGGAGAAAAACAAAACAAAATAGATTAGTGAGGGAGGGCTCTAGAGGCTGGAGGATTAAAAAGCCTTCCTGTAGGTGATGCTTGAACTAAGACTTGCAGTAAGGTGTGAAGAGGCAGTGTATTCCGGGTCAGCAAGATGGCAGTGTACAGGCCTAACAAGGACAATTCTCTATGTGAGAAGAATCAAGGTCAGCTTTGTTGGACCTTTGAGTGTAGAAAGGGAAGTAATGAGACAGAGAAGGGGAATAGGAACAGGAATTGTGTCTACCACAGGCCAGGCAACATGTTAATTGTGTTATAAAATATCTCATTTGATCTTTGCAAGGTAGATAGACTAGACTATATTTAAAAGCTAGAGTTCATATTTCATTGTAGAAGAAATAAATAGTTACTGAAGTTTATTGAGTAGGGGAGTGGTGTGATGAGATATATACTTGAGGAAAATCAGTTTGGCAGTTATGTAGATGACAGATTTGAATGAGGAAAGAATTGAGACAGGGAGACTAATTGGGAGGTCATTGCAATAGTTTAGGCAAGTAGTGAGGAAAAACTGAACTAAAGTGGTGACTGTGAGTAGTGAGGAGGAAATTACAATACATGTAGAAGTGAAAATTAAAAAAAAAAAGATTTGACACTTGATTGGCTATGTGTGGTAAGCAAGAGTGTGGAGTTAAGAATATTTTGAAGTTTAAACCTGGGAGAAAGGGAGAATAGAGATCTCTCAATAGGGAGATGGGTTTTGAGATAAAAAGAATTCTATTTTGAATCTATTAAGTTTGTCCAAATTGTCTAAGAGGCCTATTAAGAATTCGGAAGAGAAACTGGAGATGGAAATATAGATTTGTGAATCATATTATAATGGTGAAAATTAAATCCATGAGAGTGGGTAAGTTTGCTAAGTAAGAGTTTATAAAAATTAGATAAGAGAGCCCAGGACAAAGCCTTTTGTATATAAGGTAAGTTATGGATGGTGATCTGCCAAAAGTCACTGAGCTTTATGAAGCTTATGAAGTCTTAGACAAGAAATCGAAGACAATAGTATAGGCTGTATTTTTCTTGTTGTATCCCATTGAAAACAGGGGATACAAAAGAGAAAAGATTAATTCAGAAAGCAAATAGCTCAATAGAAGGTGAGAATGGGATTTGGGTTTCTGGATCACAGAGATAAATGTCAAAGCTTATACTTGGGTATCAAAAGTCAACTTCAGGGGGCAGCTAGGTGGTGCAGTGGATAGAGCACCAGCCCTGAATTCAGGAGGACCCGAGTTCAAATCTGGTCTCAGACACTTAACACTTCCTAGCTGTGTGACTCTGGGCAAGTCACTTAACCCCAGCCTCAGAGGGGAAAAAATGTCAACTTCATAAGTGTGAGATGGGGAAGGTGTAGATAGACAATATTTCTGAAAAAGATCTGAGGCTTTTTGAAGACAGTAATTTGGGAATATCAATTGGCAACTTTGTGAAGGATTGAAGGGAGGAGAGGTTCAACATTGGAAGATCTATAAAAAGATTGTTGTAATAGTCTAGGGAACCAGTGATGATAACCTCAAACCTACCATTGTCTCACAGCTAATGTTGGTTGACCTCAGATTATCCTGAGCCTAAGATCAGTGCTGCAACCAATATGTTTTAGTGATCCATGTTTTAAGTAGACACATATGGAGTTGTGCGAATATGGACAGTGATAACTAGAAACTTCTTAGACACTGGAGCTGATTACCATTGGATGCAAAGGACCTAAATATTCTCTAAATTGTATAGCCCAGTTTGTCTTTATAATCACATGTAATGAAAAATATGCCTTTTGCCATTCCTTCTTTCCTTGATTTCATCTCTTGATTGTTAGTGACAACTTTAGACTTTAAATTGTGGAAGATGAAGATTTATTTTTGTGATAGGAGGGTGGAAGAGGAAAGAGAACATTGAATGTTCTTTCCTTAAGACTACAAAAGAAAAAAAGGGTGAGAGAAAAATTGGAGAAAGAATATGAGGAAAGGAAGAAAGAGAAAATAGGGAGAAAGGGAAGGAAATGGAGAGCAGGAGTAGAGGGGGGAAAACTAGAGAAATTCATAGTATTTTTAATAATATGCTAAATTATATTATGATATTATACCCAAATTTTCCTTCTTAAGAAATCAAGCCATTCAGTGCCAGATAGCTGCTCTCTCAACTGTATCTGTATGGGACTACAGGGAAATTCATTGGCCAGGTAGGTTAATCACAGGTGTGAATTCCTTATAAGTCTCTTGAGAAAATCTGATTGAATGGTTTTTCCAGCTGCAAGAGATATCCTAAATTCTACTATATTAAAACTTCCTGCCAAGGTGGGTAAGTCCTTCTCCTGCCAATACAGGACCATTTTTGATGAAGTCCAATTAAGTGGGACTTGTTTTGGTACAAGATGTATTGGGCCATGATCCATAGCCTGGAACGAGGATGTTGCTAATTTCTCAGAGTCCTTGTATGAACTATGACCAGAGATTTTCCTTTGTGGTCAGAAATGGAGAGGATGGAATAGGAGGAACTTCCCCCAGAGTTCCCTCATTGTTATAGGCTCCCAGCATATAAAACTAAATGAAAGCCAAACAAGGCAGAAGGGGAAAGACTTTTGTAATCTACAAATACCTCATTGGTAAATGGATTCAATTATTGGCCTAGAAAAGGCATTCCAAGGGTATTCGAAGAAGTTCACATGGAACAGATTTCAACCTATTTGTGCTTCAGTCTTATTTTTGTCTTGAGACACAAAGAGGGTAGCAAAATTAGAAGCTAGATATATATATATATATATATATACCACAATTCAACTCAGACACACAGGAATGAGTATATTGAGAAAGACTATTTTTTCATTCATTCAACAAACATTAATTAAGAATACACTATGGGCAGAGTTCTGTGGAAAGAGCATTTCTTCTGCTTAATACCATCCATGTAAATGTAGCCAAGTCACCATGGAGTTCTCATCTGCCAAAGGAGGAGATTGGGCTACATGGCCTTGTGGCTCCCTTTCCCTCCCTAAATCTATGCTCCAGTGATTGTGATGGCAAAAATAGGATAGTAGGGATTTTGTCTTCAAGAGTTTATGTGAAACTTTATGTAGGTGAAGTGGAGGCTACATCTTGAAAAGTTTAGATTTGTATTTTTGTGAAAAATCAGCCTTACTAGTGATATTAATGAAGCAATGGCTCTAGGATCCTTGTTCTCTAAGGACAGTCATTGAAACCTTTCTAGGTTGGGAGGACTTACTAGGATTTGTGTTACATGGATGTGGCCTTCAAGGACCTATCACCACCATCACCACCATGATGTGTTATGATGTGATGCTGAAGTGATTGAGTAAATGACATGACCATCTAGTTGATGTAGTGAATAGAAGGCCACCTTCAGAGTCAAAATGGCCTGGCTCAATCTGTAACCTGTGTTACCTGTTGTGTAACCCTGAACAAGTTATGCAATCCCTGGGTACCACCTTCCTCTCCCCCCCACCCCAATCCCCGCCATGCTTGTCAGCTCAAAAGGACTGTGAGAAGCACAATATTTTCTTTTATCTCATCTACACTCCCTTCTGGTCATCTCTATTTTAAAAATGTTAATCTTCTTTCTTCTTCTTCTTCTTCTTCTTCTTCTTCTTCTTCTTCTTCTTCTTCTTCTTCTTCTTCTTCTTCTTCTTCTTCTTCTTCTTCTTCTTCTTCTTCTTCTTCTTTCTTCTTCTTCTTCTTCCTAATTTCTTCCTCTCTCTCCACTCTCTAGAAAATTATCTGTCATAAAAGAAGTACATCCAAGCAAAATAATTGTGTTATATGTATAACTATATATATATATACACACATATAATATATATATGTATATATAATTGTGTTATAGTATTATAATTGTGTTGGATATGTGTCATTCTGTACCTATAGTCTGTCATCTTTCCACCAAGAAATGAGAGTCATACTTCATCATTAGATTTCTAGAATTATAATTGGCTATTACATTGATTAGAATTTTAAAAAATAAAATGTTATATTCCCCCAATTATGTAGAAAAACAATTTTAACATTAAAAAAAATTTAAGTTCTACATACTATCTCTCCCTTCTCTTCTTCCTAAGCCGGTAAACAATCTGATATGAATTACTCATTTGTGATTGATTAAAATTCTTTAGTTTTTCACAGTTTCTTTCTAATTATTTTTGTTGTCATTAAATCTTACGAATTCTGACTCGACTCAGTTCGTTCTGTATTGGTTCATGCAAGTCTTTCCAAGTTTCTCTGAATATGTTCCTTTTGTCATTCAAGTACAATAATGCTATATTACATTCATGTGCTATGCTTTGTTTAGCCAGACCCCAATTTGGGGACTACCACTTCATTTTTGCTAATTGTTATTGTTAAGTTGTTTCAGTTCTTTGTGATCCTATTTAGAGTTTTGTTATCAAAGATACTGAAGTGGTATGTGATTTCCTTTTCCAGTCCATTTTATAGATGAGGAAACTGAGGAGTAGAGGGTTCCATGACTTGCCTGGGGTCACATAGCCAGTAAGGGTCTGAAGCTGGATTTGAACTCACATTTTCCTGACTCCAGGCCAGTGCTCTATCCACTGCACCAACCAGATTATTTATTTTTGATTTTTTGCTATGACAAAAATACTGCTATAAATATTTTTGTGAATATAGGTCTTTCTCTTCTTCCTTCCTTCCTTCCTTCCTTCCTTCCTTCCTTCCTTCCTTCCTTCCTTCCTTCCTTCCTTCCTTCCTTCCTTCCTTCCTTCCTTCCTTCCTTCCTTCCTTCCTTCCTTCCTTTCTTTCTTTTTTTTCTTTCTTTCTTTCTTTTTTTCTTTCTTTCTTTCTTTTTTCTCTTTTTTCTCCTCTTTCTTTCCTTCTTTTCTTTTTTTTTAGGTTATATATTCAGTAGTGGTATTCCTCAGTTAATAATTATGGCTTTTTTTTTGACTCAGTTCTAAATTGCTTTCCACAATGGTTGGACCAAGTTATAGCTTCACCAACTGTAATTTAGTGTACTTATCCTTCCAAAGTCACTCCAATTATTATTTCTCTTAGTTGTCACTGCTTTGTAAACTTTAAAGTGCCTTAGTATTGTTATTTTTTTATTGTTGCTCAAAGTTGCATAGCTAGTAAGAGGACTAGCCAGATCACTGGCTCATGGCCTGAAATCCAGACCATCTGATTCCAAGTCCAGACCTTTTAAAACTATATCATATTACTTCTGTTCATTTGAAGTCCCTTTTCTATGGCTTTTTCAGCCAATCTTTTTAAGGCTTTAATTTTTTCTCTTATTTTCATTCAGCTTATATCCCAACTCCACCTACCTGGTAGTCATTTCATGTGCCCTATTACTTGCCTATGTCCTTTGCTTTCTTCACCTTCCTGCCCATTCATGGTTCTCCCCATATTCCAGGCAATGAGTGTACTTTGAAAGCTCTGAGTTAATTATTTTCTCCTTTGTACAGTGCTAAGCCAGCCACAATGGAGCATGAGGGCTAACCTTGAATAATGTCACTTAAGAGATTAGCCTCCTTAGTGGACAGTGGGCCAAACCTATTGAACTGGTCTTCTCAACTGATGTCCTAATCAGTGCACTGTGATATCATTACTTTGAAAGACTGGAGTCAATCACCCTGTCTGATGTTTGCCAGCCTACTTCCCAGACATCACAGTATACAGAATTGGAAATGACTTCAGAGGTTATTCCAACATCCCCATTTCACTGATGAGGAACTGAGGCTCTGAACTTTAGCTTTCTGCTCTGTAAAATACACATCATCATTTTTGCACCAAGAGGCAACCAGGTGTAAAAGAGAGGAAATTGGCCTTGAACTTGGATTTAGGTTCCTCACCCCAGGCCAGTTATCTCTCAGGATTCCAAGCTGTAAAGGACATACTGATCCACCAGTAACTCTGTATGCCAGAGAAATCACAAGTCCTAAAATAAATAAATAAATCCACTCCCCCACACCGCTCCCCCCCTCCCCCAAGAAAAATTCTCTCTTTGCCTGCTTCACAGTTTCGTTTTGTTTTGAGGAAGGTGTTTTGTAAACAAACTTTGAAAGTGCTAGAGAAAGTCTCTTTTTTGTTAAATTTAAGCTGAACTCAGTGCTCACTTTTGCTCCTCTTTGATGGTTCTAGAGGGAAGGCAGGAGGCTACAGAGCTCTGGTCTTTCTGTTGTTAGGGAATGAGTTCAGGTTTTTGTTGTGATTCCTCATGACCATTGGCACAGACAACACATTAAGTTTCTTCCAGGAATATGGAAATCTGCAGTTGTAAAATGCAAGTTCTGCCATCTGCCTCAAGCGGAGGGTTAAATCACAGTGTGTTTTACAAGTGCGGCTTTAGGGAATGCCTGGCTTTTTCCTTATATAGCCAGTTTTTTCAGTCCAGAATCCAAGGGTGTATTTTACGTGTTTGAAATGCATAAATAGAGTCATGTCCTTAGTAAAATATGGTATGTGGCTTTAAAATTAACGAGCTTCCAACTAATCTTCACCCAGAACACATCCACATATGCTCACACACATGCACATATACATATTATTTCAGCCTCACATACACACAACAGACACACACATATATGTACACATCAGTATGAATTTCTGTAACTCAATCCAGGAAAACGGTTCTTTCTATTTGCCCCAGTCATGACAATGTCTCTAAAACATGCATTTATCAATCCTAATCCAATAGAAAGTTACCTTTCTGATGAGCGTGGGTTAAAATGATTGTTGATCAATTCTTATCAACAAGTATTTATTGTGGAATGATTTTATACTGTGCTAGGCACTAGAGTCTACTTGGAGACTCAAGGCCTAAGCATGTGAAAGGTTAAATAACAATATAATATTTCATAGTGCAGGGTAGGGGTATTGGATTCAATGGTCTCTAAGGTTCATTCCAGCTATACATCTTATGGACTTTATATTAACTCAAGAAATATCACGAGAAAGCACAGCATTTATTGTCAAATAAATGGTAATAATATCAAGTACCATGGATCTGGGCTAAATTCCTACTTCTTATTACTTGTGTGGCAATCAAGAAGCTTTCATTGGGCTCCATTTTCTCATGTTTCAAAGAGGGGATTGGTTTAGATGACAGCTGTCATAGTGGCTAGAATGAAGGGCTTGGATTTTAGGCAGAACAAAACCCAAATTCTCCCTCAGATACTTATTCACTCTATGAACCTGGCCTTGTAACTTTACTTCTTTAGCCTCTATTTCCCTAACTGTAAAATGGGAGATAATAATAATATCTATCTTATTGGATTATAGTAAGAATCAAATAAGAAAATAAATGTAAAGCTCTTTCTGAGTCTTGAAGTCTTATTGATAATAGCTCTTGCTCTTAGGTCCCTCCTATAATGTTGATCCAATGAGTTTCCAGAATTAAAAATGTACTGAACACTGGAATGGTCAGGAAAGATTTCATGGAAAGATCTTGAGGGGTGGGTTAAATTTTCAAATGTTGAGTCCTTCATAAGGGTTTAGAATAAATTGAGATGGGGTAAATAATATGAACAGAAGTATGGAGGGGCTTTCATTGCACTCTCTTGAAAGTCATCTTTCAGGGATTATGAATAAATCTGATTAAGAATTTGTATATAATAGTAGTAATGGGGAAATTGGAAAGATTCTATGAAGGACCTTAAGTGCCAGACAAAAGAATTTGCACTTTATCCTATAACCAAGAAGTATCATCTTAATCAGATTAAAATATAATTAGGAAGTATTTAACAACATAGATAACAGAAGTACATGGTTTTCTAAGTCAATATGTGGCCAGAAAGGATCTAATATCTATTTGAGAAGGATACCACTACTGTATTCAGTGCATTGTACCACCAAGTAAAGCCATGAAAGATTTTTGAGCAGAGAAGAATGATCAAAGAAATATTTACATTTAAAAAATGAATTTAATCAAATCAGTGTTCAAACATAAGAGCATCAATCAAAGTAATTTCACATGGAATTATAAATCATTTAAAATTGTATTTGAGGAAAATCAAACTAGTGTCCATGATAGAAAGCATAGATTTCTTTGACCACATAAGGAATTCCCTACATCATGAAGCATCATGAAATGAAAGTGACCTTTCATTTTTTGAAGACATATTGCAAAAGAACAAGAAGGGGATGGAGACCAATTAGATCTAGGGAGATTATTACCTGCAGATAATTCTTGCTCTGATTCTCTCATGGATTATATTCTTTTGTTCTGTTCACATCTGTAATCTCATCAGTATAAGAAACTATCTCTAGGTAACTGATGACTAATCTGCAACCTGTAGTCTGAGAGTGGCTATTGAGAGTTTAAATGATTTACCTAACACTATATGAGTATGTTTCAGACATGTGCAAATAATTATCTTTTAGTACATTTCAAATGACATGCAAATGCAAAGTATTAGCATTAATATTGCTGTTAATATTATTGGTGTCTGCACTGGTATGGTAGCAATGGGAAAGGTTTTAGAAGGAAAGGATATGAAACAAGATTGAAAAGAAAGAATGCATAGAGCTTAATGATTGATTTGATTAAGAAACAAGAAAAGAATAAATCAATCTTGGCTAAAGTTTCAAGCCTGAATAATTAGGAACTAGATGAATATTCAAGGAACTAAGAAGTATTTAAGGAATTCACTAGGAACAAGTGAATATTTAAGGACATGACTTTCCCAGTTTGGGAAGTAAAATGAGTTCAGTTTTTGCCATGTTGAGTTTAAGGTGACGGTTGAACTTTTAACAGGGCAACAGCAGAATTGCAGGATTGGAACTTGGAAGATGTCATGGCAATATATACTTAGAGTTAATCATCAGAATCATAAGAGTAAATTATATTCCTAAGGGAAAAATATAGAAAAAAACTTGAGGTATAAGGACTAAATCTTGAATGTACATTTAGAAGGTAAGAAGAAAAAGAACTATTAGGGAGGAAAATGGAAGGAATAGTCAGAGAAACTGGGAAGAGAATTGAGATAGTATTATTACTCTTTGCTACCATCATAACTATCATGTACATATATTTATTGGCAACCTGGTATGGTACAACCCAACCTTAGGCTTCTAACATATTACTTGTCTCCTCCACACTGGCTGGCCCAACCATGCACATGGGATTCCATCATCCCAAACTCTTATCTTTGATCCATCCATCCCCCATGCCTGTATGGCACACAGACTTACTAGGTATCTCTAGGCACAGGCCTATGTTTTGGCAACCAGTGCCAATCCCTGATCCTTGCATTTTGCACAGATTTAACTCATGAAGCCTGACCTCTCCATAGGGGAAGTAGGCTCTCCATTCTCACTAGTTTTTCATCCCCATCATCACTCCTCTGATGAAAATTGTTATTATTAAAGATGCTAATTGTAAAAATAGTAATGGAATTCTTCCCAACAAGGAAAGGAAATAAAAATACCCAGATTACAAATATGAATAGGACAGGTAAGTAGTTGAGTGGATAGAGTACTGGATCTAGAATCAGTGAAAACTGGATTCAAAACCAGCCTCAGACATTTCCTAACATGAGCCTATGCAAATGACGGACTCCGTCTGCTTCTGTTTCTTTATCTATAAAATGGGAAACATGTAACATCTGTATTCAAGGTTGTTGTGAGAATAAAATGACATATTTGTAAAGTGCTTTGCAAATTGTAAAAAGCTATTTGTTATTATTGTATTATTCCTATATAAAAAGAGAATGCTAAGGAATAAAGAATATAAGTTAGTTACAACAGAATAAAGTTTTATCATTACTAATTAGTTTAGAAGCTAATATTTAAGTCCTATTTGTTCATTTGCAAAACATTTCTTTGTGGGGGCTATTAATTAGCCATTTTATCATTCATGTCCATTGTGCACAGTTCACACCAAGAAAGTGGGTGTCACTCTTTCCCTTTTGTCCAGTCCCTCTTCTGCTGTGGCTACCCCAACAAAGGAATTATCCAGAACAAACAAGTACCAGGAAAGATGACACAACTGAGCCCTAATGAGGTGTTGGAAGGTGGTACCAACTCCATTTCCTCAACTAGAGAAAACCAAAGAGACTACTGTCTGCTGCTCAGTTAGCTGACAGAAGTCAACTACAGAATAGTTACCTCTTTTCTAAAGTCTTTTCAAGGGACTATTATTACTTGTCATCGTAAGTCTCTCAAAAGCAAGCTCCTGGACTTCTCTGTGCATATCTTCATTAAACTTATATATGTATTATTATCTCTTGGGTTACAATATAAGCTATTTCAATTCAGTTTTTATTTTTATTATTTTTATCCCCTGGGTTTATCACAATGCCTGGAACATAGTACTTATGTAATCAATGTCTGACAATTGATTTACTGAATCATGGATCAAATACATAAAACCATGTTTTGTGCAATGGAAATCTCCTTGATAATGTGGAAAGTATCTAGAAATATTTTTAATTGAGTGGTAGAAATACATGAAGACGTAGAAATACATGTCCAGTGGGAGCTGGGTCATAGACTTTTGAAACAGAAGAGTTGCCATTGTAAGGCAGCATGAGAAAAGTTCACAGTTGCATTCATTAAATGTATGAAATCACCAAAGGATAAAATGAGGAGAGAAGAGAAAGGAAGGTGAAGTGAGAACCTTGAACATTCATCCTTGTAGGATGGGTGGAGGCAAGTGTGGTCTACTGGATACTGTGCTGTTCTTGGAGCCAGAAAAGACATGGATGAAAATCCTGTTCCTTACATTTATAGGCTTTGGGTTGTGAACAAGACAGGAACTCTCTAAGCCCTGCTTTCCTTATGTGCAAAATGAGCATAATAGCATCTTCCTCAGAGTTTTAGTAAGGATCAAATGTACTAATGTATATAATTTGTTCTTGTTCAGTCATTTTAGTTCTGTCCTTTTAGTCCTGTCCAATTCTTCATAGTACCATTTCTGGTTTTGTTTTGTTTTTGGCGGAGACACTGGAGTAATTTGCTATTTCCTTCCAGTTCATTTTACAGATGAGAAAACTGAGGCAACTAGGCTTAAGTAACTTGTTCAGGATTACACAACGAATAAGTTGTCTGAAGTTGGATTTGGACTCAGAAAGGTGAGTCTTCCCGACTCCAGGACTGGCACTCTAGATTGTACCATCTTTAGAAATGTATTACATTGTATCATCTTTAGAAATCATAAAAGTGTGAAATATAGGCCATTATCATTTATGACTCAAGCGTGATTTTCTACATGAAACCTTTTCTGATCTCCTCCGTTGCTAATCTCTCCCTCAAATACCTTGTGTTTATTTTGCAGTTTCCTTGGCTCTCTCTGTCTCTGTCTCATTCTTTCTCTTTTCTCTCTGTCTTTCTCTGTTTCTTTCTCTCTCCCTATCTGTCTTTTTCTATCTCTCTCTGTATCTCTGTCTCTGTCTCTCCCACATACACACATATACATTCACAATATATGTACATATTTATCTGTATATATATATATGTATATATAATATTCAGGTATATGTACATTTATGATATATTTATGTGTTGTTCTCCAGACAGACTGTAAGCTCCTTGAGAACAGATATTATTTGGTTTTTGTCTTTGTATCTGTAGTATAGCATAATGCACCCTATATTACTGGCCCTTAATAAATGATTGAGTGTTTATACTTAGGTGAGCTTACTTGTTTATACTTAGGTGGCTGAGTAAGCTTAGCTTGCTCTGCAAGAAATTCATCAAAGAAATACAAAGTGAAAAAACAATGATAAAAAAACAGAAAGAAAGGCATTCTTTTTTTTTTTTTTAGAAAGGCATTCTTTATAGAGAAGAAAAACAATAGAGATATTAATGACATAAATAAGCAAAAATGTTCTAATAATGAAAACTGTGAAATAAATATAATGGGAATAATACACATTATTATATTATATTTACAAATTACTATTCTTAAATAAAATAAAGAGGTAGAATAAAGTTAAGTGAATTCTACAGAGGGAAAAGATAGGTTTTTTTAAAATAACAACTGGGCCCACAGAAATGAGAATGGAATAATCACTAGCCCCTCCTAAGTACGAAGAAATTCAATAAAGAAATTGAAATAATTTATAAAAATGAGAATTAGAGCTTAACTAAAAAAATGTCTATGTCAAAGATTAAATACAGATGTATCAAAAGGTACATTGGTCATTAAGTATTGTACAATACATTATTTATTATTCCTAGGAGAGATGTAATTTCAGAGGTGAACATGTCTTTTTAAGGAAATGTACAAAATGCTCTGCTTTTTTTTCTTTTGGTAACATTGATATTATAAAAACAACAATTTGTAACAGAGTAACACTAATATAAGAAAGTACTGCTTAAAGAAAGTATGACATATTTTAATTTTTAATTAATTAATTAATTTTTTGCTGTGAAGGTCAAGGTAAAATTTAACATTCATATCCACTCATTCTTTTTGATTATGGGAGTTCCTACACTTTGCTCACACACACACACACACACACACACACACACACACACACATATATACATAGATATGTACCCTCTGACACTCCAGTAATAAGAACACTGTTGAACATGAAGAGTGCCATTTGGAAGTTAACCCACTGAGAAGGTTCTTACAATTTAAAACTATATTTCAATCTCTCATGCTCTTGTAATGCACTGGTAAAAACAAAAAAAGAAAGAAAGAAAAAAGAGAGAATTGGTTACTTAAAAAAAATTGAAGGACTTTGCTACTTTAGCCACTAAGCTAAATAGTATTACTATAATTCTAACTAATCTTGAAGTTTACAGATGTGACTTTGTAAATATATTGTTTTTCTTTGTTGTGATGTCCTTTTATTTTTTCTTTGAAAATTGCTATCATGTAAAATAAGATGTAAATTGCTTCCAACTGTAGTAATGATACTTTTAGTAAAAATGACCCATGATATTCCGAGATGTAATTATACAATGTAGTCTTTAGGGAAATCACAACTGGTGTTTACTTTATTTTTTGTATTTGCAATGGTTGCCAATACAAAAAAAAAAAAAAAAAAAAAAAAAGGCTGAATTTCCTTATATTACCCAAGCTGGAAGTTCTGGGGCTTCTCACAGTCTGACTCCTATGGGAACTTTGAATTACTCTATTTCTGACCTGGCCTGGTTCTCCCCTCCTTAGGCACTCAGAAGTAAGAGATGACCTTGGCAAGGACCAAACCAGAGAATCACACCTGTGTCTTTTCATGCTTTGTTCTCAGTTTGCCAATCTAGATGGTTTTAAGCTAGTCTCTTGCTTTTGTTCTCAGTTTCCTTATCTATATAAGGAAGGACTTGTACTAAATAAACTCCAGGATCCCTTCCAGCTCCAAAATTCTATTATTTCAATGTTAAAGAATGTTAGGTCACTAGTGCAGAGAGCTGTCTGGACTGCACCTGTATGTATGCCTCCACAGCTTCCACTTTTACCCTTATGCTGATAGAACCACATGATTTTTGTTTTCCCCCCACAGAGGTTATGTGTGACGTTTCTAGTAAGTGGTGCTTTAGATGGGTAATGTATCATCTTGCTCTACCACATTATCTCCATTTCGTTATTGTTGTTGAGCATTTATTATGGGCAAAGTGCCAACAAGACCTCACTTCTTAGATTCAAGATGAAAATCAATCCTTGGAGAGG
The DNA here is from genome assembly GCF_048593235.1 of Sminthopsis crassicaudata. Taxonomy (NCBI): domain Eukaryota; kingdom Metazoa; phylum Chordata; class Mammalia; order Dasyuromorphia; family Dasyuridae; genus Sminthopsis; species Sminthopsis crassicaudata. The sequence goes on from NC_133617.1 coordinate 647,510,130, forward strand.
CCAGCAGGATGAGTCTCAGCCTCCAGGGAGCTCTGAGGTCCCCGACATTGTCCTGTTCGTCATTTAATGCTTCCTTACCCTTTTCTGTAATAACACAAGTGGAACAAAAAGTTATATATTGCTTTTTACATAATATTTTTTATGGGAGAAACTAAATCTCTGGGCTTATGGAAATCTAAACTCTCTCTTAGTATGGGAATTATTCTCAGGCACCATTAGGAACAAGCCAAAATATTATTTGTATTTTTTATTAAAGCTTTTTATTTTCAAAACATATGCATGGATAATATTTCAACATTGATCCCTGCAAAATCTTTGTATTTTGAGGCATTAATGTCTTGCTTTGTATTGGAACGAAACTTTCCATTTTTTTTGAAATCCACCAAACCTTTGTCCCAGAGAGAATGCTTGGCTTAAGTGGGAAAAATAGACCAAGGAGTCATGCTATCTGTTGTCTTGTCAGCATTGAGAAAGAGGAATGCATCCACAGGAGGATGAACTGAGTGAAAATCATGCCATTGAAAGGCAGTAAAGAATTAAAAGTGTTTGAAAGGTTACCTTGGCTTTAAAGGATAGAGCTAGATGCTATATAGAGATAAATTTTGACTCAATACAAGAAAAATCTGTTAGAATTAGTAGAATTGAACACAACAAAAATGGATTGCCCTGGTAAAGAATGAGTTACCTATATAGGGAGGTATTTAAGCAGCGGCTTTATGATAACTTGAAGAGGAAAGTATGGTGATGATTCCTGTTCAGTTAGACTAGACGATCTCTGAAATAATTATTCCCCATGAAATATACAGAAATGCAATTTTAATTTGGGGATGTATGCTTAAATCACTTACTGTAAACTTTTAAAATTATGAAATATCTGTTTTTCCCCAGTGGGCTATCTGTCCCTCATCTATTCAGCAATAATGCAATGTTTCTTCTCAAAAAGAAATATGCTTCCAATAAGGGAGGAGGGGAAGGGAGATGGTAGGGGATCAAGCAACTTTCATTGAAGGATTCATTTTTGATTTAAATATTTTGTTCTAATCTCCAACTTCCTTTTTAACTTGGCAGAATGGCCAAAAGAAAAACATTGTCCTCCCTCTCTCCATTTCCCAGTTTATAGCCTGCCAGAGCAACAGATCCAGTTACTTCTTCCAAATCATTTGTGTTGGGTTGTTCAATATTTTAGTTTTTTTTTAAACTATTGCTCATATATGTAAAGTTTTCTTTTAATGGCATGACAAAGTGAGCTATGATAAAAAAAACCACGAGAGAATAAAAGCAGAATGAAAAATGTAGATCAAATATGTCCAGATATTTAATACTTCTTTTTTGCATGTGTTTTTCTTCTTTGTATATGCTGTAAAAGGAACTTTCTATAAGTGATACATCCTGTGGCTGTAGACGGATCTAATCCTCTGACCATAACATTAAAAAGGTTTTCCTTTTAGTCCTATTCACATTGAAGAAATTGGCCACCATTTTGTTCCTTGCCACATACGGAAAGCTGATGTGGCAGAGAAGCATCTGGGAGTGTGTACATTACTAATTGCTTTCATTATTTTTCCAGCTCATATTGAAACATTGGAAGCCTTGCTCGGCAGGAGCCACCCTGTTTGAAAGGAAATGTAAACCATTGGAGAACCAGAGGTTGAAATAGTCTTGCAAAGATGTATACCTTCTGCCTGGAAGATGTTCTACTACTGTAACACTGGGAGCCACTTCAGTTATGTTGAGAAGCACTATGGCATAATGGAGAGAGACCTGGACTTAGAGTGAGAAATAAGTACTCTCAGCTCTTCCGTCTGACATCTCTAGATCTAAACTTAATGATATAGGTAGAATATACCTCAGAGAGTTGTTGTAAGACTAGGCAATATTATTGCTCTCAGGCAACTAGCTGGTACTCTAGATTAAGCCTAAGACTTGGAGTTAGGAAGATCTGAATTCAATTCCTCTACCTAAAAATACTATGTAAATACTAGGTATTTCAATTGAAATAATGTATATGAGGTTCTTTAAAAATCATGGGAAGAAAAACAGTGGTGCTATCATAGATGCAATTTCCCAGTCATTGCATCTTAAGCCAGACATCTGTAGGAATGATTAAAGCTCTGACATCTACATGGCTGCTAGTACTTCAACACCTAAACCTTCCCTGGGACGATGTGACGAGTTTCTTTCCATGATGCTTTCTTCCCCCAATGTTCCTTTTCATAATTCCCTCTCCAAAATGCCCCACATTACCTCTTCATTCATAAACATCCAATAGTCTTCTATTGCAGACCTTTGAAACATTCCCAGCACTAACTATTCACATCTCTCATATCCTTTATAAATTCCCAGCTCCTGGAAACTTCTCATGATTGATTCTACCCAATTTCATGTTCTTGTCTCCTTTAGGTAGCTTGCTGCATTTTACTATTTTATCTGCCAATATATCCCTCAGTCATGTCCTGCGTATCTTCTGTAAGCACAGAGAGTTTGTGAGCTATTCGAAGCCTTAGTCAAGAAATCTGATGTCTTTTCCTACAGATCCCTATAGAGAGCTTTTTTATTAAGCAGATGTTTGATACATGTGACAGCCTCAAAAGTGTCATAGGAACAGGACCAACCTGAAACTAGTGATTCTAACAGACTCTTTCTGCTCACTTGGTGATGTCACTTCCCTACTCATTCTATCTCTCTCCTTATAAGAATTTCTAGGGTCTTGTTCTATCACTTATAATGGGATATTTAGTGTGAAAAGTACACAAATTGCTCAAATCCCAGAGACCCAGTTGCTTAAGCTTCATTTATCAGCTTTGTGCAAAGCTGCTTGGAGAACCTTCTGTCTCTGCTCAGCTCCTCACTTGCTCAGATGCTTCTATTCAGATTCATCAGTCTTCAAGCTTCTTTTTCCTTTGAATTGGAATTAGTAGCTGAGAGTACTGAAAAGAATGGTGAACAAATGTGGGCACAGTTAGGATAAAGAACAGAATAAACTTTTGCCCACTGGAAGGTAGGGGAAATAAATAAGCATGAAAAACATTGGCCAAATGACCTGGGAAGGTGATATGGAAGAAAAGCCTGAGAAAGAATCAGAAATGATGAACTGGGGATCATGCAAGGAAGCTGAGTTCAATCACCTGTTCTGTAACTTATGACCTCTGCAACCATGCAGAACATGACACCTAACTTCTTAGGCCTTCTGTTTCCTCATGTGTAAAATGGAAGGATTGGGCTAGATGACCCCTGTGATCCCTTCTAGCTCCCGAACATTGATTTCAAAAGATTGAAAAGAGGTTCAAAAGACTTTACAAAGAGAGTATTTTATAGAAACATGGAATCTTAATTCCTTAAAAAAGGGAGAAGAGTCTGTTTTTAGGAAGGAGGGAAAGAAAAGGAAATAGGAGCTTTTGATCTCATTGATATGAATGTTTCTTCCAATGATTCATATTGCAACTCTTTGCCCATGCTGTCTGCCTCTCCCATGTTCTCCAAAAGGAGCCCATTCAGTGTGCCAATAGCCTTTCCTGTTCTCCCACCACCAAGGATCTCAAAAACATTTGTGTGCATAGTGCATAGTCCTCTGTAATATCATGCCATTTTTACAAAAAGATGGGAGGGGGGAGAAAAAGATTTGTGTGTATTTTAAGAATCACATGGCTTTCAGACAGTCTCTCAGCTTTGTATTTGATACTCTTGTCAACTCTTCATCCAATGAGTAGACACAACACTGAAGGAAATTAATCAATTTTAAAGTTTGCAAAGTACTTTTATTATCTTGTGCCTCATAACAATCTTATGTGGTAGGAATCAATCAATCAACCAATATTTATTAAGCTTACTATATTCCAGGCACTGTGTTAAGTACAAAAAGAGGCAAAAGACCCTTTGCCCTCAAGGAGCATTAGCCCATCTAATGATATTATTATAAGTGTTGGTATCCTGATTTTATTAATTAGGTAACTGAGGTCCTAGAAGAGTAAGTGACCTATCATAGTCCTGTAAGGAGTGGACAATCCAACGCAGAATCAGAATCTAGGTAATAATCAAAACAATAATAGCATTAATATAGTATCTACAATGTACCAGGCACTGTGCCACATATTTTACATTGAATCTACCCCAAGAAGCATGTGTCATTATTATTTCTATTTTATTGGGGAGGAAACTGAGGTAAACAAGGATTAGGGCACTTGCCCAGAATCCCACAACTAGTAAATGTCTGAGGCCTCTTTTGTATCTATCTGCCTGACTTTGGGTCTTCTGGATTTTAAGGTCAGCATTCCCTCTGCTATGCTATGGAAAAAGACAGGCAGGCCTTATAAAAAATAACACTATTTGAGTTTGTGTTGGATTATTTTTCCTCCAATGGTAAATTGTTAGTAAGGCAGGGTACCAATTGATTTATCAAATTTTGACATTTGGCTCCTAAGCTACTGCTACCTCCTGTCCAAAAACATCTTGCTTTGTCCTGTAGCCTCCTTTAAAGACAATTAAGGGATAGTTAACTTGATTGATTGACCCTAAGGGACAAAGGCAAACATGTGAAGACCTGATTGTATACAGATGGTGCTACAAATGGTTGAGAGGCAAACAGAAAACTCAGCCAAAGAAGTGGGAATTATCTTGATTGGGTTCCAGACCATAAGTCAGTTTCTCAGCCATATTCAGAAACATGCTAAAATGTCTGATCTGAACTCCATAGCCCCATTGACAAAGCACACTTGCAAATGAAATGTCAGCACAGAATTGTGATGGGAGACGTTGGAGGACTGAAAGAAATCCAAAAAGCATCAAGTATCTGATGTGTGTATATACATTATGCTAAATGCTATGGATGCAAAGAAAAAACAGAAAATGTTCTCTGCTCTCAAAGAGGAGAAAAGCAATTTTGTAGAAAGGCTAGAGTGCTAGACTTGGAGTCAGGAAGATGGTTCAAGTTCCACTTCAGACATTTATTAGCTGAGAGATTCAGAATAAGGTCCTTAAAATCTCTGAACCTACTTACTCATGACATACATATACATATATAATACATACACACACATTTAGAGGATAAAAAACCATTTGAGAATGGGGGAGAGAGACTAAACACTAAGAATTAATGGAATCAGGAAAAGCTCACACTATATTATGGCCTATAAGTTGACTCCTGAAGGATGCTAAGGATTTTAGGAGGGGGAGAGGGAAGAGGGAATGTATTCCAGGAATAGTAGTTGGCCTGTGCAAAAGTGCAAAAGTCAGAGCATTGTTCTGAATTCCATTCAACTAGACCAATATAGCTGGAAATTAATGTATATATTACACATATAAGCATATATATATATACATATATTTATGTGTATATTTTTATGTATGTATAAACCAAGATATAAGGAAACAGACTCTGAAAGTGTTGGACCTGGCTATGCAGAGACTAATGGGCAATAAGCCTGAAGGCATAGACTTTTCCCAGCATACAAGTATTTTTTTAATGCCAAGGTGAGAAGTTCATATTTTATCCTGGGGGCAATGGGCAGGGACTAACACCCAGGCTTCACAAAGGATAAACAAGGTACACTGAGGCAAACTGCCTGACGTCAACTTTTGATAATGAATTTCATCTTTCAGCTTCTACTTTGGCCATGTCTGTCATGTATATATGTTAAAACTCTACATATCAATGTTTCTTTCTCTTCTTTCTAAACTGGTTTCACATACCTATTATCTGTCCTTCTTATTCTCTCCTCTTCCCAGTGCTTCCTCCACTTCTTTTCTAGTTTTCTTTTTTCACTTGATCTCAATTTACCCACTCAGCACTAACTCTACTGGGTCTTTTCTCTTTCTTTCACTAACTATCCTCTTATAATCCCTTTCATTGGCTTAAGTCTATGGGTTAAAAATCCTTGGTGAGTAATTGTATCCCATTAAAATCCTCCTTTTCAAACAGTCTGTGATTCTTTCCAGAATCACTTCTCCAATAGCCCTAGCACACCATTCAGCTAAGTTTAAGCCTTATGCTGACAGACTTCCTCTTTTCCCCAAATAATTCTCTCATCAGCCAAGAATATTCTAGCGTATCTCATTGCTTGAACTGTAACCATTATAACATTTTATATTCACAAACTCTTATGCCTGTGGGGAGAGTTCTATCTAGAATTAATATTAAATCTTTGAACTCCTGGGACCAAGTTCAAAAGAGGAGCTTTAAGATTTTTTTGATTGTTTGTTTTAGAAATTGCCTAGTTCAATCCCTGCATTTTACAAACAAATAAACTGAGACCTAGATATGTCATTGGACTTGTTCAAGATCTAATATTTAAGGTTCAAGCTAGATTGGAACAGAGCTAGAAATAGAACCTGTGTCATTTTGTAAGAATTACAGCTGGTCATTTCTTCCAAGAGATAGCGAATATGAGATACAGAGGGTTAGATCCATGGCTTTGGGCCCAATATTTAGGATATGTCATCATTGCTCAGATTCCCACATCATGCCTTACATCATCCCAGTATCGGATGCATGTCAATGCCTAATTAGGGGTAACACACAAGCCAGATGAGCTCCTTGAACACAAAGACATAGGTGTGAAAATGGAAGTGATGTCAAAGATCACCTAGTCCAATCTCTCATTTTACTAATGAGGAAACTGAGTCCAAGAGAGGGAAATGGTTTAGCCAAAGTTGTACAGATAGTAGAGATGGGATTTAAAGTTGAATCCTTTGACTCCTGAATCTTATGTTCTTTATTGGACTGCTTTCCTTGATAATCTTTCCCAGAGAAGGTCAATGTTTGGGACCCTCTTAAGATAAAAAAAAAAAGCAGGAAGAAATTTCTACCCATTTCACTCTAGCTTCTGAAAGATTTCTGGCGGGGCCTTCCTGCATTCTCCCATACACTATTTCAGGAACCTCAAGAAAAGATTGGCTAGCTTGACAATAATACACCTATGATAATTACAGAACATATCCTATTTAATAACTTTTCTTTTCTGATCTATGAGTGAACAAGCCTTTAGATTTCATTTCTAGTGGCTTGCCCAACTATTTTCCTTCTTGTTCTTTATCACCTACATTCATTGCTAAAACCAGGGTTTCTGGTCTCCCACTTTAGTGTTCTTTCCATATCACGTCGACACAATCCTACCTTGTCTCAGTTCTCCACACTTTCTTGTTCCTATTATCATTGTATAATTACTCTTCACTAGTATCTTCCTTTTTCTCTTCTCCATCCCCCAGTTACTTGATTGGTTTATCCCTTGGTTGTGAATTACATTCCTTGATGTAATAAAATCACAATATTTCTTTTTAGTTCCTTAGAGATCTATTTGTGTTGGAGTTGACTGGATCTGTTGTTCATCCAAGTGACATCATTGGGTGATGTCTTGACTTGGATGTAGATTTAAGTAGTTCAAAGTGGTCAGCATCACTTTCTTTTCCAGAATCAGATAAGTTCAGTAGGAAGACAAAATCAAGATGATTGGGCATGGCCTGGGATACAGTGGATGAGCTTGGTGTCTTCAATGTCTGACCAAGTTCTAAGTGCTTCATGGTGTCCACTTCAGGTACCTTCATGGCCATGGAAGCACATTGTTCTCATCCACTCAGTCTTCATATGCTCGAAGTAAACTTCCCTCAATTCACTAATGGGTTTAAGGCCTATTGGTTACCTTCCATCTGATTTAGCTTTTTTGCTGGGATGATTTTACTGGGATGTGGCTACAGTGCTATTATAGCTTCTTGGAGCCACAGGTGAGAGTTGGGTGAGGCGACACCCAAAGTGGATGAGCAACCTGGAAAAGGGCTTGGTAAGCCCTTATACCTGAGGTGCTAGTTCCCCTTGAACATTCCATCCACCCCAAACTAGGCCACGGATTAATTTCCAAGGTACTCTAGCAGAACCGTTGAATTTCTCACTGCTCCTTTATTTAGACAAATGGCTAAACTACCATAAGTCAACAAGACTAAGAGCTATTACTAATCTTAATGCTCTAACTTCCTCCATTTTCCATCATCCACTCTGCTTGGTTTATAATATCATGTCTACCTCAGTGTAAACCTGAAATCTCCTCATTATGGTGACTGATTCAGCTTTGAAATTCACTACTCTTGGTTGCCTCTGCACTTTGATAGGGAGACTGACATGAAACTTCTTCCAAAAGTCTCCCTTTATAGAAGGTTCAGAATTTCTAGCTAACTCCTTGATTTCAACTCCATAAGCATCATGCCCTTTTCTTATCTTCTTTCCTATCAAAACCTGCTCTCTCTGTTCAGGCCCTCACAATTTCCTGCCTGGACTGTTGCAAAAGCCTTTTAATTGGGCTGTCTGCCTTGTCTCTTCTCTTTATAATTTACTCTTCACACCACTGCTGAAGAGATTTTTTTTCCTAAAGCTTAAATCAGACCATATCACCTTCTTGCCCTAAGCTATAAGATCTCTATTACTTATAGGATCAAATATAAGCTCTTTTATAAGGCGTTTAAAATTCTTCCCAACCTGGAATACCTCTGTTTTTTTTCCAATTTTCTTATATTCATACACACACACACACACACACACACACACATATATATGCATTATATATATATGTGTATATATATATATATATCTTATTCCCTTCCATACACAGTTCAGCCATCCTGGTCTCCTTACTAATCCTCCCATATGTAACATTTCCCCCCTTCCTAGCATGTTCTTTCTCCTCATGTCCGTCCACTTGTTAAAGTCCCTGATTTGTTTTAAGACTTAGTTAAAGTGCCACTTTCTTCAGAAAGTCTTGTCTGATCCCTCTAGTTGTTAATATCTTCTCCTCAAAGGCTACATTTCATCTATTCTGTTTATATCTTATAATTCCTTAGACATTTATACATTTTATTCCCCCTTTAGAATATAAGTACTTTAAAGGGAAGGACTTTTTATTTTTTTCTTGATACCTCCAGCACTTAATTCAGTGCTTAGCCCATAACAAAGTAAATGCTTAATAAATGCTATCTTATTCTCCCATGGGTATTAGCATCAGTTTTATTCTGTTTCTAATTGAGGCTCAAAAGACTACATCTTAATTTCCCCTTTCTTCCTCCCATTAATTTCAGGGGAGTAGTTTGGAGAAATATTGTTTGGAGGCTAGAGGTGCCTTCTGGGTAGTGGAGATGTCAAACTTTGTAATAGATGACCTTCATCTATGTGCAAGGCAGCCCTGATCCTGGAAAGCTGATGGACTATGAATTACCTTTTGCTACATTTCTTTGCTGGATATAGTAAAAACTATAGCTAAGTTATGCTATGTTAAATGTGAACTTTCTATTTTTTAATGAACTTATTACAGCTTTCCTTGTCAGTTTCCCAGCCAGCTTTTTGGATTTTGTCTCCCTAGAAATCCTACCTATCACTCACTAATTATCTTTGCCCCTAAGTCCGTTCCTTCTTCTGACTTCACTATTTCTCTTATTCAAAATCTGAGGGTTATCTTGCATCCTTCCCTTTTTCTTAGTTGTTCCTATTCAACCAGTTTCTAAGTCCTGTTGAATCTCCATATCATATCGCATGTATGTTCCCTCCTTTTCACTCCCAGAGCCAAAATCATTCATTCAAATCTTCAACACCACTTTCATGGACTTAATGTAATAATCTCCTCTCTGTTTTCCTTTCCTCCAATCTCTCTGCTAGCCAATCTCTCTTCCACACAGTTGACAGTATTATCTTTTTTAAGGTCTGAGCTTATCATTATTCCACTCAAAAATCTTCACTGATTTCCCAATGTAAAACAAATAAAACATATATTCTTTAGCCAGGCATTTAAAGACTTTTACAATCTGGCTCTAATCTATCTTTCAAACCTTGTATTATAATAACTCCCTTCATTCACCCTGCATTCTGGCCAAATTTAACCCTAATCTTGTATTCTGGTGCTTTGGCTTTATCTATTCGTTCATACAACTCTCAAAAAGCAGTTACTAATTTATAAAAGGATTACAATCTGTATTCGTGGAAACGGTTCTCATACTGGCAAAATAAGTATTATTTGAAGTGAAATATAGAAAGAAATCAAGCCATGATCAACATCATTTCTTACATTATACATCATGATATTTAAAAGTGATTTTATTTATATGAACTGCTGACATACAGCTTTCTAAACGAGTCTCCCAACTCATTGTAATTTTCTCCATCCTTACTTTCCCATTTTTCTTCCTAGTATATTCCTCCCCCCACATTCTATTAAAATCATCAAAACATAGAAATACCCTTAATTCCTTTTTCTTATTTGTTGTTTATTTGTTTTTCAGTCTTATCTGATTCTTTGGGATCCATTTGGGATTTTCTTGACAAAGATACTGGAGTGATTGGTCATTTCCTTCTCTACCTCATTTTATACATGAGGAAACAGACAAACATGGTTAAGTGACATGCCCACAGTCACACAACTAGTGAGTGAGGATAGATTTGAATCTAGGAAGAGAAATGCTGCTGATGCCCTGCTCAGGGCTTCATCCGAGTACTTATATAACCCATTATCATTAAGGTAATATAAATCTAATTGGAGAAATGTATCCTCTCAACAACTCCAAATATAAGCAGTTTACCCTTGTTTAAACCCTTATGATTACTTACTAGTATTTATGTTTCTCTTGATTCGTGGGTTTTTTATTTCAGCATTTTAAAATAACTCTGTTTATTTTTTCATCAGGAGTATGTAGAAGTTCTGTTAAAATTCCCCTTTTCCCCCTGTAAAATGATTTTGCTCAGTTTTGTTGGTCACATTATCCATGATTGTAAGCCTATATCTTTTGCTTTCTAAAATATCATCTTCCAAGTTCTTTCCTCCTGTATAATGATGAATGTGATTCCAATGATGGCTCTTTAATATTTGAGTTATTTTTTAAAATTTATTTTTATTTGAATTCTTTCAAGTGTCTTACAATTATTTTTTTCTTTGACCTGGGGGTTCTGGATTTAGGATATAAGGTTCTTAGGAGTTTTCATTTTGGAATTTCTTTCACAAAGAGACTAGTGAATTTTTTCTATTTCCATTTTGTCTTATAGTTCTAAAAGATCTGGGCAATTTTATTATTTCTGGAAATTTGATATCTAAGCTATTTTTGTCATGGTTTATATGTAGTCCAATAATTTTTAAATTCTCTTTCCTCAATTTGTTTTCTAGGTCATTTGCTTTTGCTATGTGATTGTTAGGTTCTTACTAAGTGCTAATGAGATAATGAGATATTAGGTTCTTACTAAGTGCTAAGTCGGTACTTGACAATTCTCTAGTTCCGGCCTTTTCTGGGGAAGAGCTTGCATGCTTAGGAGGAGCAAGTTCATTGGTTTAAGTAATTCTTCCCAGAAGCCCTTGCATTATCCCACGCCCATTCTCTGGGAGGATAAAGAGGGCAGCTCTGGAGGAAAAAGGGAGTTGTTTCTGGACCAGACTTGAGGCTGCTCTCTGCAGGAAGGGAAGTCGGCTCTCTAGAGGAAGAAGAATCTGTCTGAGAGATTTGAGTTGACACAGCAGATCTCCTCCCAGAGAGCGATCGGCAGTCTCTGGAGACAACAGCATATTACATGTGATAACTTTTGTTTTCAATAATTTTTTAGTTATGTGACATTAATGTTCTTTATTGTCTCATGAAGTCACTAGCTTCTTTTTGAGCCATTATAATTTTAGTTTTTTTCCCTACCAGTAAAGTTTGGTACCCCCTTGTTCTAAGATTTTAATTCTGTTTCCAGTTCTTTCTACTTAATGTTTCTCTTTTTCCATTTTTTCACTAATTCTTTCAGAAATCATTAAAAAAAAACTTCTAAAAAATTTAAACTTTATTTCTTCCAGGAATTCCAATTAAATTTGTGCTCAAGCTTTATTAATTTTTTGAGGCCTTGCTTGTACACTTTTTGGAATTATTCTTTTCTTCTAGGAAGATGTCAGGTATGTTACATGAGGCTCAAATGAGATAATGGATGTAAAACACTTTGCAAATTTTAAAGCTCTATGTAAATGCTAGTTATTATTTTAATAGTCATTATTATCAGTCTATAGTCACCAGTCCTCTAGTCTGGTGATGACTTGGCTCCCTATGCCTTCCTCTGCACTTCTGCTGAACTTAAGCAATGATTACAGAGTAATACACAGGTGTATTGGCAAATATTAAACAACTTAGCGTCTCCAGAATTAAAAAAAAGTATGCATACACTTTTAAGTTTAAGCTATATTATTAAAACCTTCTTAGATCTAGACAATCAATAATCAAGATCTAGTTTGTTATGATTCTGAACCATCAGAACTAGCTCCAGCACATTCCTGGATTATATTTTAAGCACTTGTCAAGATGTTACAATGGAATTTGTTTTTTGCTCATTCTTCAAATTTTCTCCTGGTTTTAAATTTTGTTAGGGTTAACCCTGCAAACTTTTTAAGGGAATGTCTGGATTAAGCTTTCATGCTCTTGAGTCCTGCTACTTCTTAGAGTACTGGGTGTTGTGTTAGTCCAGGATCTCACCAATAACTCAGACAAGGGACTTGCAAGATTTTCTTTCAAAGTAGTGTAATCCAGGGCAAAGAATGATCAATTCCCTCCAGATTTGAGCTCTGCAAATTCTTGGGTTGGGTTTGGGTCTTAGCAACGTACCCATGGACTTGTTCCTAGTTGGAGTTACAATGGATTACTACTGGGAACAGCCGATATCAGACAAATAGGAAGTACTATAGTTCATTCTGCCCAGGTTATTCCCTTATAAGTTTAAGATTGGACTAGGGATAAGAAACCGAGACATTGCTTCACTCTTGGAATCAGAACCACACAGTAACTGCATGCTTCTTAACTTGCTCAAGGCTCTTGATAGATTCATGTCTGCTATAGAACTTTAGGTGTAGGCACAAATCCCTTCCTCAATTCTTCCTGCTCACTGACCTGGAACTGGGTGAGTGCCAGAGCTAATAACTGGCACCTGTTCCTGTAAGCCGCACAAACTTATACCCCTCTTTGTAGGTCGGGGACATCCTCTTTCCTTGTTGCATAACTTCAGATCTCTTTCATTTCATGTGTTAGAATGCTTCAGGTGACATGCTCCATGTCTCCAGTGACTGCAGTTTACTCTGTCTCACTATGTTGCCTATGACAACCTGAGCTAGTAAAAATGACTCATTATGATATTTTCTTTGGATTTTCTGATCAAGATTTGATTTGTTTGCCAGATCTTCATGGAGAAATTTTTTTGGGGGGGAGGGGGAAGGAGAGAAGAATAGGAATTTGGCTGTATATTTTCTTGTTATTTCACCATTTTGGCTCTGCCTCCCACCTCTTCTAGCTAACCATCTCTAGAAATCATTTTATTTCATATTTCCAAAGGAATTGCAATGTTGTCTCTGATTTAGCGTTGCTTCATATTTTATAATGGCTTTTTCCCCCTATTTTAGTGGAGCCATGATCTCAAACCCTGAACTGGTGCAGATAGAAATTCATCCAGATCTCATTTTCATTCATATTCCATAAATTCTCTACAGAAGATATGCAACACTCTAAGTTCTGTCCTTTGAATCTTTTTTAGCAACTCAGGGACACCTATACAGCGCTTGGGCTGTCTATTAGACCTCAGTTTATCAATATAATCAGCCTACTCTTTTGCTAGATATACACACAGATCTATGATTTCACTGGTATGGATATTCCCTCCAGCAATGCACATAATAATAGCCCATGTTTATCCATTCAGGGTAATTCTTGTCCACATCCTTCCATAAGTTTGCTGTGGGTCTACCCATCATGTTGGGAGATCTTTTCTTTCTTTTGATACTAAGCAGGTACCAATGAATCATATAAGGTGACTATCTGAAAACAATCAAAATTGCCAATGACTCAGAGGAAAATGGAAAGATAAATGGTGGGCATAAGCATCCTTCAGGGTATTATGAATAGTAAATTGTGCAAAAGTTGTCCCACATATTTTCATTGCCCAAAGGGGCCACTGTCAATCAGTATTGTCCTAGGATTGTAGTATTGACTTGAAGACATATAGCGTCACTGTGATTTGGGATTAAAAATTGTTTCTTTTCTCTTCTCTTAGACCAATTTTTATATAATGTTGGTCTTACTAAGTTCAAGATCAAAGGCAGCACTGATGCTGGGTTCTGAAGGTGACTCCTTTTAAAATATCATTATCGAGCTAGCTGCAAAGCCTTGGATTGAAAGATGAAGACAGGTAGATGATTCTTTTCCATCACCTGAGATGAAAACAAACAAAAAACACAACAGCAACAACAATAACAACAAAAGAGGTAGGCAAAGTACCAAACTGTATGGCTGAAAGTAGGGAGAGAAGGCAGGAAGGTCCAAGGCCTTTTCTCTTATAGCACCATCCTTTCACTGGACACCATCAGTGAAGGAATGAAATCAAGAACAAATGGTGAGGTATTTGCCCCATATTTGCCCAAAGACTCCTTTATTCAGCATGTACTTAGCTGATAAGAACCATTTTCAGAATATCTATTCATGTTCAGTGTTTCAGGAAAATCAGACTATTACAAAGTCTGACACAAATGCAATCTCATTTCTGCTGCCTATAGATTAACTGATAATATTATGACTAGAATGACAGCACAATGATAGAAAGCTGGACTCAGACATAAACAGACATAGATTTGAGTCTCACCCCTGACAAGTTATGTGACATGGGGCAATTCATTTAATCTCTCAATGCTATAGGCAACATTTAATACTCAAAGTTACAGAGAAGATGCCAATTACGTTAGAAGAGGAAACTTTCTCATTTGGGACTTCCTTATACTGATGAAATCCAGTCCCTAATTCCTTTTTTTAATGATGTTCATTATTTTGCAATAAATTGCTCTTGCTTTGAGTTATAATGTAGACTATACATTGAAAGTTATATAGTTTATAGTTATATATTACTTTTCCAAATAACTCAACCAATGTGTTGAACTGATACTGGAGATACAGCTACTACTCAAGAAAACCCATAATATTTAGGTGTTTTCATAAAGAAATTTCCCACTAATTAATTTGATTCTATAAAGAAGAAAACCCAATATAGAATATTAAAATTGAAAGGGTGCAAAATCACCACCAATAAAGAAAAATTAAAATAATAATTGGGAAATATTTTGCTCAATTATATGCCAATAAATTTGAGAATCTGAACAAAATCAATAAATATTTATGAAAATATAATTTACTTATATTAACAGGTCAGGAAATAGCCTAAATAACTGTATCTTAGAAAAAAATAAATCAAATAATTCATAAATGAATTTCCTAGAAAAAAATCTCCAGGGCCAGATAGATTCATGAATGAATTCTATCTAACATTTAAAGACCAATTAATTCTGATATCATATAAACTACTTGGAGAAATAAATGGAACCTACCAAATTTCTTTTATGACACAAATATATGCTGGCACCTAAACCAGGAAGAGTTAAAACAGAGAAAGAAAATTATAGAGTATTTTTCTTAATAAATATTGATGCAAAAATTTTAAACAAAATACTAGCAAAATGACTACAGTAACATGTCACAAGGAATACATTCTACGACTAGGTGGGATTTATACCAGAAATGCAGGGTTGGTTCAATATTAGGAAAACGATCAGCATAATTGACCATGTCAGTAACAAAACCATCAGAAATTATATAATTATCTCAATAGATGCTGAAAAAGCTTTTGACAATATAGCACCCATTTCTATTAAAATCACTAGAGACTATAAGACTAAAGAAAGTTTTCCTTAAAATAAGCACTATCTAAAACCATCAGCAAGCATTATTTATAATATAGCTTTTGATATAAGCTAGAAGCCTTTCCAAGGCGAACAGGAGTGAAGTAAAGATGCCTATTATCACTAGTATTATTCAATATAGTACTAGACATGTTAACTATCGCAATAAGAGAATAAGAAAAACTAAAGGAATTAAACTAGGCAAAGAGGAAACATAACTGGATTTTTCTGTTCATCATTTCTGATTGTATAATAATATTCTATTATATTCATAGACCTCAGCTTGTTCAGCCATTCCTCAGTTGATAGGCATCCCCTCAATTTACAATATTTTATTACCACAAAGGGCTCCTATAAATATTTTTGTACATGTAATTTCTTTTCCCTTTTTTACAATCTCTTTGGGATACAGAGCTGGTAGTAGTATTGCTTATATGCAGGATATGCACAGTTTGATTGCCCTTTGAGCAAAGTTCCAAATTGCCCTCCAGAATGTTTGGATCACTTCACAATTTCACCAACAATGCATCTTTGTACCAAGTTTTCCATATCCTATTCAATGTTTATCACTTTTCTTTTTTTGTCATAGCAACCAATCTGAAAGATGCAGGTGATAACTTACAATTGTTTTAATTTGTATTTCTCTAATCAAAAGTGATTTAGAGCACTTCTTCATATGCATGTAGATAGCTTTGATTTCTTCATCTGAAAACAGCCTTTCATATCTTTTGACCATTTATCCATCAGGGGATGACTTGTATTCTTACAAATTTGACTTAGTTAAAATGAAACCTTTATCAGAGACACTTACTGTAAAGATTGTTTCCCAGCTTTCTGATTTCCTTCTAATCTTGGTTGAATTTGGTGTTGTTTGTACTAAAGCTTTTTAAATTTAATATAATCAAAATTATCTACCTTACATTTCATACCATTCTCTAGCTCATATTTGGTCAAGAATTTTTCCCCTCCTCATAGATCTGACAAGTAGACAAAAACTCTGACAATATATATTGCGTTCTGTAGATCTGAGAGAGGGGGAAACTGAGGATCTGATTGCTGACAAGAGGACTTCCCCAACAATCTTTTAAGACCTGTCTATTACATTTTGGAATCATTCAGATGAAACTATTTTACATTAATAAGGACTGGTGACTTGGAGAAAGGTCTTAAGATGTCTTTTTCTGAAGATAGCATGCTATTGCTTTGACAGGCATCCTCTTTGTCATTTTTTCAGTTACATGTACTTATTTTTTTCAATGTGACTGCCAGGCCAAGCAGAAAAGCCTCTATTTTCTGGCTATATTCATTCATATTTCCAGTGGCCACAGGCAGTGACTAGCTGTCCACAGCCAAGAGTTGGTTAGGACCATCACCAGGAGGGTCTCCCCACTGAGGTGGGGAGTTACCCAGCCATAATCCCACATCTGGTAGTTTTTAAAGGTAACAATTCCTCTCTCTGGATTCCATCCCCAATCCTGCTCTGCCCCAATGCACACAGCATTAAAGAGATAGCCACAGAATCACAGGATGGAGCACGCAGCTGTGATGGCCCTGGCACTCTGTTCTGATTCTGGGTGGGCCTGGGTGGATACTACTAGTTGAAGCCATCAGCTGGGTAGTGTGCACGGGCAATTTGAAAAATTGACTAAATAGGTAATTAAAATGAACTCAGGGAATGTTTTCAAACCTGAAGGATTGAATTATTTCCAATTTAAGTTTGGGTAAAGATTTGAGCCAGTACTGATTAAAAAAAAGGAAATAAACTGATCCCCCTCATCCACCCCCCCCATTCTGTACCACCCCAAACCATTCACACATGTAGGACCATCCAAAAAAATGAAGAGTAACTTTTTTTTCCCAAGACAGATCTCTGGAACAACTCTCCCTCTCTCACTTGGAACCACTTCCTCTCTTCAAATCTCACTTTAAAACCTTCCTGTTTGCCTTAGCCTTTGACTGACTCAGACCCCATTCATCTTTCTTTTCCCTCTCCCCATGACCACATCCTTCCATTCTCCCCTCACCGTAGACTGTGTGAGAACACTAGACTGACTCTTTACTGCTCTTCATTTTTCAGCTTTTTCCTGTTCCTTTGCAACACCTTGACATGTCAGTTTCTACTTTTCACTTGGCTGTGAGTCACTGTGCCCCATTGAACAGAGCATCAGGCCATTTCTTCATGCAGACCCCCCCTTCTTTCTTTTTTCCCTCATCCTCTGAAGAGGTAAATACCTTAAAAGTCTTAAACTTTTATCTTTCTTTGTGTGGTCACGCTCATTTCCAAATATATCTCTGTCACCTCCCCTACACAGACAGATATCCCTTGTAGAAAAGAATAAAAAAGAAATGGGAGAAGGAAGGGAACAGTTTAAGAAAGCCCACAGACATACCAGCAGAGAAAGAGCACAAACAATGAAGTCAGAACACCTGGGTCCACTTTCAGAGGCTTACTAGCTGGGTGAGCTTAACCAAGTCACTTGGCTTCCATTCCCTCAATTGTAAAATAAACCCTGGTATACCTTGGGGCTCCAGGGCTAAAGCCTGTGTTTCATAGTAAAAGCTGAGCGATACCCTTAGGACTTAGTAATGAGTTTCTGATACCAGTGTCTTGAGCTCCCCGTGGTGTGCTTCCCCTTCCAAGGTTATCAATTGAAAATCATTCTAGTCAACAAGCCCTAAGTAGCTTTTAGAAAAGAGTATTTGTTAAAGTAATCTGATAAAAGTATTTGTTACAAAGTATCCCTCCAAAATTCGATGAGACTTTCTGCCACAAGGCAGAATACAGGGAAAAGCACGTTGCTACCTAGAGAGCACATGTGACAGTGACAAGATCCTAGTTCCTGGTTCCTTTCTCTCATTTCTGGGGTGTTCAAGGAGTTCCCAGTGGGCATGGGTTAGTTTCTCTGATGGACTTCTTACAGATTCATAAAACTGCATCTATTTTATCTTTGATTTCCAGCGTGGATACTGCCATTATCGGATTTGAAGATGTCACCAGATTACTGATGGATAGATGGAAATTTCAAAATCTTTTAAACCCTTAAAAAACTTGCAAGATCTTCTGGCCAAAGAGGGGATTGAAGGAGACTGACTAAGATTGAAACCCAGGCTTCTCCTTATGCACCATATATTTCTAAGTGAGAGATTTTCCTGAAAAGCCAGACTTGTTCCAACTTCTCAGATGTCTTTCTTCTCCTGATGTAACACTTGTTAGAACTTCCCAAGCTAACGCTTAGCTTTTAGAGTTATCCACACAGTTACCCACACTGACAAAATCTCTTAGCCAACTAAAAGAGGGGTCCGATTTGTTATTTCACTTTATTCAATGAGTTTTCACATGTCTGTGGCTGAGATTGATCGTTTAAATATCTTAACACTTATTTAAATGGAATGGGAGTGATTATTGATTTATTCAAACAACCCACTCTGATACTATGTTTTTCTTTGAATTATTCATATTTGTAACTTTTTGGGACACAGATGAATAAAGCACACCTGACTAAGATTTTTCATTACAATCATGTACCATAATTTGGCATAGGTCATATTCTCTTATACCAACTGATGGATATCCACTTTGTTTTCAGTTCTTTGGTACTACAAAGAAAGCTGAATATTTTGGTATATTTTACTGCACCACTTTTCTTATTTTTTGAGGATGAAAATAATTTCAATGCCATTTTGTTCTGTTTCAATAGTACTAAGTTGTAGCTCTCAAGTTTAGGAAACAGAAAACAAAATGCCAAGATGACTTGCTTTTACACATATCAAAAATATGTAATGTGTTCCTTGGACATCTTCAGATAGAGCTTGAGGAAAGGACATGACAAGAAAACAGTTAAAATTAGGTCATCTATTGTTAGATACCACTAAGACACAGTTATTATTATCCAAATTGGAGAAAATAATTTTCTTTATTTAATCAGAAAAATAGAGACATCATGGAATAGTTGGTAGAGGTACAGTCTTGGCATTGAAAAAAAAAAATATGAGTTTAGGTCTTGATCCTAACATTCATAAGCTGTGGTACTATGACCAAATGGTTAACTTCTCAGTGCCCTCGGCAAATGTCTAACATTGCAAATTACACATTAATTGCCATCTGCATTGGTGGGGAAAGTCTCCATATCATAATATAATGAAAAACAGGTCCTTGCCAAAAAATAGACACTACTGGCATTTAAGACTAGAAAAGAGCTTGCAGATCATCCCACTTAGTCTTCACCACCATCATTTTTACAGAAGAAGAAATTGATTGAGAAAATTCTCACTCAGAGAAATAAAATTATTTGCTCAAGATCACAGAGATAGTAAATTGCAAAGCTAGATTTGAATTGATATGCCTTAACACTAAATGAAGTGCCCAACATACCACACTAACTTGTCTTCTCTTTAGATCTCAGTTTCCTCATTTGTGAAGCAAACACAAAATGTTTTTATTACTTATCATTTTTCAGTCATTTTTTACATGTCAGACTCTTCCTGACCCCACTTGGAGTTTTCCTGGCAAAAATATTACAGTGCTTTGCCAGTACCTTCTCTAGTTCATTTTGCAGTGAGGAAATTGAGGCACACAGGGTTAATGATTTGCCCAAGGTCACATAGTTATTAAATTTCTGGGGCCAAATTTAAACTCAGGATAATGAGTCTTCCTAATGCCAGAGCTGGCACTCAATCCACTGTACCAACTGACTGCCTTTACCATACATATCATTTATGAGGAAAATGTTCTTTAAACTACACAAATGTACATGATTCTCTACCTTCTTTAATGTTAAAACATTTCTCACATTAGATGGAAATGGAAATCTTGGTAAATCTGTGACAGTGGTAGAAACATTTTCAGAAATATTTGAAAAAATGGTCAGAGAAAGTCAAATTATTAATTTTTGACTCTCAAGAAAAGTATTTGCATATAGTTCAAAAGCAGAACAATGTCAAACATGGCAGCTAAAGGGAGCAATCTTAAATCATCTGCAAATGATAACTAGGGCTGTGTGATATATCTATATAATGGAATAGCCCTATGGTTGAAGGAGGGAATGGAGGAACATTGGTTGAGCCCATGTATGATGCAGAGAGGTATATAAATTAATGAGGGCTACACACTGAATATACTAGACTTAGAATTTTAGAATTTCCTAGATGATTACTATTCTTAATTTTAACCTCTTATATTACAAGAAAGAAACTGAGGCTTTGAGAATTGTAATGTGATTTGTCCAAAATCACAAGGTAAGTCATGGAGAGAGGATCAGAATTAAAATTTCTTTTTCTTTCAAGGGAATCGGAGTTAAGTGACCTGTCCACAGTCACACAACTAGTAAATATCAAGTTTCTACTTTGTCCACCATGCTACTTAGCTGTTCTGGAATCAAGATTTCTTAATTAATAATAATTAAGCACTTTAGGCCTTGTGATAGATACTTTTCTCATGACAATCTTGTGAGGAAGTATTATTATTCCCATTTTATAGATGAAGAAACTAAGAATTAGAGGAAAAGTATATGACTTGTTCAGTGTCTATTTCATAAATTCCAGTGGCTCCCTCTCACCTGCAGTATAAAATATAAATCCTTTTGGTCATCGAAGTCTTTCATAACCTGCTCCATCCCCATCTTTACACCCCTACTGCCACATCACTGCTCTGTGATGACACTGGCTCCCCTACTATTCCTCAAACAAGATATTCCATCTCTCAAATCTGGGCATTTCACTAGCTTTCTCTGGAATTCTCTGCCTCCTCGACTCTGCCATCGGGAGTCTTTTAAATCTCA